>NC_133825.1:24646381-25271381 GCF_047830755.1 Zonotrichia albicollis | reverse complement strand
GATTTTATACAAAAATAAACAGAGGCACAAAGAGAGAGCAGGCTGAATTCAATGGCCATGGGCAGAGAAAGCACAACCTTGGAAAAGCAGTGAATGGGATCCAAAGCTATGGAGTCCTGTAACATTAACTTAGCTGAGATGGATGCTAATTAATCTCATTCATCTTACTCATCATGGTGGAGTTTGATTTGTAGTATTATTCCTATGGTTACTTTTCCCTTGTAGTCTAGATGTGTTTTATTTAGTAGTGTCCAGTTAGATGTGGTGTATTTTTAGTGTATGTATTTCATAGAAATAACCTGCTCTCCCCATCCCCATTCTGGGGATGTCCGAAGGCAGGAACTGGAAGAATGATATCTAGTTTGCTCAAGAGAGAAACATTTATCCTCAAAATGGCAATTTCTTAAGAAAATGTTTATAAACAATGTAAGTGTTTTGTTTTGGTTTACTTTGTTATTTTGCCCTGCAGTGTGTTTAATTTTGTTAAAAGCAGCCTAATGGGCTATAAGAAAATGAAAATGTGCAATTGCAGAGCAGCTAATCAGGCTTCATCACAGTGGCACTGACTTCAAGTCAGGCAGGCTAGGGCTGTTTGTCTTTTTTTATGGCATTTGTCATTTCTGTCTGTCTTGACACTTACTAGAGATTCGTATATGACTCTATCACTGACTGAGATTATCTTCTAGAAAGAAGGTTCATGTTGCAGGCCTCAACTCATATTCATTCTTCAGCAAGCATTTCTTCAGGTATTGTGATTGTTGTCAGGCAAATATTCACCAGCTCCTGTGTAATTACTCTGCATATATTTAAAGTTGCTGCAGTTGCAGACTGAACAGGAAAGAGAAGTCAGCGAGACATCAAAATTTCTATTGTAAGTTGTCCAAGCATTTAAACAGCATTAGAAAAAATAACTAAAAGAAAAGAAAGAGAAATAAAAATGTATTTGTGTATAATGTCTGTGTTTAGCACCTACACAAAAGACAGAGAAAAGCACAGCATATGACTGAATTTCTTGTGTGACTACGTGTGTACGTAACCTGTAATTACCGCAATGTGATTTTTTAAAAGTTGCTTTCAGAAGTGCAATCTTAAGTCCTCTGTCTTGAGTTTTATATTCCTTTCTAAAGCCAAAATATTTTTATTCTAAAAGTTGTTCCTCACTGCAGATCTCGGTTATAGGAAAGAGTTAGATTTTAACCTGTTTTGATTTACTTTATCTGTAAGTTGTCACGCAAATATGACGGGAACACATTTTCTCCATTACATTCTCTCTGGTTTATAATTTGAGATAAAATCTATTTAGTTGGGGAGACATTTCCTTCATAGGCAGAAGGGATTTAAGGAAAATCTCTGGCTTCATTGTGACGGTTTGGAGTGCCAGCCAGGAGAGTCCTTGCTGCTCCTCTTTGGGTGAACTTGCACTTTTTAGGGCAGACCTGGTGTTCTGTACCATGAGGATCTGACTCAAGGGCTCTATCATAGCTTGTTACCTCCTTCATGTTGGTAATGGATGGAGGGATTTGGTTTGTGTCTGGTGATTCTCACAGCACCTATAGGTACATGATATATTTTTGGCTCTTTTACGATTCTGTATTTTATAGGAATGTAGGAAGGGGTGGTGGAAGGAGTGATCAGGTTTTTTTAAAAAATATTTGAATGCCATTCTTTGAGTGAAATATTGCTGATCCAGTACAGTAATTGATAGATGTTCCAATGCCTGTCAGGAAATTGCAGCTCTATGGAATGATGGCCTGGGAAATATGTCAGAGATGTCATTGGGTCTATAAATACACCAAGTGGATAAATATAAAGGAAATATAAGAATGATTGAAGCTGAAAGATAATGTTTGTGCAAGAATGAATGGGTTTAAGTTGGTGCTGTATAAATTTAGACTGAAAACCAAAGGAAAATTCTTACATATTAGAAAAAGCTGGTTTTGCACCTGGAAGCTTAAGATGGCTTTAAGGCCTCAGATGGACAGCATAATGTGATCCTACAGGTGGCTCAGATGAGCTGCCTTCTGCAGTTGCTGGATCTCCAAAGAAATTTCCCCATGAGAATACAGCCTCCAGCTGTTGGTGCCCTGTGAGCTTTCTGCTAATGCAGCTGTTTGGCAAAAATGGGAGTAGACATCTCAGAAAAATGGAGCAAATATATATAAATATATATAAAGATATATTTTATATATATATATATATATATATATATATAAATATATATGAATGGAGCAAATGTATGTGTCTGAGAGCTGACCTGAAGCACCTGGCAGGAGCAGGAACAGCAGTGTCAGGGAAGAACCAGCTGCAGGAGCACAAGGTGTTGCAGGACTATGATAATTCATGTGTGTCTGTGCTTCCATGCACCAATAGCTGAGTGCAGGTGTTCCTGCTGCAGCCTGGCTGAACGTGGGAATGTGAGGCTTGGGGCAGGAATCATTTGTCCCCACTACCTAGATGTTACCCCAAAAATTTTCAAGAGTGCTTAAGAGGTATGAGTCTGAGATGACTGGTTGCCAATTTGAAAGTGACTTTAACTTTGTTTTACAACTGTAAAGGCATTGACATCTTTTACAAAGATATTTAGCTGCTGAAGTTTGTTTTTAATCATATGTTAAGCTCTCTTTTCTGTTTTATTTAAGAGAAGAGAATCTCTAATCCTCAGTGGAAAGGCATTTGACAAATGAAAAATAGAGCTGGTTTTTCAGTTTAAAATTTTCTTGAAAGTACACAGCTGCAGAACAAAGGAGGGGACAGCAGTTTGCAATGGACAATTGTTTTCCTTTGAGGGAACAGTGTTGCTGCTGCTTGAAAATCTCTGATATTACAAGCTACTGAATTCTTCACAAACATGTCTGGAGAAAAATCTTTGTTTTTATCTGCATAGTAGGCAAAGGTAATGGTTTTATAGTAAAGCAGGAAATTTGCTTTTTCATTGGTGCCGGGGTGTTTACTGATCCATTATAAAGCTGCTCAGAAATGTAAATACCTGTTTCTGCAGCTGCTGCTGTTGCCATCTTAAGCAGCAGTACAGTCCCTTGTTTCACACTGATTTCAGACCATATTTGAATTAATGGACTGAGGAAGCAATAGGATGAGATTGTTGTTCTGTACAGCAGTCTGGGGTAAAGGACTGCTGCTGGTAAATGTGGTGAGTGGAGCAGCTGACTGGGAAGATCTGCAGCCAGAGTCCCACAAAATACAGATAACAGAGATAATGGCACAGCCTTGCAGCTCCTTGGAAAGGCAATATTTCTCCTTCTTTGAATATTCTGGAAAAGGGAGGATTTGGATCAGTAGAATATTCTAGAGCACTGTTTTCTGCTGTTTTCTGACCCAGCCATGTTCCAAAGCAAAAGTACCTTGGCAATCTGATTGATGAACTTGGTTGGAGTGACGCAGGGGGAATCCACTCACTGAACACCAACCTTGGGCTGCCTGCTTGGCATCTCCTTGCCATTGTAAGGGGACTTGACTTTCTTACTGATTATAACACCTTTGTATCCCTTTCACAACCCTGCCACTAGTGAAACAGTAAAAGAGATGTGTAACTAGAGAAAAAAGAGGTAATAGCTGGACTTCCTGATTTTGAAACCATACACAGGCAAAATAAAATTTTGAAAAAAAAAAAAAAATTGATGACACTCAGTTTAGCACACTCAGTTTCCCAGATCTTGCTGTGAAACCATAGTTTTCATCTCAGGTCAGCAGCAATTCTGCTTCAGTGGGGTTTGGAGCAGAGGCTGGAAAATTGTGCTGCTAAACTTTGGCACCTTTTCCCCATCCTTTAGGTTAATTTTCCTGCTGATCTTATTCGCTACCTGAAATTGCAGCCCTCAAGTATAAATCCCAGCAGAAGTGTGTCTTTGTCTCTTTTCCCTTCACGTATTGAGCTTTGTGTGCATATTACAGTGTGTTTCACACCTCTATGACTATTTCCTCTGTAATGATGCCATTGTAGAAAATAGAGATTTTTCATGGAGGATTCCAGCACGGCAGCCATGGTCTTGTCAATTGTGAGGTCACTTGCCAGTTTTGCCTCAATCTAGCAGGCTAAGTTGGCAGATAAAATGCAAGTCCATTTAGCCCACTTTAGTGTCAATGTAACTGTGTTCTGAAATGAATGAATTCACAATGCAGTTTCATATAAGGAAAATAAAATAAAAATGTCCATAGGTAGTAGGATTTCTTGTTTTCCTTCTGAAATGTTGATATATTATCTATTTCTCTTGTAATTTGAAAGCATTTTCTTCTTTTTGGGTCCCATACACCTTTGGTTTTCTGACTTCTTAAGAAGATAAGATCTTTCAGTACAGTATCCTGTGCTTCTGCTAGAAATAGCTTGTAGTGTTTCCTAGAGATTTGCTCAAACTGTGAAGGAAGGTGCAGAGATGGAGCCAGGCATGGAAAAGGAGAGCTCTTCTTTCTACATCAATGGTTTGTAAAAATTGAATAGCCCTAATAGGAGTTAAAAGATGTGACTGCAGCTCATAACTTTGTTCTGAGCAAATTCCTACTGATTTGAAACAAACCACAAAAAAAAAAAAAAAAGAAAAAAAAGAAATCTACAAATCAGGTTGTATTATTTTATTTTATTTCCATTTCCTAGACTATCCTAGAAAACTAATTTGCTTGCTGACACATCCAGTTTGTTGCAGTGGAAAAGAATACAGACTTTCCTTTTGCCTTGCATTTGTTTGTCAAAATAATTTATGCCCTAGTAGTAAGGTCTTATAAGGGAAACATTGTATTCCTCAATATTCTTAAGATCTAATTCAGAGTAAGGTAAAGTGTCTCAAACCTGGAAAGGAAAAGATCTTTGATGGGGAATGTTCTCTGAGATTTATTGGGAACTATTAAATTCTTTGAGGCACCTTAAAGTTTGTGGAAAGGAGATGAAACACGAAGAAGGAAAACAAGTGCCCTTTGATCATCTGAAGGTCAGGTTTTACTGAGGCATCTCATGGGAGACAGGTCATAGCAGCTCTTTCGGTCTTCTGTGAAGTCCTAAGTTGCACATTCATGTAAGCCACTTTGCCTAGATTTAAATAGTAGTTTGTGTTTATGAAGGTGGTAGCATGAATTTCCCCCTTTTGCTCCTTTTTGCCCCATGCTGGTCTGTGTGTGTGCTGCAGTAGTGGTGAGCTGGCCTGGGTGTCACTGCCTGTGCTGCAGGCACCAGCACGAGGCTTCATCCTGGTGGTTCTGGCTTGCATATGCTCTCTGCACAGGCAATTCATTTGTTTGAATGGCTCTGAGAGAGCAGTTACACTCCAGGAGTTTAATATTTGTGTATATGGGGCCCTTTGGCACCATTCTCACATTACATGCCTAACAATTAATTGCAGTGCATCCCCATATACAAATGAGGGCAAACAGCAGCTTTCATTTTGCTGCTCACTGTAGGTGATTCTGGGTTGTGTGCACATCATGCACTTTTGTTCCAATATGCAATTTTTTATAGCTGGTGATAGCTGCTAATGATTCTTTTTATCACAACCCTGTCTGCTTTAAATCTCATGGATGAGTCATATTGTTCATGCCCAACATTAAGGATTTCAGACCACCTTTGTTATGGGTATTTATAGTAGTTAATGTTCTAATGTAGTCATGGTAGTAAAGGATTTGAACCCTTAACAGTGTTCAAACAGAGAAGCAGTTAAGTAATTTTCCCATTGTTTCCTCCATATCTGAAGTCATAAATTCATGGCTTGCATCTAAAATTACACAAGATGCCCAGAGGAAAATCTGAAGAAAATCATTTCTTGCCATTCATTTTTGCTGTTACTTGGTTGCTTACATTATTAGCTAATCACTTGTAAGCAGAATATATTTCTATAAGCAAGGCAGGATAGGCATGGCAAAAAGCCATGATTGCATTTGCATGACTGCCTGGTATGGGACATTATTTATCGCACTTTCTGTGGGTCATAAACACACATTGATCTGATGCTGTCAGGATATGTGTGTCAACACCCATGGTCAAATAGAATGGCATCATTTGCAGCTCCAGGTAGGAGAGACATAATTTCCTTGGTGCCTTGATACCTCAGCTCTGTAGCTTTCACATCTCAAAAAAAAAAATCAGTATCTCACCTGAAAAATCTGTCATTTCTGACACAGCGCTCTGTGCACTGCAGAGCTTTGTCCAAGTCACAGTGCTTCCCATCAGGCCTGCCTTGCTATTGATTAGCTTGAACAAATCATCCTCAGATGTCAAGAAAACATTTTGGCTTAGAGGAAAACAGAGCTCTTCTGTTCCCATCTTCTGATGGGGGCTTGATGTCATAAACAAGCTGACAATTGCCAGTGTATTTCGATTAGGACTGCTCATACAGTGCACCAACCTCAAAGGACTGAGTTTGGCAAAGGCACCTGGTAAGGGACTTTAGAGAGCACTCAGATTGGAGTACTGAAGCAGTCTGTCCTTCAAGGAGCCTTTTTATGAATCTGAAAACACTCTATGGCAAAATATTCACCTGATGTGTCTGTGTTTACTCACCAGCTTTAAATAAATTGTTTCTATAGAATCACGAGGTGTATTGATAGAAATTTTTCAGTTAGCAAAAAGAAACCAAAAATGTAGTTTCTCTAGCACTTATACGTACCTGAGTTTTTTTCTCTGTAATGTTTAACACCACATAGAGCATGAATGCAGAGCCAGCTGTGCTGTGTGTGTGCATGGCTTGCACACTGTGAGGACAAGCAAAGGTGCAGCAGCTTTTCAAAAGAAACCACAATGCTGCAGTTGAGTTATAAAATTATTAGAGGGGCTTAGCATTGAGAAAAGGAGAGGTGTGCCCAGGTCAGTTCCTTGCTATACATTTTGTAGGCATGGGAGAATTGCACAGTAATGGGAGTATTTTTGTACACTGTCATTCTGTGTTTCCTCCCTTGAATCATAAGAGATGTTGGCAAAAGACTGTGTTTTCTGATAAAGCTCACTGAATAGTCTTTAAAGCTTTCAAGTATGTATCCCTGTGAAATTAAAAGGAATAACAAATAGAGGTGATTCTGCTCTTCTTCCTAACCAAATAGGGCAGATCTACATAGCTGAGAACAATCTCTTTCAGATCAAACACTTTTAAGCATCCCACACTTGTGGGTTGCTTATCTGCAGCTGGATCTGAGGCATAAAGGCACTTTCATGCCTTGTTTCCTAGAGAAAGGACTCAGTAAATTTGGAAGAGCGTTGGTGGTTTTGGTGTTAAACTTGTGATGGTTCAGGAGGGTGGGTTGAGAGACTCCTGACATGCAGAAATACTTTCCCATAAGACAGTAAATTTGATAAAAAAATGATAAAATTATGATTAAAACTTCATGCTCTTGTATTGTCTTCTGAGCCTGTAACACAGAACTGCTGGAAATGAGACTCAGTAATGCAACAGCTTAGACTATGTGTGAAAAGAATGTGCAGAGTAATTGGAGTAAGCTAAAGTAATTCTCTTTCCTCATCCTAAGTAATTTAATATGAGGCAACATAAGAAACTGTACAGCAAATAGAGTTGTTAGTGTCAAAATTGGATTCCTAAAGACAAGTAGATCTCCAAGTCATCGTACACAAAACCCAGCATCTTTCTAAAAGGTCTGAGTCCTACATCTCTGAGTGTCTCGAGGTCTTTGCTGCAAATCTCAGACCAGCTAACTAGGCAACAAAGTGTGGATATCAATAAATATGTCAACATCCCTGTCCTTGGAGATGTACAGTGCACAGCTTCTAAAACCTTCACTTAATATTCTAAAATCTTGGTGTAAATACCTGCACTGTGCTTCTGCCTGTTTGTTTTTTGATGGCAGTAGACCTAAATTACTTGAAACATTAGGGAATAAGGCTGTGGGTTGTTTTTATTCTCAAAAAATTATGTACATTCCTTATCCTGAAGTTGAAGAAAGTAATTAGTTCTAAGAAATTGACAAAACCTACGGAATTTTCTATGCCTTTAGAGAGCAGTAAACAGGATTGCATCTGAAACATTTTCTTGTAGTAGGCAAGTGAAGGACAGCTTAATGATCTGTGGAAGGAATAAAGTAACATTTAGCGTGAAAAATGTTTATTAAATGTCACATGTTCATAAGATGAGGGAGCTATTAGCAATCCATTTAATGTTTCTGTGAGGCTGGTTATATTTTACAGACCCATATTACCAAACACCCATTTGGAAATAATAGTGTGAAAATCCCTATAGGAATTTCTAAGAAACTCATAGGCTTATCCCACTTTAACAGACATTTTGTATCAGTTATTTAACCAGAACAGGATTTTTTCACCTACAGAATATTGCAGTCAAGTGAAATATTTTACACCTATGACAAGATAAATAATCTAATTCATACACATGGTTCCAAAAACTTTCCAGATCACATGTTTTGGAAGTAATAAATGTGCTTTTTGGGTTTTGACAGTAAAAATTATTCCTTTTCCCTCTCCTATTTAGCTTTATGAGACCTTGTAGCAACATAGCTGGGAAAGAACCATTTCTGCCAGTCTAGAGGCATTTCCAAGGGACTCTGCACTACCAATCATGCCAATTGCTACTGAAATTCAGTGGAACTGCTTAATGACTGAGAACATCGAAGCCCAACACAGATAAATGCATTTAATCCCATTTCCAGCATTCCTCCAGATAAAGGCAGGTCCATGTGCAGCAGCAGCAGCGTGATGCCTCTGTGCAGACCTGGAGCAGGATTTCAGGCAGGACAAGTCTGGGCTCTGCAGGAACCTTTGTGTTAATGAAATGACACGGATGGATAGAAGAATGTATTTATCCATAGCCCAGTTCTCCCAGTGGTTCCTCAGTTGTGACAGTGCTGCAGTCACCTGCCATGCAGTTGAGACTGTGGGACAAATGCAGTCATTGTCATTTCTGCTGTGGAAGCCCAGGAAAAGAATTCAGAGTTGTATAAGTAGGTCACACAGCTGCATCAGTGTTCTGTCTTTGTGTGGTCCTTGGCACAATCAGAAAACCTGGTGTATGGGATTGGCCTTTTAGATGGGAATGTAAAGTGGATGTAGTGTGTGGAGCCAGGAAGGGCAGGGGTGTGAAAGAAACTTTACAGGAGATATGAGAGGCTTTGGTAACATAAAAACAAAATTACATTTTTTGCAATTACTGTGCTAACACGGGTTTGCTGATGTGTCAAAACTGCATAATATCAGAGAAACCTTGATTTTTCTGGCAGTATTTATCAGACTGACTGGTTATAGTAGCTTATGCTGGTGTCAGTAATCAAGTAACCAGACTGAAATGTGCAATGTTTACTGCAGGCCCGCGTGCCGGGGGAGGCTGATCTGACTGTGATCACACAGGTTTATCATTCCCACATATATTTAGAGCAAACCTCATAAATAATCTTGTCACCATCAGCTATGAGGTCTATCAGGCAGCTTCATTTGCATTTGACACTTTTCATAGAAAAAACAGGATTACATTTTTAGCAAATACAGTAAGAAAACATCTCCCAGTTGTCTGAGTGGAGACAAAGTGTTTGGTGTGGACATCCTGTTTATTTGCTGCTACTCTGGGATGAATTAAAGTCCTTGTATGTGTTGAACACTTGTGTTGATTTATGAAGGCTAAGAAAATCAGTAAAAGTATGTCCCAATACAGCAGCAGCATTTAATATCTACCTGCTTCCTCATCTCATTGCTGAAAAAATGGGTTATTGAGGGAGAAATAAAACTGCTGCATTTGTCTGACACCTGATGATAAACATTTTTGCCTGAATCTGATAAAGTTCTTAAATACATTCTGCAGGTACGTGCTTAATAAGCTTAAAAATATAGTATCAATAGGCTGCTCACTGATTTGAAATTAGACATGTTTATTTCTTCTGCTGAATTTATAGCTATAGCAGTAAAAATTAATCAGCACTGATTTACAGTATTGTGAATATCAGTACAGATTGCTTATGCTGCTTGGTGAGACTGAGTCCTTTCCATTAATATCAAACATAGTGCCTCAAAGAGAAGTAGCTTATTTTATTAGCTGCAGAGGTAATTTAAGATCTTAAAAATTAATTGAAAAGAGACAAGCTTAATCCTCTGAGTCTGCATGCTGCAGGTGAGGTAAATAGTTGGAGTTTCCAAGTTATCTTGAACCTGAATGTGGGAGCATTGCTATTATTTATTTACAGAAGCTTGAAACAGTCCTTCCTCTTCTGCAATGAAAATCACAGCCACAGGCTTTAGTCATTCACAGGAAAATAAAATCAATAGTTTATTCCATTATTCAGCACTGTGTATAATTTGTATAACAAGAAGCTTTAATAGATGTTTTTCAAGTTTTCCTTGGTTATGGAATTGATTGTGGGTGAGGGGATCTTATGGACCCCTCCTAGGCTGTATTATAAATCTTTCCACAGCCACACAAATACTCGTAGCAAGCCTAGGGTTTTTTCCCTCCTTTGTATTTTTTTTTCTTTACAAATACATGGATAAAGCAATTAAGTTTTACATTTTGTCTTAAGTATTTGCTTTTGTACATTGAGGACTTCAAGGACTTAACTGCATCTATGCAGATTTGGAGTGTAAATGTTATTTCATTGTTTACACTGAGAATTTAGCAGATAGTGAAATTCCTTCTATAGATTTATTGCCTTCTTTCTAAGTTGTTATCATTTCTTTAACTGTGATTTGTCATTTCATCTAAAACAGACCAAGTATCTTGTAAGGGATGTATGGATGTATGATTTTCATTATTGTGTCTAGACATAGATGGAGTAAATTACCAAAATATTCTGTATACTTACTATTACACCAGTTAACTTGTAGTGAATAGCCTATCTGTTGCCAGGGAAATTTTTAATCTGGAAAAATTTTAGTAGTCCTGTTTATCAGAGAGGGTAAAAGGAAGATCCAGGTATTAGCTGATTCAAGATCATTCTCAGGATTTAGTCTGATCCATTTTTAAATGTCTCAGAGAGGGAAGTTTCTGCCATGTGTTTCAGTGAAGATATTTTAAAAATCAGTGGTTGAATTAATGTGATTTTATGACTCTGATTCCCCTGAACAGCTTCAATCAATTTTCCAACCCCACCAAACATTTTGAAGAGTACTTTTGTGTAAATTAATTACAGAAACTAATTATTAGAATCTCTCTGAAGCAAACAGTGAAATCAAATGTTGTGCTCTTTAATAACTCAGATTTTAAAATACATTATTACATGCTGTTGTTTTTTCTTTTTGATATTAAAAAAAAGCCCAACAAAACAACCAAACTCTGAGAGCATTGGTCAGTTTACCCATGAGGAGAGAATATAGAGGCAAGGAACCCTTTCTACTGAATAGACAAATCCCTTGTCCCATTATCTGTGTGCTCACATGTAAAATGTAGCACCAAAAATAATAGGCTTCAAAGAAACCTGTAGTTTCATATATATATATATATATATATATATATATATATATATATATCAGTAACTGATTATGGTTTTTGCTTCATTAGATATACAAATAGGCTGATAACCATGTGCTGCCAAACATTATAAAGCACAATGGATAAGAGAACAGCAGTTTATCTTTAGCTAGTGTCCCAATTGAGCTGCTTTATGAATGGCAGGATTTTCCTTTATTTCAGACCAAGTTTTATTGGTCTAATATTAAAAGTAGAATTTAGTCCTCTTCCTTCCTGACAGATAATCTGTTCAGAGTACTTGAGCTGTCCCAAGGTAGCTCCCAGCACATTATCATGTTGCATTTTGTGGTCAAGACAATCATCTACCAAGGACAATTTAACAACTCTTATGAGTTTATTTGAAGCGATAAATTTCATTTGCAGAGGAAAATACTTTGCTGTTGCTCTGATTTCCTAAAGTTGTCTTTATGCCAAAGTCACCTTGTCCTTAGAAAGGGTAAAAATGTCTGTAGAGGTTTATAATGGATACTTTCATGTCCATGATTTTTCAGTTAGATTTACATGTTGAGTTTATATTTCTGTTCATAGTGTTAATATGACTAAGAAAAAAGCTGCAGCAAACCACAATCCAGACACAGGGCAGTGTGTTGTTTTGTGGAGCACTAATAAATTAATCCATTAGTGACTGCAAATTTATTTTCTCTTGTCCTCGTTATCAAGTATTCACAGGTGTGTTTGTATTTAGCCAGTCTAAATTAAAAGGGCTTTAATACTAGCAACACATTACCATAGTGCCAGGACCACAAGGCACAGTATTTTTCCCACATCAACATGAAAATGGAGAAATACTGATAAAATAAAAAATAAAAGTGAATAATCTTCCTATCTGAGAAATATATTAGTTTCTAAGAACATAGCAATACCAGAAAGAAAGAAGAAACCACAATAACAAAAGTAAAATACAGTCACATTATTTGGTTAATGACCCCATCTTGTGGAGCAGCACCCACGCTTCAGCACATTTATAGCTCTCATATGCATTTTTTTTGTACCAGAGTCCATTTGCTGACAATGAATTAGTTGGCATTGCATTTGCTGTGTCCAGGGAAGTGCTGTGCAGGCTGTTCATCACCAGGGCTGCACAGCAATAGAACAGTTCTTTGTCACACCATGAATTGCAGGGTCAATACTTCACATTTTAGTGTTTGGTTCAGTCTCAGGTCACCACAACAGCTCACATCCCCCACCAGACCTGCTGGGAGAGTTTCTTGCTGTTGGTAGGAGGGGAGAAAGCCGTCTCCAAAGCTGGAGCCTGCAGAGTCACTGATTTGCACCACAGCAGTGCCAGTGAGAGCATTCACTGGTGCCTGGTCACCAAGGGGCAGTGATGGCCATAACCAGAGCCAGGGTGTGCTGATCTGCCAGAGTTACCATTTCCTTGCTTTCTGTTCCCAAAGAGCTGCTCACAGGGCTTGCTGAGCTACTGCTTGATCGGCAGCTTGGATATTTTTTTTGTAAAGGTTTATCCCACTGGACATCCTTTTATCGTAATCTGGGGAAATCAGCTTTGTCAGCAGTATATAGTGTGCTGGTTGCTGAAGTTGTGTGCACGTGAGATATTAAAAATAAATCACCTGATATGTTTCCACACTTTCCAGCTGAACATGTTTCCCAGGAAGGTTCCATATATCTTTGATTCTCACCTAAGTATAAGCCACTCAAATATGAACTGAAATGCCTTTTTTCATCCTTTTAAAGGAAAAGTATATTTTGTATCTATTTTTTGAGGAAGTGATTTTTAACCATGTTGGTGAACTCAAAGGGAGAATTGTATGTTGCAAATGGAAAACAAGTAGAGAAGGTGCATAGCCACGTTAGGAAAGAAGAAAATTTTTTTCAGCTGTTGTACATAGACTTAAGATGATGATACTATATGGTCTTCCTCCATGTGTCAATATCTTTAGTTCCTTGGAGACCAGATTATGGTGCTTTGGTCTCTGCTGTCTGTTTTTAAAGTAAGGAATTTTCTACTGCATTTTGATCTGATTTACAGAAGGAATCAAAGGTGTGAATTGCATGTAGATAACGTTTGCAGATTTCACAGGTACAGAAAATTAGGGAAAAAAGCTACAAATCTTTGTAAATATAATATGTTTGATGCACTTTTCATATATCTCATGCTTTTATAAGAACTCCATTCCACATCCCTGTCAAATGTGCTAGGGATGTTTGTAAATGATATTTGTATGTGAGTGCAGGAATACAGATTAGAAGATCATTATATGGAATACATATATGCATGGTTTTGAGTCATGTATTTTCAAAAGGAAAGATTCATTTGTCACTAAACTTGCATAATGTGCCTTCCCTAACACCATGCTAACAAGGTGTTTATGCCATATACCATCATCTTGTGTTCTTTACTTTTGGGGTACATGAAAATAAAGCGTGGAGCTTATCAGCTGTTCTATAAATTTGTATGCTAAGTGAACTGAGCAAGCTGATGCTCAGTGCCTTCCTCTGGGTGGATTGAAAGGGTGCAAAAGGTGAAGAATTCCCAGCATTTTCAACAGAAACCCAAATATTCCATAATCTCATCACAGGTACCAGAGTTGTCAATAAAATGAAGTGTTTAAACTAACTCTTGGTTTATGTTGGAAAATCTTTTAGCTTTGCTATGTAGTTTTTAGAGGACTCTAATTCATTATGTAAAAAAAGAACCCTGAAATGTTTAGAAATGCATGTGATAACTCAATGTTCTAAAAATGTTAAGGTTTTTGCTTCACTTTGTGATGTCTTGAAATTATTGCATGCTGTCTATTGATGGCCAGGTTGGGAAGGTGGCTTCCCTTTGCTGCTGTTGGATTTTGTTGTGCAGCAGAGAGCAGGCAGGAGTCACGTTGGGTGCAAGTGTGGCTGCTGTGCTGAGGTGAGAGCTGCCAAACTCAGTGAAAGCCTTCCATTCATCTCTTCAGGTTTTGGTCCCTGACAGAGAAAAGGAAAGGAAAATCCTTGTCTAACTAAGGACAGTGGTGAGCAGGTTGAGAGAGGAGTTCCAGGAAGATGGGGAAATGAAATCTTTTTAGGTAGCTGCCTTGAACATAAAGTCAAATATAAGGGCATTCATTTCCTATCCCAAATGCACATCTCTTCATGTGACAGCTGAGTGCCCTAAACTCCACCTTAGGATTGCCTTTGAGGGTCAGAGCTGTGCCTTTGTTTTGACCTGTACCCACACAGTGGGCCCTGACCCCACATGTTCTGCAGCACTGCCATATCAAGATCAATTTATATTTTACTGTTTCTAACATTTCTGTTTCTTTTCTCTTTTTCTTTTACATGCTTTCATGAGTATAGCAGACCATTTAGGAATTGAATTCATGGGTAAGTTTTACCTTCTCTTCCTTTCAATTGCTGAGATTTATCTTGTTTCCTTAGTCCAAAGAACATGGAAGTTAATGGGAAGGCTCCCGTGACCTCCACCACTGGGTTTTGGACTGAGTTCTTTTATACTTGCCAATTGCATTTGAAATTATATGAAGGTTTAATTTTTTCTCTTTTCCACTGCTATGGATCTTAAAACCTACATAATGATGTTTTACTATTCCATTGGTATTTAATGAAACATAACATAAAGGTTATGTGACCATATAATCTTGAGGAATAGTATTTTATATGTGATTTTAGGGTAGAGTTACTAACTTTTTCATGTAGGTGAAAGTAAATTTTAAATCAGATTTTTTTTTTTGTTAGGAATTTGTTGGTAATTGCAATATTAATAAGGTATAATAAGAAACATCTTATTAAATATAATTCAAATCAGAGAAATGCTTTTAAGAAAAGAGTTAAAAATCCATCATTCTGTGAAAAAAGTTAAATTGGTTAGAAAAAAAGCTAAAAAT
The DNA here is from genome assembly GCF_047830755.1 of Zonotrichia albicollis. Lineage (NCBI taxonomy): Eukaryota > Metazoa > Chordata > Aves > Passeriformes > Passerellidae > Zonotrichia > Zonotrichia albicollis. The sequence continues at coordinate 25,256,128 of NC_133825.1, read as the reverse complement.
GGAGTGAATAATTTCTCCTTACAATTTTGGAAAGGAAGATAACATTCTGTTGGCTCAGCTGCAGCTCTGTGATGTGTTCATAGCCTGATGGAATGACAGGCTTAACAGATCACCTCTCAGCTGGTGATCTTCAGGCTTCAGGAAGCTGAGATCCATCTTTAACAGAGTTAGTGGTCCTTTGTGTAAGAACAGCTTGCATAAACCATTAAATATGAATGAAAACACTGTAATAAAAAGCATGCAATTTCCTACTGAAGTCACAAAACAGTTACTTTTAATATGCTCTTTCCCCATGCTAAGTTTTACTTGACTTTTTTAGATTTTATAATTAAGAGCCTTATAACCTATCAGTTTTAAGTTCCAGCATGGGGATTTTGTTGACCACTTAAGTATAAATTGCCAAGAACCCCGTAAGGTGATGAATATTAACTGCATGGCAGGCTACAGGAGCAAAGGTGCCAGCAGGTTTTGGGATTTTGTCCTCCTGCTTTTGGGTTTGTGCCAATCCTTGGGCACTGTTCTCTCTGGGGAGCTGGTTCATGAGGCCCAGAAGTTTTGTGTTTCACTTCACCTTGTGTGAGGCTTGTGAAGGGCCAGTGGAATCAATGCAAGTGTCTTCAGAGACTTATTGGACAGGCACAGCTGGGGAATGGTTACTTGAAAGGCTCTGCAGATATCCTGCTTGTCCTGCTTAGCTTCAATTGTGAGCGGCAGTCTTGAGGCACACAAGTTGAAGGACAAGCATTTATGTAAAAGAGGATAAGGAGTATAGAGACATGGGATGCTTTGAGTGAACCTTTCTGTAAGAAGCAGGAAAGTGCAACCCAAGAGGCAAAGCTGAATTATTTTATTTTGAGACTTTCAGTTTCCTCTCTTTTTTTTTAAGACATTTCTTTAAGGCATGAACTAAAGCCAATCCCTGAAATCCTGGCTCAGAATAGTCCTCTCAGTTTTTTTAATTTAATATTGGAGCAGATCCTGATGGCATAAAAACTAATGAAATCTTGTATCTCAAGCCTGAAAATATTATGACAGCAGCCTAAAATGATGCTTGAAGTTGTTTTCTCTGGGCTAGAAAAATGCAAGTTCTGGAATCATATGCAGAAGTGAAATGCTTGTGCTTCTTAAATCCTCTTCTGGTCTTCATGAAGATTTACTTAGGAAATGAAAGCATACATGGAATCATTGCTGTATCTGTAGCAAATCCACAGCCTGTGCAGAAAGTTCAGATGACAATGTGCTCATCAAATTAGGGACACTTCTGTAAAGCCTCTACTTCTGGACTGTAGAAAATAATGACAATTAATGCAAAGGGTGTTGTCTAGCTAGAAAAAAAATCAATGTAGAGACAGTGCTGAACTTGTTTTGTTTGTATGTAATCCAGAGAACACTCTTGTTTTCATAGCACTTGTGGGCTCAGTTGCCTTAGAAATTCCATTTTCATCATCATCCTACAGAAATTTTGTTTGAAAACCATGTAAACCATTTAAGTTGGATTGCCAGGGCCAGCTGAATTCCTTCCATGGTAGCTAAAGCTGAAACCTCATGGCAGTGGGAACATCTGTCTGTAGAGGTGTCCGGGGGGACAGATGAAATGTGCACTGAAACTACACCCCTACTTTAGTGTACTTTGCCAAGGAAGGTATATAAGTGTGGGGTTTTGTGGTTTTTTTTTTTTTTTTTTTTTTTCTTCCTAGACTCTCAAGGATCAGTGGAGTGTATATACATAGTCAGTCCTTTTACTGTCCTGTTAGGAAGCTGTAGTCCATGAATTAATTTATGTATCCTGTTGTGAACCAATTGGTGCTGTTTTCCCCTACAAGTTCCATGGCAGCCCATCCCAGTGCTCAATAGAGGCAGTGCCTGTTGCTTTTCCATTGATTTGGTTAAAATCTCTTTCCTGAGGACCCTTCTCTCACAAACAGTGCTTTGGGAACAAGAATTATGCATTCATAATTTTGTGTTAACCTTTCTCATGGTCTCACACCCCCTTTCCTGTCTGGGTCTTGTCAGGTTTGTGTTCCATACAATATTCCATATTGTGCATTCCAAAACTTGAATACCTGTTACTTTTGTATTGCTGCTGATATTGATCTGCACTGGCTGTTTCTTTGTATGGATAACAGAGACAAAGAAAGGCATATTGATGTGGCAAATCTGTTTTAAAATGTTGCAAATGTAGCAATTAATGTATGGTTCTGATGTATTCATGTGCAGCACCACCTGAATTAAATTAAAGCCAAGTATGTGGTCAAGGGACATTATGGCCTTAAAATTGTGGATTGAAATATTGTCATCAGTGGTCCAGCTTTATGAAACTTCTGGTGATAAAGAAATGGTTTATACTTTCTAGTACATCAAATCCAAAAAAAAGTCTGGTGTTTGATTGTCACTTGATTCAATATCCATCTCTGCTGCAATCTCCTGGACAGGCTTTGGGCAAGGTCGTTTAATCTGTCTGTGCTTCAGATTCTCAGTTGCAGTAAGTTTTTTCAGGCTTTCTGAATTTAGATTCCTCAGCTCTCAGGGGGCTATCTTTCAGTCCCACAGAAACTATTTCTTCCTTGTGAGGGGGTGCAGACTTGGCTGTGTCCTCTCCCCATCTCACACAGGAGCAGAGCGGTGTGAGGAGAGCACCCAGCAGCTCACCTGCTCTGCTCTGGTGCCCTGTGTCTCACCTGTGAGGATACATGCAATTTTATGCACATTCCAACACAAAAGTTAGGAAAAGTTGTCACCATGGTCTTACAAACTGGAAACATGAGCAGCATTAACAATTCTGTGTCAATGGGAAGCAGGCTGGTGGTTGGTAATGTGTAAGTGAGCAAGAGATTGTTAAAAAAAATAATAATCAAAAGAAGCAGCTGTTATACTTTTATACAATGAAAAAACTGAGTGATGTATCATTAGCATTAGAGAGCATGGGGTTACAAGTATCTACAGCTTATAATAATTTTGTTTACCCAAGTGGTTAACTGCACTTCAGGGCTGAATGGTTTACCTTTCTGGTGAAAATGTTGTTGATGAGGGAAAATATCTCTGACACGGTCACTTTGGAGCAAGAGGTAGCAGCTGAAAGCTGCTGTGGAACACTGGCCTGCTGCATGTTCTCCCAGCTGCAGAGTGAAATTGTTACCTGAGAGTCACCTGTGGATGTTGTGAGCTGCAAGCCAGTGCCTGAGACAAGGAGTTGCCTTTTCAACTCATTTCTTACACTGAGGATAAGTGCAGTTAAGGTGTGCTAAGGCATGAAACACAAAGGTGAGTATTAGAATAACCTGCTACAACACAGGAACAAACATGACTGTTTCTGCAAGTTGCCTACACCAACTCTGATGATCCAGAATGCTGATCTTTTATGCTGTAACAGTAATTTATGGTGGATACAGGTAGAAATAAAATGCTCCAATAAAGTGCAATAGCCACTGCAATTTTTGATGGAAATACAGACATAACATGAAGTAGTCTTCATCCTTGGGTTCCTTACCAGTTAACCCAGTATCAGTGGTGTAAACAATTCTGGTGTGATAATCTCAATCTCCCCATGCATTACAGAAAATATAGCAGTTGTTATATACAGTCACTACTTTTAATTTGTTTATTCTTAAGTCTTAAACAGAAAGTTAATTTTTTTTTCCTTAGAACTACTCATCTTTTCTGGAAAAATCAGGAGCTTCACTGAAGTCAATGCAGTAACTGAATTCAATGGAGTATGAATGGTATATAATATCTTGTAAGTGCTGAATCATTAAATAGCATTTAATTGAGCAGAGTAATAAAGTAACTCAAGAATGGGTTCCTATTAAACTTTATATATCTCCTTGCCATGACTACAATGTGAAATGTATTCTGTTTTCTGTAGTCTGAGCAGCTGTTAACAGTGGAGAAGGTGGTGCATGCTGTATTTTCACTGTGCCTATTCTTGCTGCCTCCTCATTGTGCTAAGGTGATGTCAGACTCTGGGAATACCTGCTCCAGATAACCAGATTGACTCAGTGACCTTGTGTCACACACTGTGACTGATGCATTCTGATTTTTACAAACTGCAAAAGTTGGTTTTGCTGATGGGTATGATAACCAATAGTGCAACAACTTAGTATTTTTCCAGTATGCCAGAAATAAAAAGGCAGAGTTCATTAGTCCTTGCACAGCTCAAAAACTGGAAACCTGGATTCTTTCCTCTGAAACTCAATGTTTTGCAGTAGCAACCAGAAAATTATAATAAATAACCAGTGTGTGCATGGATGGTCCTTACCTTTGTTACCATTTAGAAGCTCTTATCTGTTATAAAACGCTGTAATGCTCCAGTCCTTGCTGGAAGAGAGGATGAATGAACATTCCTTGAATTTCATGACCAAAAGTGTGTGTGTTCTAAAGGATATATGTTTAAAAAATAAATTAATTTCAGTTTGCCCTGTATTCCTTTTAATAGTATAAAGCGGGTAGATCTTTTGCTGATAATATGGCCTACTGACTGTTTTATGCACAACATCTTATTAGAGATTCTGTTCACAATCATCCCCCAGAACTATGAGACCATATCTTTCTAATAATTATATTTGTTAATAATTGATTAATAATTGTTATTAATCAATAAGTATTTAAATTATTTAATCTGTACTCTGTTGGTAAATTTCTGAAGACTTAAGGAGGACTACTCTGGTAGCCATTGATACTTGCAGTGTTTTCTACCATCATTATCACTGCTCCTTGAATCCCTTTGTTCTTCGTCCTGCCTCGAATTTTCATTACCTCCTTCTGGCTTTTATCTTTTCAAACTCACTAAAGGCTTTGCTCTTGGGACCTCATCTTTCAGTTTGCCGTATGAAATACCTGTCCTTTTTAAGTATGCTGCAAAATAACAATAGCATCCTGAGGCATTAAATGGATTTAGACCCTCAGCATTTTCCGTGGGATTCACTTAGCTGGGAAGAAGAGTCATTTATCATCTCTAGGGGAAAGAGATGTGAGCAGCAGAGGAGAAAGTTCTACAGGAACAGCTGATGCCTGAGTGCTGTGAGAGCAGTGGATGGAGCAGAGGCTCCTCAGGGGCTGCAGGAAGCTCTGCCAGTGGTTGTATCTGTTTAGGAGAACATATCTCCTAAATTAAAGTCACCATGCATCTGGCGCATAAGTTGCAGGCTGCCTCACATCTTGGCTCAGTTTAGGGCATATGGCTCTAGTTTAGTTGAGAGGGAAAGATTTTTACCTAAATGTTTTGTAACCTATCTACCATCTTGGTTTGGTGCTGCCATCTTTACTTTTCTTGGTATGTCATTTTTCCAATTTATCTGCACTTTCTGTATTGGCAGTGAACTGGGTTGGATTAACTTGCATCATTTTTAAAAGGTTTACTGTGTGGTTAACTTGTGTGTGTCATTAATTGCTTATTGTGTTGCTCTGTCAAAATAGTAATTCTGTGAACTGTGTGTATAAAATAATTTTTATATATATAACTTACTCTGGTAACCTTCCCCAGTATTTGGTTTCTGCTGCTCTCTCTAACTGAATGCCTGATCATTTGTGGTAAAACTTACAGAAATTTTAAAAATACAAACTGATAACAAGGTGCACTGACAAGTTGGGAAAGCCAACTGGGTTTCTCTGTTTTCCTGGGGTCTGGGTTGGGAGGAGAAAGTTGCATTAGGTGAGGTCTGTACCAGCCTGTAAAAGGGGTTGTGCATCGTCCCTAATGATACTTGAGGACTGTTACTCTGTCACTCCCAAGGTGAATGTGGACTGAGTTCCACTCTGTGCTGATTGGGGGGCACTAATAAGGTCCAAGTGTTTCCTGTGGGTTTAAAAAGAAAAGAATTTGTGAAGCCTGAAAAATGGAAGTTGTGTACAAGCCTCCAGGTAAGTTTCCATGTACCTCCAAGTGCCAGGTACAAGCCTCTTCTTCATCATGCCAGCTTCAAAATCCTTGGCACCTCAGGGAGAAGGGGCTTCCAGCTGGATTTCAGCTGAGGATACAGCATCTCACATGCTCACAGAGGGGCTTTGCTGTGTCCTGTCTCTACTTACACATACTATGTGTACATTCTGGTTGGGATTGGGCATGTGCCCTGGGTTCCTGCACTGCTGGTGTGCCTCAGAGTGAAACACTTTTTATCATGAAATACAGGTAATTAGATGGCTTCAACACTGAGCAGACAGCTGTGTATTTAAATGTGACCTTATACCCAGTCAGTCTCATAACCTGCATTTTGAATATGGTATTTAGGTAAATGCTGTGCTGAGCCTGAGGAATTGTTAAAAGTGACACCACGGTATGCTAATGCAATTAGATGACTTGCAGTGCTGAGGTTTGGCCTTAGTTTGGGCTCAGGTGCACTTTAACCAGATGCAAAAATATGTAGACAGTAACTTGTACACTGCTGAAACAAGGCTGGCAGGGCAAAGGTGAGGTCCTCCTGTCAAAGGTGGTGCTACAGACAGCTGCCACAAGATCTGCCAGTGGCACTTTATGTTTGCAGTAGAGGGAGGACTGGGAGGAGGCTTCAAAGCAGTGAGTACCATCTGGACATGTCTGTGAGAACTGTTGGTTGGGATGGGGGGGATTTGTTGTTAGTACAAGGTTGCTCACTGTGTGTTGAGGTTATCTTGGCACAGGAGGAGAGGCTGCAAACCCCTGATCTGGACCATGTTTGTGCAGCCACAGTGAATCAGGGCTGCTTTGCCCTTTGGCTGCTTGGAGGTGCTGCCTAGATGTCAAGTCTCACTCCGTAAATGATGCAAGGATTTGGGAAGCAGAACGTAAGTACCTCCATAGATGTTCCATGGCGCTGGTGCTCTTGTAATGTGTACTACACTTGTATAGAAAAATCAGTGCTTTTGACAGTGAACTAAATCTCTTTCTGTCCTTCTGTGTCCTGCCTAGAATGAGTAGAGATGGTGTCCTGCCAGTAATTGCTGGAAGCAGAGGAGAAGGGTAAGCAGTGTGGGAAAATTGGCACTGTGCTGTGCAGAGCACTAAGTTATTGTTTCATGAGCTGCCTTTTCTCTTCTTTTGCAGGAGCTGTAGGATATTGGCACGTGGAGAAGCACAGAGATATTCCTACTCTGGCTGACAGTTTCTAATAAAGATATTTTTATCGTAATTGAAAATTGTCTCATGATCATTTCCTGTTCCAATCTGCATTGGTTTTTCCTCGTTTCAAGTGTGATTCTGCTGAAAAACACTCTGTCCAGTGGCCCAGGGTATCTGCTGGTGTTGCTTCAGACTTAACAGCCAACAATTATCTGGGACGCGAGCGTGGGCAGCACAAAAGGAAGAGGGAAAAACAAATCCTGTGTATGAGAGTGCAGGTGGTGTTCGTGTATGCTCAGTTCTTAACAACAGTGGAAATGATCTCAGAGTTGCTTGTAAACTGTTACATTGAGATGACAAATGGACTTTTTTGTTTACCACTGGTGGCTTTTCTTCTTTGGGTGGTTAAATAAATCACCATGAGGTATTTTCATTTACTGTGGGTCCAGATCCTTTTGGAACATGTTCATGTAATTTACTCACTGCATTTATATCTATTGTATGAGTCTTCCTGTAATTATCATATGAATTAATATGATCTTTTTACTTTTGTGCCGAGTTAATTATGTACTACTCCATGCCTACTTTACCAAGTAAACTCTATTGTAATATAGTTTTACTCTATGGTTATTTTTTATGTCTCTTGATAATTTTTCATTTCACATTCAAATAGAAAATAAAAAATAGAAATACAAAAATAACCTGGTAATGGAGAAGCACAAAATGGGACAGTATATTAGTTCTCAGCAGAATTAACTAAAACAATTTAAGTCTTCACTGTTCAATGGTGAAATACAAAGTAACAGAAAAGAGCCGGATAATGTTAATTAGAGCAAGCAGTTTACAGAGGAGATGAAAGTCAGAGACAAAGAAGTTTTTGCCATTGAGCGCATTACTACTTCTATTAGTAGCTTCCCAGAGCTTGCTGTTAATTACCAGGTGTCTAAGTTGTTTCCTCATTGAAATCATGACCGTGGTCACCCAAAGCTCAAGGTTTTGAGTAATGCAAGGAGCATGGAGTGAGGGCAGCTCATGCATGGCCATAGGGCAGGGCTGAGCTGCCTGCCCAAGCCTGGCCTCCCTTCTGCTCTTCCAGCCCTTCCCAGTCTCTGTGCCATGGAATAAAGTTCTTCAGTGCTGTGAAGACTTGAGTATCTCAGTGCAAGCCAAGAGTGTTCAGAATTGATGCCTACAAAGGCTTTGTGTGTTTTTAGAGTGATAGGTGACTGTATATTTTGAGAATTGTAGTTGGACTTAATAAGAGTTACTTCTGTGTTGCTCTTGGATTCTGACTAAAACACGTGGAAGTCAGTGGATATTTTGGTAACATGTATGTTATTTCTAATATGATGTACAGAACCTGAAATCAGGATCCTGTGTGTGACTGGACTGACATCTGAAGTGAGCCTGTCCTTTTCCTGATTGGCTCCAAATTGCCTAAATCTAAAAAACTAGATAAATCTCAACAGTAGTTACAAAATTGAGTATGCACAAGTAATTTGGTGCAATTGTGCAAAACTAGTAGTATCTTTGTTCCTCTCTTGAACTTCCATTCTCCTTCTCCCAACCTTTTATCCTTTTAACTTTTGTACCTTCCTGATTGTTTTATTCTTTTATTTTTAATGTACTTCTGGGGACTTTCTTTTTGTGGTAGTTTTATAAATGTACTGATCAATGAACTTGCTCTGTTTAAGTGTGTTGCTGTTTACAGCAGTGAATACAAATCAGTAGTATCACAAACTGCTCTATTTAGCTTTAATGGAGAGTACAGCATGCACACACTGAAGCTTTACTCATTTGTTATCATAATGCCCTCTCCTGTACCCAGAAGTAATGCAGCATTTGAAAAATGGAAATCACAATGTACACTAACTTTACCAGCTCATAAAATATGAATGCTCAGAAAATGAATACAGCAGTGTTAAATACAGTTAATCAGCTTTAGAAAAACAAAAATACGTATTTATCAGTATAATATGTACATGCATGGGATATTAATGAAAAATACCAGACACATCATTTTCTGTGTTTATTCTACACTGTGCTCATTACTCCCATTCAAATAATTTAAATTTGCTTTCAAGATAAGGATGAGTTGCTGCTGATGAGAAAAGTCTGGATGTCTTCTGTGCCCTATTTTTCTTTGAGGCTGTGAAGTAGAGTCTGTGCACTGCATATAAAGCCAGCTGGGCTGGAGATTTTGGACATTACAGGGGCTGACAGAGTAGACCTTTACAGTTGTTCAGCTGCAAACAGTTGCACTCAGTGCATTGTTTTGGGAAGTGTGTCACAAAAATAGAAGATTTTATTAAACTCAAGTTAACAGCCTGCTTCAGTGGGAATATGAGACTGTGACTTCTACCTGAAGGCTTTTTATGCATTTGTACTTTAGGTAATGTGTTTAAGTCAAAACTAAGATAATGGCCTCAATTAAGTGTTTGTTTAATGAATTATGAGAAAATGACAAAGAGAAGTGAATATTTTATTTGTCAGTTTTTTCTTGTGAATCTATCTAGCATGTTTTAAAAATGTCTCTTGCCTGATGGAGTCTCTTTTCAAGGTAAGGTGGTACCAGAGCATCTCATTCTCTCAATTAGTAGTGAATCCTGTCTTGAAATAAGGTGGCTGACCATTGGTGGGAGAAGGTGAGTGAATTCTATAGAAATCCTATAGAACAAATCAAGTCACTTTAAATTTATTCCATAAAGTTACTTAAAGAGAAAGTCACTTAAAGAACTGGAGAGAAAAAGTAGATGTAATTGTCTCAAATTATGCTGTTTCTTTGAAGTTAAATAGGTATTCATGTGGTTTTTTTTCAAAAAATTACTGCTTTTAAGCACGTATTCTAGTGAAGTTTTTTTCCAAAAAAACTATGAAGAATTTAAACCTCAGGGAAAATATGGAAATTCTGTTATTTATTTTTTGCTGAATGCAAGTGGTGATTTGTGAGCACTACACTGGATGGTCAAAGGTTCTTACTTGATGTGGATCGAGAACAGCTGAAAGACAATTCAAATGTATGCCTTAGCACTGATGCTGCTTTATCCAACTTTTATGTCAGGAGTTGTTTCCTCAAAGGGTGAGTAATGTAATGACATTTCCTTGTTTTTTTCAAGTGATCTGTAGTTTTTTCTATACCTTTTAAGTTGTGTTAGTATCCATGTGTCAGCTGTTTTGATGGTTTCATTGCTTCAACACCTTTGTGGATTGGGTTTAGCATCTGTGGGCCATGAATCAGTTTGGTAAACATCCCCTTCAGTCTGCTCAGCCGTGCTCAGTGAAAGTCAAACGGTCCTTGTGCAAAGAAAATTCAGGATCACCTAAAAGTCTGCAGGTATAACTCTTACTGTGGCAAATGCCCTGTGAATTCAGAATTGAAATGTGCTAGACACCTTACTGGATGTCCAGCCTGTGTTCCTGGTTCTGGTGGTGCCAGTTTAGCAAAAATGGGACACAGTCTGTTCCCATTTCAAACTGTGATGAAAGTGGCGGGGAAACCGTTCACTCTTTAAGATCCAAATTCTCTGCCTCCCCAATCCCCCACATATGCTCCATTTCCCTAAATCTTTCTTCAATTTAAATTTATAGAATTTTTTCTCTTAATAGAGCATGCTAATAAAAATTCATACAACTCGCAGTATATGATTCACTTGTTAGGGAATTACCTTCCCATGGTAACCCCTATGATGTAACATTACTTTTCTCCCATTCTATGCTCCTCATTTTATGGTGCCAAGGTGTGTACCATCATTCATTTAATTTACACTTTTGTCATCCTTATTGCTTGCTCAATCACTTTGATACCTTCACCTTAGCCTTCCTTTTTTTGCTCTCAGTATTATAAGAAATGTGGATGCTCGTTTTGGTAGCAGAGCTGTGCTGATGGACCTGCCCGCAAAGTCTTCTGCTCTTCAAAGGAGTCTGTCTCTCCCTGTCACAACTCGTGTCATTGTTCTTAAGAGCAGCTTTTTAGCTCTATACTTCCTCTGAGTGTTTTCCTTTCCTGTTCCATCATTTGTCACAGCTCTGCAGCCATCTCTCGCTCCCTGCTTATTTTGGTATCACCATTACTTCTGCTGTCAATGTTATCTTTTTTCTCTTAAAAAAGTCTCTAATGTTAAATTTTCTGAATTATTCATAAGGCCATATATGAACACCTGCATCTATTATTCAGAACTCCTTATTTCTTTTATGCTAGAGCCTAGAACCTCTTTTATAATTCAGTAATAAATGAGAGCCTTTGGTTTATTCAGAGGTTTTTTTTGCCAACCTCATGTTTATCTCCCAACTGTCTTTTAGTTAATTGTGCAGAGCCCTGCAGTGCAAGGAGCAACAGACTTGTTGGAATAATTTAGAGTATCCCTTCCCTCTTTGCCATCTCTGTCTTCGTGCACTGGCCTCCCTGTGCAATATGTTTGAAGTGGTTTTTGGTCTAGAATAGATTATTTACTAGCATACAAATCTTTTTTCTCTACTTTTCTCCAGACTTTAATCCGTGAGTATTACTTAATAGTTATTGCCTTTTTACCTTTAAGGATGTGCTAATTCAATTTTTTAAAGTTTTATTTTGCTTTATGGCACTTATGCTCCCACGTGTATTTTTTTATTTATGTTCCCTGTTTTCTGTAACTTTTGTGCCTGTGATTACATTTTTACTTAAAAAATATTTGTAAAGTGGATGTCCCAGAACCCCTGCATGATTCAGGGTGGAAGCTCAGGTCTTTAATCTGAGGCTTGAAGCAGGGTCAACTCAGGTGCCATCAGGCTGCTCAGGACTTTATCCAGATTAATCTTAAAAACTTAGGACTGCACAGCTTCCCGAGGCAACTTGTTCCAATGCTTGACTGTTCTAGTGGTAAAAGATTTTCCTTGTATCTAAATAAAATGGCTCCATTTGTTATTTTTCTAGAAATACTCTGGAATAATGTATTTTCTGCTTGATATTGTGTGATTCAGACAAATAATTGCTTATTGATACTCAGTTCTCTGCTTATTTACAATGCTGTGCTCTGGGTAGGTAAAAAAGAATTTAGTCTTAGTTTTGATTGTCCTGTTTTTCTTGTCCTGTCGGAAATATACTAGTCCTTATTTATTTATGTCATTTTACTGCTAGAAAAAGTATGTGATATAACTCTAAACTTTCCTCTGCAGCTTTCTAATTATCCATAGCTACAGTACAATATTTTTTCAGCTTTACGTAAACACAATTTCTAAAAGGAATGAGCTGTAGTCCATTGTTTTGGCTTAGATCATCACAACTGAAATGCCAGGAAGTTATTCTATTCTAGACACCTTTGCTTATTTACCCTGTGTTTATGATATCGAGAATTTCTCACCTACTACCTGGTTTCACGTTAGATTCTGTATTTAGGCAAAAATGTAAAGGAACAACTGGAAGTATTGAGATTTCTAATGGCCACAGAGATGTGCTAAGCAATTCAACAATCTTGTTTGATACAGCTCCCATAATGCAGCCTCCTCTTCAAGAGCCTTAGTAAAGGAGTTAGAGACATGAGAGAATGCCACCAAAATAAGGCTGGCTTTAAATAAACAACTTAAACACTTTGTTCCATAAGTGCTTTTATTAACATGTACTTTTGCAACAACCTGAAAGAGGAGCATGAACATGAAATGTGGATTAACAGTCAGGATTAACTCCCACTCTCAGTTTTGAAAATCTGTGAAAAAGGGGATTTTGATTGCTCTTACGCTGTTTTCCTTTCTAACATTGCCTATACTTAAATTGCTTTAGCTGCATTATATATTCCAAATACATGAACTCTGAAACTTTTAATAAGATTAAAATAATTAAAATGTCTCTTTAGATACCATTTTTACTTTCCTCTCTTTAGGAAAGTTATTATTAATTATCATTGCAATAAGTAAGATGGGAAATGCAAATATTGATACTTCTTTCCATCATCTAACTTGAATGCAAAATGACATCATAATTTTCATTAACTTTATCTTTCATTTTCTTCAGCAAATGATTATGCATTAAGTTCTTTTATTCACTAAGAAACCTGAATGCAACTGTGTGAGATTTTTTTTATTGAAACAGAAAAAAAATAACTGCAGAAGATCTTTCCATTTTGGAAACCAAAGGTAACCTTTTGTGCCTTTAACAACAACATTGTTTGTTAGGTTCAGTGCTTCTGGGTTTTTTTTTTTATTTTTTTCCTGCAATTTGCTAGAAATATTTGGTAAAACGCCTCTGCTACCTTTGATCATATCTGACCCATTTGGTTGGGAACATCCCAGAGGGATCTGTCAGAGGCCAGAGCTGCCCTGCAGAGCCGCGACTCCACCTGATTTCATGGAAAGGTGAGCGGGTGCTGGAGCACAGGTGGGAACAGAAACAGAGTTGCAGGAGGGCATGAATTCACTGAAAGAGCGATGGCAAGAAGCAGACAATCTTGACCATAACTTTGCTTTCTTAACTGGGAAGAGATCTCTGTCTTTTTGAAGAATGTGATTCTGCTGTGCTCCTGGATATTAACGTGAGATTTCTCTCGTGCAGTGCGATAAAAATGTGAACTGATTTGAAACTGTTTGTATAGTTAGTGAACAAAAGTAATTTCAGTTGACATAATAATTTTCATTTAAAAGTTGACAGAATTGTATCTGAAATGAATATAAGTGATTAAAAAATAGATGAAAACCATATTTTTGTATCCCAGGTGCTGCAATAGATGCTAACTTACAGCTCTAATAATAATTCCCAAGAAATAATGTTATTGTGATTTCTTCATGTAATCTGGCATTCACATATTTTTATCATTGCATCTGTCAAAGATGTTTTACACTGTGGGGGATTGAAAGATAAATGCCAACAAATGCCCCCATATCTTATGAAAAATTGTTAAGTGGCTAAATGTATAAATGCATTACTGTATGAGATAAAATAAATCTTAATTCGTGACAGAAAATGTCAGAGGAATTAGTTCTAAAATTCAAAGTTTCCTGAACAAAATTACAACTGAAGAGTTGTAAATGGAAGATGACTGATCTCCCAAATTCCTTTTGTCTGTATGAATACCTAAACCAGCTATCCAGTGTAGTTTCCTCCTTTATTTCTGTAATCTTTTCTAGTTTTCTATTTTCACTAAAACATGGACACTCACATTTAACTAAAGTAACTTTTTTTTCCATTTGTGTTATGCACAAACACACAACTCCTAATTCATTCCAGTCTAACTTACTGATCTAATCATGTGTTGTGTAATGATCGATCCTGTTTTGTCCAGGCACATTTCTAGCAATGTATGAAATGAATGTTACTTTCCTTAAGAATGCTGTTAATGTGAACTGTCATGTTATGGGTGCTCTGCTTCTTGGGGTGTCATTTTTTTTTTAAATAGAAAGCAGAAAGAAACCACTTCAGGTTGTCTACCACTAGGAAGTATTACAAGAGGAAAATGCTTTCTTACCATTTAAGTTTAATCATTCTTGGTTAATAAGTTTGTTACAACTATAAAAATTCAAAGTGCCACACAGGTAAGGAGTTATGCAGTTCATTGGTTTAATGTCACTGAGTTAGAAGACCTGAGCTCCTGAGATGGAGCAGCCAAGCAGTCCATTGCTGGAGAAAGCCAAGTCTGTGTGTGAGAGCTGCTCTGGCAGCAGTGCCCATATTCCACACCTGCCAGAAGAGGCACAAGGGCTGTGCTCAGGAGCTGGGCTGAGCTGCTCACACACTTGCCACGCACATCTGTGTCTGTTCTGCCTAGTCTGTCTCATGTAGGGGTAAACAAACAACTGAAGCTGTGTCCAAAACCACAGGGGCACCTTTGTAAAATAATCAAATACCATTTGTGTTTAGCTCTTAGTGTTTCACTTGGTGTTTTCAAGAACATTTGTTATGAGCACAATGAAGAAATAATGTTCTGTTGTCCAAAATACAGTGTATTAAGTGTCTGAGCCCTTCTCTTTGCTGCTGTGCCTTTCTGCACCTACTGCTAAATTGCAGCTTTTTAGGGAGGAGACAAGTGGTGTCTGAAAAACACTCCTGTCTGCTGGATTGCTTCCCAGTGCTGTTTGCTCAGCATGGAGCGCCACGGATCAGGGCTGTAAAATGCTGTCAGCCCTCCTGTTGACCTGTGTTTTCATGGCAGATCGTTTAAGACAGAAGCTGAGGCAGGCAGGAAAGGTAAAATTAAAAAAGGGGAAAGTCCAGTGCCTCTTCAAGAAAATAAACCCCTTCAGTTGTTGGTTAGGAGGCAGCGTAATCAGCTGGAAAAGGCAGCAGTGCTCCTGTGGAACACTGATTCTGTTGCTGTAGAGGAAAGGGGATTGTTTCCTGTTGTTATCCTAAAAGCCAAGTCTGGGAATGATGGTTCTCATGGCAAAAGTGAAGCCAGGAGTTTTGCTGAGGAGACAAATCAGTAAGTGCTGCAGCTGAGTCAGAAAATAAGTATTGGTCTGGGGAGAAACATCAATAAAATGTGTGTTATGGGTCAGGGGAGGAGTGAAGGTTGTTCCAGTGTGGTGAGATCTATGATGCCATGAGCTACTGCTGCAAGCTGCTGCTTTTGCAGACGTGAGGAATGTTTTTTCTGGCTGTTCTGTGTGTGATATGGGATGTCTGAGTCAGAGTTCATGTTTTTTTACACTGCCTAGTAAATGTACCATGGCAAAGTGTCACGTTGGGATTTAATTAATTTTGCTTCTTATGCAATCAAGTGTTCCTTGTCTGTATTTTTATTGACATTTCTACTTTTGAAAATGAACTAATCTTTTTTCCTTATTTAATTTCTGTGACATACCTTTTTTTAATTTAGTTTGGTTAATCTAGTTTGCCCTGGTAAAACTCCTATATATACCCTCATGTACTACTGATTTAACACAATCTAAGTGTATCCTCATTTTGGGGTGCTGAAAGTTTACTAGAACGATGTATGGATTTTTAATAGATACAGTTATTGTGCCATATAATTCACAGCTATAAGAGCAGCCCAGTTTTAAGGGGCAGTGTAAAATTAATCACTCCTCTCCATGTCTTCCACAGAAAATAGCTGATGTTTTGTATGTTTTGGTGCATGTCACACATTGCCTGCTTCAACAACAGCAGATGATGAGGCACTGACCCCAAGCCCTTACCAAAGTAAAATTTTCAAGCTTAAGTTGAAGCAGAGTTGCTTTACATACAGAAAAAATATAGCATCTAAAAAATATAGCACTGTAGAAGAAGTTATCTCACAGAAGATACTAGGAAACCATTCATCTGCTTATCCATCACAGGCGACTTGCAGGGTGAAGGCAAGGCTGTGGCACTTAGAGCCATTTACTTGCGGCAGGAAGGAATAAAGCAGCATCCAAAAGAGTAACTGCAGAGGAGAAATGTGCATTTACTGTCTTGATTAAGTGAATAAATCCTGCTTATAAGTGCCATGTACAGAGATGTGCATCTCCACAGAAAGCACAGTGCGGATTTAATGGGAAGTTTTTGCTGTTGACTTTGAGGGAAGGTTTGGAAAATACTCCCTTCAACAGAGCTATGCTCACTTACTCCCTTTGAGGACCTGTCCCTATTATTTTAATTAAAAATAAGCAGACAAAATCTGATCATACAGAGCCTTCTCCATACCAAACTCTAAGTTAAAGTGAATTTTTTGTGCCCAGTGTAAAACTGAATTTAGCAACCATGTCATGTAACCAGACCTTCTGCAGCATGCTCTGAAAGGCTGTGTCATGGGAAAAGCAAAGGAAGCAATTGCAACATTCACTTTTCCTTTTTATTGCCAGAACCATGCCAGAAATGTTGTTAGGGAGCAACATTTAATTAAACTGTTATCACCTTAACTTTGGGGTATTTCATAATCTCACCCTTGGCATTGTCTTTTTATTAGCAAAAGGCTTAAGTGACTATGAAATATAATGAAAGGCCGTGGGGAGGGCTCACACACCACAAAGCTGCTAATCCATTGGAGACTTTGGTGGGAAGTGAGCATTTTTCAACAGCAATGCAGAGCTTTGAAGGTTATCAGGACCTTTTATCTGCTAGTCAGCTTTCTGTGAACTTGAAACTATCTGTGTGAAGTATATCCCAGCAAATACCCACTGAGCTTGAGGTGGAAAGACTAATGTATTGCTGCTTTTCCTCAAATGTTTTAGATCCTTTCAGCTGTTTATTTGCTTTATGTAGCATGTGGGAGCCTGAGTGAGAGTCCAGGACATTGAGCACAATGCGTGTTCAATGCTCCTGGGAGTTTATTGTGCAAAGTGTTAGGTGGTGTTCAGATATTGTGAGTTCAACACTGCAAATATAGAGATAGATATCTGTCTTAACCTCAAAGTAAAATAAAAGATCCAGACTGATCCAGTAATAGCAGGAGTGCAGTATTTTCCTCTCAGGTTTGTTGTTTTTGAGTAAGAATCTGATCTACTAGGAACAAGCACAGTGCCTGCAGTTCACTTCCATATTTTATTTCCTATCATTTATTCTTTTTATTCAGCATGGAAGTTTTAGCCATAACTGGTAACAAGGTGTCTGAGAAAATACTGAGTGACTTTGACATTTTTACTCAGTCTCTTTTGTTAAGCCTCGCAAAGAGTAAAGAGAGCAGTTTACTTTGTGAAGGAAGAAATAAACCCCAGGAGCACCTGAGAAGATATAATTATTTGAAAGAAAGTTAATAGGTAATTTTTTTATAAGTCTTTTGGCTGATTTTGGAGTTTCTGCTGCTGAACAGAGCTCCTTTGGTTTGAATCTTGTCGTTCCTAACCACACACTCGCAGTGATCACTCTGGGAGCTGCCATCTCAGTGTTTAGTTAAACTTGCCCATGTCAGGCACTTTAATACAGCTTTAAGTGACAGCAGTATTGGGCTGTCCCCAGCCTCATTTACTGCTGAATAATCATGTCATGCAAAGTCCATTACTGCCATTCTGCATCCGTGCTGCTGGGCTTGCCCATCACTAGCAGCTAACAAAGAAGCACAACATAAATTAGCCACTTAATTTAATCCAAAATGCAGCTGGAGCATTCATTAGGCTCCTTGAAAAATCTCATCTTAACTGTCAAAGCTAAATACTTCCACCAGTTGTTGCTTGTTTGCTTGTTTGGTTTTTTCTTAACAGTGAAAAGTTCTGGAGCTTTAACTGAAGTTTTACATCTTAATTTCTTGGGGAGGAGTGGTAGGCTTGTTTGCTTTACAATTTTTTTCTGAAGATGTAATGTCCAGTGTGGTACAATAATTTACATAAATATCAGTTCTGTCTTTTTAACTAAAAAGACTGTTCTGTCTTTTTATCACCGTGCCTTCCACAGAGCTTGAAATATTGTGATCTTTATCAACTGCATTATTGTAGGGGGATAGAATGTAAGTAAATAAAGGTAGTATAGAAAGTAATCTTACCCTCTAAAGAGTTGCAGCTGGGTTAATTATTAAAGAGTAGGAGCAGGCCTGATTTTAGCAGGTCACACCTGTAGCCAATAAAAGGAGTGTTATAAAAGAGTGGGTTGGTGGGAACTGGAGTTAGTTGGCTGCTGTGGGGATGAGGATGAGTCAGTGCCTGGAGGTGATGCCTACAAGAAACATCAAGGAGGTACAGACCTGTAATATGGAACCTTTGCAATGTAATGATAATAAAACTCTTTAGAATGACATCACATTATTGGTAGGATTAGTATAGATAGCACTTGCCAAGGCTTACTAAAAAGTTCCATAAACTAGAGAGTGCACATCTCTCACTGGTTACTTGGTTTGAGCCATTTCCCCACATCAGAGGTACTAAAATCTGCCATTCAGTGAGAGAACAGAGAACAGTTAACCCTGGCTGTGATCTGGACACTCAGTGTGTCCAGGTTGCTCCTGCCATTAGCAGTAGGGGAGTAAAATTACAGAAAACATAATTACCTTTTTTTCCTCTGTGTGTGTGTTTTCTATTTATAATCTCAAATCCTCGCTTCCTCTGTTGCATTCTCTTACACCCAGTTAGCTGTTAGAAAAAAAAAAAACAAAACAAAATCAGTGATTTGTGTTTAAAATGCCATAACTAGGCTAATCAGATGCCACTGCCCATGCTACCAGAATGATGTCTTGATTGAAGCTCACTGGATAATGTTATAACTGAAGTCCTCAGTATGAAGCAGTGCTCCCTAAGTAGTGACTGAATTTTGTGTGTTCATCAGCCAAGTTCCTCCTAACTCTGTTCAGGTGGAGTAGCAGCAGGATGATGGCAATGATCCTGTGGCATTTATCTCCATTGAGGAATTAATCATGTGCCATTAATAAATTCACCTGCATGGGGAGTAAAACCAAGTCTTGGGCTTGGCAGCTACAAAATCTGTTACAGGGCCAGACTTTGAGACAGAGTGAATTTTACTTCTGTTGGTACAACTGAAGTCAATTCACTGCTTTCTTCAGTCAAATATTTTGACACAATCTGAGTTAATCAACCTGCTCTTCAGAAATATTGAAAAGGTCATACAAATTAATATTCAATTTGGAAAAGGAATTTGCATTCCAAAAAATAAAAAAAAGAAAAAGGAAGAAGATGCATCTCTTACCTGACTGCAGTAACTGGTAAGTTAAAAATAATTAGGATATAAGACAGGAAGTATCTCTAAATATATGTAAAGAGCAATTTTCAGTAAAATACATGAACTTAGGTCTTAGCCTCTTTCCAGTTAATATAGAAGTAGGGATTGGGAGCTCACTTGGGTTTTTTTCAATTAACAGAGAGAAAAGCTTGCTTCATCAACTGAACTTGCTCTAATTATTGGTCATGGAATATTGCCAGAGGAGATTTAGCTCACAGGAACAGGAGCACTTGAGAAAGACTGACAGTGAGGTGTGTGTGTCTGCATAAAAACCTGATGATGCCTTCTGCAAAAATCCTGGAGTTTAGCCCCTATTGGGTAGCTCCAGACAGTCTTTGAGACAAGGCAATGTTTGTCTATGTTGTGTGCATGTTATGCAGCATCTCTTCTTTGATAGCAACACTGAAGTTTACTGAAGTGGCAAACATGCCAGCAGAAGTCTTGTTGCATTTCTGCATTGTAAGAAGTGGCCAGCATGTATGAGGAAAGCTCATTTGAGAAATCAAATCTTCTCAATTTCTTCAAATTCCTCCTTCTTATCTTTAATCATTTCATCCTTCACTCTAGCTAATTCCCTAAAGTAGAGGAATGCTTATATGGGTCTCTTAATTGGTATCTAAAAATGTTTATTCTTAGGCTTTGGAAGTGTAATTAAAAAAAAAAATAAAGGCAGCAAACCCAAATGTCTCTAGACAGATATTTAAACTTTGAGACTTTCTTTATCTCAGATGTTTCTGCTCCATTATTCATGGCAGAGGGCTTTATATCACTTGTATCTAGCCAGCCACAAACTTGTTCTGTCAATTTCAACCCATTTAATATGAAAGATTTATTAACAAGATCTGAATTTTCTTTAACCATTGTGGGAGCTTTGGGGAAAAATCCTAGCATGTGTATGCAATTGCAGCACGTAGGCCACACGAGCTTGAACAAGATAGTTGAGGTAGGAGTAGGATTCAGAAGGATTTACACAGACTTCAAAACACCCTGGTGGGAGGATGATTTCACTGTTCTATTTCCTTTCCCAGGCACTCTGGAAGAGTTACCTGGTACTGAGCCCAACACCAAGCTAGAAAGTGTAAAAGGGTAAGGTTTGATCCTGGGTCAATTTTGATCTTGCATCTGGTGAGTGTTTCGCCTATCTTTGTGCTATTGGGTGTTAGTTGTAAAGTTTTGGAAATTGTTTTTCAGAGATTTTTTAGAAGCATTTCCAGAGTTCCTTTTCTTCTCGGTTGTGGCCATTCTCTGCCTGGTAGGAAAAGGATGGCAGCCTTCACTGCAGTTTGTTTAGTTTTTATCTACTGAATAAAACTTGAAGACTCTTTTGAAAAATCCTTGTATTTTTCTCAACTATTTAAAGCTTTTTTTTTTTTCTGTGAGAAGGACATAAGTGAGAAGAATCAGCCAGTAACTCCTCTCTATGCTGCTCGCAGAACTTTTGGAGTAAATTGTTCTCAGTTTCATAAAATTATTCTACTAAAAATAATTGGGATTCCTTTCAACAGTTTGGCCTTGGCTACCATAAATAGGTCCTGGATATTTTTTTAAGCATTCATACTGGTCTTTATTAAAAAATGTGATAAATCTTATGATAAGCTACAAATGTACTGCAAGAGTTACCCCTAAATTATTTCCTAAAGCATTACCTTATGGTTTTAAATCCACTGAAGCAAAAATACACACTTTAACACAGTCACTTACTGAAGGTCAACATCCCATAAATGCCCTCAATGACTGGATGAATTTGGTGAAATCCACAGCATTTGATGGAGATGTCAGTCATGGTTGTCTCTGTAAATTCAACTAGTACAGGTCAGAAATCATTGCAGGACATAGTTTGGATCATAAAGTTGTGCCAATTTAGGCTGATTTCTGGAGTATGATGCTGTTTTTGTCAGAAGGTTAAAAACAAAAAAGTTTAGGGGAGGAATGACTTAGTACCTAATTCCATTGTGAGACAGATATCAATAAAACATGGAGCAGGAAACAGGTGAGCATAAAAACACCATGTATTCAGAGAGCATCCTGGACAGCATTTCTAATTCAGATTTCTATTCCAAAATGTCTGGTTAGAGGATTCAAAAGCCTCTGCCTGGGAAACATCTCCTTCAGGCAAATAGTGCAGTTGCATTTGTGAAAATTCTCTTAGTGAGCTGAAATCTCTTGTTTCCCAGTAGGCATGATCCATGAAGGCTTTGCCTGTAGGAACACATAAGTGGGAGTTGATTCTCTTGTCTGTATCTTATAAGATCAAATTCTGCATTATTGGAACATTTGGTGTTGCTTGTGCCAGTCAAGAATACCTGGGAATTGATTTTTGGTTCAATAAGAGCCATTTGAGACAAAATATAAGAGGACACCTCACACCTGAATGATAGTTCTTGTGTTTCTACTCTGATACGACTCTTTAATTTTCTTGCCTATTGCAAAGTAGACCGGAATCAGTCCCACTATTTCTAGCAATTCTTGATTTACTTTGTGCAAGACCTCTCACAGGTGGACTTCACAGATTAATCCATAAAAAAAAATACTTCTTAAATGTTTACAATTCAAACATGAGTGTAAACAAGGTGGAAATACCCAGTAAGATTTAATAAAAGCTGCAAGTGAGAAGAATTGGGAGTTGAGGAATGTTAGTCCAGAAGGTTCTTGAATATGGTTCCCATGCTATTAACATGGTATAAACACATATTTATACGTATTTCTGATACATATCACATACATAAACAAAACTGGTGTAGAGGAAAATAGATCTGAGCTGAATGTCTCATTCATTGCTAGCAACTGAATAATCTGTAAATCCTTTACCCTTTACTTAGGAACATTTTATTAAGTTCATTTATCTTAGTTCACAGCTACCAGTTTTGCATATCACCTCTGCATTCTCTGACAATATTGTTAAAAGTGAAATTGATAGTAGCAATATGAAGGCAACTCAAAGAATCATGTTGTTTTCTGATTGTTTCTTAGAGTTGATGTAAGATGTATACCCCTAAGATGATGAGTAGAAAGGGGTCATCTGAAGAAATCTCCTCTCTAGTCCTGCTCAGAGAGGCAAAACAGATAAGAGCTGTCAGAGAAGATTTATGAAGAGCAACATGGAATTGCAATAGGTTTTCTTTGGCTTTTGGAACACCTGACAACAAAGGAAAATGTCAAAGACAGTTAGGATGTGCAGAGATTTTACCTAAATGCTTTCTTGATAATTTTGCAAACTGGATTTTTCCTGAATTGATGACTATCTAAAGCTGCTGGAAAATATGAAAGTAACTAATTTAAAAATTAGTAACTTCAGATGTAGGGGAGAGAGCAATGCCTTGGAGCCAGAGGCATCAGGCTGCTCAGCAGGGAGGGCTTTTTGTGTGCAGTTTCAGTTGCAACCATAAAGACATCTCCGTGACATGAACTCTCACACTGGATCCACGGCCCTGGGAGTGGAAGCAGCACGTTCTGAGTCTGTTCTTTGGTGTTCTTCCCCGCTTTGCTGTCAGGGCAGTGCAGCAGCTGCTGCCTCGCTGCCTGCCCGCCCTCGGTCTCTCAGTGCTACCCCAGCTCCTCAAAACATGTCTCACCCAGGCAGGAGAGAAAACTGGGTCACAGGCAGGCCCAAGTAGGCCAAGTTACTGCTATTCAGCTGCTTTTGTTTGAGTTGCTCTCCTCAGCCTCTTCAAGTCTGCTTACTCTTTTCATTAAGCTGTACTCAGAGCTGTGTTGTTTCAGCAGTGTTTGTTCAAGGCTCAGGACCTCTAGCTATGAGCTGTCCATCATGACTGCCACAGACAGTAATGTGAATATTTTTAAAAGATGTGAAGCTGAGGGATGCAGAAAGGGCTGTTGTGTAAAGCATGAGTCAGAAAACACTTGGCCATTACTGCTTGGCAGAGTGAGCTTTGTGCTAAAATGTTGTGATGAACCAGAGGTAGTGCTTGCTTCTGGCACGGTGTTTCCATTTGCAGTTTTTTAGATAAAAATAATGACAGAAATTTTACACAGCACATCAGAAGCTGCCCTGTGCTGTTGGAATCACTATGGTGTATGACAGCTTCTGGCTTGTAAGGCCCACCCAGGCAGTCTGTGGAGAAATGTTTATTGCTGGTGCCACCAGACAGGCTTTTGTTGAAAAGGTTTGACATCGGTGTCATCTGTCCTTCAGCTTGCCATAGCATGACTGTGTAAAGCTGCTCCCTTTCATGCAGTCAGGAAATAATTCAGGAGCTCCACAGTCAACTGGTTGAGTGCCAAAACCCTCCAGTTGATTGTCCTGCTTTGCTCTGCTCTGTGTGATTTGTGCAGTTTTGGGCACCACTGTATGAAAGAGACATAAAACTGTTGGAGAGTGTCCAGGGAGGCCATGAGGATGGGCAAGGGCCTTGGTCAGTTCAGCCTGGAGAGGAGGAGGCTGAGGGGAGACCTCAGTGCAGTCACAGCTTCCTCCTGAGGGGCAGAGGAGGGGCAGGCACTGATCTCTGCTCTGTGTGACACTGACAGGAGCCAAGGGAACAGCCTGGAGATGTGCCAGGGCAGGTTTATGTTAGATATTGGGAAAATGTTCTTCACCCAGAGGGGATTGGGCAGTGGAACAGCTCCCCCGGGCAGGGGTCACAACTTCAAGGCTGGCTGAGTTCAAGAAGCGTTTGGACAATGCTCTCAGGCACTTGGTGTGACTCTTGGTGCTGTTCTGTGCAGGGCCAGGATTGGACTCGATGATCCTTGTGGGTCCTTTGCAGCTCAGGATGTTCTGTGGTTCCAGGAATGGACATGGCATGGGCTCACTGGGCAGCTTGGCCCACCACCCAGCTGTCCTCATGGAGGTTCTTCCTCAAACACAGTGGGACACTTGTCTCAATTATTGTCTTGTTTTTTTGTTGTGCCCTGCACTGCTGGCTCCATCTTCTCAAGAACCTCCTCAGGGTCAGAGATATTTTGGTATTTATTTTATTTTTTAAGTTACTTTTAGCTTTAAAGTCATCATGTGTGTCATTCTGAAAATTCTTTTCCTATTGCTGTGTTTATTTTCTTACTATTCTGTAGATAATAAGAAATTTTGTTACACTGTATGGTTTTGTATAACCACGCATCCTTTAGAAGGGGCAAGTTTATGGATTTGTTCAGACAATTACTGTGCTTCACTCTTGAAAAAAAAATCAGCACATGCAAGGGATTTTGCAATTTAAAATGCTATTAGTAAAATGTGTGTATTTTTAGTAAAGGAGAGAGTGGCCAAAGTTTGTTGTCCTGAAGGATAGTACAAGATTTACATAGTTTGTACATATACCTGCTTGCCTTTAAACATGTGTTTGTATCCCTCTGAGCTGCAATTTGCATGTGTTTAAAATCCACCTAAATATATTATTACAGAGAGATTGGACTATATATTGGGGTTTGTATATATCAGTTGGGAGGCCAGGAAGAGGAGGAGTACAGGAATGAGTAATTCTTGTGCTCTCAAGCGCTGTAAGAACTTTGTTCTACCTGGAAACACAATTAGGGTGTGTTGTTGATGTCATGCAATATGTCAGGTGCTAAGGATTGAACTGCCCTCCTTCAGGGCTCTGAGGCACAGGGCTGTGGAGAGGCTCACAGACAGCAAACACCCAGACAAGCTGGCATTTGAGCAGCTCAGCTCTGGCACCTCCTGCCAGCCTGCAGCCAGTGCCAAGCTCATGGAGCAGATCCCTGCACGTGGGTGAGAGCTGGGAGCGCCCTGCTAGACATTCTGGGGGCTGGGGCTCCACTGTGCACCTGCACTGCTCACTGTGTTATAGAACTGGTGTTATCCCTCACGCTGGCAAAGACTGCAGGGTTAAAGCAACAGTGGAGCTGCTTGCAGTCACCATATTCACTTTTCCCTCTGATCGTTTGTCCAGCCTAGACCTGAGTGCTGTAGTCATTGTGGTGAGCAAATGGGCACTTTCTGTGCTGGGGACCTGAGTGGAGGGGAGGTTTTGGGACAAGGGGAGGGACAGAGCACAGCAAGCCAGGTCTCTGTCTCACAGTTCCACTGGCTCATGGAGTAGGCAGGGAAAATCAGCAGAACAAGAGATGTGCACAAAGGCATCCGGCCCTTCAGTCCTGCACAGAGCTGGGAGCTGTGGGTGGAGGTGGCTGCGAGGAGAGCATGGGCTGGCACTGCTCTCTGTGTGAAGGACACTCTGTCAGTCTCTCTCCTTTTGTCACAGCCGTCCCTCAGTGCTGGCTTGTGGGAAGGCGAGGCTTGGAACAATAAGGCGGCAGTGCCTAAATACACAGTCCTGTGCCTGCAGAGTCTCATTTAGAAGCTGTAGTGCTTGAGTGGGAACACAGTGTCCCCTGTCACATCTTTGTGCATCTGACTAAGCCCTTGTCCTTGCCCTCTGAGTGCTCACCCTCCAGAGCCCTCCAGGCAGAACATCACTTTTCTGTTTAAGTGTATGAAAAGCAAAATACGTTTCAAGTTATTAACAACGATTTTCTGTGGTTTTCCTGTCACTGCTCTCGCCACATTTCTGTAAAAAAAAAAAAAAATAGATCCATAAACACACCCTGGTTAAAAGAGTAGCAGTCAAAAGAAATGGCACTTAATTATGATATTGCTTGACTTGCTGCAAGCCTCTGACAATGTAGCCATCAACAGTAACTGTCAAATACAATTTGGCAACTCTGAGGTTAGCTTGAGATTTGAGTAGAATGTTCAATACCAGCAACTGAGCAAGATAATGGGAGAAATTCCAGTGGCAGGGCTTTGTTGATAGGAGCAATGCAAGCTCTGAGATCAAATAAAACATCAGCTGGGAAATTAGGATGTTGTTATATTGTGTGTTAGTGATGCTTAGGATCTTAGGAATAACAACCCTCATCAGCTAAGGAATTACTAAAGCAGAATAACAGAATGCCATTGCTTTATAAAGCCATAATAATTTTATGGAATAAACTTCTTCGTTTAAACTTTATGGAGTTACATATAAAATTATAATGTCACTTCTCCAGGGCCTATTGCACCTAATGGTCTTTGGATTGATTCCTGTGTATAAGTGTACATCCTAAAGGAGCCTTGGCAAACTCTACATGCAGGAACTTTGTATGTAAATATCCTTCCCTCTGGTTCCTTCAGTTGCCAGCACACAGTATTGCTGGACAGGGGCCTCAGGAGAGCTGGAAAGCTCAGTTCAGCATGGATTTTGCAGAAAAGGAAGGTCACAGTGCAAGAAGAATAAAGGCAGAATGGAAGTTTCACTTTGGAAGATTTCTCATACTGATGGTGGGGGAAAAATACGTTAGCAAAGACACTTTAAAAGTGCAGAACTGTGTGTGGTTCTAAGATTTAGAATGAAAAATAAGGACAAGAAGGGAAGGTAACAGACTCAGAGAAGATGTTGAGAAGTGCCAAAAAGCAGCCCAAAATTAAGATAGGAAAAAAGAGTGAGTCACCATTCTGGAGCAGGATACTACACCATTTCCCCCACACACACACACTTCAGGCTGTCATACAGAACTGTGGAGCTCACACATTCTGTCAGAGTCAGCAAGGGAACCAGCTGGAGGCAATCCTGTGCTGTGATGGTTCTGCTTCAGCAGGAGGTTGGACCAGGTGACCCCAGCAGTGATGCCTTCCAGCCTTACCAATTCCATGAATTATCCATTCTGTGGGAAATCTATGGTTTGAAGGGTCTCTAGGACATGGCAAATAATTGATATCCTGCAAGAATGGATGTGGAGACCTAAGCATTGGGAAAAAAACTTCACCAAAACAAAATCCTTCTGGAAAAAATATTATTTAGTTAAAAAACAAATCACCATACAGTTGCAATATTTTTCAATCTTTAAAGCTTTTGCTCTTTATGCTTTGAAGCTTTTTGCATCCCTAGAGGTGTAGTAGAAGTTGGAGATGCTTAGAGGTGTGGTTTTCAGTAAACAAAAGTGACATAAACACTTGGTGGCAGACCAAGTAAATGAAGTTTCAGATGTTAACTTGGAGGTGTCCGTACCTTGCACTCAGGTGTGTTTAACTATAATTTCAGTACTGTTGTGCACTACTTAGCAACAACTGCAACATCAGGGCGTTACCAACATAACCCTCATGTTTGGATACAAAATACAGCACTGTACCAGCTAGCAGGAAGAACACTAACTCTGTCCCAGCCAAAACCAGGAGCTGTTAGTTTTAGCCATTGGTTCAGCACTAGCAGGCAAAGGTGCCATAAAGAGGCTTTGCACACCTAAATGTGCACGGCACTGAAAAGATTTAAAAACCCTCCTGCTGTTCCACTGGAATCTCCTTTAGTGTGCTTTTGCAGTTGGTTTCTTTGGTGTTACTGCACTGCCATTCCTTTCCTGGTGGCTGCATGGGTCACTGCTGCTGGTGCTGGCCATGGTGGGTTCACCCTGCTCCCCTCATTCACCGTGCCAGGAGACGCACTCACACAGCACTGATGTCAGGGTTCTCTCTTGAGCAAAAGCCCAAACAGACAGGGGATATTGGGTTCCAAAGTTTCTTCCCCCTGGAAGAATAAGGGGGAAATTGTCCTGCTTCATTGTGCTGTAAAGCTTTGGCTGTTCGTATTCACTGGTGTCTAATTCCTCTTGCTGTCCTCAGTCTCTCTTTAATTTTCATGTTTGTTAGAAGGGCAGAGCTTTCTGTGTTCAGAAACCAGCAGCTGCTGGGCTGCTTGGGGAGCTAAATGCTGGTGGCTCATGGAGTTACAACTGAGCTGGGTATGTTTGGCTTAGTGTTGAGTGTCACTTTTGGCCTGTGCTGAACCATAGGTGACAGAAAACCAGAGGTGCTCTGCGGGTGCCAGCCTCCTCCATTTTAGACGCGATGTGGTGATCTGGGGAGAAGGGAAAGTGTTTCTGTGAATAGACCTGCTGCTTCCCTGCTTTTTCTGCTGTCATTGGTTTTCTGTGCTGCAGCTCAATTGCTGGGGTACCCCAGCATTCAGGGCCATGTGCAGTTCTTGCTGCCCAGGAGGACCTTGCACAAATCTTTAGCTTTATATCTCAGATCTGCAACTTTCACATGTGATTAGGGCAAGAGTTCATCTTGTTCAGGTCTAGCTGTTTGCCCCATAATTTCACATCCTATTACTGTGATACCATTTCTTCAGTACCCTGATGCATTTTAGTAGAAATGTCCTCGACAGTGGACTAATGTAAAATAGAAATCAAATGTTTCAGATTGTTTAGGGGTTTATTTCTCTCCACCAGCTATCAAGTTTCTCTCCTGTGGGGCTTCTGCTCCTTAGGGGGCTGTTTCTTAGCTGCTTATCCCTTTCACACATCAGCAAAAGTGCAGGCAGCCATCAGGCAGGAAGATTACTGCCAGAGGATCACAGTCTTAGACAGCTTTACCCTTTTATCATAAGGTTTTTTCCGGTGAGCTCATTGTCTAAAATATCATGAGAGATTTTTGGGTGTCAGCCTCTATTACCCAGATAAATTTTTTCCCTTATATCCACACTGAAAATTAAGTTTGGGGAGGAGAAAGAATGGCCTTCATATTTATCTTTCTCTTATACATAGAGAACTCAAGTTAAAACATGTATATTCAGATTGAATCAAAAATTATTAGGCTAAAAAGGAAAAGTTCATATGTAATTCTAATTCTTATTAGTATGTAATAGAAACATATTACAGGTTGGCATACTGGGTGTACTTTTACAACAGTAGAAAGTCTTGGAGAAACTTAGAATTGCTGTAATAAATTCTAAAACTGAATTGTTCAGCGAGGAAAATTAGTGCTCACACATGGAGAACTGATGAGATTTAGGGAGTGAATTTGGTTAGTAACTGACCTTACCCATCTTGGAAATAGAAGGAAAATAGATAAAGTTTGTAATAGGATTGGTTTGTCTTACTTGTAAATTATCAATACAAAAGAATTTGTAACAAGATTTTTTTCTTTGGAAGGAAAAGGTTACCTCTCATCCCTTAGCTTCCTATGGGGCTGTTTGAAACCTAAAATTTAATTAATATCTTGTAGTGAATGTACTTAGATATGGTTTTGAGGGTTTGTTAGATTTGAGTTTGGAGGCAGCTGGCACAAATCCCAAGTTCCCTGCAGATAAACAGAAAAGATAGTTTCTTAGGGTACCCAAGTTAAAATTAATTTACCTTCAGAATTAAGATCTTGCTGTTTAAAAGTACTAATCACATTTTCACTTTATAACAAGTAATACCTACTAACGATATTGGCACCTTCACTCCTGCTGTAACCATAGACAACACAAGACCTGTGTAAATTTATACAGTTGTTTTTTTGATTGTTTGGGGGTTTTTGCAGGCAACTCTTCACCATTCAGTTAATTTTATTTGAGGATATCTTTTCCATTACATTTTATTGAGATTTCACCTTTCACTCACCAACCTAACCCTGAGAGCTCAACCTCAGAGTTACAGCACGTACCTTTGCATCCCTTTTCATGATGAATGATTACACCTAATTCATTGTTTCATTTCTAATCTCGTGCAAAACCAGTGCCAGCGTAGCATTAATGATGTAGAATCAAGTACTCAAAATAGTTCATCAGACATGTTGAACAGTCTTTCTTTCCTTTTCTGTCTTCTGTGTATGCAGGGAATTATCTCACCAGTGTTAAATGCCAATAGTCAAATAATGTAAATATCATGCAGTTGTAGTATATAATGGGCTGCATCTATTTCACTTTGCATTCATTAAAATCCTTGTGCTGTGGACATTCCACTGGTAGAAGAAAACTATTTTGTTCATCTTTATTACAATCAGAATTATCTAACTGCTTTTCCCAAAAAAGAATCAGTGTGAAAAAACTGTGAAATGTTTTATGAACTTCTGCCAGCAGAAGTCAGCTTGCTTTGTTTCCAGTCTGAGATGGGAATCTGTGCAATTAACCTTGACTCTGTTCTCTCTGTAAAAGATAGCAGATAAAAACTTCTGGTTTGTGAACCTAAGAGTCTTGAATCCCTTTTAAAAGGGAAATTCTACCCAGACAGACCAAAGTCTTAAAGCAGAAAACTCCATGTCTTTTAAAAGTAGCTGAGACTTAGAAAAAAACATTATATTTTATGTGAAGTAATCCATATGCACTTAAAGATGTTGAAACAGAGTTGTCTGGGGTGGATTTATCTATATCATGTATTTGCAAAGACATCTTTAGAAGTTAATATGTTTATATTGCATTTTGTTGTGTTCACGTCTGCAATGGAAGAGGCAATATCCTTGTGGTTACAGAAAGAACAAGGGTCTTGACTTAATCAAGGTCAAAGAAGAAATTTGTGAACTGTGCCTTGTAGCGTCTCAGCTGTTTCTCTCTGCCTTAGCACAAGCCACAGCATATGGCAGAGAATCTGTGCAGTAGGTTTTTGCAAGTGCAAGAACAGAGAAAATTCTTGGGAGAGTGGAATGTCTGATGCTGAGGCAATCACAGATTTTGTGGAACATGCAGGCTTTTTTTATTCTCTTCATGAATTAAATTTAGAATGCTGTATATAGTTCAGTACTTCTCACACATAAATCTACCTATATTGAGAAACATGCTTCAACTACTCTCTTTTATCTTATGGGAATCTGTATTTTATTGAAAATCTTGATATTGTGGCTGAGATTTCCATGCAGTCCTCCTCCATTGTTGTCGGTGGCACTTTGAGGCTGCTGGACACCAAAGAGGGTTTAAGTGGCAAATGAGACTTTTGAGGTTCCCTTCAGAAGTGAGGGTCTGGCTCTGCAGGATATTCCAGTATCATCTGGAATGGAGGTGTGGCAGGAAAGGCATGGGCAGGGCGTGGAGGGAAATGCAAAAAGTGTGGCAGTGAGGTCACAGCAGAGATCACAGCGTCCAATTCTCTGCCTCTGCACGGCTCCGCTTTTGCATGGGGACCAAAAAAACCCCAAAGCCTTGCCTGTAATCTATTGCTGCCCTGTAATCTACTGAGGAAAAGCTGGCTCTGTGCGTGGAAAGCTACAGGGTTTCATGTGTTCCAATGACAAGATAAAGGGTTTCCTATATTTGTGTGTAGTGTGTTGTTACCTGCAGTAATGCAGAGTGGGTTCTTTTAGGAGAAGGGAGTGAGGAAGGTAAAGGGGTGCTGAGTGCTTTTAGGGTTTGTGCTTTTAGGGCTGGGAGTAAAAATTTCAGCGTAAAAATTATTCTGCACCTTTATTCATTTTCATGGGGGATTTTTCTTCACAGAGCAAAGGTTAAGTAATGCATTTGTATGGTAAATGTCATAATTTCTCAGTTGGCTTGGTTTGAATAGTCAGTAATTATTCTCTGTGATGCTTGTGACCATATTGAGATTTTATTCAAAAGCCATTGGAATAAGCACAAGGGGGAAAGTTACTATTTTTGTTTTGTTATTGTTTTGTATAGGCCACATGCACAATGCTGTTTTTCATATTTGAAATCCCTTTCAAAGATATTTCAACTCAAAACACAGAATGGAACCAGAGGATCCAGTGATTATGGCTGGAAATGATATTGTGGATTTAGGTGCTGACAAAGCCTAGCATAATCTGTTTTAATTAACTAATTTTTTTCCTCAGTAATATGGTTATAATCATACTCAAGGACCTTGTGCCAGCATTCTTCCTTTTATAATAAAGTCAAAAAGAAGAGACCAGTTTCAGCTTATGTACAATAAAAAAAAATATCCTTTAGAAATGATTGTTATGAGAAAAATGTGTCCACCCTACACTTTTTAATCCTCTAAAGAAAAACATGTATGCTTCAGTGGGTCTTTGCATATGCATAAAATAAACAGGATACAGGCTGTAAATTTTAAAGAGCAAGAGAATTAAAAAACCCGAACCCCCAGTACCTTGAATATAACATGTACTTTTTTCATAATGTATGTGAAATTTAACTGTGCTGTGAGCAATGGGTCAGTAGTAGTCATTTTGTGTTTCATAATAGCAGAAAATGACTGAGATAAGCTTAGAAAACTTTATAGCAGGTTGGAAAATAAGAAACAATCAATAGCATAATTGAGAATGGGCTCCACGTGTAACAGGGCACACAGTGCACGGGGACTTTTCTTTGGGAGCTCAGCCTTGCAACAGGCACCGTGCCCCTTGTGAGTTTGTCTTGTCTTTATGTTCTGAGAAGACCTTTCTTTCCATAATATTTATTAAACAAAACCTGCATCTAAACAGTTTACTACATTACTTTTCAGCACTGTGGTTGTATTTCTCTCACTAGAGGTTGTGTATTTTTTGTAATTTGAATGCTTGGTGAAATTCACATTCTGTAGTCTTAATCCTCCAGTGGATTATCCAGGAATATCCATGGCAGTTTATATTTTGGTTTTTAACAGAAATATTTTCTTGGCTGCTCATTAAATGAGGAATCCTCTCCCGAGAGTATTTGTTTCAACAGACTGTAATTGAGGTGATGTACTTCACAAGGAATATATGAATATATGTGAATAAAGAGAGACTTATCATTTCAGTCACACTTTGGTTTACCTTGGGAAGTTAGTTTCAGTATGTAAATAAGTGTATGCACCAGCTGATGCAAATCCTTGAGTGAAGGAGAAGGAATTTGCAGTTCTCTTTTCTGCACTTTGGATTTCTCCGGGTTTCTGTTCTGTGAGGGCCCAAGTGCTTTGCAGTGCTTGGCTACAGCCATCCCCAGATTCAAGTAATTTTTGATACTCCTTGTGTCAGCTGTGTTACCTGTGCTTAGCACAATAGTGAGGTTAGATCAAGGCAGCCATGAGGAGATCTTGTAGTTTGCTGTGAAGGACAGATTGCATTGCTGTTAGTAAGAAGGTGAATTTTAAATAAAGTCAGTGTAGAAGATTAGAGAAGGGAAAAATGCCAAACTGATTATATTTAAAATGTTAAAGACAAAAAATGCTGAAATCCAATACATAAATAAATATTTACAGGATGTAAAAGATGAACAAAGGTGTCTAGAGAAATAGAGTACAGGTAATCAATAAGTACTTCTTTAAATATGCACTGTACAAAGTAAACAAAAAGGAAAGAAAATATTGATCAACATGTGTTGAAAGCTGGTGACAGGGATTAATCTGACTGCACAAAAGACTCAAATCTTCACATAGTTGTTTTAGCAAGATAATATTGTCTGGTCTCTGAATTGCTTTTATCTTGGTAAGGCTTATTCTGAAGCATCTTTAACAAGGCAATGATAGCTATTCAGGACTGACAAAAGAGCATAGCTGTACTAAACAAACAATTTCTCAAAAAGCAATAGCAAGAGAAAAAATAAAGTATTTAATGAGGACTTCAGTTGAAAGAAAATCAAAATTAAGCCTAGTGTACACATTACTTAAATCAATTTATTTTTGTGAACAGATTTTTAAATTGTTATTTATATGGAATGTTTGAGTGAAACTGCAATTCATAACTATGTGTGGTTTAGTTGGGGCTTAGGCAGTAGGTGCTGACATCAGTATTCAGGCAGAACAGGTTAACAATTGCTGAAATGAAGAGTTTTTAAATGAGTTTCTGTGGTTACATCAATGTAAGAATTCGGATTTGTTAGATTTGTGTATTGCTGTGGAAATTGAAGTTGGGGAACTGTGTTTGCACAATTGCTTTTAACAGCAAAAAAATAAATAAAACAAAAGACATTAAACCCCAAACATTTAGTTCAGTGCCAGTAAGGATTTACTGTCTAGATCCAGATTTTGGACCTCCCAGTGAGGAAGAGGCCTAAAGCTGTACTGGAATCAATTTAGTGCAATATGAACAGGATTTCCTTTTGAATTACAGTTTCTTCAGTTATTTTTTAGACAGGTGAAATATCTATTTGCTTCTTTTAATTTTTTAAGATAGTATTTTAGAAATACAATTTTTGGAATTTCAAATTTAAATAATGGGGAAATGTCAGCAGAAGCTGAGGATATTTTCTATCTCAGATCACTGTGGTGTTGTTTGAGAGAGCAAGTAGGTAGACAAGTAATTAAAAAATCAAGATTTGATACTGTAATTTTCTTTTTAATAGCTTACAAAATAATAACTGGGTCTTACAAGAGATAGATGCTTGTGTTTAAGATTCCAAATGTTGAATAACAGCACTATGATATTCATTCTTGAAAAGTTATTAATTAGTACTGATTAGGGTACTGCACATAGTCTTTAGTGATTTGCCTGGATTTGCCTTGGTGTTTTCATACAATATTTGTTATGAACCTGAGAGTTTCAAACTTGGAGCTGCTGCCGCCTACTTGACATGTGTGCCTGGTGTTCCCATGTTTGAGGGTGCCTGCACTGAGAGCCCCGGCCTAGGCAGGAAATGTGGGTTTGTCAGCACACAGGGCTTGGGCTGTGCTCTGATGATCCCACGCACCGCCTTTCCACCTGGAATTTGTGGATGAAAATTCTGGCTTGTACGTTGCATGTTTGGAAAAAAGTGATCTTTAAAAATATCAATCTGTTTGTTGTGTTCACATTTTGAACTAGAAGAGTGGTTGGAAGAATAAACATAAAATATAAGTCTTAAGGAGCTGTTGAATTGAATGTAGGAATCTCCAGTTGCTTATCAGCTGCTGTCTGCTGTCATGAAGAAGTGTTTTCTTTTATTTCCTTAGCTTTTTTCTTTTTTTTTTTTTTTTACTTTCATTCTGTTTCTGGTTTAAAGTTATTTAGAATATTGTGAGATTTATAAAGAAAATCTGTTTTGTAAAAACTAAGCAACTATCAAAGCAATATCTGCTGCTTCATAGCAAAATAGTCATTGGGTTCCATGCAAGTTCATTGAGTTGATTTTTTACTCTGGCATGTTTTGCATAAGCTTCAGGACATGGGAGTAAGGCATTGTAATCAATGCCTTAATCAAATCAAAAAACCTTACTCATTCAAATCAATAAAACATTACATTTTTGGGGTAGGTAAAGGAGAACTCTGACTCTTGTGGGACAACAGAAGAGCTCTGATTGTTCTTTCCTTAGACCAGAAAAACTCTGTGGTGGTAGGGCACTTTATCCTATTGATGGTAAAATCTTTAAGAAAAGCTGAAAAACAGCATGTGGGGCAGAGAAAAGACTAAACTGTCCTGACTGTCATTATTCTGTATCTCTCAGAGTGTACTGGGGCCATTTTCTAAAACTTCCGAGGAGGCCCCAGCTGCATGGACCTTGCTAGAGGGGGGTTCAGAGAAGCACCCATTCTGTGGAGGAATTATCCAGGCCAGACCTCCAAGCATCTGTCCATCATTAGTGAAGCCATGAGGGGCTGCCAGCTGCCCTTTGCAGGTGTGTTCTGTGCTCCCTAACGTGCCCTTTGCTGCCCACAGAGAGCGAGGAGGTGTACCAGCGCCAGGTGCTGTCCATCGCCTGCATCGTCTTCGGCATCGTCGTGGTGGGCATGCTGTGTGCAGCCTTCTACTTCAAAACCAAGTAAGAGCCTTCCCCTGCTGTGCCTGGGGTTTAGCTGCTGTCCCTTTTACAGCCTTACAGCCCTTCAGCTTCTCCCCTCCTTTTGAAGCTGCTGTTATCTCTGGTCCGGCTACAGCAGTTCCCCATGGCTGCACTAAGTCGTCCCCAAAACATCAACAGGAGTCTTTATGTGTTCTTCTTTCTATTTCCTGATATCACAAAAGAATAGGTTGTTTCATATCCACTTTTTTTTTCTTTGACAGTAGTAATTTTGTGTCATTTACCATCACTGCAATAATCACTTTGCTCTTCTGAAAACGGTAGTTTAAACATACCATCTCCTTTTTGCATTTCATTTCATATCCCTGCATGTCCATTTCTCTATACTGAGAACAAAAGTTAGAAATGCAGAAACAAGTCCTTTGCAGATATCTGTAATCTGTAGTTAGTACAGCAGCCTGTTGATGAAGATGCATATGAGTGCCTGTAACACAGAAGCATTTGACCTATTCAAGTAGTGAAATCGTCTGGACTAAACTATTTTCAAGTGAAATGCTGTCCACTCTATTCCTTTATCTTCCCAACTGAATATTATTTTATAATATTTATTGTTATGTGTGCAATCTGAGTTGCAAAAACCTCATAGCAGTTACATGGCATGCTTGTCAGTGCCCCTTTATCAATAAATATGTTCTGTACGGTGGTCATCCTTCATTCCTGTTCCAGCCGGAGTTAATGAGAAAACACAAATCAATATAAAAAAGTACCTGCATGAGGCTAGTCAGGGTGGCTGAACATCAAAAATGTGAAGGTTGGTACTATTTAAAAGTTTGGATGTTTATCTGAATCTCTTTCTAAAATTCCTTTTAATGTGTAGGAAATCCAACAAGGATTAGGTTTTATTTAGAAAAATATTTAAATTTACTTTTCTATCTGGGGTGGTGGAGGGGAAATCACCAGGTGTTTTTTACCCCTTTTTCTTCCCCTCAGACTTCAGGGGTATGCCGTGAGTGAAGATTTGAGTCAGTTCATGGTTTTTCTAAATGATTCTGATGTCTTGAGGGGTTTTGTTAATTGTTGTGTGGACATCCATAGTGACAGTGATGCTGGCTGGGAAGGACAGAGTGGCAGGACAGTTCCTCCCTGCAAACTCCTCCGTTGTAGTGTAAATGTGAGCAGAGACAGGCACTCTGGCACTGCCGTTAGGAATGTCATTGTGCATTTCAGATCTGCACATCTCAGAAGAGTGAGTGAGAATCTCCCTGGAAAGGCTTGAGGGTTTTGCTGGTGAGGAGTTTCAGAAAGGCGGGATGGGTTGTCAGTAGGAGGAACATGCAGTCAGTGGCTGAGCATAGTGAGAATGAGCAGCCTCCCTGTTACTCACAGTGCCCCTCCTGCTCCTGCACTGCTGTGGGAGCTGGGTTGGAGCAGCCTGCAGAACACCCTGGCTTTGATCAGCTGTGAGGAGAGCTAAGTCTGAAAATAATGAGTGGAAATAGCACTTGAAAGAGGAGCTTACAGGACAATAGTGCATCATGATTCAGGAGCAGGTTGGGGTTGGGGCTTTGTCTGCATTATTAATATTAGAGTTACTGAGAAGAGCTGAAGTGGGCTGGTGCCAGACTCTGGGAACTGAAGTTTGGAGTTAGGAGAAAGTGAGCACTTGTGGTT
Source organism: Zonotrichia albicollis (assembly GCF_047830755.1). NCBI lineage: Eukaryota > Metazoa > Chordata > Aves > Passeriformes > Passerellidae > Zonotrichia > Zonotrichia albicollis. The sequence continues at coordinate 25,218,587 of NC_133825.1, read as the reverse complement.
CAGCCAGGAGGCCTCAGACAGTGTACAGGGAGGCTGATCAGGCCCTCACACCCTGCCTGTGCCTCCATCTGCTGCTGCCCAGAGAGGAGATCAAAGTGTCTAGGCTGGGTCTCATGGAGCCCAGGTAAAATTGTAAATGTAACATTGGCCAGTGCCTTAAGGATGCAAAACCCAACAAATTTGAAGTGCCTAACACTTACCATATGTTAGCTTTGAGTCAGCAGGTTTTTGGGAGCTTCTTCATCAGGCATATGGACCCTGACTGGGCTTAAGAATTATCAGAGCATTCCTCCTGCATGGGGGTTATCTTGGGGTTTCATTTGACGTACAAAAAATGCAGAATATTGCTAACAGATACAGAAACTCTGAATAGTGCTATCATTAAGAGGGAAGTTTTCATGAGGATCCTGACTTACTTAGTCTGACAATTCTATAATACCAGCTACTAGAAATAGGCACTTCCCTATAAGCCATTGAATTAAAAGTCCTTTTTTAAAATAGACTCAATCTGAGAAAGTTTAGGACTATAATTAAACTCTGTGCCCTTCCAATTATTCCTTTTAGGTTAATCAAGAAAAGGCTGGAAGTGTTAGCAACAGATGAAGAGTACAGTAATGGGCTGCCCTTTACAGCTTAGACTTTTACAAATGACTAGTGACTTTATTTCTTGCTGAAGTAAGAACACTTCATTGCCAAGTAACTCTAAAGTAGAACGCATAAGGCCCATTTGTTTTGAAAACAAAACTTATAAAATAAATTTATTAATCAGCAAGTAACTTTGAATTATTAATGATTTCTAGTTTTATAGCTGTGCATCCTATAGTTTGCCCAAATGAATATGCATAAACCTGATATTAATGTTAGGTTGCATGAACATAAAAGGAAATTAATGATTGGATTGTTTTTCTCAGCAAATTACCTTCAGGAATTTCAGTTGTTATGTTAAAGACTGCAGTAATGAGGCTGAATTTTTGCAGTTTACTTACACGTGTTTATAAATATCGAAACAACTCTATTCATTTTTATAAATAAATCCAAAAATTGTTTTGTAATTTTCCTGATTAAATTATCATTTTGTATGTTTATGAGAGGCTCCCAAAATCTGATGCTTTGATCATTTTTCGCTATCATTGTTCATGCCTTACATAAAGTCATGCCAAAAATTCCTGAATATTCCATAACCGTTCTGGAGACCAAGCAAGAGGCTGGTTCTCCAGTAGGACATAGGAACAGATGTGCTAATTTCCTCAGTGGATGTAATTTAGCCAGTCAGAAAATAGTAGTTCTTAAAAACACTAAAGTTGCTGTTATGAATCTCCCTTGGAATTTTATGAGAAGCTGAAGAGCTCATTTTGACATTTTACAAATGAAATTGTTCAAATTTTTTTAGATTCAAAAATTAGTGGATATTAAAAACATTTTTAAAAGAGATGTTTCAGACTCAGCTGATTAATTTAATTTGACGCTACATTCATTTAGATTATATATCTATTCAGATTATTCTAATATTAATTCTACCAGTTTTGGCTAAAGAAAATCTTGAACATTTTTGTGAAATTATTTTGAGAAATTATTTCCTATTTCCTACCTCTCTATTCATAGATTTTATTAATTATGAGCTCCTAGCAATACTCAAAACATGCCACTCATATTTGTGTCATGGTTACAATATAAATTCATTCTTTTCCATTTGTTTCAAAATAGGATGCAAGTAGAAAGCCTAAGAGGTGCTCAGAGTCCTGCATTTGTTATGGCTTGTGACCTGTACTCAGCAAACAAGCTGTAACAAATACTTCTAAGCAGGTACTTACAAATTGTTGAATTTAAGCAAATGCTTACATTGTGTCACACTGAACCAAAGCGAAAGGACTCAAAAAATATTGAAAGTATGTTATTAAAATTGAATGTCTTGACAATTGAATATCTTAACAATTGAGAATTGTGATACTTCTCACCACTTACTTTCATTTTGAGGGAAGTGTCCTCTCTCACAGGCCCCTCCACTGAACACGTAACTAATTCATTTTCCTCTGCTTTCTTATATCTTGCAGCACTAGACAAGAGATTCCACTGTGAATAAGAAATTCAGATTAATTTTATACTTCATTCAGTGTCAAATTCACTATCTGACACAAGACTCTATCAAGCTTAATGATATCACAAGGGTTTCCAAAATCAAATCACCAGAAATTTTTCAAAATGCTGCTGAAGCTGCTTTGCTAAAATTCAAATTTCACTATAGAAAGGCCGTATTTTATTTATCTCTTACAAATACTTGCCAGAAATCACTTCCTTTGGAAATTTGGCTCAGCACCAGTTGCTGTCCAAAACCTGCTGGTGGTATAATGAAATGCTGCTGCTGGTGAGTCCTTGACATTGCTGGGTTGTTTTCAAGGCCATTGTAGGTTCACTGCTGGAGATGCATCTTCTGGAGAGAGAAAGAAAGCAGGGAAGGAAAGAATTAAAATGGGATTGTGAAGTTTTTGCTCATCATTGTTTAAAGCTGATAGTTCCAGACAATGTAGCTTATCAAAAAAAAAAAGAAACTGATAAAAGAGCTTAAATGTATTTTGCTAACAGTTTTTGCCCAGCTCAGATAACTTTTTGCAGAAGATAAAAGTCATATTTAAAGTTTGCTGTCTCATATCCTCTTTCATGTACAGAACTTAAAAAACGGTTTGTCACTTCCACTCAATACAGTGTGGCAGAAACAGAGAAAGAGAAAGTCTTTGTTAACAGTGCAGTTATCTCCTGAATAATGCAAGGGATTCATCCAGTGGTATTCCTAGCTCTGACAGGGTGGATTGTAGTATAATAACTCAAAAACGCATTCTCAGTGGCCATACTGACATTTTTTCCAGGTTTCAGCATATAAGCAGAAGCTGCTCAATATAAGATGTGTTATAGGTCAAGTCTAATCAGCCAGCAGAAATCTTTGATTCTTCATCAATTTTTATGGCCAGCAGGGGCTAATGCCAGTTTTATTTGCCAAAACCCTTTTCCCAAATCTGAGCAAAATGCTTTTTTATTATTCACACTGACTCGTAAGCTATTGTTAAATGTGCAATAGATGATCTTACAAAACCCTGCACCAGCACAACGAGCATACTATTCTAGTGATCTGAGAATAGAAGGTATTTTAAAACACAAGAGAGGGGTTTTTGTCCCCTTTGTTAAGCCTTGCCAGGAAACAACGGCTGCACTGGAATATCAGACATCAGTGAATCAGCTCAGCTGCCTAGCAGGGTGAAGTTTTGAACAAAGGGAGCTGTGGCTATGAAAGTGTCATGGCTCTAACAGAAGATCAAGTCAGCTCTTTCTTACATGGATTTTATTCCTCTCTGCAGGAAGCAAACCAAGCAGATCCACGAACAGCTGAAAGAAACGCAGAATAGGAAAACCTACAGCCTAAATGCTTCCAGCATGATGGCAAAGTCAGAGTGTATGGCACAAAGCCAAGTCCAGCTGCAAAATGTAAGTAATCCTGCCAGCTACAGCACTTAATAGCCTGGCTGAGTTCCTGCTGCTGATGGCAGCACATCGTCATGCTGCTATTAACATCTGAGCAATGGGAACCACAATTCTCACCCCTTTCATAAAATGTTTTCTATCAGGCCTCTTAAAGGAAAGCAGGGATTTTTTTCTAAAGTTATTTCTATGGATCCTGGTACATTTTGTTCATGTGGCAGGCTTTGCTGAACCCCCCAGCTCTGTATTCAGCAGTGGAAATTACTGTTATATTTTCCTGCAATGCTCATACCTGTCTGTATGTGTAGTGAAGGTCCTTGAACTTAAGTGATGTCACACCTTCCAATAATTTATGAACCTGCAGGAAAAAAACACAGGAATTTGTCACAGTTAATTCAGAGTGAATTCAAGATCTAGAACTAAATTTACAAATGTAAACAAATGCCCAAGGGAAGACCGTGCAGATGGTCTCATTTTTCTGGGTCTTTATTTAAAGGTACTTTGGTTTACAGAAAGAAATTAGTCTGTTCAAACTAAATTTGAAATATATTTAATCATTTTCTGAATGTAATTATATGTAAGTCATTACAGTCTCACAATCATGAAATATGTAAAGCGTGTTTGAAATAAGGAACTTGAAGACAACCAATTTATTTAGCCTGGTATTTTTTTAGGAAGATATTTTCCAGTGTATGTCATTCTCTTTCCCCTGCTCACACACAATCAGTGCTGTCTTACTTTGAACAAAGCCTTTGGAAGAAGGATCCTGGTAAGCAATATAATAGGAAAATATAAAAGATATATAAAACCTTTCTAAATTATTAACTTCTTTTTTTTAAAAAAAGAGTATCTTAGTGTTGCTTAAAGGAATAACTTCCTTATTTGCCAGATTCCATCAAAACAGTGGGAATTTAGCAAAAGTGAGCACTCATGCCCACTTATCCAAAGACTTCTGAACTTCTAGTTCACATCCAATTAATTTAGAGATAAACGTAAGCCCTTTTAACCAATTTAGAGTAAGCAGAGCCTCCCTGCTAAGACAGAGAGGCTGTGAGAACATTGCTTGTATTCACTAAAAGTTCTGTATTTGCCATTGTGGTGCCCCTATGCTCATGATATGCTTTGTAATTCAGGAAAAATACACTCTTCCAAGAAGGAAGATAGCTCCACTAAATTGACATAATCACAATTTGGGGAACCTTGTGCAATTTTTTCTCTCACTTTCAGTTCATTCAGCCTTATTTCTAACCCCTAAACAAAAGAGCTGGTGGGAGTGTTGTTGGTTGTAGTGATGGCAGCAAAAGGTAAAGTTCAAGATCCTTTTGTTCTATCCTATGAAATAAGCCTTGGTTAACACTAAGAAATGCTCTTTGGCATTTTCTCACTGTAATTCAGTGCAATATTTTGTCATTTTCTTTTGCCATAGCCATAGCCATAATGGCTGAAATAGCAGTTCATGCATTCTGGGCACAGAGATTGAACACCATCCTTAGATTTACTATTTTAATCCAAATTTGATTTTCAGTTTTTATTTCTGTTCAGCCTGACATTATGAGTGCTGGTAATTAACACACCATTTTCTTGTCCTTGTGGCTGTTTACAGGCAACTGTTTTCTCCTTGCCATTAATGCATTCTCCCTTTGGGAAGATAGGAAGGAAGGAAAACAGAATGACCTTGTGCAGGATGCAGTGTAACAGTGTAATAACAGTTTCTGTTGTTAGGAAGATTTGAGTGCAGGAATGCATGCAGGCAGCTCGTGAAATATTTACAGAACTTGCCAGGTTGGAGGGGGGAAAGGGCAGGGGTTTGGTGAGGCTGCAGGGAAGGGGCTTTGGGAAGGTGTTTTGTAGGAATGGCTGTGTGACTCCCCCTGAGAAGCCAGAGATCTGCCTGGGGTGTATGTGCTGGGTGGAAAGGGCAGCAGGCAGCCTGGATGGGATTCCCATCTGCAGCTGCCACTGCCTGGGCCTGGGGAGAAATCCTGGTTCTCTCCATTGCCAGGAGCTAATAAATAAACTTAAATAAATGAGGGCAGTTACTTTCTGGAGGCTACTCCTCCAGAAAGTAATTTTGGTTTAGGTCATCCTGGAAGTTGCTTCTTTTCCCACTCCATGTGCTCCCCCTACAAGCAAGACAGTTTTCCCATTTTTTCCCCCTTTCTGTCTTTCCCTAGAAGATTATCCCAGTTTTTTCTCTTATCTCTTTTGAATAGACCTGGTGATGCTTTCAGGCTTTTCACACAGCTCTCTCTTGTGCAGAGCAGAATGCTTTTGTGGAGACCTGAGAAAAGCTGCATAAGGTTCCTTATTCTTGATGACTATTCTGAAAGAACCATCACCTTTTGACTGAGAGGTTGCTATATTTAGTAAAGGGCCCATCTATTTTTCCAAATGTGTTGCTTTAGAAGGAGCTTTAACTTATTTCCCAAGGCCCAGGGTGCAGCAGACAAGGTTGCAAGAGGTTTGTGGCTATAAAGAGCTTGACCAATCTCAGTGCAGTAATTTTTCCTCCTATACTCAAGAGTATTACATCTCCTCCACTCTCTGCTCAGTTGTGATTCTGAAACGTGAAATAAAGGGGTGGATTTTGTGGGAACAGGAGAGCTATGTTCTCTCTGAAGTCCTGCTGCTCATCACTGGTAATTGTGCTCACCTGTCCCATCCTCAGTAGCAATTTCAGTATTTTCTTAGAGGTACAAATTAGATGAAAAATACTGTGTACTGTAAGAAGGATTCATAAATATCTGTTTGAACACAGCTCCTAGGATTTCCTGAATCTCCTCCAAGTCCACTGCTTTTCCAAAACATTCTGGCAGCAACACACTTAAATTCTTGCTGGGTGGTTCTTGCTAGGGTTTCTAGCCTCTTGGATTTAAAGACTAATGCACTGGTAATCTTGCTATAATTCCTCAGCCAGGAGGAGATGTGCCAGTTTTTAATCCAGGATCTTTGAGGTACACAGGAGATTGAGATTAATTTCACCTAATACATAAAGCCTAGAGCTTCTAAAGTATTATGTACCCCTTCCCAAAGAGATCATCCTCCTTTCAAGAGATATTTAAAGGACTGCAGCGAACAGTTAGGTCTCCATGTAATCAAAAGGAAGGAAATTGTCATTCTCCCTGTCTAGAAAGACAAGTGCTTGGGGCACCTTCACACAGGTGGCAGGAGGAGCTGGGGTGGCTCCTGATTCCTACAGGAGCCACATAAAGTCAAGGGTTTCTTTTTGAATTCTCACAACTTGGTAAATAAGTCATGGAAAAAAAAAATTAAAAGATCAGCTGAAACCTTGACATTCCTTTAGTGATTCTGAGAATTGTCATGGCTTTTTAAAGTGGCCTTTTTCATCCTTGTGGTTTTTAATACCTTCTCCCATGGTACCAAGGGGATCTATTAATTTCCCATCACTGTCCCTCTGAGCTGGTTAATATGCTTTTCATGCTGTTCTGTGTGGTTTCAATTTTCACTACACTTGTTTCTAGAAGCTTCCAACCACTAGCTCAAGGTTTCTGAAATTCTTATAACAAGGGACAAAAAAATGTTTCTTTTGCATCTTGTTGCCTTTTGTTCATAGTAGTAGGAAATAAAATCTTTCCATTCACTGTGATAGACATGCAATTAATATATGTCAAGAAAGAGATACTTTTAAAGGATTACTCTGTGGGTTTACATGGATTGCCATTTGATTTATCAGCTGAGATCAAGAGCAGATTTCCCATTTCTGTATCACACGGCTACTTAGGAAGAACTGCCAGAATAGACAAACCTGAATTTACTGTCCTCTGTCTAGAGGCAGTGTTGGCAACAGAACATACAACAAAACATAGGGGAACAGTAAGGATATTAAATCCTACCTGTATCACCTGATGAGCTTCTGTGCCATTTCAGCCCACTCAGAAAAATCTCTGGCTCTTTTCCTCCTTGAGACAACCTCTCTGAGTGTCATTTCAAGCTGACCCCTCTGCTTCTCAGTTCTTTCTGAAATGGGATCCCCACATCACCTCTCTTCCAGTGCCACATGAATTTCTGGACCTTTCACTATTTTGGGGGAATCACTGAGGGGAGGAGCTGAGTAAAGCCCAGGGAAGGATGGGTGGTTTGGTTTGCATAGCACCATAGCCCAGGGAGGGATGGGTGTTTGGTTTGCATAGCACCAGGACAGCAGTGTCAAGCTGCTCTGGAGCATTCCAGTGGCATTTGTTATCCCTGAGCCCCACATTTCAGAGCAGGGAATTCAAGGCATAGAGCAGAGGAGCTGTGTGCTCCCAGCAATGCAGCAGGTCAGTGGCAAAGGCTGATTTCTTGTCTCCTGGCTCAGGCTGCCTTCACAGATTCACTTAGCATTAACTAGCAGGGGGTGGAATTTTTATTGTCAGAGAGTTGAGTAATTGCGCATAATAGATTATTTTCTCCATGAAACAATGAAAAATGAAAATTTTTGCGATTTTTTTTTAAGCAATCATTATTCTTTAATTTATTTAGCCATATGCCTCAGTGTTTTTCAGTAATTGCTCAAACAAGAACAGATAATTAACCAAGAAGGCAAGAAAAACCATTAAAAAAACCCAGATACAGATAAGCTTTCAGTGATGCTTTCAGCCTACTGGAACAGGCCTTTGAAAGGGTTTCACAGCTTATTCTCCCTCATGAGCATGCAGCAGCTCACAGCAGTCAGAGGCTTCCAAGGAGCTCAGCCCAGGTGAGAGGTGTGCTGTGAGAGCAGCAGGATGAGCCCTGCTGGATTTTAGGTGGGGAATGATCCCATGTTGTCCTCCTGGGGCACCAGCTGGTGCTGCTCTAAGCTCTTCACAAGAGTATGAAGGTGTTTTCCTCCAGAGGTGATCTTAGAGAATGGATGTGGCACTTGTAGTTAAGCTAAAGGAGAATAAACCCAACTGTGTTTAAATATATTAAAACGTAGTAATAATGTGGTGCATCCAGATCTGTTCTATTACATTGTTAAAATTCCCTGTATATTAACACCCTCAATTTAAACTAATTTACATTTTCATTGTAGTGAATGTTATGACTGTGCATTAAGTGGCGTATCTGAAAAGGGGAAAAAATGTTCAGTTGGGGGAAAAATACCTTTTGTAGGCTGTGCCTGAGTGGTGCTGGGTTCTGGTCCTTCCTTCATTAAAATTTGCAGGTCAGCATCAGAGCAGCTTCTGGTGTGCTGAGCAAAGTCTCTGTGTACCACTGCTCCAGCCCACATCCACCTGAAACAAGGATGTAGCAAAATGCAGAGCTTATCTCTGCTCTTCATGATGTACTTCTTACTCTTGGTCTTGTGGGCCATTCAGGCCTTCAGTGTTGTACCATGAACAAACTCAAAAAAATGACAGAAATAGCTTCTTGGCACTAGCAAGCCATTCTTTACATAGCTCAAATTGATTTATTCAGGTCAGAAATCAAAGCCAGTTTCATTTCTGCAGCTGGCAAGAGAACTATTAAAGTTTAAAACCTTCACTGATGCGAGTACCTTAAAAATCATATTTCTGTCTGAATATTTTATCTACAACATTTACAAGTGTCATCTAAGATCATGGTAACTGAAAGTAATGGGAGTGGAATATGTTTCTTCTTATTATTTCAGTTGTGTTTGCTTCATGCATGCAGCATCATTTTTGCATATTGCCACTCACAGCTTTGCCTTCAGAAGCAGAAAAACAATGATTTTGTGTTTAACATGGGTATTTCACTCAACACAAAGAAGGAGAGGAGCAGTGGAGAAAAATTTGAAGAACTGTTCCTTTATCTATAGAAATTGATCATAAGAAGTGTGACTGGCTGGACTAAAAGTACATGTAACCTATTTTTAAAAGGGAATATTCCTGTATGACTTTGCTTTTTGATGTTGCTGAAGTCTACAGAAATGTAGATAAGAATAAGTGAGAGTCAGAAAATAACCGTCTGTTGTTTTAATGAGTTACTGGTCTTTTGTTAGACAAAACTAATAATTATGAAGAACTGTCTTTTGAAAGGATGCTTACTATCCTCTCCATGAATTTTTGTGCTATTGTATCATAACAAACATTTTTCACCACTGTGATTTTTTTCACTAATATTTTAATTTGTATTTTCTTTCTAAAATATGTCATCATGTAATTGCTGCCACGATACAAATTTATTTTAAAGATAGCATGGACATCTAGGTGTCTAGTACGAAAAATAAAAAGCAAAAGGAAAACAGGCCTATTAGTTTTAGTGAAGGTCCTTGTAATGCAAAGTAAAAAGTAAGTCTGAAAAGGGCTTTATTTTTCACACCTGAGTGGAAATGTGAGTTACCCGCTCATATCTCTGAGATATTGCCCAGTGACCACCAACAACATGGAATCTTCTGGTAAGCCAAAGTGCAGCTTTTTTAGTGCAGCTTTCTCTATACTTCAACTTTATGGCTCCATAGCGGTTGGGAGACTTTTTTTTTTTTTTTTTTTGAAATTGCAGTTGAATCACAAAGCAAAAAGAACAAATCTGTTCTTCGTGTCTAGTGTCTGCTTTGCAGACCTTTGTGTCTCACTCTGTGCCCAGAGACTGCCCTACGCCCACTCCTGCCACAAGAAGAATTATGTTTACACTGTTCTTACTAGCACAGATACTCCCAGGTCAAAAGTTTCAGACTGGTTCAGAGAGATATCTGGCTCTGTGGATGGGATTCAAATACTTTTCTAACTTATCTGATGACACAAGTGCCGTTTCAGTTTGGTTTTCATAGTTGTACATGCTGATGATGAATGCAGTGTTTGACTGAAATCACCAAAGGACCCAAGAAGTTGCTGGCTGTCCTCTGAGATGTGTTTTGTGATCTGTCTCTGCATGGACAGCCACAAAAACAGACTTCTAGTCAAAGGGATCATTGTTCCCATCATTGTGGGCAGATGAGTCTGTAATTTTGCTGCTATGGCTGATATCAGTGTTTTGATGTGCAGAACGTAATGGGGGTAATGGTTGCTAGCCCTTTCTGCTGTGTAAACAATACTGAATGAATGTGTTACTTGCAATGCCTAATTCTGATTTTAAAATGCACTAGAGCACTTCTTATCCATCTCTGATATGAATTCAGAGTGAATAGCATCAACAATGTACTTTGTCTTGTGAGTATTAATTAATTTTATTCTCTCTGCCGCAGTATTCAAAGCCAGATAGGCACCCGGGGCCCATTCTGCACAAAGTTATGGAGTCTAGTTTTTCAGGCCCCCAGTCTTTCCCAGAGGCCTTGTCTCCTGACAGAGGAACCCAGCCCATCAAGCACCACAGGTGAGCAAACATCTGTCTGTGAGAGCAGCCTGGGAGGCTGCAGAGCTGCTGATGATCTGTGTGCAGGGTTGTGCTGTGCTGGCTCTGGGTGAGCTGCTCAGTGCCCAGCACAGCCTCAGCCAGCTTGTTAACCAGATGTCCAAGCATTTTCTTACCTGCAGACATAAAAGGTAATGGGGATGCTCACTGCCTTCCTCTGTGGGTTGTGCCAGTCCTGCAGGAAGCATTTGCAGGCACCATCCGAGCTGCAGGCACAGCCCAGCCAGTGGAGCAGCTGGAGGAGGAGGAACCATTAAAAACAAGACTTTACTTATCAATGTTCATGAAGTTAATGACTCATTGCTGCAGAAAGACTTGGTTGCAAACTTCCAGCCCTTTTTAGAGTTTCTTTAAACAAAAGACACATGAAATGAATAATGACTTAGTTATGAAAACATGGTGGCCTTTGAAAATGAGGCTTAAAAAAGTTTAGATGGTTGTTTCCCAGAGGAAAAAAAAAGAGGAATGTCACCCATCGCTGGATGAGATTCAGATTAGAATTCTGCTTCTAACATGTTTTTGGATGAGAAAGATTGCAGGTGCTTCATTACAGGACTAGAAATCAAACTGGAGTCTGATACAAGCAATAATGTTGGTGGAATGACAGTGGTAACATCTGGTCCAGTGCACAGAGAGAGAGAAAAAGGCTGAGAAAAATGAGTTTGGAATTTTTTCAGGTAGATAATCTGGAATGGAAGACATGTTTATTAAAAGGATTTTCCTTTTTAATTACTTTAGAAAAAGTCTGGGATTGCATGAGGTTATGATCTGGCTTCTGTAGTATTTGGTGCATTTTCAGTGCAGTCTCCCAGCCAGCTACGTGGTTTTTTTCTCATTTGAATAAGTGATCTGCTTAACGTACAAAGTGCCACACATAAACCAGAAAGGGATATTTGGATTCGATCTACTTTTACCTTACTTAAACCTTTAATTTGGCATGAAAAAAAAATAATGCCAGTTGTCATGTCAGATCCATTTCTTAGGTCTTTTTCCTTATTACACAGAAATCTTCAAAACATGCTTAATAATTTTATTAAGAATAGATGAACTATGGGGCTGTTTCCTAGAATGCTTTCTACAGAAGTTCTGGGAAAAATTTTATCACCATTTAGTCACAACATGAAGTTCAGGAAAAAACTCATTCCCTTACCTTTTAATAGTGTGATTGTAATGTCCAAGAAATGGCTTTGCTTTGGAACTATTGTAAGTGGGATGACTAGTTAATTTATAAAGAATTGGTTTGCAGTTTTAAAGCTTACAATTTATTGTACAAGGTCCTTGTTTTATAAAAAGTCAACAGACTTGAACGTTTAAGACTTACAAGACTGTCTTTAATTTATGTGCCATGTAACAGCTTCCTAATTTATTTTCTAAATAGTGCTCACTGTGGGCAAATAGTCAAACGTGGTCAAATGAGGATTTTGTACCAAATATCTGTTCATTTCATTCCAAACCTGACTGAGCCTGGAAAAAGTATATCCGCTCTGCAGGTTCTCTCTTTTGTGCTGTTCTAAATTCTATTGTTGTTTTATTTCTGCTTGCTGCAGAAGTGCTTTGCTCTACATCCAGACCTGTTTTCTCTGCTGGTGTTTTCAAGGACACTAATGATGGGTGATCATTTCTTAAAATCAGGAGCTGGCTGCTACCAGGTCCTGAAACTAGTAAATTTTGGCCTGGAAGTATGACTGTCGGTGTAGGGAATCATTTGGAGTTGTTGAAATGAGACTGACAGAGACTGACTAATTATTTCACTCAGATTATGGATAATAGCAACTTTCCGTTTCAACAAACCTCAGCTACACAAAAAGAATTAATGCAGAGATTAGGTTGAAAACTGAAATTTAATCTCAAAAAATATTTAGCCTGTGTTATCATTAATCTCCTAAAATATTTTGCCTGCATTGTGCACTACTGTTACTATAGAAGAATGTTACATCTTCTGCTTGCATATGTAAAATAACTCTTAGAACAGTCAGAATTCAAAATTAACAAATGTGTTTAATCAGTAAACTTCCTGCAACGTATACAATGTGCTCAAAAATTTGTCTTGGATGATCTGTTGGTCTTGGTAAGAAGGAAACCCATACTGCCTTATTTTCTGATAGAAATAAATTAGAGTTTTGTTAATTATGGGTTGAGTTGTGATCCCTTTGAATAGCAGTTTCCTTGGTAATTAGTCATCCTGACTTTCATTCATGGATGCAGTCATCCTTGATTTTAGAGGGATTCATTTCAGAGAATGCCATGATGAAAGCCAAATGCAGAGGCTTTCAGCCTGGAGCAGTTGTATTGTCTTACAAAAATGCCAAAATAGGATAAACTTACCCTAAAATTAATAATAATTTGTGTTTTCATTTTTAATGAACTTTTCACACCACAAAAAACATGGAAAAGATTTTTTTTCACTTGGTAAGCATTTTACTCTTTATGCTGCTAATATAAGTGATTCAGTTTACAGTAGAGGAAAGAGTAAATTATTCTGTAAATAAGGCTATTGAATTTCAAAGAGCAAGTATAGATAAACTAAAGCAACTAGGAATGTAAAGGCAGAGGAAGCCTGAAAGGAAGAAGGTGTAAGGAATCTGCTCTTTTCCCAAAGAAAAAGCAAAACAGATGGTGGGACAGAGATAATAATTGAAGCAGTTAGGGAAATCCTGAATGAATAGATTTCATTTTTTATTGGAAAGTTGGGATGACTGTTTGAGGACAAAGGTTGAATATGAGCAGAACCAAATGTATGAAAATAGACATTCCTACAGTCAAAGTGGAAGTAAAATGTGGAAATCAAAGCTCTCAAGATAGTTTGGTTAATCTTGATCCAAAAAAAAATTGGAAGAACAAAATTTCATGTCTGGAAGCAAAATCTATAAAAATGGGGACTGTGACATGAGATGATGGATTAGCAAGTGTCAAATATTTAGGAAGATGAAGAATTTATCAAAGTAGGAACCAATTATGCTGAATTTGAATAGTCAAGATTTTAGGATAAATGTGGGGAAAGAAGATTCTTGCGGTAGATATAAAAAAGGCAAAAAATGGTTTGCTATCTTACCAACAGCAGGTACTGCAACATAGGATCAGATACTGCGCTGATGATTGCATTTGTGTTTGGTGGGGGTGAGTTAGCTCTCCACAGAAGCTCAGTCACTGCTGTCATGTGTCTGATGCTTTTAAGGGGAGAGGCAGAAAACTCTATTGTGCATGCACAGACGTGCTTAAAAGTCAGATGTTAAGGACTTGTGTTGAGAAGGGAGGACATTCACCAGTGCAGCACTCAAAGAATTAGTCAACACTGGGGACAGACATTTTTGTGCCAAGGTCACTGAACAGAGCTGGAACACAGTATAGTGTGAGAATGCACCACTGTTATCTCACCTGGCTGAAATGGCCTCCCAATTGCCATGGACTCACACTGCCTTCCCAAGCCAAGATGAGGAATGAATGATTCATGTTCCATGGAAAGTGTTACAAGTCTGTCTTATGTCAGTCTTCAGGAGGCTGGAAAGGGTGTAGAAAGGACTGGAAAGATTGCTGCTTATGAATACATGAGAGCAAGCACAATGAGAAGTAAAAGACCTAAATAAAAGGAAGGAGTGGCACATGTACCTGCTGAATATTCATCAGAATTAATTTTGAACTGAAAAGAAGTCTCAGAGTTCGCAATATAGAACAACTTTCTGTAATAGTAGCCTGGATATGATCATCAGTTCAGGATGGAGGTTGATCAGTGCACTACAGGAAGTGTATGATGAGGTTATGGCAGATGATTAAATTCAGTGCATCTGACATACCTTGAATACTCTGTTCCCTTTTCCATTGTTCTATCACCAGGATGGTGACCAGATGGCACAGGTAGCATTGAAGGATTTTCATCGAGTTCCAAAGTCCCTGAGTAACCTCAAAACAGACTTTTCCAAATACAAGAATGTCATGAGGGAATCAATAATGGTCACATTTCAGAAACCAGGAGGAGATTTGTAGCTGTAGACTGTATTTATTAATACTGAAATCAGCTGAAAGTCTCAGTAGTTGATCCATGCAAATGTTAGCAGTAGATTGTCTAACAACCTAAAAAGGTGGCTCTGAGGGAATATCAGAGGATATTGCCTGGCAGCTGGCTTAGTCATAGTATTTACTGGGTGGTTTGTAGTTAATTCAGAAGTAGTACAGAAGGATCCCAGAGTTACTGTAAAAACTGGTCATCTCTTCATGAACATGGGCAACTGCATTTGGGAGTTGTGTATGTGCCCCAAGAAGAGAATACTTCACCTGTAGGATCAGACTTCGTTTTTATTCAGTTGCTCAACCCAAAGAAAATTCTCACACAAAAAAACTGACAAGAATAAATCCCAAATTCTTCCTTAACCTTAGGACGGTTGAACTGCTTTTTTCAAAACATTAAATCATCAGAACTGCATTTTTCTCTAGTTTGTGCATCACTTGTGAACCATTTCATGCATATTCTGATTTTTTTATTCTGGAGTAATTGATTGATAGATTTTAAGGACATATTTGCTACAGCTTTATGTATTGGTCTGTTTTATTGAATGGCTCACTTATGTGGGCTGGTTTCTTTTACCCAGTTAGACTGGAGTGCAGGGAGGAGGAAACCACAATGTTGGCTAAAGGAAAACAAATTCCCTGAAGAAATCCAAAAACCATTGTTGGCCTGAGAGGGAGGAATTTTTCAAATGAGTGATAGAGATGTCTGAGAGGGACATTGCATTTTCATTGCTGATATTCATACCAACTTTGTGTAAAAGAAAAAGCTTTGTGCTGAAGATCCTTTTCCATAGAACTTTTAACAGAAATTCTTAGGGGGTTTTTTGGTGCCTGGAGAAACAACTGTTATCCTGCAGCTTGCAGCTGCACTGTCTGTAAGTATTTCCTGATCTTAATGAATTTTTTTTGTCCATTACCTCAAATGATTTTTGTTCATTCTTCCTTTGGTTTTGTTTTGTTTTGTGTTGGGTTTTTTTCTAGCAGAAATGTTGAAAGCATAAGAACCTCACATTAGCAACAAATTAGACTATGTCAGGGCTGGAAGTTCTGTGGTTGCAGGACCCCCTTTGGTCTCAGCATTTCTGCAGTTTATACCCGTTACCTTAGGTATAGCTGTACATATTGAAATTATTACAAATAGAGCTTTTGTGAATTTGCATATGGAGATCATGTACTCTCATCCAACAAGGAAGATGCTCAAAGGCATCAAACCAACCACAAATTAAACAATAAAAGTTTCTAATTTTAAAGATTTGTAACCAGTCCAAAGTTTGTTTTTTCCTTTTGGTTTCCATTGATGACTACGCTCAGGTCAATAAAACCCCCAAAAATTCATTATCAAGCACAAATTGTTAATTCACCTGCATCTTTTCAGATCCCCTGCTGTATTAATCTCAGGCTCTCCTGAGCATAAATTGTCAATTATTTTGTGGTGGGGTAGTGTTATTTTACAGAGTAGGAACTGTAACTTGCAACTCAAACTCAGCCTTCAGAACTGAGAGGCCAGTATTTCAGGTTTTTAAAAAGGTTTTTTCACAGCCTCCGTAGTAGCAAAGGAAAAATCTTTTTAAGCAAGCATGAAAAATCCTGGAAGGAATGTTATTGCTATGGGTTGTTGGTCTTTTCAATAGAAAGCACTAAGAAAGTAAAGGTGTGGAAGAAAACAGAGGTTAGACTGCAGTGGAACACTGCTAGCCTGAGCAGTAGGATAGAGAGTGTTGAATTTATTTCTTCTTTTAATTTTGGGCAGAAAATGTGGATTTTAATGGAAATGTACACTCCAAGAGAATTTGTCCAAGGTGCTTGTTCCAAGAAAGAATTGCTCTGGGAGTAGATGTGGCCCTAACTGTAATTAAAGTTCCCACTAGGTAAAAAAAATTCAGATTATTCTTAAGTCACATTATAATAGGAAAAAAAGAAGCAAACTTATCAAATGTCTTTTGCATTGCTGAATTCTGTCGCAAGTTGGAATTATTCACACAGCCAAAAATAATGACTCGTAAAAGGCATCTAGAAAACCTATGTGAAGTTGTCATTAAAGATGTAAGAGAATATGAGGTAACACATGCATTTCTGAGACCCAGAAGATGCCAAGAGAAATAGAGTAGCTGAAAAATGAATATTCAGTCACGCCATGCAGTACTGAGACCTGTTAGCATTAAAAATGGGTTATGCCTTCCCTTAGCTCTGCGTTCCCATATTTTTGCATTAGCAAATGTATGGTTTATATAGCAAAACTGTGGGTTCCAGATACTTTTTCATTCCTGTGTGAAATGAAAAAAAAATCCAATATCCTTCCAAAACAGCAGACATTTACAAAACCAGTTTTCTAAAATAAGTAGAAAACTATGACTTGTTTTTATCAAGTTCAAGTTTCTATTATATCATATAAAGAAACAGCATGGTATCAATGTATATAAACAACAAAGCAATCTGTATATAAAACAGGAATAAAATAATACAGAAATACTCTTCAAGGTGGAGAAAACTTGTCTTAGCTTCTTCAATCTGCAGTTCATCAGCTTTGCTTATATTCTTCACTTACACTTTTTCTCAATTTAATGGCTTTGTATCAGGAAGCAGCACCTCACAGGATGATAGATAATATATTGGACTTTCAGGTTAGAATCTCATTTTGAATTCAGCTGTGGGTATGAGAGAGCTGTATTGTTTGTTTATGCTGTCTGAGGACTCAACTCTCTATAGCAGGATTATGATATGCACCATGGGAAGGAGAAACATCCTTCATCAAGTGCAAGAAAACATTTCATATAGTGGGCAATTATTTTCATTCCTAGAAAAGAGGTGATGTATTAAATAATGGCATAAACAGCAGCTAATGGCAGATTGTGCTATTATATTTCCTTTGAGAATCGCTACTGACATCCAAGACTGCCACAGCAAGGTTTATAAGAACACTAATCCATGCATTATTAATCCTGAACCTTTACTTTGCAGAATTTTATGCTTTCGGTGTGATAACTTTTACTGTGTTCTTGGTGTTGTTCCTAGAAGTCTCTCTTCATGCTGCAGCCCAGGACAGAGAAGTGGGATGCTGCACAGAAATGCCTTTCGCAGGACTCCTCCCTTGCCTCGGGGTAGGTTCAATGGGATTGCAGGACCAGCGTATCAGCAGCTCCAGGAGTCCAGGATCACCGACCAGGACACCATACCTTGTCACGGGTGAGTGAAGCCAACTTAGGGGCTTTGAAATGAAATAATGCACATTGCACAGTTGGTTTGCTGTAGATACCTTCATACAGGTTTGTCTTCAAAAATGCACAAAGAAGTATGCTGCTTTTCCTTTCCCTTTTAAATTTAGTTTATTAGAGCGCTGAGCTGTACATAAGGTCTGGGTTTCAGAAGTGCTCCTGAGAACCTGCAGCTGCCTTTGAAGTCCTTTGCAATTGCTGAGATACTTTGCATAATATTTACATATCCCTATAGATTTCCAAAGACTTTCCAGAATATTACAAGCATATTTTATATGTAAACAGGAATAATATCTGGAATAGAATAAAAACCCCACCCAGTTTCACTTGTAAGTCACAGTGAAACCCTTCACTCTTACTTACAGGTGAAACAGGTGGGGTCGGGTGTTCTGTGACTTCTTTTAAACAAGTTTGACTCACACTTGTGTCATTGTTACTGTTTGCTTCTGAGAAAAAATATTGTTTATTGCCTCTTGCAGTAAAAATATTATTGTTCATTTGTGTGATATGTGCATATAATTCCTGGTGAAAATTTCCTATTGCAATTGCCACGCTTGCAGAAAGGAGCAGCAGGCAGCCTTCCCTCTCCAGCAGCAGCATCGTGTGATGCAGGCTCAGGGAGGTGCCATAGCCTCCTCCCAGGCTGAGGAGAGAGGTACAAAAAAGCTGTGGGTAATTGTATTTACTCTTGTCTAGGAAATCAGTGTGTGACCTTACAAGTATCAGCCAGTACTGGCCTGTATTTTGAATTTGCAGTTCTGCAAAATTTGATACTGGGACCAGACTGTGACCCCTTCTGGCCTCAATCCACTGAAGCACTTCATCTATATTTTGTGCACTAAGGACATTCACCCTCTAAATATCTGCTGCTTTCACAGTGTTGGTGTTCTCATCAAATTTCCAGCCCAAACAAAAAGTTCCCTTGTCCCTTGCAGAAATTACACTACTTCCTTTCTTCTCTTTTTCCACCTCCATCTTTCCCTGTTGGGATGCACAAATCCAAGTGGTTTGTGTCCCTGATTCTGTGAGCATCCTGAACTCCATCCAGCAGCAGCCTGGCTGAAGTGTAGTCAGGCCTGCAGAGGCTGGGGGTGTGTGTGTTCAGTGTAGGGCTGCCCCAGAGCCTGGCAGAGCCCCTGCAATGATCCCATCCATCTCAATGGACCTTGCTGCCAGGCTTCTACACTGCACACCTGTGGCCACAGGGCTCACAGCAAAGCTGCTGGGACTGTGCTAAGTAAAATCCATTTCATATTTAAAGTTTCAGTCCCTTCTGTCTCTCTTTGATATCTGTTCTTAAAGGGGGCCGTAAAATTATTGTGCTTCTATCACTTTCATTGTTTAATTTGGACTCTTACACACTCTATAACATAATTACTGTTAAATATTTATAAATGTTTGCTTTCGTTGCTTGGTTTTAGGAAGGGGGTGGAGAGAGAGCTGCACTTTGAAACACATGCATATGAATTAATTTATTCAGAAAATTTTTTTTTTCAGATAAAAACACAGATATATTTCTTTGGAGGAACTGTGGTTCTGGGAAAGTTAATTATAGGAGAATGTAATTAAGGTTCTGCAATTATAGTTCTAAGTCTCAGTCTATTGAAAACAGCAGCAGTCTGGTGTCACACACAGAAGCATGGATCAGTTTGTAATTAACTAAAAGCCAAGTCTCACATGGTTTAGATTTAATATCCCTTCGAGTTTAATACCTCACCTGTTGCACACAGTGTATGCACTTCAATACAACCTCAGTTCTCCTTTGAAAGCCCTGTGAGCAGGGGCAGAAATGTGTTATTCTGGCATAAAATTGGTATGTCTATCTGTATTTCAAAAAAATATTATGGAAATACACCAGGCATTTCGTTACATGTCACTGCTGCTGCCAGTTAATTTTCAAAATCCCAAGAATCTCTATTGTGGAATTGGCAAATGTTACTGTTTTCTCACCAAACCCATTTTAATTCAGTCTTTTCTTGGTTTTGCTTATATATCATCCATATAATACCTACATTGCATGTGAAATTCATTAAAAACATTCACTCCCTTTGTTTTCAGGGTGCAGCCCAGAATATATTTAGGGCCTGAATTACCAAAAAAGGGACTAATGCAACTGATGCGATCTCTCCAGCTATAGTCGTTTGAACAATTATATATAAGCAAAGGAAACAAGAATGGGCACAACCCAAAGGTCTGCACTGTTTTGTTTTCATTTGTTTTTTTTAATTGTCCTCCCTCAGGATTAACACCCCTGATGAGTATTTCATTCATCCTGAGAGCTGGTGTAGAAAGCCCCTCCATGAATGGCTGCAGGTGTGTCTGAGCATAGTGCCAATGTCATTAACCAAGTCTCAGATGTGAAACAGCTGCAGAGCACGCGCAGGAAGTTCTAGCACACATCCCAGAAAGCTGCTTGCTCCATTTTTCCCCTGGGTGCCACTTCCCAAGGCAGTATCTCTTTCCCTCACCTGGCAGCAGAGTTCCCAGCCCTTCCTCCTCCTCACAGAGCTCCCAGATGCAGCCCTGGGGATGCCAGGAGAGTCCTGGTACGGGATGTGCCAGCTCCACGTGGGCAGGGCGTGTGTGCAGCTCGTGTACAACCCCAGTGCCACCACACAGCAGTTAATCACAGCTCAGTGGCACTGTGCTGGAAAGGAGCCTGCAGTTGTCTCCTGCTCCCTCCTGTCTGACACCTGGCCAGGAGCATGGGGCCAGGGGAAGCCTTTCCAGTTAATTCCTGGTTGTGCCAATGCTGGACATGGCAGTTTCATGCCGTTCAGTTTCTCTTCCTTAACTCTTTTTCCACTCATCCCAAAAAGCAGGAGGCACATATGAGTGGAAGGATATTCCTAGTGAGGTCCAGCAGGCTTAAGGAACTTTTGGAATAATACCCTTCAAGTCAGAGCACCTGCTTCCACACCAGATCTAAATGTTGCTTTCCTCATTCATGGACAAAACAGATTCACCATTACCTTGCCTTATTAAATAGTGATAAGCTGATTATAAATAAATTACGTTCTGGTACTGAGGTGATGTCTGTGGTCCTTAGCAACCATGACTGGTAATACAGTAACTCCTAGAGCATTTCTAGAAGTACTAATTTCAGATGGGAAACATCTTTTTTTTTTTTTCCTTTGGTCATTGTTTATTTTATATTTATTATACTTTCCATTTCTGTTTTTTTTAAGTATTTCTTGTAAACAAAACAGAGTTTGGCTTTGAAACAAAATGGAAATGTTGATACAAATTCACTAAGTCGCTTCACAATCATTAAAATCATGTTATAATGTGTGTTAGTGGACGATAAAGGATTTGTTTTTTAAACAGTATTACAGTATCAAGAGAACACAGACATTTGCTCAAGTCCTATATATTATCTCTATTTCCAGCTGAAATCCAATAAAACAAATCAGGCCAGCATTACAAGTATGGGCTATCAAAAAAAATATTTATTCAGAGGTACAGTGCACTTAAATGCTCTGCTTGTTTGAAGGGGAGTACAGACAATCATTCCTATGTAAATAAAGACTACACAACCATGAGTGTTTAATGTTCTTTTTCCCTGCACTTTTTAAAAGTGTTTTCCTAAAGCAACCATTTGACATTGAGAGTTCTGACACTGAAGGAAGTATCAATCCATTTCCCTGACAAGAAATGTAGGAATAGAATTCCAAATTTATTTTCAAAGAAAATTAATAATACATTATACTGCTTCTGAAATATAATACATATTATGTTATATACGTATAATACTTCTGAAATGTTTTAAAAAGAAATTTCCATTATTGTCATATATGGTGGGTGAAATGAGACTGAGAGAAAAGCAGTGCTTTGCCACTGGCAGATTTGAGAATCCAAACCAGTCTCCAGAGCCTGTTGTGTTCCCCAGGGCCCCACCACAGCCAAGTGCTCCTCTATTTCAGGAGAAAGTGGTGTGTATCTCTTCAGCACAGTTCACTGAATCTCACACAGTGTCCCTGCTGCTGGTTGCTCTCACCACTTGATGTACAACGAGAACTCTTTTTTTTCACTCTTTCCAGGTATTCATCCAGTGGTTTAAAAACTCCTCAGAATCCTTCAATAAATATGCAACTGCCTTCAAGAGAGACAACCCCATATTTTAATAACGTGGATCAGAAGGACTTGATCAGCTATTCCTCTTCAAGGGCCAACTCCGTCCCCATCATCCCGTCTGTGGGCTTGGACGAAGCCTGCATGCAAATGCAAAATGTTCCTGAAGTAACAGGCATCAAATGGTGCAAAAACTCCTATTCTGCTGAACTTGTCAACGTGAGTTCCCCAGTCAGTAATTGTCTAATAGCAGAACAGCACGAGGTGAAAGTCTTGCTGGAAACTGTGCAGGAGCAGATCCGGATGCTGACGGACGCACGGCGGGCGGAGGACGCGGAGCTGGCGGGCGCGGAGGCGCGGGGCGGCGCGAGCGAGAACACGGCCTTCCTGCCCATGAGCCCCACGGCCAAGGCAGAGCGAGAGGCACACTTTGTCCTCAAAAGTGACACGCAGAGAGACTCGGTACTCACCAAGTGACTCCGCCTGGGGGCTGCGGGAGGGCAAGCGAGAGGTCCGCGCGTTCGACGCTTTGCTGAACAGGAAGGGAGGAAGTTAAATACAAATTATTTATATGCATTAATTTAAGAGCATCTACTTAGAAGAAACCAAATAGTCAATCGCCCTCATATCATAGTGTTTTTTAACAAAATATTTTTTTAAGGGAAAAGTTCCAGGAGGGATGAAGCGTGCTTTTAGATGCTTTCCAGGCAGGATTACACAGTTCCAGTTCCAGAGGACTTTTCCATGGTCCTGTTCGGCTGTCCGAAGGCTTAGGCTATGCATCTCCTTTTCAGTAAAGCCCAAGTACCATCCTTAGATGCATTTCTGGTTTCAGGGCAGCGCTGCAGTGAGCTGCTGGGCAGGGATTCAGACCCTGGAGAACATGTCCTGTAAGCCCAACACAGACCCAGTCCTCTCTCCCCCTCTGCTCTTGATTCCGGGTTCACATCACGAGATCAGGCACACAGACACCTAGTTCTGAGTTCTGGTACCTGCTGTGGAATGATAACAACATCCCTGAATTGACCAGATACTTAACTCTTAACATTAATTCAAGGTGTCAGTCGCCCAAAGAAAGTCAAAGGAATAATTTATGAGCTTTGGGATTGGCCAAGAGTGGGAGCAGGATTAGGGTCTATAGCGATTCAGTGAGTCCACAGCTGCTCCATCTTCTGAGCTTTGCCTATCAGAGCTGCCTTGGTGGAGAGTGAGGAAGAACGAGAGGAAATGTATACGTGTGTATAACAACAGGTTTGGTTTTGGTTTCTGGTTTGGTTTTTTTTAAGTGGAAACATAAACTCTGTTGTTCGTTAGCACCCCTCAACATTTCTAAACTTTTACACTTTAAAAGCATTTGTAAGCTCTCAAGGAGCACTTCTCGGTGTGTGTGTATTTTTTTTAAACTTATTTTTTATTATGGCTTGTTCAGAGAAGAGTCAGGGAGATTCCGTATGATCAAAATCCAGCCAGTAAGTGTCCACGCTGCCTAATTTGTTCCTGCATTCAGTTCTCCAGTCACTTTAATTAATTATGGCTTAGGCTTGTGAACTTTAAAGCTTCAACCCTGCAGATGGTTCAGTATGGGCAGGCCCACAGGCATGCAGAGATCTGACTCTGATGGAGCTTTCTAAGAGCAGATGGTTCTACCGAGTCCCTCCCTGCAGGGGATCAAGGCCTTAGAGAGGATGCATCATTCCCTGGTTGCTGTATCCTAATCACACTGTAAGTCCTTTTTGCATTAGCCTTCGAGTCCCTCTTCCCCCCATAAATTGTAACAGAATGTGCCAATTTTGCAATGAATTGGGTTCAGTGAGACACCTTACTGGGTTTATAAGTCTTAAAATATCTCCTTATTCTTGGGGGAAAAAAATCCACTATAATAAATAATCACTAAATAGCCTTCCCTGGTTAGTGCCAGGAGACTGATTAAAAAAAATTTAAGAGTATATACAGAGTGTATTAAAATATTCCTTTGAAGCAAAATAATTGTTAGATTTATTAATGTGCCCCAGACTTTCTAGTTCACAAGTCTCAAGACTTCCCAAAATAGCACAATCAATCTCACAGTGCTGTTGTATGTTGAGTCAGAATAAAGCAATATCTTAACCTCTGTCAAGTAAATTTGGAAAAGAAATGCTGAAGGTGTATGTCATTTTTTTTTTGTTAAGGCAGTAAAAAATTTTATTTTTGACTGTCTTCATTCAGCAAGTCTTATTTTTGGTTGCTTTTGTGGTTTTGGGGGTACTTTTAAAGATAAAGTTGATGAAATTGTCCTGTTTACAGAAATTTCTATGGCTGCAATCTTTGCTGTGTGTTTTCAACAGAAATGTATTTGAGAGCCTACTATTGTTTTATGCCCCAGGATGGAGTGTGAGGTGTTCAGACTCCATTCTGCAAAGACAGAGCTTTTGTTGTAGCAGTGAGGGGGGATCCCCGTGGGGTTTGGGCTCACCCTGGCATTTCCCTGCCTTATGTGGTGCCTGGGCACAGTCTCACTGTGCATGAGCTGAGCTGGCTGTGGTGGGCATGGCCCTGAGCCCATACCAGGTAAACCCTCTGAAAGGCAGGGTGCATCAGGTGGGGCTCAGCTCTGCACCTCTACAGTCATTGGACCTTTCTGTCCGCACCACTTGCATCCCTCATCTCAGGACATGAGCAAAGGGAGCTTGCCTCTGCCCATAAGCCCTGTGAACATACCTGAATTTTCCTATTATATGAAAACTGGGTGCTATATAAACCTCTGGTTCAACAATTTTCAAGCGGTGATCACAAGTAATGAATCGTTCACCATTAATTTCTTCAAGATGATCTTTCTGCAGTACAGTGCAGAATACTGCCCAAACTGATGCTTAAAAATTCAGATGCAAGATTTTCCCTCCCCCAAGCGCTGCAAATTCACCTCTGGCAACATAATGGGAACACACAGCAAGATTTCAGCTGAAGAAAGGCCATGCCTTTAGGGAGAGAATGTGTTCATGCAGCACCCCCAAAAGACCCAGAAAGAGGAGACAAGCGATGTATTTAAGAGAATGGAATGTTTTACTGAATGATAGCTGAAGATCTGAAATGGTGAGGAAATCTTTGGTTGATGTTAGAGATACGATCTTGTACTCAGCAAAGGATGTGTGACTGTTATATGTTAACTGTTCTATTCAGTTCTCAGCATGTTTGAATAGAGAGACGTTAATATTAACCACTGACAGACTAGTGTATTATTTGTTCAGAGCATCGCTTCAGATCTTACTGAAACTGTCATTGTTTGCAGAGGAAAACAAAAAGGGTTGAAAACATCCAACTAGGTAGCCTTAATGTTGTTTGTGTGCTTTTCTATTGCAACTGTTTTCCTCTGTGGACCTTCCTGTTTTACAGTGAATGGGGCAACATTTTCTCTGAGGTCTGACAATTGATTGTGCAAAGCATCCATTTGAAAGTCGTGCTGAAACAGCCAACATGGTAGGCCAAATTTTGCTTTGCTTCTGGTCCCACTGAACTCGTGGATTGGAAGGGATGCAAGTCATTGAGAAATGCAATTAATTCCTAAAGTACATCTGTTCCCAGCCTTGGAGACAGTCTGTAATCCCCCTGGAAGAGGCTCTGAACTCAGTCGTTTACGTGGATCATAATTAAAAATTTTATCTGACCTGTGAAGTTCCAGGTGTAGTCTGGTGTGAAAATTTGCACACATAGCATTGCATTCAAACAAACTGGGAGAGCAGCTGACTAAATAAATTGAACTTGCTCTGAACTGAGCAGAGAGAAAGCCTGTGTCTCCAGCACAGCACCATGGAGAACTGTGAGAGGTATATATCCTGATCCTTTTTTAAAATTCATTTTTGTTTACAATTTCTTCAAAAACAATCCAAAATAACCCTAAATAAATTAAAAACCAGTAGAACAATGCCAGCATTTGAAATAGGAGATGTGGGTAAGTATGGGCACATTTTTAGTGTTTACCATTGAAAAACCCTTCAGTACCCCAAGGCCCAAAGCTGGAATGTTGTCATTTCTCCAGGCACATGTTTAGACCAACAAATGGTTCTGTGCAACGCGAGCCCTTCAGAATGCCTTTGGTACCTGGCTGCGCTCTCAGCTGCTGTGGTCAGTGCAGCAATGGCAGCAGCTGTTAACTGAGGATCACATCCCAAATCCGTGCTGCTTGATGCCCACAAAGCTTAGCAGTCTCCCCTGTGATGTCAGCACTGCTACACAAAAGGATTTATTTTGCCTTTGAGCATCCCAGCAGAGTGTGAGCCCTCTCAGCTCCTTGGCTGGTGATAGGCTTGGGTTGCCAGCTCTGTGTGGCACAGGCTGAGTGTCCCTGGCCAGGCTCAGCAGCAGTGGACTTGGGATCAGTGTGGCTGATGCCAAAGCCACTCAGCAGCACCCTTCAAGTTTGAATTTTGAAATCAACAGGGAGCTGATGGCATGTGCTTATGACCAAGCATGTGCTCAATATGCTCCCAAATTGAAATGTTAGAAATTGATTCACACCTACTTCTCATGTAAGTAGGGAGAAAATCTGGATTCCTTTTCCCAATTTATCCCCAGGTTCCTGTAGTCTCCTTTTGGACGTTACTTGAACATTTCTTAGTCTTATAAGAAATTCTGAAAATGAATACCAAAGAACTCTGAAAGAGTCTTACTTGCAGTAAATAAATTTGAAGCTTGAAGGAGCAGACCTGGAATAAAAACTGTGTTTGAAAGTGGTATTAATAATAATTGCCTTTCAATAAAATGAAATTTCCCAGTAAACTCCTTACCCCTATGGAAAACAATGAGTTTATAAAGTGATTTATTATCTTGTCATGAATTTAAAATATTTATCTTCAAGGAGATTGGGAAACAGCAAATATTTAGTATAGATTTTTCAGTTTTTTGTGATTTTTTTGTTTATATTTTATTTCAGCAGCTTAACAGGTCAATGAACCCATTATCTGTATTGTCTGACACATAGTCATAAAGTCTCCTCTTTTGTGGTCCAAAAGCTGCAATGATAGATTTCCTTAAAGAGATCAAGATTTTATCTAATTTTATTTTAAAATTGTTCATAGAATAATACAGTTATTTATCTTGCTGAAAATATAAAGTGATGCAAACTTTTTTTGGTTCTGTACTGCATTATTGCTGAATTCACAGCAAGATTGTGCTTCCTTTGTTTTGATGTCTACTTACAGGAGAACAACTGACACCCAGTTTTCTGGTTTAGACTTGGTGTGGGAATTAGTAAGGATAAGAAGATTTTTAGAAAGTTGGGAAAGTAGGTTTTAGAAATAGAAAGTGAAAAGGGAAAAAAGCCAACACAAATTGGCACTTCCAAATCGTCCTATCAGGCAGGATTTCTGTATTTTCCACAGGAAAGTTCAAACATTAAATAGAGATCAAAAAGCTACAACAGCAGTAAAATTACTAATAAAGTAGGCCTGTGTTTGGTTTGTGGGTTATTTTTACATTTTTATTCCATGGCAATCAGAGGATTGTGCCAAAGGAATTGGAAGTCTCTTGCAAGAGATACAGAATGTATTAATAGTGTCTTGCAAGAAATACAGAATTTGTTAGAGACAGTGGAAAGTCATCACCATAGCCCCGAACAAGAAAAGCCACAGTGGAGGAAGAAAAGAGTTATCCAGTGTCTGCTGCAGGGGATGAGAGTGCTTTCATCTTAACAGTAAAAACCACTGCAGTTGTTTACTGTTGAAAGGTTTACCTGCTAGGAAAGGTAAATTATCTGAATTTATTAATGACCACAGTGGTAGTGTTTGATTAAAGGAAAACGTGCAGAAATTTCCATTTTTTTTTTCTTGCTTGCCTTGTCCCTTGGAACAAATCTAATTATGTTTTGGTTCTGTATTATTAAAGCACTGTTTCCAGTGCTTCAGAGACAGAGTGCTCACACCTCACTGACAGCCTGCACTGACTCTTCCTTGCTTGAAAGGATTTAGCAGTTTCCTCTTTGATCAACACTCCTGTAAACAAGGAGTGATTTTTCTAATACCCCACAAGGCTGTTCTTGTGCCAGTTTTCCCAGATGAGTAATAAAAATACAGCAAGACCACCTATAATTCTATTTTTTTTTCTTTGTAATATAAGAAACTATATATAATACTTGACAGCTGTAATGGAGAAGGGTTATTGATGACTGAAGTATGTAAATAAACTGTAGGATATAACATATGTCAGCAGCATGGAAATCCTGTAATTGTCCCATAGATTGTGATAACCCATTCTCTTCACACCATCAGGAGAGCTACATGCAGTTTATAATTTGCTTTCCTTGAGGGGCCCATGGTCTGTACCACATCCCTGCAGTGACTGGCACTGAGGTACCCCTGTCCTTATTTCTTGCAGTGCAAGAGCCACTTCTGTGCTGTCCATGCCTGCTTTGGTCTAACTGAATTCACTGAATTTGTAACCTTTCAGCTTCTTCATTCACATTTGGTTTTACCTTGCCCTCAGAATCAAGAGTATCAGCCTGACATTTGGGACCCTGAATAAATTTATGGCCTTAAACATTTTAATGCACTTAACATTTGTCTGCTTTAGTTTGACCTGAGGGGAAAGCTCTCTCCTTGAAGAAGGATTTATGCAGCCCGTGCTGCAAATCACTTTCCTGCCATTCCTTCAAGGAATATGGAACAACAGCTCCCAGTTGTGTAAATATTTGGAAACAAAAAAAAAAAAAACCCAAATAATAATAGAGGACTATAAAAGAATACTACTAATAATTAATATTCTAAAACAAACAATAGTTCCTTGCCTTCTCTGGAATACACAATTGTAGTTAAGGTTATCAAGATGCATCAGAGACATGAAGAAGTGAGGCTGGTTTGTAAGTCATATGTATTTTCTGAGGAAACCCAGGTTTGGAGTTTCCCTTGCTTACATTGAGATGATTTTTCATAGCATGAAATCCACTCCTATACATTGCATACCTCAGCAGAAGCAGGGCAGAAACACAGTGCAGGCTTCACTTTGGCTTTCTGACTCAAGTTAAACTGTCTTGCTTTAGATTATCTCTGATCTCTTCCAGGAAATAAATGAATATCCAAAAAGAAAAGAAGACAGACTTGAATACTTGATTTAATTTTTTTTAATCAAAAATCAACCAGTTACTATTGAGACTGGAGCCATCTGCTGAACTGAAATGTTCTAGAAATAGCTGAGGCTTTCCCTGTTCTTGATGGGGCAAACAGAGCTGGCACAAGCATTACCACCCTCACCACCCCAGCAAGACACACTGGGAACAACTGGAGAACAGGGTAGGGAGCTTCTCCTGATGTAGCACAGGTCTTTCCATGGCTGAGGAGGGATGGAATTTGTGTCAGGCCAGATCCACATCATCTGAAAACCTTGCCTTTTGTTTCTTTCTCAGATGATTCTCATTTCACTGAAATCCTTAACTTAAAAACAAACTAGCGCAAATTTCGCAATTTGCGCTAGTTTGTTTTTAAGTTAAGGATTTCCAAATTCTGCAATCCTTTGATGTAACTTATATTATGTTAACTTTTTTTTTAAATCAGATGTTAGAAACCTAAATTACAAATATTGATATTTAAATATTGATAATAGGAGATGACTGAGATCTGTGTTTATGTTTGTCTCCTGATCTTTTTGAAGAGTTCCCAGCTTGTTGCAGGGATGTTGGACTAGATGACCTTCCAACCTGAATTATGCTAACAATGTTCAAATTAGTTCTTTCAAGTTGCCCACAAGAAGCTGGATATTTCTGTGTGCATCAGTGATAACTTTGGGTTGTAAAGGTAAATAAGATATTGGACTACATAAAACTTCAGGTCAGACTCTGGTGTGGCACAAGTGGCAGCTGTTTCCCTGAAGCACAGTTCATGTGAAGGCTCCCAAAGGAGGGTATTTGTGGTTGCTCAGCAGTGGAGCTGCCTGAAATAAACCCCAGGTCTCCACCTGTGCAGTGCTAACCTCTCCTCCTTTCCAAAGGTGACCCACAGGGTGTCTGAGCTCCTCCACCAGTGACTGTGCCAAAAGGCAGGTGTCAGCACTGACTTCCGTGAAGGCTCCTCTCATTAAATCAAAATGAAAAAATATGAGCTAAAAATTGATGGGCTGGATTCTCCCAGGTATTGCCAGGTTATATGGAGTGCCAGCAGCAGTGCTGATTTACAGTTTCTGAGCCTGTGGCCTATGGTTTGACCTAATTCATTAGTTCCCACCACCTGAGCTGGGGCAATTTAAGCAGAAATGTCTCTGCCCATCAGGGTAACTTCAGAGAATAGTTAAAGCAGTTTGATTCCAACTAACCTCATTTTTTTTACTTCATTGTATATTCTCCTTGATTATTGCAGAGGTGAAGCTGCTTCCAAAGTCTTAAAATTGTCATTGCTGATCTGTCTTTGCCAGAGCTCAGCCGCAGTTCTGACTCCAGTTCTACAGATCAGAGCTGTCTCTTGCAGTCCAAAATCATGTATGTACCATAGAATAGTTTGGTTTAGAAGAGACCTTGAAAGATACTTATTTCCATCTTCCTTGCAATGGGCAGAGACACTTTACAGTAGATCAGGTTACTCCAGCCCCATCCAACCTGAAGCTGAAAACTTCCAGGGATGGGTAGCCCCAGCTTCCCTGGGCAGCTTGTGCCAGTGACTCCCAGAGAACAAACAGTACAGGGAAAACTCTCCATGCTTGTTCTGCAGCAATTGTCTGCATTCAGATCTTGGCACAATCAGGCTGATCGTTCACATTATCACTTTTAATTAACAAAGCTGTCTCTTATATGGAATTTCCATGCTGCTTCTCTGGATGTTATATAGAGAAGCATGAAGGCAAATTCAGCTTGTCTGCATTTTCATTTCAGATAACAATGGTATGGTTTTTTCCAAAGCAGGTCAGGAGACCAACTCTAAATTTCTGAGCTGCCTGTGGGGAGCAGGGTTATTCTGAACAGGGTTTGTCCATGTGCTTTCTTATCCAGTCTTTCTTTCCAAGAAGCTCTCTTTCTTTCGACAGCTCTTATTCCCGAAAACTTCTAAAACCTTAAGCAAAGCTAAGGCAAGAGATGTGCTCTTGTCTTCTTTGCAGAAGGGACAGGGGCATCAGTAAGGGCTAATTACCAAAAACTTCTTCAGCTGATTCCATTAGCATTTGCACAGACAGGTGATGCTAAAATGACTCTGTATGGTTTGGTCACCCTTATTTGCAGGCTGTGACATAGACAAACTGTTTTAAATTGTCTGTGGTTTGCAATATCTTGGGCAGACTTTCAGAATGCTCAGGACAGCATTTGCCACTCTCCTTAACTTCCATCTCAGTTTCATTTGCCTGAGGGATGTTTCTGTGACATTGGCCAGGGGGCTGCACCAAGTCCCACATCACCTGCTGGCAAGCAGGACCAACCAGCCCTTCCTGAAGCCTTGCAGTCTGGGTGGTGAAGAGCATCCCACAAGCTCAGATCCCTCTTTGGACAGGGAATAGGGTTTACAGTGGGGCAGGACTATGATGCTAAAAATTAAAAACTCTCCTAAGGTTTTGGGCAACTTGGAAAAACACCCTGGAAATCAGAGTCCTTTTAAATAAGGGTCCTGTGTAACCTCATAGAAATTGGCAGCAAAGTTGTGATTTTCATTTCAGTTTCACTGGTAAGTAGTGGAGTAGCTTTGCATTTCCATTAATTTAGAGCTGTCTCTAGGTGGCTTCAGAGAGCAAAGAGAAACCCATCACTGTGGGAGTGGCTGTGCTCTAGGAAGGTGCTGTAGCTCATGGGCAACTTTCCATCCTTGTGGGCAGGATCTGGGCACCAGCACATTGCCTGTCTTCCTTAATTAGCTGAGAGAAGACCAGGCAGAGCCCTGTGCTCCTCGCTCACAGGCTGCTCATGTGGCCTGGAGCAAATCCCTACACTAAAAGCACTTAAATATGGAACAGAAGTGATGGAAATGTGGTTTGTTCACTGTGAATATCCAGCTGGGATAGTTGGAATAACTGCAAGGGAAGAATTGCCTTTGCAAATCATGTGCCTGATTTACTGGTTAAATAGTTTTTCAGTCCTCCCTATTTAGTCAACAAGGACATTAAGATGTCCAGAAACAAAAGTGGAATGATTGGTTCCCAGTATAAATCTTATTGGTCACAAATCCAATATTTCAGATTTTTTGCTCAGCACTTTAGCAAGCAGAGTCAATCAGGCTTCATTTAAATCAATGAACTCCTATTGTAGACTTAAACCTGATTTCATGCTTTCCTTTATGGGTCACTAGATCTTTTCTATATCACATAAAATTATGTTTACCTTATAACTGATCTGTAGATATGCCTGAAACAGCACCTAATGTGAACATAAAGTCAATGTTCTCAATGCTAGGGCGAGTCTTGTGGAAACTTTTTTGCAGCCGAAAGTCTTGAACCATTCACTGAAATAAGACAACTATTTGATTTCAACAAACTGGATTTTGTTGTCAATAAAATCACTGATAAACACTTGAGTTGGATTTGGGACTTCTGAATATATATATATATATATATGTAAAGCTACATGCACAAACTTTTTTTTAGATCACAGAAATGAATGCTCCAACTTAAAGTTTATTCATCTAAATAGCTGGAGAAAATATCCACTTAATCACATAGTCTAAACACATTGAAGTAGGGGGAAAAAGGTGTTCATTTTCACCTGTGTTTATTTTTTCACCAGTAAAAACAAATAAAAAGACAAGAAAAATAATCATAGTGCCTATGACAAAGATTGTGTTTCAAGAAGTGTGCAATGTGTACCACGATTACTTTAATTACTGCAAATGGAAGCTGCTTTTAGACTGAGTTTGGTTGAAAGGAAATATCCTTAGAAAAACTGTCACGCAGAATCCCAGGAAATGTTTTGGTTCAATATGTTTGGCCTCCATTTTTGTGGAGCTGTACATTCCTGTCCATGGTTCTAAAGGATAAAAAAAGAACTTATTTCAGAATCAATCTGTATTTTGACTCGTTTTTGTGCTCCCCTCACCTAGGCTGGTTTACTATATGTGTAAGTGAAGCTGAACAGTGTCACTTTTTATTTAGTGCCACAAATGGATCTTATAGCCTTCCCCAATTCAGTCCTTTTCCCCTGCTCAAGTGGTGTGTTCCTGCTGTCTGCAGCCATCTCTCACTCAAAGCAGAGGTTTCTTTTGTTCTCAGAGCCACAAAGAGAGTTGGGACAGACCCATCTGGAGATTCCAGCTGTCTTCATGCAGCCTCACTGGTGGGAGGATCAGTGGGGGTTGGAGACAACATTTTACAGGAATCTCTGACATCTCAGCACACACAGAGGCACCCACCTGGAAAACCCAAGCCTTTTGCTGCTGAAGTCAGTCCTTCCAGTCTTACCTGCAAGCCTGTCAGCTCTGGGCTAAATGAACCAGGTAGAAAGGCTAAACTAGCCAAAATAACACATTCTCCAGGAGGACCAACCCAGAGGAGAGGCAGAGATGGCAGTGTCTTCCATTCTGAAGCCCCAACCAAAAAAAAAAAAAACAACAAAATAAACTACAGGTTGTTTGCAGAATGGCTTCTTACCTGAACACAGTGAAGGTGTCTCAGCAGCAGCCAAGGGGATGGGGCAGAATTTCAGTGTCACACACCCAGCACCAGCCAGGGGCTGCCACAGTGGGTACAGTGCCCACCCCTGCTCACTGCCTCACGTGCTGCTTTGCATGGCTGTCCCTCCCTGCCCCTTGTGCCCAGGGTCACGTTTTTGAGCACATCCCCACAAGTGTGTTCTGAACCACCCCATGATGAGCTTATTCCTCATCCAAACGCCAAGGAGGCTTTCTGCTCAAGTGCTTCCAAAATGTGTCTCTGGTGATGCCAGGACCCCTTGGCAATGTCCTGTGTTTATGTGGGTCCCTGGCACCACCAGCTCTGCCCATGGTGTGCTGAGCACCCTGAACCCAGGCAAGGGAAGGAGGGTGCAGGGCTCTGGGTGCTCCCCAGCTCCACTCCAGCTCAGTCCAGCTCCCCCATTAGTCCTGGATGCTGTCTTGAAGATTCTCAAGTTCCTGCTGCACTTGGCCTTTTTGTGTTGGCTTT
Source organism: Zonotrichia albicollis (assembly GCF_047830755.1). Classification (NCBI taxonomy): domain Eukaryota; kingdom Metazoa; phylum Chordata; class Aves; order Passeriformes; family Passerellidae; genus Zonotrichia; species Zonotrichia albicollis. Next base: position 25,184,508 of record NC_133825.1, on the reverse strand, counting down.
TCTTTTTCTGTGTGGTTCAGAATAGCTCTCTGCATCTGATACTTGGCTTCTGCTTATGCCTGATTTTTGCTTGCAATCCGCCTTACTTGAGCAGTGTTAGTCCAAGTGCTTTTGAACACACTGATGTTACAAAACAACAAAAAAAGGAGTTTTTACTTTCAACCCTGCCCTTCCAGGCATCTCATACCCATGGGACACAGGCACTTGGGTGAGTTTGATGAAGTCCCCTGGGTTAAGAAGGAGGGTTTCCCTTTTGCTTGGGGCTCTGGGCAGACTTGGGTGGTTGTTCAATGGTGCCCCAGATAGGGCTCCCACCCATGGGCAGCCCACACCTGTGTTGGGTTGAGCTGATCTCCTGGTTTGCAGTCACAGCTGTAACCGCTGAGGACACCCTTTGTCTCCCCACCTTTCAGGTTTCTTCTCCTGGTGTGCCTGCACCAGAAGGGTCCTGTCTTGCTGGGAGGAGGCAGCTCTGGAGGTATGGTTGTGGTAGGAGGCTTTTTTTCATATATGTGATTTTTTTTTTTTTTAAGGCATTTAGGTTTGTTTCATTTTCTCCTTTTGGGTTGTGTTGACTATTTCCTGGAGTAGGTATTTTATTTCTTCAATGGTGTAGTAACCTAGTTTATTAGACTGAGTAGAGATTAAGGTAGTTAATACCATTTAGAGCTATGGTTGATTGTTTGGAAAATCTGCATGCTGATAAAAGAAAATCTCCTTAGACTTCTCCTAAACACAAGAGTAAGATTTTTGTTTCCTCCTTTGCAGAATTCAAAAATCTGAAACTTACTTAGAGCACAGTTTGTGCTGTGATAGGCACTGCTTGCAGTCTGACCATCCCAGAAAACATCCTACATGCAGGGAATTCTGTGAATTTTCAAGGGCTCAACTTCAAATATAACAAATAAGAATGATGAGAGAAACTCGTAATATTCCTATTAAGAGTCATGTTTGATACTTACTTAAAACTCCATGTTTTTATGGTATGCCCTTTGCCAAAGGCACATTAACTGTGAGTTCTTTCCGAAGCAAGGCTGCAGCAGGTATCCCACAGCATCAGGAATGCCTTGGGATGGTCTATACCCTAAAAACTAAAACCACTTTGCTTAGGCAGTCATCTGCAGAGCAAAACCTTGCCTCAAATCACTTAAATATTTTTAATTCATACTCTTCACATGGCAAGCTGTTAGAAATGCCTACATGTACCTCTCAAGCTAAAGTTATGTCTACTGAAATTAATGGGAAGCTCTGCAGTTGCTTACTAGCTAAATGCTTATAGGGATGTCAATGCTTCTGTGCAAAATAAGTCTTACTGTAAGTATCTTTTTTGCCAGGGCTTGCACAAGGAGGTCACAGTGGAGTGCTTGCTTGCAAAATGTTTCTGCTCCAGCACAGCTGAATCAAAGATGATGGTGGAGCTAATTTGTCTCAGGTGTAGCACTGTTGCCCCCAAAAATTGTTTCCTACTAATTTAATGCTGCTTATATATAAATAGTGTGCTTATGCTTATTATCTTATGGTTCTGGATGTTTTTTAACCTTAAGTCAAAGTGCTTGTTTCTCTTTACTTTTTCTCCTTCAGTACAGTGAGAGATGAAATTAGAGTTGGGCAGGCAGCAAAAGAGCAGTCACTCACAAAATCCTGGTTTGCCCTCTGTGTGATTGTGTCTTTGTTATTTAAAAGCATTGTTACTATAAGATTTACTGAGATGCAAAGAGGAGGCTGACATTTTGGGAGGCTCTGGCAGTGGGCAGCAGAGGAATTGAACGAAGTCAAGGCCTGGGGAAAGGGTGGGTCTCAGGATGAAGGCATATTTTGGGATAGCCTTGTGCCAAGGACTTGGAGGACAAAAATCTGTGAACCTGCTGCATATCCAGATGAGTATAAACCAGGTGGACAGTTCCAGGTGAGCAAATGGGAGCTGCTTGCAGAACTAGGTGGGAGAATCTACTCTGAGAATAAGACTTCTTGGTAATTATCAACCAGAAAAACAGGTGGCTCTGAATATAAATTTTTTACTCAGCATAATCACCTGAGAGCAGAACCAGAGAGGGATTATTTGCAGGTGGAGGCTGTGATTAGTGGTGCCTGGGTGTTCTTGGCCCACAGCTGTACCTCCTAACTCTTCAGACTGACAGGTGGCTTGGACTAGGAATGATGGATGAAGTAGACTGAATAATCCAATGGAAAGATGAGGATTTTCAGCAGAGCTGATTTATTTTTCAAGAATCAAAGAAACTAGAGGAGGAAAAAAAATGCTGTTTAGTTTGAGATATTTGGTTAGTTATTTTACTTGGGTTTTTTTCTCCTGAAGTCAGGCCAGAGAAAGCTACAGGGACTGAATTTTAGGAACTAACTTAAAACTAGTTCCTATAGCCTGGGATGGTGCTGACTCTCCCATCAGACCAGGTACTGCAGGCATACACGTGCCTGTCATGCTGCACTCTGCAGCCCTCTCTGGTAGCAGTCTCTTCCCATTACCTCTCTTGTTTCAGAACATGTTCCAGTGCAATGGGCCTGGGCTCATGGGAATAGAAAAAATTTGGCTTGCCCCAACAGATCATACAAATGCCTCCAGCTGCAGCATGTCCCCTGCTTTCTCTGTGGTGTCCTACATGGAGTTGCCAATTGCCCTTCTCAGAACTTCTCCTATGGCATCTCATGCTCTAGTTTATTTTCTATGTTATACTTGATAGGTTGCTGATGTTTTTCTAAAAATAGAGCTGCTATTCTATGTTGGGATTTATATCAGGAATAACAGCTATGACAGCTATTCAGGATTTTCTTTCTTTAAAAAAAAAGATAGTTGTGGGTTTGGCCAACAGGAAATCTGATGCTTTTTGATTGCTTCTCTTAACAGGCTATTTTACCATTGACTATATTTTACCATTGACTATATCTGTTTTTGACCCAAACTCTGCAGGGTATGCCTTGCTCTGGAAGATTCCTTAATTTGAATTGAACAGCATTTATGAATTTATTGGTGATAATTTTTACTGTAAATGTAGCAAGGTATAGATACATAACTTCTGGTTTCACATCCAATGAACTTTTTATTCCTACCTAGTTAATTATGCCAATGTAGTTTAAATTCTCTAGCACAGAGCTTTTTCTCACCATGAATTAAATGGATTAACCTTTCTTAGAAAGATGTGCCTAATTATATTACTGTACTGGGCTATTAAATCCTTTCCTCACTAAGTTACTGTTTTTATATGGCCACAGTGACCTGAAGTAATTACAACCCCAGTTTTACTTGAAACCTTTCAGTTTAGCACTCCTCTGATGAAATATACTGCTTCTACTAATGTCTTACAAATACTGGGAAGGAATAACAGTGCACAGAGAGAATTTCAATCAGCACTATCAGGGTAAAAGCTGTGGATACCCTAACATAATAGTATTCCTTTTTCCCCCTACATTATCCTTGAGGTAATCACATGCATGTTTGAGAAGGAAGCAAGTGTTCCCTATTTGCATTTGTTAGATTTCTTTTGTGTACATTAAATACTTTACCTTATTTTTCCACCATCTTCAGCTAGATAAAATAATGATTTACTGCCTTTTTGAAGTCTGAGGCTGCCTAGGGTCCAAAATTCACCATGCCAAAGGCTGAATTTCTCTTTCTTGTGTTTAGAAGCATAAAATGTTGGGCTGCTGTTGTGTGCAAGAAGAGGTGTTGGCTGAATACTTGCTGATTGTCTAACACCTGATTTCTTATGTGGGCAAAGCCTCCTTCAGCCCATTTCTGTGAAATTAAATGGGGAGAACTCAAAGGGGTTTTGTCACCAGAGAGGAAAACGTCTCACCTGAGTTTCATGAAAGATGCATCATGAAGCCAAACAGGAATGAAATTCATGATTTATGGATTAAATATCACTTTAATCAAGAAGACTTTTTAAGTAGCCAGCTTAATCATTGTCATCAACTTCATCAGGGTGATTGAAGCCATCATTACTTTAGCAACTGATTAGCAAGAGCTGGATGTGGTCTTTCTACTAATGCTGGGGCTGCTCATTAAGCAAGGTGTCAGAGGTCCCTGACACTGCCTCTGCATGATCTGCCCTGGTGCTTTTGCTGTATTTTGCTGGAAGGGTATGTGGATTTTTCCTTAGATTAAACTTACTGTGTAATTCAAAATAATTGCTATTTTGTATTAAAAATGCATAAGTATTTGCATGAAGCTTGTTGATGAAAGCAGGGAGTGCAGAGGTCTGAGAGCTGGTGATCAGTTTATCCATGATTATAAAGCCTAAGAAACAATTGAAACACAGTTTTAAAAATAAAATCTAAGAGAAAGGATTGGAGATTTCTGAAGGAAAATAAAAATGCATCTAGACAATGCAAAATCCCATGGCAATGCATGGTGGAGGGGACAGGTGGTTGTTTTGTGCTCTGAATAAAAGCAATTTTGGGCAAGATTACCAAAATGAGAGTCAGTTTGAAAGTTAAGGTATATACTTCTCAGTCTGGAATAAGAATATAAGAAGAAACATTATTCATGTGTAGCATCCCCCTGGGGTATTTGGGATGGGTAAAGGGGAAAAAATGGAGTTTTTCTGTTAAGTACTCTAGAAAAGGCCACTTAAGATACAAGCAGTGAAGTTTTAAGACAGCTTCAGGAGCATAAAAATGAGTCTGATAAGCAATTAAAATAACTACAGAAAGAAACTTTATAGGAAGTTACCTGTAGAGATGATGAATACAGCCAGACAGACTGGGTGGGGGTGCTTTCTGTCAAACTGAAGATAAATTATGCCTGGTTAGGAAAGCAGCCCTCTTGCTCTAGTTTTCAGATTATTTTCTTCCCTTTTTTTTTTTTCACACTTCCCCCCCCCCCCCACCCAAGCTCTTATTTTTAACTTCACAATGCTAGCAAAGAATTGGGAACTCAAACAGGTACTAGCAGTTTTATCTATTTTTTATGTATTTAATCTATTTTTACTAGCAGCCCTGAAGGAATTTATATCTAATTACTCACATAATTCAGGTTTTGCCTTGGATTTTTTATGGGGATTAACAGTTGGCCTGACACTATTAAAGCAAAACCAAAATAAACATTTTTCCAAAAATGTTTCCCTGCACATGGGGGAAAATTGAGCAGCTCTCAGCTGAATGTGAGTGAAACTTGAAGATTTGTAATCCAAGTGTGGTGATTTCTGACAAAGACTGGTGATCTCATCTGCATTCAGATGGAGATACAGGAAAGGAAGCCAAGGATATTTTTTGTCATTCTGCAATAACCACTGAGGGAAAGGCAATCATTCCCAGCCCCAGCAGTCTCAAAGATGCAGCAACCACAAGTAACAAGGAGGGCCCTCAGCAATACACAAAACACTGTGGAGGGACACAGAATTTCAATTTAGTTTCATAATGTATGGAACAACTTTAGTTTGAAACTAAAAAAGGCATTTTATTTATCTTTGTGTTACAAACTGAGTTTAATATCAGTCAGAACTGAAAGTGATGTGGAGAGTTTAGTGAATGTGGGAAAAGCAAAGATAAAGGGGTTAGAAGGGTTCTTGGAGAGGAGGACAGGAAATGGCTTCCTTACCTTACTTCTCATATTGAAAATCATGTTCTTGTCATCTTGACAGATGTGGGAGACCACCTGAGACCAAGACATGCACTGATTTAACACCCATAATCTCTTTCCTTTGTGGGGCAGGAACACTCGTGTCAATCCTGATCATCTTTCTGTGAAAGGCATTTTCCCAGCTGTGATGGCATCTTTCCAGTACCAGATCTTCCAGGGCTTTTCTGGCTCTTTGGTGCCATATGTATGGCTTGTTGAGGTCTTGAATACTTGCTTTCATTATTAGTGGGATATTTCCCAGTGTGTTGGGTTCTTTAGATTCACACAAGTGGCTTGCCAGCTGTTACAATATTTTGTTGCATGGAGAAGAGCCCCTCCAAATCAAAGCAGCATTCTCTGCATCCCAGGGAACATGGGGATGATATTTTGGAGCCTGAAGCTACAGAGGGGATTTCATCAGGCTTCCTGCAGCAGCTCTTTGGTGCACTGAGAGCTGTGCTGTGTCCCTGCCCTCCTGGGTGAGCAGGGCTGGTGAGAGCAGGGTGGCAGCAAAGCCACCAGCACCCTCTGGGGCTGAGCATGTCCCTGGCTCCTGTGCTGGTCCTTGTGGGGGGATAGAATCTAAGGAAAATAAAGATAGCGCAGAAAATAATCTGAACCCTAAGGGGTTGCAGCTGGGCCAATTAGCAAAGATTAGGAGCAGGCCTGACTTTAACAGGCCACAGCTGTGACCCATGAGAAGAAGATGCTATAAAAGAGTGGGGTGGCTGTGTGAGAGGGGAGCTGGAGTCAGTGGCTGCTTTGTGAAAAAGAAAGAGTTGGTGCTCTGAGGAGATGCCCACAAGAAACACCAGGAAGGTATGGAATTTTTAGAATAAGGAGACAACTTTGTGATTAGGTTCCATGAGTATGGAGGCCCTGCAATGAGATGACAACAGGCCCTGCTGTCACAGCATTTGCTGCAGCAGAGCCCCCTTTGCATCACCTTGGTGTTGCTTACATGTGCAGGAAAGACTGAATGAAGTCTCCATTCTATTCTTTGGGCTGATGTGCTTTAGCATCAAAGGAGTATTCCTGCTGTGGCTGCTGTTTCAAAACACATCCTGGAATTTGATGTCTTTTACTCCTTGTTACTGATAGCCTGTCTCTCTTGCTTACCTTTGTTTCAGACCCTGCAGGTGGGCTTTAAGAGACACCCCTCCTTCCACTGGGGTGTTGCGATCCATGTGGCTTAGAAGGAGTATTTGGTACCATTTTTGTGGCTTTTTGTGGTGGCCCCATTGTTTTGGGGGAGTGATTTGGAGTGTCTGTGTGCTTGGCAATTGCTGAGGCAGAAGCACCTGGGAGTTTCTGGAGCTGTGTGGGGATGGCAGCCAAGCCTGGCAGGCTGTGCTGGGGCCCAGGCTGCCTCTGTGGCCTGAAATGAGCAGCCCAGGCTTCTGCTCCCATGCAGGACAATCAAACCTTCCAAATGCAGCAAATAACTGTGGCAGCAGACTGCAGGAGTAGCAAAAGCAGCAGTGAAGTGCATCTGATGGGTCCTGGTGCTTTGTCAGCAGTAAATAATCCTGTGTGTGCCCTGACAGCAGCTCCCAGCTCTGCCATGCTGGCCTTTGTTCAGCCAGAAGCTGGGCTCACCCTGGCCCTTGTTCATGGGAGCCACTGTCTGCCAAAAGAGGGATGTGGAGGGAGCTTCCATAGAGCAATGTACCACCTAATCCTGTCTCAATTATTTCTGTGGCAGTGCAGGCACCAAATTGGTGGCTGTGGGCAAGATTGAGAAGACAAGTACAGGGCAGCTTAGCCAGATTTCTGAGGTACAGCAAACAGATGTTTGAGCCAAGAGAGAATGTGGGTATGCTGCTGTGTCTGTACCTGAAGAAAGATCTTGTTATTGCTGAACTTCTCTGCATCTGCTTTATTCATATTGACCTAACATAGAAGGAATTCTAGATTTCTTTATTACTGCTGTTTCAGGTGATCTAATTTTGTGGTCAAAACCAGATGGAGAGGGACATGCTATTCCCCAGCATGTTCCACACAACAGCAGCCCAGTGAGTTTAAGCACCAGCACAAATAACTGAAATGAAACTGATAAACAATTGTTGTATCAGACACAAATTATGTATCTCAGCCTGTTAATAGAGTAGGCATTTATTAACCTCCCACACACATGACAGAATTTCAGAAAGTTCATGCATATGCTCTCTTGTCATCTTGCTTAAAGAATAAGAGTATTTACTTCTACAGGTTGCTTTGGAAAGATATCCTGCATTTTTAACAGGGGTGCTTTTGTAGATGCTAAAATCCCTGAAACCTTTGAAAGCAACTTTACTGTTGACTGTAATAAAAATCAATTGTGTCTGCATATGAAATAGGAGTCTCAAAGACATATAAATATCATTCTGCCAAATTAAAGTTGCTCAGTTTAGACGGCCAAGATGCTGAGATGATCTGCTTTTGGTCACTTTTAGCATCACCCATATTAAATACTTAGATCCTAGAAGAATAAACACCTGTTAAATAAGTCATCCTTTTGAAGGTTAAGGAAAGAAGTCTATGCTGCAGCTTCAGGAAATAGGGCTGAAAAGGGACAATAGGAAGCCAAAGTAAAGTCATGGCTTTGGATGGGTTCTTGTCAAACTTTTCAAAGCTTGCACAATTTCCCTGGGCAGCCTCTCCCACTTGCTTCATATTCTAACCCTTTAATGCTTTTTCTGCAAGACTTAATTTGGTTTATTCTCCTTTGACATGCAGAGAAGTTTTCCATTTTCCACTTTGTCTGTATGTCTGGGAGTATTTGAGGGCTGTTACAAATTTTTCTCTTCATGTGCTCTTTTCTGGAGCCACCTTGCCCTCCCCACCCCTTCCTTCCAGCAAGGTAGGCTTCAGCCAGTGTCTCCCCCAGTTACAAAAATTAAAACTTGATACCTGCCAAGTACTGCTTTACCATTCAGCCTTCATTTAGTCCATGTTTTCTGTGTTTTATCAGACAGAGCATCAAAAATCTTTAATATAATCAAAGTACATACTCTGATGGAGCTTTCCTACCTACAAGGCCTCTTCTCCTGTTCAGGGTGGAAATTGGACTGCTACAAGTTAGTATTTGACAAACTCATGTTTATTGTTAGTACCTGCACACAATTGTGAAACTTATCCCCAAATGAATTGAATAAATTAATTTGAGAGCAGAAATACCTTGATTTCTTTCTGTGTTCCCACAAACAGTCTTTGCATTCTGGTACCCCTTAAGAAAAGAGGCTTATTGGTTAGCCCAGACCTCTTCCTTCTGCCTTGCTTCCTTCTTGGGGCACTCTGCTGGAGTTTTTCACTGATTCCAGCTCACATGTGAGCTCTTAAAGGTGATGTGTAATTGTTTGAAGAGAAACTGGCTGGAGCAACGTCTTCTAAGACAGATTCCACAAAGCCCAAGGGAAGCATTTGCAAAGGCCAGGGATACAGAAGCCAGTGTGCCCAAACGTAAGTTTGGAGGCTCCTGACAGGCAGAGACTCAAGTAGAAATCTGTCAGATCAAATGGAGGCTGCTTGCCTTGAGGAAGATCCCCCCAGTGTGCGCTATTAAAGCATGTAGCTCTATTTTATTTACAGAGCAAAGGAAAGGAAACAGCTCCCTTGCCTGCTGGCAGGTTTGGGGGATCTGTTTGGTGCCCCCCTGCCCAGGCAGGCACTCGTGGTGCCCAACGTGCCCAGGCTTTGCAGTTTGTGTCATCACAAACTCCAGGCAGTGCTGTGAGCAGCACAGCACCTGGGCTTTGAACAGGATGATTTAAAGCATTTTGGGGTTTTTGGACTGCAAAGAACAGATGCACTAAACCACAATGGCATCACAGGTGTATTTTAAAAGCATATTTCCATGGATTCTCTACAAAAATTATCCCAAATTAATGTTCTTGGAATTAATATTTTGAATGTCTTCTGTGGGAATTTCAGTTAGGAAAAAAAGAGTCTTTAAAATTAATTTTTAACGTAGCTACTGCTCTTCAGCAGTTCAAGGTGATTGACTTATTAGACATTTTAAATGTTTAAATACAATTATTGACTGAACAAAAGCCCGAGCAGCCTCTTGCATAGATTTTCATAATTAACAGTATGGCAAAATGAAGGTCCAGGAAAGCAATATTTGTGTCTTAGGATATCTAACATGTAGCACACTTTAAAAAAAGATTTAGTGGTATTGAGGTTCTTTTCACTACAGTAGCTTTAGGGAAAACTGAAAATAAAAATAAAAAAGACTCAAATTTTGTATTTTCTTAGATTTTCATGGTTCACCAGCGATGTTGCACACTGGGGATATTACCATATGGATGCTATATATCGTTTCCTACGGAGATGGCAATCTGGGGAGGACCTACCCTTCCTGTCAGGATCATACTGTCAGGAATGGATAGGAATGATTGCCTCTTCTGCTTCATTCAATAGAAAATCACTAAGTCACCCTGCTGAAGAATAGTCTTACCTTTCCAGTTAGTAATCAAATCAAGGAAAGCCTGAATGCTGCTGAAAACCAGGTTTTCAGAAGGTTACTTGTCTGCATTGCTTTCTGTTCGAAGTTTATCTTTCAGTAGTTAATAGAAAATTTGCTGGGCTGCTAATGAATTTTTTAATCTGACTTCTACCACTTACCACACAGAAAATAGAGTCTCTGCACCAGGAAATAGAGCCTCAAAGACTTGCTGAGTTTTTCAAAGCTTGTGCATGTTGAATCCCTAGGGACAGGGTTTCAGTCACTTGTGCTTTTGGCATCCTGTTAGTCCACAGTCTGGTTGTATACACACTCATTGATTTCCTCTAAACATTTTGAGTGGCCAAATCCCAATGAAAATGTTACTTTTGCCAAGAAGCGATAGCTTTCCGGAAAACTTAGATTGGTGGGTTTTTTTTCACAGGTCTGTAAGTGAAATACTGCAGCTCAGGAATGTGTACAGGTTACATGTCAGGCTGCAGAGAAAGACTGCTGGGATTGCTGAAACCTGGAGATCTGCAGCTTCAGCTTTCACAGCACAAGTTCCTCCTGCCCCCACCACTCCTCTCTCCAGCCCCAGGACTGCACTTAGTGCCTGCTGGGAAAAATTGCATGAGAGAATCTTAGAGAGCAGAGAAAGCAAAATCAGGAAATAGAGGCGAGGAGCAGGAAAAAATAGTAAAGAACATACACAGAAAAGTTAAAACACTGTAAAATTTGCCTCTGTCTCCTCAATAGTTGGATTATTTCAGCAGTTTGGCAGTGGAGTTGTTTTTCTACAGAAAGTGGTAGCAGAGAGTCGCATTAAAAGTGGTGGCAATGCTTTAATTTGCTCTTAATTAAATCTTACTGCATTCTATTTCACTTTCAAATTTTCCTGTTTATGGGTTATTTGCAATTCACACTTACAATTCATGCTAAAATTGCTGTTCATGCATGCACTTTCAATGGTTGCTAACAAAAATTTAACTCTGATTCGGTAGCACTACTTTTAAGAAAGACCTAGGGAAAGTGTGTGCTATGTTTATATTTTGTGGTTTATATACAGAGAAGGGAAAGCATTAATTTTAAAAGGGGAAAAACCCATCTGATGTCACATTTGGAAGATCAGTGTTGTCATTTAAACACTATGGTAACAAAAAATGCAGGGTGGGTTTGGTTGGTTGGTTTATTTGTTGTTGTTGCTTTGGTTTGGATTTTTGCTTTGGTTTTTTGTTTGGGGTTTGTTTGGGTTTTTTTGTGTGTGTGTTTCTGTGCATTTGCAGTGTTGTTTGGTATATATCAACTAAATGGGGAGGAAAAATCACCTGGGGAAACCTTGGCAGATTCTGGCTGGAGGCTGATTTCAAACATTTTACGACTGCAAATTTGCTGCAGAGAATCAAAGAAATGGTAGGGAGAGCATCCAGAAGCAGAATGAACTAACCTCTCTCAAATTCCATCAGGAGAGCTGGTACAGCTAGGGAAAAGAAAAGCCAGGGAAGCTTTCTTTCCCTTTGAAGCTTTTCTAGAATGAATCTTTAATGATGGGTGTCTGCAGCCTCTTCCAGATGATAAGGAATGTACAACCCCCAGGTTTTTAAGGCAAAGATGGAGCCTAAACAAGAATAAGCTCAGGGTGCCACTTGCTCTGAGAGTTGTGTGAGGATTCCCCAGGGATGTGAGCTGCAGTTGGTGTGGATAATGCTAAAGGTAGCATTTCAGACTTGAGGTGGGTGTGAGTCCTGTTTGTTCTCCGAGCACTGAGATCTGGAGTGACTCCAGCAATGGAAATGCAGAATCCTCCCTTCTGCAGCAGGCAGGGACCAAATGGCACAACAAAGAACAGGCTATGAATACTTGTGCAAATGTAGAGAGAGAGGCACTTCAGGGAAAATATGCAGAAAAAGAGAATAGTTTAGTAAAAGCTGCTTTTTTGTTCCCCTTGTAGGAAAATGTGCTTAGTAATAGGTTCATTTTGACTTCTAAAGGAATTTCTGTCAAATACAATTATCAGAGAAGACTACAACTGCAAAGGTATCAAAGCTATGTTTGCAGAAATCAGGTTTTAGAGCACTTTGGGATGGAAGATATTTGTCAAATTTCTTTACATGTCATCTCATGTTTCTTTTATTTATGAATTTTCCTACTGTGGTATATGCTGTCTGTTTAAAGATGAGAATGCTCCAGCAGTTTTCTTTTTTTAAAAAGTCTTTGGCAGCTGCATTATATTTATTTATTTTGTTTTTTTCTCCTCATCACTTGAAAAGAAAAGCAGAAAAGTGAAACAAAGCACAGAAATAAAGCAGTCTGTCACACTGAAAACCTCTGAAACATAAATAGTAAACTTTATTTACTAGGTAATTCTCCTTGATACTCTTGTTTATCATATTTTCAACAGCTCTTGCTTAAGACAGTGTTGCCTAAGTACAAGGAGAGTGTCTTGATATTGTTAAACTGAAAGAAACATCACATTTGTATTAACAGACATCCAGGTTTAAAAGCATGTCAAAAATATTTTGAATGCATTTGGAAAAGCAAATGCATTTCTTCCGAGTGTCTGAAGACTAATTTCATTTTATATTCTGGGTAAGACCAGGGTGCTAGCAAGAAATGCCTTTTATTTGCTACTTTTACTTTTTTCATGGTGTGTATTCCATGTTGAAGATCCTTTCTGTTCATTTGGTGTCACAAATCACATTTTGGTAGACATTCTGTACATGGATCTATTCTTTGTTTAATTCACCACAACAACTCTGAGCTGATGAACTGAGTGTTATTTTAAACACATTTAAAAGAGGAAAAATAGAGATTAAATTGATTTCTTTCTAGTTTTTTTTTTTACTACTCTGTGCCCACAATTCAAACACACACTGCATAATCTCTTGAAAATTAAATGTCATCATCTGACTGTAAGAGGAATGACCCACTGAATTCAAATTACAAAGAGCCCTGAATTGCTTTCAGCTGTTCTCTCAGTGGGTCACGTTTCTATTGCTGAGCCAGTTTTTCAGGTATGTTGGCAGAGAGGGAGCAGAGAAGGTGGGCTGTGTTTGCAGGAAAGCAGGCATTAACAGGGATGCATGGTGCCACAGAGCTGCAGTCAGAATGTCTTCATCGTCACTGCTGCGCCAGGGAAGTGCTGCTCAGACGATTCCAGGGGAGCCATGTCATGTTTGTGCCAGGCTGGAAGCAGGAGCTCTGAGCTGTTCCCATTCTGTAATGTTTTCCCAGTGGAAATAGCAAGCCATAGTGCTGCTGTCCCCTTTCCCAGCTCTCCTGTGCTCCCCAGGGCTATCAGCTCCCTGGGTGCCTGTGCAGAGCCAGGGGGATCTGTCAGGGCTGGGAATCTGCACAGGAGGAGGAGGATGAGCCCTCAGTGCAGGATGCTCCCTCCAGAACCAGGGCACTGAGCAGAGGATGGCTCTTTCAAACAGAGCAGCTATAAACCTGGTGCTGTATTCAGTGGTTTGTGAGGTATATTCTTTGTCTATGGAGGCAGGGAGAAGTCTCTAAATGTCCACAAGCATCATCTTGCACAGGCATCAAATCCTTTTCTCCTTTAAAATTCAAGTGTGATTTGCTGAGGCTCAGAGCTGCAGTGGGATGGCTTCTCCCTCCACCAGGCAAAAAGGCATTACCATGTGTTTTGTAGTGATATAAGTGAGGAGGATACATGACAGAGTATGAGGCAGAATCTATTGCTCATACTTCAGGGTGTAAATCAGTCAAAGATAGCTTCAGGTGAGAAAGAAATCTCTTCTCTATATTTAATGCCTGGCTATAAATTTGAGGCCTCTGACTCCCTCTCATGCAGAAATATTGGCTAATGTGTCTTTTGTATATACAAGTGTGCATTTGTCAGTTTGTGCTGCCCACAGTACAGACATTCACAATTTTGATCACAGATGAGGACTCCCTCTCCTGAGATTTTTTTTCCAAGTGTAGATTCAGTTTAGAAGCCTGCAGAGGAGGCTGTGCCTGTATTAAATAGCAGCCAGGTGCTTGTGGAGCAGCATTCTTCACATTCCAAAATTTCAAAAGATTATTATAAGAAAAATTCACAGTGCGCACTTTTCTGTCTCCTCACAGGCCAGCAACACCATAAATATAATGAGGACTTTTAATAGCTTGAGTTCATGTTCCTTAATGTATTTCCTAGGTGGCAGAGGCACATGCTTGAAACCACGTTTCCTGATTATTTTTCAGGCTTTGGAAGAACAGTACTCTGGAGCCCATGTGAGCTCTGTGCAGAAGGCTGCATGCCTCCTGAAAGGAGCTGCATTTTCAAGAGGGTGAGAAGCACTAGAAACCTCTAATTACAGCTGTGCAAACTGTCAGGTCTTCTACAGTAGGCTATATTAAAATGTAGTTTGTGTTGATTCACTTTCAAGCCAAGACAACAACCTCACAGGAAACCAGGCTTTTACTTCAACTAATTAAAAATTGATATGGCTCCAATGCAGCCTAGATAAGGAGGCACTCACCCCTCTACTGCCAGGCACTCAAAACCTGCCCTGGATAGCCAAGCAAAGGCCAAGTATCAGGCATTGCTAATTCCCTGCTGATTCTCCTGCGGGTAGCTTGTAAAGAAGATCCAAAGGCTATTTCATTTACTGCCCCATAACAGCTTTATAATCAGGTATGTGCTTCTGCAATAATTTACTGGTTTAATGACATTACATTGTTCAGGCAAAAAAAAGATAATAAAAACTCTTATAGGTATATTTCCCTTTAGTACTCAGCCTTTTAAGGGCTGAGGGAACAGGATAGGAGGGACACATGAAAAAGCCCCCTAAATTTCACTGGCTTGAACCAGAGGTGTGGGGTGGGTGAACCCAGGCAATCATTAAACACTTTGGCACCACACATGGCACTAAAAATAACTTCCCTCACATGTGAAACTCCTACATTAGGAAGCAAAACAGTGGATTGAATAATGGGTAGCATGCTCTGGGAAGCATCTTTATGATTTATTTTACAGCTGCAGCTTGGCAGGCTGCACCCCACTCTTCAGGCTCCTCAGTCAGGGATGGGAGCACGACAGCTCCACCCCAGGCACTGGCAGACTGGGATGGCTTTTACAGGGACACCTTCTGCCCTCTCACCCCCCTGGTGCTGCAGTAAGTAGAGCTAAAAAGTGGGTACAGCCTGAGGTGATATGGCTGCTGCTGAAAGTCTGGAGCTCTTCGGGGATGCGACAGCAGCATTTCAGGAGCTGCTGTAGCTGTCCTGCTGTGCATGGCCACCCCACAAACTGCAGCTGCCCTCATGGTTTGTGTAGCTGCAAGGAGAAGGTTAACAATGGGAGAAATTTCTACTTAGTTCTTTAATACTGTAGATGTTATTTAAAAAAATAATTAAACCCCAGTTGGCACAGGCTGCAGGATTTACTAATCAACATGTCAGTTCATTTCCAAATGCCTCGTACACCTCGAGTTATTTTTGTCCAGCTGCTTCCTGCAGATGCAATTTGAACAGTCAGAAATAAAAGCAAATTTCAGTGCACCAGCAGCGTGCTGCTGGCACTCAGCTCTGACTTAGGCAGATATCTTCTAAAGGCTTTCACACAGGGTTGGGGGAGAGGGAACACCCAATGTAAATACAGGGAGATACTCAGTAAGTTATTGCTAAAGCTGAGGAAATCCTTGCCTGTGGGCCACACACAGCATTGTTTCATTTGTAAACTGATTTAGGAAAAAATTCTAAGATTTGTGCTGAAGATCTTTTATTTGTATCTGTGCAGTGAGGGCTCCATAATCTATATTCAGTTATGATACTCAAAAACTGCTTAAGTCTACAGTTGATAGGACTTCTGCATGTGAAAAGTTAAGCATCTTCCCACATGCTGGAGAAGTTAAGCATTTTTCCTGCATTGGAGCCTCCCCTCTAAGTGCATTTGAGCACAGCAATTGTCCCTGTGTGCATTCAGTTATGCCTCAGGGAGGGCATCCCCCTGAGATGGGTCTGGATTCTGTTTCATGGCTGGGTTAGGAAAAAGTGTGGGTTAACAAATCATAGCAGTGATCAGGGTCACAATAAGAAGCTTAAATAATGAGGAATTAAACAGATAATGAGACTGATAAGTCTCATTAAGGCTCACTAAAGATTCTGCCTGTGATGCTCTAGAGTGAAGCTCAAGGAGCACATTTTTCAGGCAGTTTGGGTTCAGCAGCTCCCTGTGCTCTCCTCTTGGCTTATGCTGCCTCTGCCTGTGCCAGCTGAGCTGGGGCAGGGCTGGGCTCCTCATCCTCCTCACCTCTGCTGTGCTTGCCAGCAGGTACTCAGCCCTCCCTGCAGCTCTACTCTCTAGGCATCATACCCTGATGAATTCCAAGCAGGAATTCAGGAAAATCACTCCAGAGATCCCTGCTGACAGCAGGAAGCTGTTGATTGCAGAGCTCCTGATGTGCTGCTCGGGTTTCTGTCTGCTTTCCCCTGCTGTTCTCTATGGTAATGCCCTTTCACCATGGGTGTTACTGGGAGCTGGAGCACAAACACAGCAGTCTGTAATAAACCTGAGCTTCCAGGATATGTTTTTGCTAGAGAGGGAACAACAAATGCTTATTTTCTTTTGAAGTAGCTCATCTGAGCTTTTAGCAATCAGAGGGAGATTTCCCTTGGCAGGCACAACAAGGACTCTTGCTCTGCGTCCCAGGAGAAAGGTGGCTGTGCAGAGGAGGCTGCTGATCAGCTCAGCCCTGTGGCTGCTTGCCAAGGGGGGAATTCTGGAATGCCCTGTGCTGCCGGCTCCCCTGGCAGGGCTCCTTGGCACCCTGGGCATTCCCAGAGCACTTTCCTGTCCCTCCTCTCACACACAGGTGTCACAGACATGTTTTATGTAAGACCCTTTCCTTAGGATTTTTCCTCCTGAGAAGCTGAGGCGCCTCAGGAACAAAATGTAAACAATGGTTATCTGCTGCTGTGGAATGCAACAGGTGCATCTGTGGTTGGTCTCGTGTGGTTGTTTCTAATTAATGGCCAATCACAGTCCAGCTGTCTGGACTGTCTCTGCCAGTCACAAGCCTTTGTTATCATTGCTTTTCTATTCTTAGCTAGCCTTCTGATGAAATCCTTTCTTCTATTATTTTAGTATAGTTTTAATATAATATATATCATAAAATAATAAATCAAGCCTTCTGAAACATGGAGTCAGGTCCTCATCTCTTCCCTCATCCTAAGACCCCTGCGAACACCATCACACACAGGTACCTCAGTCACTTTCTCTTCTGCTCTTTGCAAGTTTCTGCAGCTTTTTTTTACCAGTGTGACCCAAGTGCTGGAGATATTTAGGAGTTTTCTTCCTTGAGAGCAGATTCCCATCACCACAGGCTTATCTGGGACAAAGCTCATAACAGCAGAAAGCCAAGGGTCAGTATATTAAAGCAGAATGCAATAACCCATTCAGTTGGAGGCTATCTTGATTTCCATATAAATGCAGAAAGTTATATTTGAATGTGCACCTCTCAGGCATATGAAATGCTAATGGTGAAGTAATTTTTATGTCACTTTGTTTTGATTTAGTTGTTTGATAAGTGGAATTCTTTCTGGCATTCTTGCTGTCCTGTCTTGCTACACAAATGTTTGAGTAGGGTTAATTTTAATTGGAATTAATGACTACCAATGGCCTTTGTGCAAGTCATTGGCTAATCTTAGAAACTTGAATTTCTAGAATTGTCAGAGATGTTTAAAATTCCCTGTACTGCAAAGTAATAATGACCTACAGTTTGGTCTGTGGTTCTAAGCTAAAAAGGGTATGTAACTCCTCTTCCACATATCCTTAGCTTGACCCACAGTTGTATCTCTAAACCTATTTTTAACAAGAGACTATGTTGTTAATAGCATGCTTTCAGAGCTACACTTCTTTGTTTCAGCTTTTTTCCAACCCTTCAAATGGCAGAATTTGTCCTAAATTCCTTTGCTACTTAGAGATTCCTGACCATTACAGGCACCAACCATCCTGACCTTTTTTCTACCAAGTTTTATGATAAAGGTTATGCTAAATTTCTGATTTTCCTTTAAATAATTCTAACATGTCATGTATTATTAATAAGTATGGAGTGACATCCTAGAAGATGGTATATTTACCACCTTACCATATTTTTATTCCTTATAAATGAAAAAGGGGCACAGATGACAGCTCACCATGCAGGGATAAATGAAGTGCAGCTCAGAAGGAAAAGTGATGAATTGTAGTGTTATCTAGAATGTAAAGCAGAACCACCTCCCTCCAGCAGCCACGTTGGCAGGACAGGGCTGCCAAGGCAGCTCTCAGCCTCAACAAATGACTTCCCACTAACAGTTCTTATCTTGTACTGGTGGCTTTTTGTTATCCTGTACAAGGTTCTCCTCAGTAACAGGAGCAAGCTGACTTTCCATAGATAATGCCACTGTGGGTACAGCATCTGTGGGTGGGAGGGGTCCATCTCTGGGGAATGGAAGATGCTGCTTTGCTGGGATGCTGCCCTCGGTGTTTGTCACTACACAGAGCTGCAGGCAAAAAGCAAGAATCCTAGCTAGTGGGGTGTGCTCAGAAAACATGCAGACTTCACCCTGCCCCCAGTTTATGGGTATCAATTCTCCCAGGAGATCTGTTCTTCAAGAGTACCAACAAAAACTTCAAGACTGTGATATGCTCCTAAGGCTTCTGAGCCACTTGTCTGCTACTCCTTCTCAAACTTGTTTTTGATCTCATTGTTCCTAGTTCAGTTTCTAGTATTTTGTGCAAAAGTCACATCAACAGTATAATACATCTTTTCTTATCTCTAAAATTCTTTTCCTATTGCCTCGTTCCCACAAGATGCTGCTGCTGTTGTGACAACTAAATAGATACAACAGCCTTAGAGTTCAAATATGACTCATGGTATGTTAACTTACTGATACAGTAAACATGAAAGGGAAGGGAGGAAAAAAGATAGTTTGCTTTTTAAATATAGTTTTTGGGGTTTAAAGCTAAATAATGCAAATGGCACATTTTAAAATGTGGATGTTTTTTTAATCAAAAACCTACTTGTTTAAAGAGAATCTAAACTTTTTAACTAAATTTTTTGGTTGTTTACAGAGGCTTCTTATCATCTATTCTGTTTCCCTCTCCCCTAGTACCAATTACAGACTTATGTATAATTTAGAAATCCATAAGTATATAATAGTTTTGATAGTTTCTAATTTACTCAGAAATTCAGCCTGTGTTACGGGTCAAGACTTGCCTTCTGTCAGATTAAAGTTATTATTGTGTTTTTGTAAAAGAGAATATGGAGAATATGAAGGTATTTCATTTGCTTGTGAAGAATACAAAGGGAGATGCAGAATGTCAGAAGGGACATGTTGAATTTCCAGTGCCCATTATTGGCACCTGTGTTTATTGCTGCATCATCCCTTGCAGACAATGAAACACAGACTTGTTTATAAATTGCCAATACACATATTTTAAGAAATCATACACAGTCTTGTCCTCTGCTCATTACTTGCAATTCATATTTGTCTCTGCTGGGTTTTCTTTTTCCTATGGGTGTTTTCTTTATGCCATGTATCCCAGAACAGAGCCTACATTCAGTGCCTTCACTTTCAACATTTCTAATTCCAGAAGACCCACTAGAAACATATGTGAAAATCATCAGAAAGGTCTCTGAGGTCTATTCAGACAGAAGAATGAATCACACAAGTTCTCTTCCAAGTTTTCTACTCTTCTGTCAAGCATCAGCATCCCCCCTTTGCCTCTCTTGTTAAGAAAGAGAGGCAGACCCAGCATGCTTGGCTCTGTTCTGCTGCTCTGGCTCATCTTTCCTGATATTTTCTTGAACCATGAACTGAGCTGCAAATAATAGGATTGCTTATATAAAAGGCTGCCTCTTTACATGAGTAGAAGCCGTGCATTTGGGCTCTTTGAAACTGGCTCTGTGGCATTTCATACACTTTGTTCTCTGGTCAGAAGTTCAGGATGTTCCATTTCTAAATCTGATTTCCGGCTAAAATATAAACGCGTCGCATTGACTGATCATCCTTGGAAGTTTATATGCTTTTAGAGTTAAAGATGTGAATGATTAATGCTTCTGCTGTGCTTGCCTATGAATCATTATATGATGCCCTGATTTTTCTTTTAAATCTCTGTAGCTCTGGCAAATAAGGTGTTTAAGGGAGAGAGGGGAGGAAAAAGGGTAGAATATGACCTTCCTGTTAGTCACACTTCAGATAAAATAATATTCTTGCAAGGACATGGTTCTTTTTGAGTTTCTGCCTACCTTGTGAACTGTGACGAAGCGCAGACTATCACCTGCAGGCTTTTGGAAGTAAATTCAAACATAAAAGTCTTGACAGTTGAAGGAACAGATGAAACTGTCAGGATTTAAGTTTTAATACAATCCTAATTAACTCCAGTATTACTTCCTCTCAAGGTAAATTAGACATTTTCAGGGTATTTGAATGAAGTATTCCTCTGGGATATTTTTCCCCATCTAGTGACCAATATTCTTTAAAGAACCTCAGAACCTTTCTTGTGTCCCTTGCCTGTGCTGGAGGGAGCTGATGTTGTCTATCCTGCATGCAAGCAACTCTTTGAAATGACTGATTTGAAAACAGCAGGGCACGACTCATCTAAGCACAGGCATCTACACTTCACACAAAATGCATTTTCCCAAACAGCCACCCACGTTTCACCTGGTTCATCTGCAACCCTTCATCATCCCAGCAGGGAAAGCAGAACCTTTCTGTGCTCTGAGCCCTTAGCTGAGGTTTCTGTGGTGGGGATACAGTCCAGGAGGAGCAAGGCCCTAGGGAGAGATGCTTCACTTCTGCCACCAATTTAAATTAGAACAAATAGGAGACTAGAGATTGATTTGAGAAGGGATTAGGGGTTCAAAGAGCTGTGCTGGGGCTGCTCTCAGGGGGCAGATGCCATGCCATTGACTGGCAGGCATTACACTGAACACTGTGCCATCCTAGAAGGCACAGGGCTAGTGGCTCTCATGACACTCTTACGTTACCCTTGCCATTTCTTCAGTGGGGCAAGAAAGATTTACCATTTCACTTCCCCTCTTAGGGAAAAAAATGCTTCATCTTATGCTTGTTTTGTCATAAATACTGAGGTAGACCAGGAGAGCACATTTTAATTTAAAAACTCAAACAAAATTTTAGGCAGTTTTTTCCTTTCATTGCTGAGATGTTTAGAATGGAGCTTTCACATGGAAAAATATGGAAAATAGTCTGTGAATTAATGGCTGCCACTGAAGAGGAGATGGCAGCTGTATTTAGGGGCAAGAAACCATTCTGTCCTGATTTGATAATGTCTAACTGTACAGCAGTTTCTGTGCTCTTATCAATTGCTGCCATAGCAAAAGCCCTTACTTCACCTCATGGCAGATGCCTGCTTCTCCTCAGAGAGACAGAGGAATCAGAAAAAGATAGGAAAATAACTTTAAATTCCTTGCTCTTTTACCTGCAGTCCTTTTCCTTCCTTTTGCAAAGTGATTGCTTTCTGTAGCCAATCTCTTTGAGGGAGAACTGTTTTCTCTCAGGCGCTCATAATGTTTCCATAGCTCAGATCACCAGGGAATGTAGTCTCACACTACTTGGGGACTAATTGCACAGAATAATTACTGAGTCCTCAGCCCTCACAAGGACTGTTTTATAAATAATTCCACCTTTAAATGTTGATTACACATATGCTTCCCGAAAGAATTGTGCGGAGGAAATAATTCTCTGCAACTGTCACCGCTCCTGTCATGTGGCACAGGCAGAAAAGGTTGCAGAGTGGGAGTGGCAGGAGAGGTGGGCAGGGTCCCTGTCCCTTCCCCTGGGGGCTGAATATGGGTTGGTTTGGCAGAGTTGATGAGCCCAACACTCAGTTTGAGAGCAGGAATGGCAGAGCTCTGTTGCTCAGCAAAACCTGTGTCTAAAGGCTGCTGGAGATGGAGGGGTGAGGCTGGGTTTCCAATAAAAGGGAAAGGAGTTTATAGGGGGGTGTGTGTGTGGCTCCACTAAAATCCTTGCCTCAGGCTTTTTCTGCCTGCTTCAGAAATTCAAATGGATGTGGCAATCTGTGTGCTGTGAGGGGAACTATGGAGGTAACCATATAAATGTGATGGAATGAGAATTTAAAATAGTGAATGTGTAGTGCTTGTGTAAATGACAGACTACAGATGGGCTTTTGCTAAATGTATTAGCATGATTGGTGAAGCAGGCTGACAGTATTGTTAAAGCCAACACTAGAGCATTCATACAGAGCAATCAATATCCCTCCTGGCTGCAGTTCCCTATGTCAGGTGAAGAAAATGTTTTAATAGAAATTCAGTTTATGTGTCTGAAGCACAGGGGTTTTTTTTTTGTATTTCTTATGGTAACAAATGTGCTTTTCTCTTTCAAAGTATGTGTCAGGTGAATTTTTTTCATTTTTGTAGAAGCTGGAAAGCCTATTGTAATAACCAAAAAAACCACAAGTGGCAGTAGGGCACTGGCAGGTGAATCAAGCATCAGCCCCAGCTGATAAGCTGAGGCAGGGGCTGTGTCTGGATGACTGCTTGCAGGCTAAAAATGAGCATGTGTGTAAGTGTGCAGCCTGAAATAGAAGTGAGTTGTATTGAATAGTAAAACATAATATTTATAACCCTACCCTAGCAATTTATAACATACCCCCATCCTACTACAGAGGGCAGAACTATAATCAAGAATACTTCTGGAAGCTGAGAAATACTGTTTGCAAATGCATGTCCTAGTAAGTGCTCCCTAACTGCTTACAGGATCTATGTCATCTGCAGAAAACCAGTTTTCAACAGAGAGTTGGATTTTTTAGAGTTTTTTACTGCTTCAGCTACTGGTACCTGTGTGAATTTTGTGACATCTACAGGTGCAGAGAGGACACAGCTTGGGTTCTGGTTTGGGGTTGCATTTTCACAGTGAGGGCTGCAAAATTATTATTTCCCCCAGTGCTCAGGAGGGTGACTCCTGTTACTGGGACACAGGGATGTGCTGACAGCTTGCCATTGACATTGACATTGCCTCTGCCTGGGTGTTGTCATCAGTGAGGTGTTTGATAGCCTGGGTTCAGATACCTCAGTTCATCACTCAGCCACTTTTGAAGGCTGTCCTGGTCATTTCATGGTATTTGCATGAGTTGTTTTTTGAGTGATACAGCTCCCTGGATCTACTGTGGCACTGCTGATGTATGAAGGCATTCTCAATACTATTTCCTCCTGTTAGACATGACATGGGGCAAGTGTTAATGGGTTTCTTTAGATTTTGATAGTTATCAGCAGTTACCATTATTTTACATGAATCAAAAGTGGCTTAGAATTCAAGTTTAACAGTGATGATGGTCTGACCACAAAGAACAAATAATCTTTCCCCAAAACCTAACAGAATTATTTTTTTAAGGCTTCTTCTATGTTTGCTTTGCCTTCACCTAAAAAAACAATTTCAAAAATAATCTAAAAGGCCAGATTAACTACAGAATTTTTTAATGTGCTTCTATTGTCTGGAAAGGAATAGCATGGTCCTGCTTTTAGCCTGAGCTTTGTCCCACAGCTAGAGAGAGAGCACTGCCCCTCACCAGGCACAGCCCAGGCTCCAGAGACCTCTCCAGGAAAAGGGCCAGAGTCAAGGCTCTTGCTTGAAGCTGCATTGATCCAACCCCTGCAAGAACATGAGAGAAATAATGGCAAATTCCTTCCCCAGACAGAACAATGCCATTTTCTACAAGATGTGATCTTTAGAAATCAATCAATTTTGTACTTTTCAGTAAATTCAGGCAGCTCCAAATTAAATTGGAAAAACTGTTTGCATGAAAGTAATTCTTTTAAGTAAATTTCTGCTTATACCCCAACAATAATATCAATGTGGATTTCATTAATATGTTTCATTAAAAGGATTTCCATTAGGAATTAGTTCCAAAATTGCCTAATCTCTCAGACTCTGAGGACACCCATAATTACATCTATAGCCTTTCTAGATCTATACCATTTCCCTCCTGTCTCTCTGTGTCTGTGCTAATAAGCATTTCTAAACTCCCTGTTAAAATAAGAGTCTGGCAAGTTTTAAAAATTACAGAAAGTTTTGTTTTCTTTTACATTTTTTCAGACCTCTTCTCATTCATTACTTTTAAACATATTACCCTATTGGTTTTTTTTTTTTTTTTTTTTTTATTAAAGAAGCAGTGAAGATGAAAGTCTAATGACAGACAGTATCAAATCTAGATGTTGGACTCTGGCCATGCCATCCCTGATGGTTTTTAAGCAGATCCTCAGATAAATTCTTGTGCTCCAAGGAGGGACATGTCCAGACCCTCACACTAAAAGGGCTCCCCAGTTCCTGAAAAGGCAAATTTCAGCAAGGGATCAGGGACCTTTAGAGTGGTTGGTGGACAAGCTTCTGTATTTCAGAGAAGGAGCCCTTTATCTAAGAATCTCTCACCATGAGAGAAGGATCCCACTGGTGGTGGGTGGCTGCCAGAGACATCCCAATCCAGTGTGCAAGAAATCATGGCCTCACACTGCCTTGAGTCTCTGCTGGAGCCCTGCTGAACATTGGGTGCTTGTGTTAATCAGCCTAAGAGTTATTTTTACAATATTTTTACTTCCCAAGGTTAAAGCTGATAGAAAAATAATATAGAAATAAGAAATTTTAAAAAGTCTACAAGGAACAACTGAGAAATATTACTTCTGCTTAGCTTTGGTTATTTGAAAAGGAGCTCTGTTTCACTTCTCACATGTTAAGCTTTTCTTTGGATAAGATTTAGAAACAATAATGAATTTCAGTGCTACAATAGGTTGAAATTGAATGTTTACCTATGCTTTGACTGAACAAAACCATTATAATTAATTGTATTTCAAACAGCATGCACACAATAAAATAGATTCCTCCATATAGTAACATTTAGTAAATAGGCAGTATTTTTCTCTTTTCTCAAGACCAGATAACAATGGACCAATTATTCTTTACTGCTTTCTAAGAGGGCTTCCCATTGTACAGAGAGGTTTAACATCTGGATCAATGCTTGCATGATTCTTAATGAAGTCCTTTAGCTCTTAGAAATTATCGAAAAAACATCTCCCGTGGAAAACAAAGATTAGTTTAGCTGGATGTCATGCTGAGCAATGAATGTTTTTCTTGGCTGGCACACCACAAAACTGCTTCTATTATCTGCACCAAGGAAGGATCTCCAGGCTTTAGTCCAGTAAACAAACATTTTCTTGTCATTCAGTGTATTCTGAAGCTTCCTGGTTTTCCTTATGGGTGAATTAACTGCACCATGTGGTTGTTGCCATTGCATCTTTGCTTTGCAGTGTGCCCATAAAGGAGACTCAAAGGAACCCCTGGAAAAATCTGTACATGTGACATAGCCCTGACAAATCCTACATATCTGTCCTGTAAATCCACATGTTAAAATTTGCCAGAACAAGGATTAAGCTGTGTGAGAGGGCTGTTGGCAAAGAGCAGGAGGTACAAGGTGCAGCAGTGAGGGACTGTGCTGGGGTACCGGCCTCTTCAGCACTTTTACAGATCACTGCCAGGTGTACACTTAGAGCTTTGTTTTTTGTGTGTTCTCTGCCTGTTCCCCTGTGCTGCACTCCAGCTGAAGGGCAGTGTGT
The DNA here is from genome assembly GCF_047830755.1 of Zonotrichia albicollis. Lineage (NCBI taxonomy): Eukaryota > Metazoa > Chordata > Aves > Passeriformes > Passerellidae > Zonotrichia > Zonotrichia albicollis. The sequence goes on along the minus strand of NC_133825.1, from coordinate 25,158,932 downwards.
GTGAGGAGCAGCAGTGCTGGCCCAGAGCCCAGCAGTGCCAGGGCAGGAGGCTCAGCAGCAGCGCTCACTGTGACCATCACACACTCGTGGATGGTGCCTCTCACACCAAGGGGCAGCACTGCAAACAGCTCTGTCAGATCAAGTCACGCACATGCCTGTAAGAGCAGTCTCTTTCTCCTCATGGGAGTAGCCTGATAAGAGTGTGAGCTGATCCCTTACTTGAATCCCAGGTTTTATTCATAAATCACTTCAGCAGTTTTCTCTCACTCTTTGGCACGCCATTCCAGTTCTCTGCGTTTCCACCTAACACAGGGGCCTCTACTGAAGGGCTCTCTGTAATTCTGCTAGTGCTGGCTCCAGCAGAGGTGAGGCTCAATAAATCTCAGCTGGTGAATAACTCTGATTTTTAGTTGAAGAGATAAATGATGTGAGGGAAGCAATCACGGCAGAGAGTTGTTCTGGTAAAGCGAATCAATGCAGGCTTAAAAATGTCCCATTCTGGGACCTGTGTTTCATGGGATGACCAAAGGATGCTGCAAGAGCTAAGCAATGAAATCTTTGCTTCCCCTCTGAATATGAGGAAGAGTTCCACATCTAAATGATTAGTTTAATACTCTCTTTTTAAATTAAAACACGCAAGGGGAGAGACACTGAAAAAGAGAGTGTGGCTAGAGGCTTCGCAGCAGTTATCCCCACGCTGATGAACAGCATGGCTCTGTGCTCTCCAGCCGAGGGACTGGAGAAGTGAAATTACATCTGACAGCTTTATTTCTACATTACCTCAATTTTGGCTAAAGGCAAAGTTGATTAAAAAGAGAAAATACTTAGGATGTTAGGATTTGTGGCTGCATTTCTTTGCTGAAGTCCCAGCATTAATCCAGACTTGTCTGCACTGGTTACAGGAAGAGAAAAGGTAATTCTGTACCAATTTCAATGTGTGTTTATAAATAAAGTACTGCTGTAATAATAGAGCTTTTTTAATGCATGAAATTTAAGAGTTCATATGTCAAGAGAAGCACAGCTGCAAAGTGATGGAAAAACTACATTTAGTAATAAGCACCTGAGAATGGTGTGCTTAGGAGGGTAAATAATTGGAATAAACAGAGCTACTCTGGAGGAAAATTATTGTACAAGAAAATATTAAAGTGTGATTATTATCTATAGAAATAGAAACACTTTCTCTAGATAAGTATGCATAGAGAGACATGCAAACAAGGACAAAAGCAGTCACCTTGTACAAAGGAGCAACTTCAGAAGTCCTGGAGAAAAACCACAGAAGTGATAAGTGACAGATTCTGCCTTGCCTTTTTTTTTTTTTTTTGTGTTAATCCTGTTCATCTGGGTTCTTTTCAATACTTTACAAAAATAGTGCTGAGGTCATGATATGGCTTTGGTTTTTGTTAATTAGCCAGATTCACAAAGGGTATTGACCAGTTAGGACACCAGTGGGAACTTGTTGTATGAATTCAGTTTGCATTATTTACAATGTGGTTCTAAAAGGGAGGGGATTCTGTTGCAGTGTGTTGGATTCATATTCCAATAGGATTCTGTCTGTTCATGTTTAGGGTGGAAATGAACTCAATACAAACCTCTCCTCATAAGGAATTCTAAAAACAACTTAAAAGATTCTGTAAAGAAATAAATTTTTAGCATTTTGAAAAAGGATGAAGCAGAAACAACAAGATGAAAAATCTGTCAGAACTAATAATCCAAATGTTTGTGTCTCTCACCCTGCGAGGCCAGTCAATCTTTGAAATTACCTTTTTTATTATTTTTTGAACTTTAAGTACTATAGCAAGTATCTAAATGAAACTTTTTAATATTTCATGGATTGCACACCTTCTAATCTGTTCTTTATTTAATCTTTATGAAAATCACCCTTCAAATTCATTTTATTCATTCCTGAAAGACCCATATCTTATGCATTATAATTTTTTAATTATCTTGATTTGTGTACAGCTATGACTAGAGAAAATTACAGCTTGAATTTCCAAAATAACTGGTGTGACATACATGGCATCTAAATGATGTTCCATATCCCTCACCAAAGAGCATTTTGGATGGTTTGCTGAAATGTTTTCCCTGAGCAAGTTAAATATTGTAATTCCAGTTTTGTGTTTCATTCCCCAAATTAGCTTAACCTGGTAGTAATACTGGTTGCAAACAGTTCAGATATTAATTGCCATGGCTTCCCCAGCCCTCAGCCTTTCTGAACATCTTCCTTAGGAGATGGCACCCTGAGGAAAAAAAGTGAAAAGATTTCCTTTCACAGGGAAACAGTGAGAAATGAAATAGCCAGCACTGATGTGTGGTGGGAAGTGACAGAGACTGATGCTCTAAGCATGTTTAATTAGTTGTTATTGGTGCAAGTTTTATCCTCGACACCCACTGACATGGCTGGGCCAGGAGAGCCAGCCCAAGGCAGCCCAGAGCTGCCAGCCCTTTCTCAGCCCTTGTGTTAGCTCTGTTTTGTCAATGACAGGGATCAGGAGGAAGTAAAGCTTCTCCAGTGTTTCACTGTCACAGCTGCTGTGAGAAGGGAACTGGGGGACAGCCATGACAGCTGAGATGCTCTGCTGGAGTGAGAAACCAGGCAAACTCCAAAGTCCAAGCAGGCACCTGTCTGTCAAGTAGTTCATGACAATCTAAGTGATAACAGCTGAAAAAGCAATCACTTATCAAATAGGTTAGTCAGGTGATGATAACAATGTTCCAGTGCTGTTCTTTGGTCTCCAATGGCTTCAGTCTTGGATGTTTCTTAATCTCCAAGGTCAAAACTGCTGGGCTCAAGACTTCTTTAATGAGAAAGGCAAGGAGCAAGATGGGGGTCTTTGCTCCTCCCCAAGCTGTGCTATCACTGGTGGTTATACATCCATTTTTGTTAGAGAAAACCAGTCTGGTCCAAGGGCTCACAACCTCTTTCCACAGGCCCTGACTGTTCCAGGCTGTCCAAACAGGTGGTGCACGTCCACCCTGGCATGACCTGGATGACCATCAGATGCTGGTCATGCAATTCCTGCTAATGGCCACCAATCTGAATAGCCAGCAGGATTAAATAACCTCATGACTTTTATACAGCTATGCCAAATTAGTGTATGTTATGCAATGTTTCACTTTCTGCTTTGAACTGAGCAGCTGTGTGGTGTGTCTGGTGTGCAAGGCAAGGGTGCTTTCCACTGGGAGCTGCAGTGGTAATCCGGCCACTCTCCTGGCTGGAACTCTCACAGGAGCCTCCTGTTTCTTGTCCTGATTAAGTCTTTCAAGCCAAAAATTGCAGTGGGCAGAGTTTTCAATCTCCATTATCCAGAGTGCAGGTGTGAACCCTGGTACAGACCTGATGGCATCTACGGTGACAGTCAGGGTCTGGCCCCAAAAGAGGAGGAGCAAAGGCACAAGGCAGCGCAGGGAGGTGCAGTGGGCACCTGAGGAGCACAGGCTGGCACACACACTCACTCACTCACTAGCAGCACTGGCTGGAGCTGCTTTCAGCAGCTTTTGTCATGTTTCACACTGTATCTTTGATCCAAATGTATTTTACTGTGGCAAAAGCTGCTTGTACCTCCCTTAGCATATGTGCAGTATGTGTTGTGTTATTCTTTTCTCCAGATGATTTAAACAATGCTTTCCTCAGCTGCTCCTACTGCTCCTGGTTCACATAGATGCTTCATCTCCCACACAGTGTCTCTAAATTATTTGTATTTTTTGAGTGTGCCCTGGAAAACTTGCTAAATCTGTCTTTCAGATCAGGCATTCAGTTCCACCCAGAAGCTGAAAATATTTGACAACTTTCAGTGTTTTTTCCTCCTCTGTGGAACTTAAAAATACAGAACCCTGTGAGAATGAATGAGAAGCCCGGCTTATGTAATGCTGGTAGAGCTTAGCTGCACATTCAGATTGTATTTAAGGCAAAGCTTAACATGCAGATGAGGTTTTACAATTCTTCATCCCTCCTGTTCTTCCTTGTTTCCCTATAATGGATTTTGATTTATTTGATAATGGGATCAGACTTCTCTCCTCTGTATCATCAGGAACCTTTACAAGTTTTCTGCTAAGGGAAGGGATAGCAAGATTTGCATTATGGGGCTTTTTTGTTATCTTCCCTCCACTGCAACTGAGATTTGAGAAACCATGGTAAGGCAAAAATTTTTATTTCTAGATACATATCTATAAAACAATAAAAACTATAAATATGTATATGTGTACTGATAAGAATTATATAATACATTATTACTAGCTGGACGTAAAGGCAATTATTTTCTACCTGAGACTATAAATGTGTTAGGCAGATTTTTCCAGCTTAGAAAGTTTCTTCTGTGTATTTTTATCATTGGGCATTCTTGTCAGAGAAAAACTGCCAAAAACTTTAATGTACCCTGGATTCATTAGTAGCTGCTAATGAATCTGTGATTCTACAAAATGCCAGTGAAAGAAACAAAATCTCTTCATGAGTTTTTCTGTGTTAATAGTCTTCCTGCAGCTACCCTAGGTCACATACGTATTCATCAAACATCTGTTTTTACTTGCTGGCAAACTGAGCTAATAATATATGCAGTAGTCTGAGCTGAACCAAAGTTGAGATGTGTGCAAGCTTGTACATGTGTTTTCCAGAAAAAAGGGAAAAACACTTAGACTTACAATAGATGCCTTCTATTTAGCTTACTTATTTTTATTCTGCATGTATTTCATTATTATTAGCAACAACTTTTTATCAATGTTACCATAGAAATGAAGAATGCTAATTTCTAGAATCATGCCAAAACTCATTTTCCATTCTGTTTACTTAGTTGCTCTACTGCAAACAATGCTTGCTAGATAGCTGTGAATAATTCAGAGCAGCTACATTATTTGGCCAGTTTATTTTTGTGTGCAATATCCTTCTGTTTCAGCAATACATTTTACATGTTGTTCTGGAAAAGAGTCCTGCAAAACTATGCTGAATTTTAAAGGCAAAACCATCAATGAATTTCTGGGAGGAGGAGGGGGAAACCCTAACAAGAATCCATAAGATTAAAGAAAAGGAAGGGCAGGGCTGTAACTTATGTACTGAGTAGCTCTTTTCTCTTTGAAAGCCATTTCATACTAATTCATAAGATGTGTTTCTTCAAGCCAGTACATACATGTTTTAATGGAACTCAATGATCATCAGGCATAAATCATGTACCAAGCTGCTCTTTAATGTCTCTCCTGAGAGCTCAGACTGTCAGAAGAACTTAAGGCACTGCAGCTGTATCACCTACAGCCATCTAGAACCTGAGTCATTTAACCATAACATTACAATTTATTTAATTTTGAAATACTAATTAATTGCCAGGGAAGAGGGCAAGAGATTCTAGAACTATCTAATAACCACACTTGTAATGCAGTGATTGCTTAGAAAATAAACTCTCTTAAAATAACATCTTGGAATTCCATAATTTAAATAGTTAGGTCACTTCACTGTGAATCCTAATAGTTTGGAAACAATTTCAAAATATTCCTACTGTAACAACCGAATCCCCTTTAAAAATCAACACATTCTTTCTGCTTCATGCATCACCATCAGCTACTGCAAATTGCAAATGTCCTAGAATCAAAACTTAGCAAGCAATTTTGTTAATGTAGCAGAAGGTGGAAAAGAATACATTTCAGTCTTTCACAGCAATATTGACTCTATTGTGCTGACAATATTGCTCATGCTTCATGGTACTGCATAACTGGAAAGAGAGACAAATCAGAGATTTACAGCACCTTTTACACAGTACAGTATTTTTACATAGCCATCCTCTTGATTATTCTCCCCCCAACATGTGGCCATGAATAAAGAGAGAGAAGAGGAAGAAAGGGAGATGTTGTTACCTAAGTGTAGGCTCCTGACTCTATCTTCTGGCATTGTGAATGAGAGCATTGATTTTATAATGCACATAGCACTTGGTGATTCCTCTGGTCTGTATTTACAGACTTGCTTGCCTATTCTCTACCATTCACCTGTTTCCTTACAGCCTGTGTAACTCAGAAGTGAATCTCCCTTTGGTATTGGATACTCCTATTGTTTCCTTGTATGCTGTAAACAGCAACAGCACCTCAGAGCTGTGTGCCGGCACAACGCAGGTAGTAAATAACTGATTCAGCTCTTAAAAAGAACTTCACAACTGACAAGTTTCTGCACAAAATCCTGCATTTCCACACAGTGCACGGCTCCATTGGTAAGAGCCCCATCTGGAGCCCCAGCAGTGTCACAGGCACTGAACTGCACTCACACAGAGATGTGCCGTGGCACCCAGTTAAGTCTGGAGGGGTTAGCCAGGCTATGCCCAGCTATTTGCACGGAAACTGAGAGTGCAAAACTACCCCTAATGTCATTAATCACCTCTGCCTCAGATCTGCAGAAGCATCTCTCCGTGTATCAGCCTTTTCCAAGGCTATCCCCCGGGAAACTCACTGTAGTCACAGCCCATCTTTAGACATTACGACTTGGACTTTCCACATCCTTTCAACCCATTTTTGCATTGCAGCATGTGAGTGTCTGTCTGTGTAAGCAATGTGGTGATGATCACTTTGATCAGCCCTGGTACCAGCACTGCCAGCCCTTTTCCCACTGCACGCAGGAGCACATCCCATAAATCCGGAGTGACTGCAGCCAGCCATCTGCAAGGGAGCCAACATTCAGCTGCAACGAGCAGGTAATGCTTTTGTAGTCAGGATTTTTCAGCTGTGGTTTCTCTTTTCACTTGAAAAGGTTTTGATCAAGAATGGCAGTTGAAAAAAAAATCCTACTGTTCAGTACATATATTAAAGCTTCATCTTTTCTCTGCTGTCTCTTCATATGTCCTCCTTTAAATTAAAAAATAAGCAACTCAACCCAAACTTTCAAATCCAAGCAAAATTATTGCTGCTTGTAAAACTGCAGTAAGATTATTTTAATGTGCATTACTAATATTTTTGATGTCCTAGCTCTGATTACACCATTCACAAAATGTTTAGAAAAATGCATATTAGTGCATATCAATAAGGATGGATTGAATTTGAGTGCCTTTATAGTGCTGCTGATAAAATTCTCACTCGCCAGAACAGAGTGTGCTGCAGTAACAGAACTGTTCAGCAAGAGCATATTTGCACATGGTGAGCTTGGAGCAGAAATCTGCTTTCCCCTGGCAAGCTCTGTAACATCTGTGAGAGATAACAGCAGAAAGGTGGAAGATTTAGCACCCTTTGTCATGTTTGTCCATGCTGTGATAGCTGATGTCTGATGCTTGTCTTTGAACTCTGTTTCTAAGAAGAATGGGGTGGGCTAAAGATCTCTGTATCTCTGGCTCCTTTTGATTAATTTCATTTCACTGTGCCCATCTGTGTGTCAGTGTCAGATAGCCACTGCCTGCTGCGGGCAGCCCCATCTCCAGGTTTCTCATTCCTGAGCAATTTGCAGCGAGTGACCCTGCTTCTCCTGCCTTCTCTGGGTACATTTGGTGTGCTTTTCCTCTTTGGGAGATCTGCAGAGCAGCAGCACCAGCTGCTGACCAGTGCCTTCAGCCTGTGCCAGGCTCTGACCAGTGCCTTCAGCTCTGCTCTCACAGGATAAACCACGGGATGGCTCCAGCTGGGAGATCCCAGCCAGGCTCCTCCAGGAAGCCACGGGAATGTGGGAGAAATGTGAGCTGGGGATGGCTCACTCTAATGCACCTCAGAAGGGGTAAAGAGCTGATGGCTTCATCTTCAGGAATGCACTACAGGGACTAGGGGGATTTTGAAGGAATTTTGAATGAGTTAAAGGCAGGACCTCTGAGGTTTTAGATAGTGCGGTTTATTTTTCTTCTATATAGGCAGGAAGGGTGAGTTCAACTCGTATCTTCAGAGGATGGTTCAGAAGATCACAAGACCCCTAGTTACAAGATCTTTCAAGGACTTATTAACCAAAAAAACACTACCAAAGAAGATATTTATATTTTTAACCTAATCCTTAAATATTTTGTGTTATGGACTCAAGCTACAGTGTAAGCTTTCTTAGTCAATCATGTTATGACACACAAACCTACAGTACTGTATTCTAAAACTCTAAACTTCCTTCTACTTGTGTCTCTACTTTAAACTGTAAATCCACATTCTCACTTCTAGCACCTGAATTTGGAAGCCTTTTCCAAGGGCTCAGACCAAGGGATCAGCTGCATCGAGCAGGTAATGCTTTTGTAGTCAGGATTTTTCAGCCGTGGTTTCTCTTTTCACTTGAAAAGGTTTTGATCAAGAATGGCAGTTTAAACACAGGATCCCTCAGATCCTGTGTTTAATTCTAAGCTTTGACTTACTGGCCCAAAGTTCTGAGAATTCCCTGCATTTTGGATTCCAACAAGGATACCCCAGAATTTTGGCTTTTCCTGCACTGATGACAATTTTAAAACTGACTGTGTAGTGCTGTCCTCTTGAAAGAGTGTGCAGTTACTGGAATAAATCACACTTTTTCTTCCCCTCTGTCAGCTATTAATAGTGGTAAATTTTAATTGCATATGTAAATAAAAACACTGTGTACTCATTAGTTTAAATATGTTTTTCATTAGGCAAATGAAATGCTTATTGTATATGATGCAAAGCTAAAAGGAGAATGTTAACAGCATTGAGCAGTTTGGGAAGTATAGTGACTTGAATTTTTAAAGTTCTTTCTTAGGATAAAAATAAGCCATGTTTTAAGGGATTATTATGGGCAAATTTTGCAGTAGAGACATCTTGTTTCTGGAAATGGGAAAAACAAAGATAAGTGACAGAAGTATGAGTATGGTGTCAAGGCCAATGCATTAAAACTTCTACTGAAAGGGAGAGACAGCACATAAACTTGCATTACTATTTATAGCATTGGCTATTTTAGAGATGGTAACTGCAAGGAGGGCAGCATTTTTCAGTTCCTATATAGAAAAATCCTGACATGTCTCACATTTTGATATCTTGAAACATATTGGTCCCAAATTACATCACTTCTTCATCGTCAATTTTCAAACTCTTGGAACGCCACACTCCAAATACACTTTTTGCTATTTTTAGGGGTATGTAATTATAGTCAAGAAGACACAATTTTTCAGTTCAGTAATCCATACTTCCAAGCTTGGAGTATATTTATCTACCTACGAGCTCATAATTTGTTTCCTTTCTATCAACAAAATACCCAGAATTTCATAAGTAATTCACTTCTAAACCTTCTTTTCTATCTCCTTCCACTGTTCTGCTCACTATGAAATGAGAGAAATCTTATCACAGAGACATTTAGTAAATTAGTATCATTTTATACAAAAGCCTGCCCTCTAAACACTTCAGTCTTAGTAAAAAGATACTCTGAAGGTATGACTTTCTAAAGTTATGGCTCAGAACAGTTTAACAATCTCCCTTAATATCCAAGCATGTGTTTCATGATTAATATGAGAACATAAAATCTCCCTCCCTGCAAAACTCAGAGCACCAAATACACTTTCTTCCCATATGCTTCCCATATTAGAGAGCCAAGATAAAAACCATTTTTATTTTATAAAGATAAGCTTGAATATACTTGTCTCATCCATGTTTCTTTAGTTCAAATTCTATCAAACTTTTATACTGGAGCACAGTAAAATATTTATATGCAAGATGTAGCAAACGAAATGCAAGGGCTGGCTAGAGGGCAGTCTCTTGGAATTAACACAGAGCAGTCTAAAAAGGACTGATTTCTTACTCTTCTGGATTCTTCATTTGCCAAGCTAAATTGTAGCTAGCAGTACCCATGGCCAAGAGAATAAAGGCAACAGCGATTCCACTTTGTATGAAGAATTATTGCATTTGACATGGCTGAAAACATATTAATAGTTTTTAAGACTGAAACGGGACTATAGGATATCAGACTGGATTTAATACATAAGAGAGGCCAGAAGGTTTCACTTGTCAGTGCCCTGAACAAGTCTATGAATTTAGGCTGAGTTTCAATAAAGTTTTGAGGATGATATTCAGTTTGGTCATGGCTGAAAAGCCAAGAATCAAGTAATCTCTTTTGCATCTTCTTGCAGGAAATGTTTAAAGCTCTCATAATTTAAAAAGCAAGGCTTTGCATTTGATTTTTTTCACTTGTCTGGATCAATCTTCTAGTCATTGCATCATAATTTATTTCACCCTACCACTGGGCCATCTGAGGAGAATAGGAATAATAAAGTTGAGAGGGAAAAGATAGATAGAGGTTTTGTCAAACAAAACAGTTTGAGTTTTGTTTCAAGAGATTTAAGGAGGCTGTGATTTAATACATGATGATATCCCATAATATATAATAGGTGCCCTTGATGCCTTCAAAATATTTTTCTAGTCTGCTGTATTAAAACCAGTAGGCAGTGTAATGTATAAGTATCATTCACTGGATATTCATGCCTTCATACACAAAGAACAAAAATCCTCCTTCAGTTGGGATCCATGCCCCAACAAATCCACTGACTCATTCCAAAGAGTTTGAGCATAAGAGCCCAGCAGGCCCATTGTTTACAGGCTAAGGAGAATTACGAAGCAATCCCACCCTGAGCTTCATTGTTATTACTGTTCAGAAAAGAAATCCTCATTGATTTCTAATGCATGTAGTGTTTCTCCAAAGTTATAAGTATTCACAGAAAGTGGTTATCTTTTACAAATTATTTCACTGATCTGCAGATGATTCCGTTGATTCTCATCCAGCATCAGATCCTCTGAATGATTTCTCATGAGGTTCCCCTCCCTCTCACCACTGAATTTCTCTAGGTAGGAGATGAACTTCAGAGATGTATTTAACATGGTACATAGATGTCTTCACACAGATACAACTCACTCTAGCTTTTAACAGCTCCTTCAGGTTCCTCAAGAAACTTGTGGTAGAGGTGAGAAATCTGAGGCTATGTAACACTTCAGTCTGTAGTAAGCTCTCAAATATTTAAATTGTGGATACATCTAGACCAAGTGTTTTTAATGGTAAAGTGTAATGATATGTAGATAGATGAGGAAACGCAATTTCTGTATAACTCATCCAAAACTAGCTTATCACATTTTATCCACATTCAAATGTCTTATCTGAAACTTGGCTCAGCAGGAAATGGTAACGTGTCAAGGATCCAATTAACATTATCTCACTCCCCTGGTTTTTCCTTCAATTTCTCTGCCTTATGGGAGCTGCTTCAAGTTCTGTTGTTACTCACAGTGAAATCGATTGATTTTTGGCATAGTTCTGGTTTGCTGATTACTCAAACACTACTGGAACCTCTGAATTTGTATGAAATATGAACCTCCCCACAGGGGAAAATCCACTCAGGAGTGTGTCTTCAGAATTCTGGATGGTTACTTCTTTGTTCTGTCTGGATTACTTTGTGCAAACTGTGAAACCTTCTAAACCCAAACGTTATTGAATGGTCCATTTTGTAGAGTGTACAACATCAAAAGGAACATGAGTTTTAAGTACAGTCAGCCTGCCAAAATCAAATTTAAAAAGAGGAAACTGGAGTGCTCTTTAACAGGGAGAGTTGGAAAGCTGTATTTGACGCTAAGGAGTATGAATAGGAGGAGTGAGAGAGGTCCATGTTGAATATATTTGTGCACTGAGATAATTATTCTTTATAAATAAAGGAGCAATTATCAACAGCAATACACTGAACAGTAGAATTTTACCTGAATTCTTCCAGTAGCAACCATAATATCCTTGCAAGGCAACACCAGAAAAGAGTGCCTGTAAAGGGGTTCTTAGCTAAGCAATGTTAAACGTAAACACTACATGATTTTTAAAAATTAATTCCCTTTCAGCAGAAACCCCAGCAAGATTCTGCTTTGGATTTTGTTTTATCTTTTCCAAGATTCCCAGTTACAATAGACGAATCTCATGTGCGCTAACCTGGAAATCTTTTTACCTTTGTTATTCTAGAAAATTTGCCAGCCTCCATTTCCACTTCAAGTGATTATCTGCCACACAGCTGTTACTGTAAATTCCAAGTTATGAAGGGTCAGTCACCAATATAGAGAATTATGGGAGGTAGAACAAGAAAGGAGAGAAACTTTGTGTCTCCAAACTCTTCTCTTCAAGCAGTCCAAGACAACTAAAGATACGATGTGATTTAGGATCTGGTTTGTTATGTAGTTATCTTGCCACTATATTTTTTCTACTGAGTAATATCAGTTTTGAGTTCCTATTTATCTATATTTAGCAACAGGTGTTGTTCAAGTCTCAATATGCTAAATTGATTCCCTGGGAAGCATTTATTTACTATCTATGTGTAACTAAGAGAATGAAAATTAGAATACAAAGAATTAAACTGAAGTTGGTAGCTGTGGAGACAAGCCATGAAAAAAGAAAATAATCCATCAAGTCTATCATGGATCAGTTTTCACTCTCTTCCTTGAGCTTCTTTCCTGCTTGGAACAGACAGTGGGGTTTACCATGCAAAGCAGTATGGAAAACAGCATTCCCCAGGGAGAGGAGCAGCATCTTTTTGAGATTAATATGTGTAATGTCTTGAGAACTACTGTTGCCTTGGAGGAAGGCAATCCATACCTGCAGGCACACGGTTTGTGGTGATTGGGGTGGGGCTGTGGGAGCCTCATCCCCAGTGGGCACAGCTGTGAGCAGCAGGGGAGCAGCACTGGCAGCAATGAGCCATGGAGTGCCCAGGGGCACTGACCAACCAGCAAAGGGAGCAGAGGGCACACAGGGGCAGGGCATCAACAGGAGGGGATAAAAGGTTGGGTTAAAGAGCAAGAAGGGCAGGTACTTGCAGCTTTCTAAAGTGGAATGATGTTTCTTCTGCTGGGGTAAGGTGTTATTCTGTATGGGCTGAAGCCTTCTCAAATTGTATGGTGACACTCTGTGTGTTGTGGCTGTCTTGATTGTGGCATGTCCTGAGACACACACCAACATAAATCACATCCTCTGAGGTGAGTCTGATAATCTATCTAGCCCAATATATACAGTCACTAGAGATGTGAATAGAAGCCTATATATGTGAAAATATGAACAAGAAATTACTAAGCTACTTGTGCAATGTGTACAGGGATATAATGTCAGCATCTCAAGATTATTTGACCCTGATCTGGGATGAGCTCAGATGTGTGCAAGCCTTGATTCAAAGCACATGGAAAATGGCATGCAGATCCTTATAATGAATTTTTGAAGAAACGCTCCAGGCTGTGCCTAAGTGGGAGCGACTCCTTCAAATCTAGCTCTGATCATTAACTCATGAGCACAGCATGATGATGTGCTTCAGCTGGGGATGCCTTTGGAAATGCAGGGGAGTGATGGAGATGTTCATGTGAGTGGCACGTTATCTCCATGTCAGCGTACTGAGCTGCACACTCTGGCTAAAGCAATGGCTGCAGTTTGCAGAATGGCTGCTCAAATACTGAAATTCCTGGGTGTTAAAGCAGAATAAGTGCCCTCTTAAAGTATTTACTCATTCAGCCCAGGAACTCTACTTAAACAGACCATTTCCAAGCAAACTTCTATGAAAACAAACTTCCTCTGCCTAGTTAGCAACACAATTCCTCACACTCATACTTAGACAAAGCTCTTAAGTACCTATTGATGCCTATATCCTGTCATAAATGTTTAATATTTGAGATGCCTTTGATTCCTCTGAGATGTGTCATTTATGTTACTAATATTCTTAAATGCTTGGTTGCTAAAGTTTGGCTCCAAAAGCTATGGACCTTAGTGGGACACCTTGTGGACTGTTTTGAGGGATGGGAAACTGCAAATACCTCAATAAGTGACAGCCAGACATTTTTATTTTGAGAGTCTTCAGCACAATACTCCCAAAGAATGCCTTATTAGGAAAGTATTTTGGCAGATTTTTAATTCCTTCTGGATTTTATGATCTTGAAGCATATCTCTGAATGGACACACTTTGAACAGGGAGGGGCATATCGCCCAAATCTAGGAAGTGTTCTACTGAGTACGTGCCCAAAGTTTTCATGAATCATGAATATACCTATTCCCACTGTAATACTTCATTTTTTAAATAGGATGCAAAATTACATTGAAGAGAAACTTGCTCTCAAGGCTCACATATATCGCCCATTCATAATTGAACTTACAGAGCAAAAAATATCTTTGCAGTGTAGATACCAGGTACTTGTTTGTGGTGTTATCCCATTATGTTGGATTTGAGAACTGCAGAAGTAATGGCAGCAAGGGGTAAGGAAAAAAGAGAAGGAAATTCCATACTCCAGTGATTCCAACCATCACTTTTGATTTTTGACAACCAGTCATTCATTTACTGCATCTCTCATGTCTAGTAAGTATAAATGCTTTCCTTGGTAATATGCAAATGTCCTTTCACAAATAGCAAAGGAAAATAGCTGTCCATTTGTCTAAAATTCACTATTTTCATTTGAAGATACAAACTAGGTTTTCACTGAGCCTTTTGCCTCAGCACCAGGCTCCACCTGGACTCTAGCAGTTGGTTCTATTTGTAACTGAGGCCAGTTACTTTTGAAAGCACACTCTGCTTTCTGCTCACTGTAGAGAAACCTCAACACGTTTCTGCAAGAAATCAAAGGTATAGCTTTTTCTCCTCAGGTTCACAGTGTAATTCATAGTTTTAAGATGGCTCCTCTCCAGACAGAAGCAATGAAAGTACAAAATTGTTTCATTTCCAGACAAACACCTCAGGTTTACAATCCTTCTCTCTCCTTCTCCTCTATTTCTGTACCACTCACATCACCCAAGAAACAAAGATGTATGCCAGGCAGACATCACAACTATCTTCACTAACATCTGTTACAGGCCAATTTCAATGCTATTGCTGCTTCTTCTCTCATTCTGTATGTATGAGCTGGTATTAATATCTCCAAGGAAAGTAAATGCATGAATCAATGTGTGTGAATCAAACAGGCTGAACAAATGAAGTGTATGTATAAAAAAAAGCATGTGTTATGTTTGTACATCCAGGTTCTGTTTTGAGCATCACATGTGGTGGGGGCACATTGAGGAGGCCACATGCAGCTTGTGCAGGAAAGGCAGAGCAGACAGAGGAAGAGTCAGGGAGACAAAGCCTTCATGCAGGTGGTCACAGAAACAAAGGTGTGGGCAGTCTCTGGGGCTGTGATGCTGTCTGTTCTGCTGCCACACAGGTCTCAGAGGAAAGGACTGGCAAACCACCTTCCTATCGAGCCACGACAGCAGAGGAGAAGGAGGACAGGGCATCAGGAACCAGGGCCAAAAGACCTAAAGATGTAGTGGCTGCTTGCCCACAATAAGTTCTTCCAAGGTGAGATGTTTTCAGAAAGTATGGCATGTCCATCCTGAGAAGAAAAACAGGGAGAAGGGGAGGTACTATCAAAAACCATTTCTGGAATTGCTGCTGCTAAGTGTGTGTTACAGCTGCCCTTCAGCTGCTCCCCTTTGATTTGCCCTGACAGAAGCTGCCTGTAGCAGTGATGTTTGTCCCAGTGCTGCTGAGAGGGGGCGGCCACTCACTCACCTGCTGGCTGACAAAGGTCAGCTTGTTCAAAGCCACTTGCAGCCCCACATTTCCTTGAGCACCCACGGAGGAGACAGTGCTTGCACTCTGCAGCCCAGCTCAACCTTGCCAATAAGGCAGCCTGCTGCTGGTCAGTGAGTGATGGCCACAGCCATGCCACAGGGACAATGACACTGTCCCCAGCCCCAGTGGCTCTCCCTATTCCACTCATCCATTGTACCTGTAATTCATCAGATGTGTCACAGGCAGCCACCTCCAGCTACCCTGTCCTAGCAGGTACAGTCTGTTATAACAAATATAGCAAAACAGTAAGAGGATATAGAAACTCATAGCTGACTAATAAGGGAGAAGGGTGATTTAGCTGGAACGTGTGAGGGTGGTAGATACCTTTTGGTAGTGTTCAAATTAGCACCTTTCAAGATTCAGTGCAGCTGTGGCTGAAAACTCCCCTCACTCAGCCAGGCCATGTCACTGTCCTGTCCTATGCTGAGTGCATGGCCCAGGAACTGGATCTACTTCATGCTATATAATGTTCTGAACACTGGTGTCACTGCTATTTTGCTTTATGTGATAGCAATAGGCATTTTTGCAGGAGAAAAATATGTACAGGAAGCCCTCCAAGGTCAATATAACAGTCTAAATAGCCAGATGCTATTTCCTTGTGAATTACAAGGCTGAGCTGCCAAACATCTCTTAGTTATGTAAATTATGAAAATTCCGAGCACTGCAGTGCAGACAAAAAGATCTACTGCTGTTGAATCATTTTCTCTGGTTCAGAAATGACCATATCTTACCCTTTTGTTCCAGATTTTATTTGCATTGCATGATTGTGTTTCTTCCTGTCAGATATAGGAACGAAGCTAACATCTTTGCTTTAGGATATTGTTCTTTTATTATCAAAAAGGCATTCAGCAGACTTGCAGAAATTCTTTTCAGACATGGAGAAAATAACACAAACCCAGCATTGAGCTACTCCTTTTAAGCTATCTGCTGTTAAAGTGATTATTAAACCCCAGGACAGGTTTAAGGGTAATCCAGATGAATATTGTTTTCTTCAAAGCAATAGTAAAGTCATCTGCTTTTTCCTTGTTGCCGTAGGACTGACATTAGTAAAGGCATACCAAGTGAAATTGGGAATTATTTTCCTCTACTTCCTTTAAAGTTCAATTTCTGCCATTTACTGCTCGTAGTTATCTGATGTAAGGAAGACTGCTTCCTTTTTGAAAAATGCTGTGGATAAGTGTTGTTTTCCCACTTTCACTTGGGAAACATGGTAAAAAGATCCCATGAGACGAAAATGAACTCCTTTTCTGGAACAAAAAAATAAATAAGGGCTATGCAGAAAATAAGCAGGAGCATTTTGAAATATGTGAATGTAGAACAGATATGAGAATAGCAGTGTGTGTTAATGCTACAGGCTTGAGTCTCGTTTAAGAAATAGGAGGTAAATGCTTGTTTTATGGGGAAAAAGTCAAATGACAACAGGCAAAATAATGAAAAATGTAGGGCACAACATTTCATGAAACAATTTATAGTATCAGGACTGCCCATGTCAGGACAAAGTGAGTGGAAAATGCACCTAAATTAGAATAATTAGGGTTAATAGGCTCTTTGCATTGTAATGAGTAATTATTTAATTCACAGGTCAAAGTCAGTCTCTTTGGGTTCCTCTGGTATTTTTTTATTGAGTAGAGTGTAAGAGGATAATAGCTGAAACAAGCAGCACTGCATCTGGAGGAGGTTTGTTGTCCATATAAAATCAATCATTAAAGTTAATTCTACTTCATTCACTGCTTCCCCGGTTTGATCATCCCAGCTGCTTCCCTAGAGAAACAACATTCCTATTTTTCCTTTTTTTTTTTCTGTTAATCTTCCTTGGTCTTACATGGCTTCATGCAGTGGTGCTGTCAGAAAGATGATGTCTAGTCCCAATTAGAAATTCAATCAATATTCACATAATGAGGGTTCTAGCAAAACCATGTCATTTAGTTCAAAGACATGGATATATTACTGTAGCAATTCAGGATTCAAGTAATTTAGGGCACCTCAGTGAAAAAAGATAAAATAAAGCTGAAGGGCTTAGAGGTAGTTAATTGTTACTATGGCAACTTCCTAAATAAGCTTTAGATTCTAGTCATTTTTCAGTTTATTTGGAGGCAGAACAGAATCATTAAAGATGAAACTTATTTAAAGCTCAGAGCAGTTATGGGATCTTATAGTTTCCTGCTGTTCCTTATGGAGTTACTTAAACTTTGTCCACCTCAACTTTGAACTATGTAAAAGAGCAAGATGCAGCCTGCATAAATTAAAAAAAAAATGACAGCATGTTAGGTAACAATGATCTAATTCAGTAACTTTGGCAATTGTATTTTTACATTTTTTTCTCCCAGTAGAACTCTTTTAAAAGCATTGTGTAGGAAAGAAGTGGCCCTCAGCAAAGAATGCACCGACCTGTCCATAAAATGAAGTTATTATGATCTGATTTTCAACAATGGTCACTGATGGTGAGGGCACATTTGTCCACCTTTCCTTCCACAAAACCCCCACATGTGGAATAGCAGGGCTGCATTTTAGCCTGATCCTTGGCCAGTGCTGTAACAATTGTGATGATAAGGACCCAGGAGAAAGGCTGCCATATCAAAATCTTGCCATGCTGATTGTGTCCATTTGTGTTCTTAATGTGAATGAATATATTTGGCCTCTGTGGGGCTGCATCACTGGGCAGATCCAAAGAGCCTTCTACAGGCACCAATGGAGACAGCAGAGAGACAACAGAGCTGAGAAAACTCTCAATCCCTGGGCATTAATTAGGTGAAGATCCATATCAGCCTAAACTTTTTGCATGATCTCAGCAGCTGTAACTCACTTCCTTAACCACTTCCATAGTGGTGATATCACACACTTCCATAGTGTGTGATAAACCCCCCAGGCCATGAAATAAAATCGTGTCTCAGTAGGAGACACCCCTTGGCTTCTCACAGAAGTAAATTCATACCCTCAGACCTGTTTTCACTCTTCTGTGGGCTGGAAATCTCTGAAGTCACTGAGTCATAACTGCAAAGCTGTCAGAGAATGATGCCTTAGGTGTGAAGATGCTCAGAAGACACCCCTAGAGGTGAAGGTATAAGCAGTGTAGGCTAAAGTGATGTGTTCATCTCAAAGAGAACAGCAGGACAGGTTACCTGGCTGTGAGCTCAGTGCCCCAAGGGTGAGCAGCAGCTGCTTGCAGGCATCTTTAAGCCAACCTCAAGGAGATGAACTAAGCCGGATGGGGGAACCAAGCTGTGCAGGTGTTGCTCCAAAAGAGGTAAAGGAGGGCTAGAAGGCTCTCTTATATGTGGCTGATATGTCAAGATGACATTGTCATAGGATAATTCCCTTTCCCACCACCTGCAAGCCTGCCTCTCTGTCACAAGTAATAGTCCTGCATATGGAGAGTCTCCCAGCCCAGGAAACACCTGGCTGTGTTTGACAGGCTCACAGTGACTCTAGACTTTCTCCAAAATCCCTGTGGGGGAAACAGGCTTTTCCAGGCCATGGCCCATTCCATCCTAGGGATTAAGGTACAAAAGAAATCGGTGAAAATTAGCCTGTTATTCTCCATATATCTTGAATTATGAAACAGAGAAAGGTTGAAAAAATGTCTCATCATTCATTTTCCAAATTAAATTGCTCTATTCATCTAAAAAGAGGAAAAAAGCCTTTGTTTTGAAATATAAATTGAACATCAAAGTTTCATGATATAAGCCAGTCATAATGTATATAAGTTCAAATTCAGACTTTTCCATGTTACTTTATCAGGCTTAATTCTGTTGGTCTGGGTCCCTTCTTTCGTCCTCAGATAACTCCTCCAGACGGTTTTCTGATTTAGAACAATAGGAACACTCTTTCAAATTTCACATAATTAAAAAGAAATGTGCATCCAGCTGCAAGAGAAACTGTTTTTCTCTCCCATCTGAAAAGGCTGTACCATGAGTAGGAAATCTGCACTGCCTATTACTTGCACCACTCCTTTTCTATGGAAATCTGGTCTCCAGAGTTTTAATTCAGGGAACTACAGTCAGAAGGAACTTGGCTTAATTTATATGAAAAGAAAAAAATACCTGCTGAGGACAAAAAAAAGGCGAATATGGTCTGATCCCAAACAGCCTGAGCATTATTTATTGTATTTTCTTTTCTTTGCTGTTACACAACCACAGCGCCCGGCTGTTTGCTGTGTTGCAAGGGAAGTATTTTCAAGGTTAGCACAGAAGTAATCAACCACTCAATGGTGGCATGAATATTCATATCAAGACACATTATGAGAAAGTAGATAGAGGTAAATATGCAATTTAAATATAGACTATAGCAGGAAATGGGACATGAAACAGTAATTAAATAGTGAAAATTACATGTTATTTACATAGGTAAATACACTGCAGGGGTTATGCATGTGAACTTTTCTATTAGCATTTGTTTGTTTGTGATTTAACCCTGATTTAAAAAGGGAGGCTTTTAAAGCATGAAAATGGGAAGACAGGAACACTTAGTTTGAACCAGAAAATCTGCATTGCTTAAAGGATTACCAGTATGGGCTGTCAGCCAGGTTTCACAGCTAACGTGGATCAGAATAGGTCTGTACTGCAGACGGCAGTGGTGGCTGCTCTCTGAAGCACAGCCTTTCTCCGCAGCCCTGCTCATGCAGCTCCTTCCTGTTTGGGCCACTGGAAGCCTTCAGGTGATGGGAACACAAGCCTGAATTCCTACGGCCCAGGTTAAATGGAAATCCTGTTTACTGATACTGAATTTCTGGGGGGAAAAAACATCTAGAAGGGGACAAAAGCATTTGCTTTCCTTCTTCAAGGAACACATCGTTTTAGACTGTTTCCTGCTTTTCCTTTCAGAAATGGAAATATGGCTCTGGTCTGTTTGGATCAGCACAAGCACACTCTGAGCCTCCACAACCATCATACCAAAGGCAGTAATCCTACTTTTTACATCTACTTGCTGAACTACCCCATCTTGCTGAATTTCTTACTTATGTCTGTTCTTTTTTCCTGCTCCCTTAGCCAAGAGGAAGGTGAGAGAAAAGGCTTCACTAATGTATCTCCTGTCTTCTCTTCAGCTGCCATGAGCACACAGTTCATTGGTAGTCTGGGATTCCCAGAGAAAATGGCCACTAGGGAATTAATGAGAGAAAGAGGTACGGAAATAGATTTCCCTCTCAAAGGCTTATTTCTTCCTTAGCCCTTCACCTCTGAGTTGCTTTTGCTTGGGTATCTTGAGTCTGCAAGCAAGAAAAACAACTTCAGAGTCCACAACATTCATTTATTGGTGAATATATGCAGTGGGTAGCTGGGAATACTGTGCTACACGACCACACAAATATTCTTTTGATTCTGGGTGAGTCTCTGCTGAACAGGCAGTCATAAGTCAAGTGAGGGAAGGGTCTGCCTCTGCTGCTTGGGGTAGGCTGATCTTTGATGTTGTAGATTTGCTGTCTTCCTATTCTTAGCTTTTCTTTCCCTAGGATTTTACAGCTTTTCATGTTTCCAGTGTTTTCCTCTTGAATCCCTGAGCTTTAAGTAACCCCATCTCAGCAAATACTGTTGAGCCTATTGTTTTGCTTTCCTTAGCCTCTGTGGCTTTGGCTCATAGGTTTTCTCACACCTTAACAGTATTTTTCTCTAAAACTCTGCCATGGTGGCAATCATGTCATGTAAAATCAGGCTGGGGTGCACAGACAGCCAAAGTCCTCAGCCACAGGGCACAAAGGGTTTGTATCTTCAACCCAATCACACCAGCTGCCCCAATGACATAAGGAACTGCAGAATAAAGCTCAAAGGAAAATTGTTAAGACAAGTACATGGTGCTGCAGTGCAGTAACATTTTCAGGAAATTCCTTTTGTAGGTTACTGAGCTGGCACTTAGCAAATGCCCAGAATCTGGCCTGAGAGGGCACTGCCCTCCTGCAGCTCCTGTGCTTCTAAATATCAAGAAATGCAGATGTTTGACAGGGACTGAGTGGTTTCCTAATGGGCAAGTGTCTCAAAATTGTTGTTCTGGGCAAATTCCAAGCTGGTCAGTCCCATTCTATTTTTAAAGTTCACCTAAAATATGGGTTGCTGTATTTTTAAAATCTAATTAAGACTTCAACTTAGAAATCATGATAATGCAACCTTTGTTCTTGGTTATCTTTCATTTCCAGTTTTCTTTTCATCAACAGACAATGGCTTGTGGATATGAGGAAAAACCCTGAAAACTCTTCCTATCTTTTATGCATGCTTCAATGCACAAGTGCTCTGCATGAAACTGTGTCCTTTGTAGAGTGCTGTGTATATTTGATTTGCCACTTCCCCTTGTGGAGGTGGCAGCACATTGGGACTTATTCTTTATAGGAAGTTTATTACTTTTTGTGAAGTGTCTCGAGACTTTGTGGATTGAAGAGTGTGTTGAGATAAAGACTGTTTATTATTCATCACTCCAAATACATTTGTTCCTGCATTCTGAAGCTGGGAACAGTGTGTGATAAGAGACAGCTGCATAGCTAGGACTCTTCCTGAAAGCATGCAAATTATTTTTCAGATCTGAAAAGAGGTGATGGGCCCGAGGAAATACTTTTCTTTTTCCCAGCTGTATCAGATGGGTCAATGAAAGCTATTACTTTTCCCATAAAACATAGAACAGGGAGATTCCCAATCTGATGATAAAATCATATTGTAGCTAACAGAACAAGCACACAAAAAGGATGTAAAAATGTTATAAAAATCACCTAGACTCAGATTTGAACCTTTTGTATGAAGAAAGTGTCCTGCAAAGGGAGGTATCCCTTACCCCTGTGTGCCCAGATCCTCCAAGTAAAATTGCTTAAGGCAGCAAGAGGAAATTCAGCTCAAGAAGTAAAAGCAAAGCCAGCCTTCCTGCAGGAACTAAATACTTTGTGAAAGCACACGAAAGCACGTAGAGTGGATGGCCGTGACTGAAATGACTGTGACAAGACAATCTCTCTCTATGTCAGATGGACAAAATAACAACTGACTCCACTGTGGAAATTCAATTGAAACTCACTCATATCAGGCCTGTGGGCTTTCTCAGAGAATGGAAATTAAGATTGTAGTAACCCTTCTCCACCTGTTCAAATGTGTCCCAGTTCTCCATTTTTCCTCAATAAGGATACAGGGAGGATTAAACATCTCCTATTGCTCTTGGATCCAGTTTGAAATTGTTAAGTATTTCACAGGAAGCAATTTTAGGAGGATAATGTCTCTAACTTGGGCTGAAATCACCTGAGCACCTGTGACATTTCAGACTGAAAGAAGGACAAAGTTCCACAGAGCAAGACACTTTTACTGTAGTCACTGCAGTCATTTCTAGAGACTTTGACACAAAAATATTTTATTCCATCTTATATTTGGGCAGTTAACAGGAGCCTCCATGGAAGGGGGCTCCTTATTTTTTCTGATAACATTTTGGTAGTCAATTCCATTTAGGATGAATTCCAAAGGATTGTTTTCCTCCCTTTGATACTATTCAGGATACAGAAGTGTTACAATGGTCATCTGAAAGGGTTTATATTTATATTAAGGATAGCCACAACTTTCAACAGTGGTTTGCCTCTGAAACCTGCAGGTGGCGTTTCAAATTACAGACATAAAACAAAAGAGATCCTATTCTGCACCTTGCTGCGCTCAGTAGTGCACAGCACTTTGGTGGAGTCCATTTCCAATGAATGACTCAGGGAGAAACAAAACCTGAAATGTTCACATGAAGAGGATACTGCTAAATTTCAGGTCTGCTAAACTGAGGAGAAGCTCTGTCCTAGGTTTGGAACCCATATGGAATACCTCAAATAACAGCACTAAAACCTTTTCAGAGTGAGTAGGCATCAAATCAGATGTCCAGAGTCAGTGGAGTCCACTCCACCAAAAATTCACAATTTGTAAACACCAGGCCACTGGCTTCATCTTCAGGCATCCACATACCTTTCAAAAATATCCTATTTATTCCTTCTCTGATTCAAATCTCCTGTTTCTTTCCCTCTGTGTTACATCTGAGAGATTTGTACAGAACAGATCATAGCAGAGGGTCTAATCTCAGGTGAGGAATTAAAGTAGCATTGTACTTAATTATTTCTTATATCACTTTCTTTCACTTAAGATATTCCTTTTCTTTTTCTTTTCTGTTTCAAGCTCTCAAGAGTGATCAGCTATTTTTTAAGGTATTAACTAGCTTACTTCCAGCTTAGAGTCCATACGTGCATAGGATTCTGCTCTGTAAGACATTCTTACTCAGTAGACATTCTGGCATAAAATCTTAAAATCCTTGATTTGGAGAAAAGACTTTGCCATTTTTCTACCTGCTGCCCAAATAGGAGCAGTGACTGTCTACTGCTCCTTAATGCTGTTTCAAATGATTAATTCATGTCTTATACCCAAGAACACACAAAATATCATGATGAACTTTTGCAAACAGGAAAACAATATCTCCAGGTATTTGTGTTCAAGGTTTGATTTATATAAATGACATTTTGCATGTAAATATGCAGCCACTCATTTCACTGCCTGCCAAGAGGCATTTCAGCTAAACCCAATGATGCTCCTCTTCATCTAAAATGTCATGTTCTCATATGCACCTACTGCAAAGGTTATTGCACACATCTGAAAGTAAACAAATTATCTGGCAAATTAAGCCTCACCAAATTTTTGTCTTTTCTTCCTGGTTAAAATAACTTCTATCAAGGAATATGAGTCCCCAGACAAGCATCCATCAATTCTGAGCACCTGACTTAAGATGATATGAAAATACTAATTGCCTTCCTTTCACCCCAAATAGAGCTGAGTCCCAGCTCCAGGGGGATTGAACAGATGTGCTCAGAGAATACCAAGCCCTGGGCCTGCAGGCAATCTTGTCTGTAAAGCTTCCTTGGAGTTTTATGAATAACCAAGGCCTCACTTTCTGTCTTTCCCAAATCTGGAGTTGCACTCAGAGCCCTGCATGAGTAGATAATTTAAAACAGGAGATTGCACTGGCTCAGTGTGTGTTGAGATCTGTCTCTTCAGAAAAGCAGGAGTGCAAACATCACAGAGCATCTCTTATTTTTCTCCTTTTGGAGTTCAAAAGGCTTTCAGGCTTCTGATCTACAACTAGAAGATCTGATCTGCTACTTCAATGCATATTTACTGAGTATCTCTGATGTGTCTATTGTTTGCTCTACAGCTACTGCAGCATGGCCTTCCCAGGCCCTGGGATGCTTCCTCAGAACTGAGGCTGCAGCAGAAGTTCCTCAGGCACTCCTGGTGATACTGCCTATATCTACCTATACATTTAGCGTGTTATAGATAGTTCTGGGGAAAATATGAAACCCAGGCTCTGAAAGATAAATTTGGGTCATGATGAGTACACGAGCCTAACCTTCCTGCTACAGGATCACTGCCTCTGTTGCTGGGCAAAATTAATTCCTGTCCTGCCACAGAAAAATTCTCCAAATTTCAGGCACTATTTTCACCTTTTTTTCTCCCCCTTATATTCTTTCCCCCTCCTATATTATTTTTAAGTAATCAAAGTCTGAATTATTGATCCCTTCTCTAGCAAAATAACCCTGTGCTCTGCATTTTGTCACAGGTGCAGGAAAGCTGCTGCCATGGAACTGCTCTCCTGCAGTGTGACATTGCCTGCAGCTCACAAGTCACCTTTCTTTCCTCTCCTACGTTGTTGAAAGAGAAGCCCCAGTGAGGCCTGCCTCATTTTACTCTCTCTCATGTCAGATACAATAATATGTATACATGTTGTTTTGTGATGTAGAAATTTAAAAAATCATAACTTTCCAATTACTTGCCCAAATTTTCAGTTGAGATGTCTCAGATAGGATTTCTTTCTCCTTTTCACAAACACCTGCTATACACAATGAGGCAAAGAAAAAAAGGACTGGAGTCTGTCTGAGGAAATTTAACTTTTTTTACTTTTAAATCTAGCAGGAAAAAAGGACTAAAATTCAGGTCTTGTTTCTTTTCTTTTCACTTTCATGTATGTTGAACCTTCTATTAAAAACAATACAACAAAGAAGATCAAAATGAAACATAAAGAGGAAATGTTCTTTCATTTTCAATCACAACAAAATTGATGGTATTTTTCACTGCAAGAGCTAAATTCCTCCTACTTCAGACTGAAGGATTTTTTTTCCAAACTCAAATGGCACATTTATATGTATCTCCCATAAATTAGGGGACCATGTACGGGTTGCTATTGTTCAAATGGTGTTACTTTATTTTTCCAGTGAGATGGTTATGGTCTCCTGCTGTCCTTCAGCCCTGTGTGCGAGCTAAGTACCAAGTTTATTTTCCCTCAGAAGTTTCTCACTAAGGCAAGCTAGGAGGGGCAGCCTGTTTGAGTACCAATGAAAGGAAAACAGCCTTCAGGTTTTAGCATACAGGAACACAAGCAGTAGTCTAATTGCTTAGAAGGCTGAAGGTTTGCTCTTGAGCATGGATCCAAACCTCACACAAACACAAGGCCCACACAGATGTCCAACAAAGTTCCCAGAAGGGTCTGTGATGATCTGCAATGGAGGATGAGTCAAATGTTAAGGCAGTAGAAGAATCAGTCACTCGCCTTTATAATTCATCCTTTAACCAAAGTTTTGTTTTAAATATGAATTTTCTCCCAGTCCTTACTTCATTTTTCTCCCCTTCCACCTGAGTTTTAAAACCCAGTTTTATCTACAGAAATGAGAAGTCTGTAATCATCTCAGTTCTGTGACTATACCTGGAAGTTAGTCAGTCTCCAGGCCTGAAACAAGAAGTAGAGTTCTAAGTACGTGTCTCTGCCCTGTAGTTGTAAGATAACTCTGCCCTTTTCATGGGATGCCAAATTATTGCTCCTTGAGCAAGAGCCAGCATCCCAGGAAGAGCTCAGCCTGAGCCAAATCACCACTTGTGCTTGCTGCTTACTCTGTGGTGATAACCTCTGGCTCAAAACCACATTTGTGGCACTCAGCTGTAGAAGAGATGATGGGCTAAATTGCTTCCTGAGTGGCACTCACGAATAAATATTTGAACTGATCAAACAAAAAACAAGACTCTGAAGCAACAGCAAAACCAGCAATTAGTTTAAATTTGTCATTGAAAACGTAAATTTTTTTGAGGCTGAAAATAGTTCAGCTACAACATTTTTGCCAAAAGCCAAAGCACATGATATGATCTGTTTTTCAGGATTCAGCAAAGGGAAAGAAGGTAAAACAGAGGAGATCACGGACCCAGCAGTGCCTCCATTTCAGCCCCGAGTCTGTGGTGTTGCCTTGGTTCCAGGTGCCATCAGGACAGTGACAGCACTTCAGCCTCCTGACAGTGTGGGGTGAAAGCGCTGGCGAGGAGCTGTGGTGCTGCACTGAGACCAAAGCCCCACCTGGAGGGGCCCCCTCAGTGGTTTCAGCTTCATACTATGGTACCCACCCCACCTTCAGAACTGGGGGCAGGGAGCAAGACTGCACTTGCAGGACATTTTGAGCACCACCACTAACACAGCAGGGATGTCTTTTTCTATAGAAAGAGATGTATTAAAAGAAACAGGGGTCTGGACAGCATAAAAACCCCACAAAATGCTCTGTACATAGACTCCTCTCTGGAGGTGATTTTATGCTCTAAGCCCACTCATCTTTTAAGCTTCCGGCTGCAATGAGAAATAAATCAAACTTTTTCACAGATGTTATTAAGATCATTAACATGAAACTGCCATTCTGGTGCTGAAATCCAGGTGTTTTGTTTTATGCAGTTTCAGGTGGGTCATGTGCTTCTGAGCCTGGGCCCCAGACTGGATTTTAAGTGCAGGTCCTCTGAATTGCTACCTCGTGCCAGGCAAGTACTTTCCTGTTCTTTTTGTGGATTTGTAACTTTCCCAAAATTCTCCAGGGGAGATTCAGATTACCTGGCATTGGGCTGCCTTCTCTTTAAGGATCTCTGCATGGCTCTCCACATCCCCTAGGGGAACATAAATGCAAACCCACTGCCTGTCAATGCCTTCCAAAACCCAAGACCTTGGAATTAAACTTTTGCAATATTCAATTATATTGCATCAAGCAATATGTACAGAAAACCTTTTCACAAGTGAAACATTCTCAGAATCATTTAGTAAGTCAAGCTACCTTTTATTTTAACAGCATGGTTAGTATTTTTCGCATAATATTTAGGTGTGAAATCATTAGCATGAATAATTCAGTTATGCTTTTTCATCTTTTTTATTCCTATTCACACTCTCCATTAACAAAGAAAACCTGGTGAGCAGAGTGCTGCAAGAACAGTAAATGCATGAGTTGAAAAAATAAAATATATATATGCTGAAGCATTTCTAAGAGTGATTTATTATCCATGAAGTACAATATAATTACAGCATCTGTTGATTATAACTTTGTTGTTATAGTTTCTTTGACCAATTTGTTAAAAACTGCCTGCACATAATGTGTTTCTTGTACAAAGCAAATCTGAGGAACAGAAAATAGCACTGCTGACATTATTATGATAGGGCAAGGAAAATAATGTAAAATGAATTTACTAAGAGTTTAGGATGTACCAAAATTATCACTGCATCCATTTAACTCACCATTTAAATCAATTTGCTTTATTCTTCCACCAGATTCTTGCCTCATTCCCTGCTCTTGACCTTTCTTCTCATGCCTTACACTCTCTATTTAATATTTTTTTTACATCTTTCTCATTCATTGTGTGACCTCAGTGCCTTATTTGCTGCACCACTCTGACTCTCTGTGGATGAAAAACTTACTAATGCCGTCAAAGTAATTTATTGGTAGTTGGTTGGTTTTTTTTAATTATTATTTGCTGTTTTTCTTTTTTTAGGTCACAGTATTTTAAGTTCACTTGTCAAACTACTGGGATAATAAATTTCCCAATTAAGCAGGTTTAAATTACTTGTATGACAGATTAACCTATGAGCTTGCTCCCCAGAATCTTCCCTATAACTGACAGAAGAGTTTCTCTTGGTATATGTAAAATGTGGCAAAGCCATAAGCTGCTGATAACAGGTTCCTGTAACTGACAGTGGTGAGACTAGCACTGCTGGGTTTGGAGGTTCAATTACATCAATAATCTCCAGTTAGGAAAAACCGGTCTTGGCATTTGTAATGTCCTGTATTTTTTGTAGTATTGACTATTCCATCCATCTTCTAAATATATTTCAAAGAAATGACACAATTTGAAAACCAGCTGATTTGATGGAATGGCCCTATCCTTATATTCCTATGAGTCACTGTGCAAGGAAAGTGATCTTTTTTCAATATATTTTTGTCTTTAGGAAACATTAACATTTAACTATATTTATGTGAACATGGAAATTAAACCTTTCTCATTATTTCATGTTGGTTTTTAGAAAAGTTACAGCTGGGCTTTTCCTTTCATAACTGATTACTAGCTGATTTTTGGCTCAAATGCCAGGAAAAAAATCCCCATTATTTGTTTGGTTAATTTAATTGAGTTGCACTGATTATGCTTTTGAAAAGACAACTGTGAAGCCAATATTACAATAATGTTAGTTGATGGAAATTAATTAATTCTAATTTTTAGGTTAATTAATGAGAGTAACTTTATTAGGGGAAAGGGACATTCAGGCATAGATTAAAGAAAAAAAATTGAAACCCTGATAAAATCAAATGAGATTAAAATCAAATGAGCCATAGGGTGGCTAAACATGTGGGAGCATAGCATCAGCTCTGTGTAAAGCAAGAATTTTCCTCTTTTAAAGAGGAAAGGAAGGGAAATTAGGAAGGATAATTTTGTAGGGGTTTATGGTAACTGTTCAAGGTTCAAGGCTTAGGGTCCATACAGAGCCATCACTTATCCAGCTGGCAGAGAGGGCAGGACTATTAACTGACTTTGTGTTTCACAGAGGCTTTGCTGGGCACAGCACAAGTGTACTGGACTCCATTCACCCACGTGAACGAAGGGCCTTTAACTGTTGGTTTATGATTGTGCTGGGAGGGAATACGTCTGGTCTATTTTTAACAGCTTTGTGCCAGAGAAAAAGATGTTTTCTTTTCAAGGCTTTTCAAAATAGAGAGACCTTAAAAATGTACTTCACTTTATCAGCTGACAGTGCTCATGCAAACAGAAATGAGACAGGGAAGAACAGGAAGGTCAAACTTGCATAAACACACTGTTGCATATGCTGACTGCCAGGAGAAAGAACAGTGTGCAGCTGAACTGAATGCATTATGCAGAGAAGACAGAAGATGCTACTTTGGCAAAGTCAAATTTCTCTTTTATGCAAGCTCCCATGGGATAAAGCTTAGAACTACTATTTCTTTTTAGTAATGTAGGAAGCATAAACTAAAATAGATTTTTATGAATCTGGTATGATGTTTTTAATGACAAAGGCAAAAGGGGCTTTTGAATGTCTTTGTTTCAAAGTACATCCTATATATTTTCTGTTTCCACCAGCAAAAAGCTAAATTTCCTAGCACCATCTTTCTAATAAAACTCTATCTCTTTTCAGGAACCCCACTTGCTGCTGCAGAGAGGCATCCACCAGAAGCTGACCTCCTTATCTTGAATTTCACATGTAATGAGTAGCTAAATCTGACACCAAATTATTTTAGGAAGAAAATTCAAAGTCAAGCCATTTCCTTTGAAAAAGCCATTTGAAACCTTTGGGGAACAGATATGGAAACATAATTTAAAACTCATTTCCCCACACAAGTGATTGGGATTAATTTCAGTAAATCCGGTGTTTACTATGCACAGAACATCTCCTCTCTCACCACAAGCCCTGGACACTTTGGACTACTCTTTCATTGGACTACACTTTCAAAAGTGCTCCCTCATTCTGCTTGTGTAATTCAGATTTGGTTTTATCTGCAAGAAAATGTCTCTTCAGTTACTGAGCCTGAGCCTGCTGCGGCTGAGGGAGAAATGCCTGGCCTGGGCTGTGCCACAGGGAAGCAGCAGCACTGCAGTCCCAGCCCGACCCATGCCAGGGACAGCACCTCTGCTGACCATACTCAGGGGCTGGGGGAGAAGCTGTGCTGGCTGGCACCAGCTCTGTTGGAAAGCACTGCTTGCATTTGTAATGCAAAGCAGACATGATTTCAGCACCTGATCTCTTTGACAACAAAGGCTGTAGAAGATTAGAAATACTTAGATTTGCACTTCATTAAAAAATGCATTTCCCTCTGTAAAAGGAATTGGTTTTCTTAACTCATTTGCCTTGCTTCTCTCTAGAGTGTATTTGCATTTGTGCCTTCAGTGTATTCCGGTAGTTCTATGAACTGTGGATTTTTTTTCCCACCAATTAGTTAATCTGGGGCTATTTTATTGAAGTCTTTTTGGCATTTAAAATATGTAGATGACAACATTAATCCGATTAAAGTTTACTTAAAGTTGATAATACAAAATGTAAAAAAGCAGTGCAAGGTACAATTACTAACATAATTATTTTCATTATCAATACAATTATATTTTTCAGTTGTTGCTTGCTTAACCTTTTTTTTTTCTCTCCATTTTTTTCATTAGCTCTAATCTACTGCTGTGAGAGGCAGTTCTCTGCTTCTTCAAGCAGTATGAAGGTAGAAGTGGACAGAACTATTAGCAGAGGGATAAAAGTCTTTTATCTCTTTCTGTCTGGCTGAATTCCAGTGAAGTAAACTCAGCCAGCAGGACTGTTCATTTCTCTAGGGGGATGAGCAATTGGGGTCTCAGTTTATTTTCCAGTCCTGAATGGTTCCACTGAAAAATCATGACAATCTATAGGCTTGTAGGTATTATCAGGAAAAAGAGCCAAAACATACCATTTCATCCCTGGAAGTGTCCCAGGAATTATTTTAAAGGCCCACTCTATTCTGTTTCACTGGCAGGCAACCAGTGGCTTTTCATCAGTACAATAAAGCAGCTCTTGCACCTGGGCTGATGAGCAGCAAAATAAGTCAATGCCTTAAGAACTGCAAAGTGAAAATGCTGCAAAAAATGATGAGGATGTGATTTAATACAGGCATTCAGAGTAAAGAGGTAGGTTTAATTTTAATGAGAAAGAGAGGAAGAAGCTCATGGGTGGTTTACATAGGTTAATTCTCATGTGACACTGTTCTCCAAGGGAATTGATTTATTTTGACTTGAAACTGGGCTGCGTCTTACGGCACTTCCCTTTTTGTCCATTCTAAAGGAGTGATCATGGAAACACTGTGAACTGGTGAAGTCTGAACTGAAGGAAACTGCTTGCTTTGAAGCCCACGAGTGCACATGAGTTCCCACACCTACACTAAGCTACAGTTGGGACTATCAGTGGATGATGTTTTTTCCTCTGGGATTTTCATGTTGCTTTGCAGGCAGTACTCACTTGAACTAATGAAAGCAGATGCTTCCAAACCTAAATCTATATCCCTAAGGGTAGCAATTCAAAGTTGAACTTCTTGATGTAAATTAAGGAAGACTTAATTCAAAAGGCTTGTATATGTAAAATGTTTCATCCACATCTAACCCTGGGATTTCTTCATTTCTCAGTTAAAGGAGCAGTTTAAGAAACTAGAATTCTGTTCTTACTAACACCATGTCAGAACAATGTGTTTTGTGGCATCATTTTCATCCTGTGTATTTGGTTTGATCATCTATGAAATGAGTCTGTAATAATAAATTCATTTTTGGGTTTAATTAAATTCTACAAATCCTTCAAAATTTCCATTTATTTATGTTTGCATGTGCATGGTTCTTTGTCTTGCTTTGGTAAAGTGTCTCCTAAACTGCATGAGGCTGCAGTTTGTGAAATGCCTGTGGAGGTGGCTATGTCAGTTGAAATTAGGGTGAATTGTGCATGAAGCACGTATTTTCCTCATAGACATGATCTCAGCATCAATGAATAAAAAATATTTGTGCAGGCTCTCCCAATGGGAAGCAAGTGAATGGAAAATGAGAGCTGCTCTTAATCTGTGTGATACCTTAAAAAAGCACACAGGAACCAATTGGGTCTTTCAGGCACAATTAAGGGTTGCAGAGTTCCCCTCAAGAAAACCCAGTGTGCAGCTGTCATTCAAAAACTCAGCTCCCAGGCTACCTGAATGAAAGGCTGAGGCCCAACACAGCATTAGAGAAGCAATGGAGGAGAAGACAGCAATCAGAAAGGTTTATTCTCTAAATGAGCAGCAAAAGCCCATTAAATATTAAAATGATGACCATACAGAACAGCAGATTAATGTACAGTTCTGAAACATGAGTCCTGATCCAGTGCTTAGCATGTGTGCTGGATAAAACCTTGGAGCCTTATTTTTGCATAGATTATTAAAGATTGTATTAATTCCTGTAATGCCTAGGAAGCTACTGTGACTGACTTCTTATCCTAAAACAGTTGGCAGGATCTAAAGTTGAATCCTGACAAGACTACAGTAAAACCACCACTGGGAGGTTTTTCAATCCCTTTTCTGGCACACAGGACAGTTCCTGGCCTCTGCATGCTGCCAGTGTTGTACTCATTGATTCTGCCCTTCTAAGCAAAAGGAGCATGGTCCAAGATTCACACATTTCTGAGCCTGGGAGCACATTCACCTATTTCCCAGGTACTCCACAAAATGTGGATGTCCAGTGTGGCCAAGGATATAACACATTCCGAGTGAATTATGAGATGCTGTTAAACAACACTTTAGTTCTGTAACTTGGGAGGGGAAAGGTGTCTAATTAGTAAGAAAAAGAACAGAAGGAAGAACGAAGAGATAACAATAACGAGGCAAGGGAGGAAAAAGGTGCTTAGTAATGCCCATGATGAATACAAACACATGAAAGCAACTCAGGAATAGGAAACCCCTAATTGAGCTTTTTTTTGGTGCCACTATGTTATTGTAAACAGCTGAAGGGAAAGCTTTTTGAAAGAAACAAGCATGGATTACAAGAGAAGAGGAAACAATATTCATGAAGCATTTAATGATCATCAGGCTTCCTAATGCAATGCCTCATCCCAAATATTAAAAATGCTTTGAAGTCCGACAGCTGCTGTCTCTTCTTCCTCTCCAAAAATGTGGTCTTCTAAAGATAGCATGTTATCCAAAAGAAGCATACTTCAAAAATTTTAAAAGTTACCATAGAGAGTTTCTTTCAAGTTATGTCAATTAGTTTGATTTTGTAATTCTAATAAAAGAAGTCTATAGGTCCAAAGTCAGCTATTAGCAGTTTTTGTTGTGGTACATCACATGTAGTCCCTCAAACATGGGAGAGGAAGGAAAACACAAGTCTGAGATGACACTGGATATCAATCATCCTCTACCAGGGAATTACCAGAAAGTAATCTCTGACTAATGTTTGTGCCAGTGAAACAATCTCATGGAATACACTGATTCATTCAGATGTCAGCCCAGTGGTCAATCCTTATTAGTAAATCTGTAGCAGCAGAATGTCTTTTCTCTGAATATGGTGACCAAACCTAAGCTCAGTACACTGTAGTTTGAACACAAACCTGCTAAAAGAAAATACTATTTCTACTCAAAGATTTAATAATTCCCAGGGCAAATACCAATAAAGTACCTATGAATTGCTTAGGAATAGTTTAAAAAAAACTCTAGAAAGAGCAGCACTTTTTCTAGCTGAGAAATGTGTGCCAAATATTAAGTCTACTGTGGAAAAGTTTGTCAACCCCAGCATTCAAGTGAAATTCCCCTGGTGCTTTCCAAAACTGTGGTTGAACAAACCAGCAGAACAGCGAAATACTCAATGTCCAGAAGTTCCTAAAACCGGTGCTTCTGTAAGGCATCCAAGTACTGGGACATGAGACTGGGAAATCTGCTGATCTGCAGAGTGCTGGCTCATCCATCACCTGCTCCCTGCACGTGTGTTCTGTCAGGTGAAGAACAGGTGTCAAATTCAAGTTGGCAATTCCTTTCATTGTAAGAGGGTAGGAGGAGACTGGAGGGCCACTCTTTACTCTGAGGAAAGGTCTGGCTGACTTTGCTGCTAGGCAGGCTGGACCAGCCCCAAAACTTCTGGAGAAAGTGTTGTCAGAAAGATGGGCCAGATGGTTTGTATTTAGAGTGATGGACTCTGGATAAATAATGGCATTTGAATCCAGCAGATGCATATAATTAAAATTACTTAATTTAAAAGGTGTGGAAAGGAAGTAGAGGAGAAGCGGGCTACTAGCTTTTTTTCACAAACAATGCCCTCTTTAAGAAAATCTTTTTTCCCTTAGCCTGTCCTATTAATGTTTAGTTTCCTGCTGTTGAATGTCTGCAGAACAGCAGAAGGCTCAAAATCACAACTTTTTTTTGCACTGTGTTAACACCATGTTAATCTCAGGCCTCCATGTTTCTCTAAGGTACCCACGGGAGATCAGAAAGACTTTTTAATGTATTTATTTTTACATTCTCTTTGGCTTTGCAATAGTATTTCTACTAACTTCCGCAGCATTGTAGTTTGGCTTTAGTTTCAGGTAGGATTTTGGCAAGGTATACAGAGTAATCTGCACTTGATGTATTATGTTTTTCACACAAGAGGAAAATCTGAATTCTGTGGAGAATGTGTGTTAGTAAGCTGACAGGAAAACCAAAGAGCATGAAATTCAGATGTGTTTGGTTGGTGTTTTGCTAATCCACTTAGCATAAAGCCAAGCACAGATATGTAGCCAAATGGGAATTGTCTCCACATCAGATCATGAGCAGGTATTAAGGTTTGTTTTCTACCCTTTTCTACAGACTGAGATATGATATTACACCAGGCCCACCTGGGAGCTTTATTTAGGAAAACTACTGCTTTTATAGGGATGTTATTAGCCCCAGGATTCTATTATTACTGTTTCATTTGTGTGAAAATACAGCACATTTGGGCACAAGGCAGTGTGCCTCCCCCACTGTGTGATGATGCTTGGACTTGTCTACATGAGACATTTCTGGCATTTTTAACAAAAAGCTTTGGAGCCAGGACGCTGCGGGTCAGGAAGCCCCTTTTGACTCTGTGCTCCTAAACCACTGCAGTCTGTGGGGCACAGAATCTACCCAGCAAACAGAACAGGCAGCAAAAGCCTCTGTGAGCACAGGCAGGGTTTCTAAGCGCAGCCCAGACACCAGGCAGACCTGTGCTGGCACACACGGGCGGCTGAGTGCCGGCAGCACAGCCAAACGTGAGAGGCTGTGCCATTTTGTGTGTGGAAACCCAAGTACCAACAAGGTCAGATAAAGAGGTTGTGGCTGAGTGATGCCTCAGTATTGGGAAAAGCCATTAAGGGGAAGTCCTCTTGCACACAGCCCTAAATCTTGTTCCTTCAATACCTAAAAAATTAGGTATTTAATACCTAAAAAATTAGGCCACACACTCTCACAGGAAAGGACTTCTACATTAAGGGAAACGGTGACAGAAGATCAAAAATGTAAGTGCCAAGGGAACACCACCGTGTCGGTGCCTTCAGTCCTGAGCCCAGCTGGTGAAGCAAGAGCAGTCCTGCCGGCAGCACGGCAGGAGGTGTGGAGATACTGAGTACTGTACTTTGTTATTTCCTATTTTACGGGAACATTTGATTGGTGAATGGTATCCACTTCTATGGTCAGATGGTCACTCATAACAACTTAAGTTTTTTTCAAACTCTACTTAATCTCTGGGTGAGGCTTGACAGTGAGACCCTCTTTGCTTTCAGACAGTTTCAGAGTGGATCTGGTTCATTTTTTTTACACGGAATAGTTTTGTTACCCTTTTTGGACATGCTTTCGCTTTTGACAAACGGGCTGGCTTGGCTTGTCCATGACGGAACGCCAGGTAGCCATCATCTCCTCACACAACGCTGCTTTCACAGCGCTGTGAAACCGGAGCCCTGCTGCCAGCACGTGCTGGAAGGCTGAGGGCCAGAGAGCGGGACTAGCGAGCACACCGAACACCAAAACATCGCCGCTTTAAATGGCTCGGTGTCTCCTCAGCGTCCCCGGCCACCAAGGAGACGAGGCCACCTTCAGCCCGGGGCAATGGCGGCGCGGTCACGTGACACCGGCGGGATATTTAAACGCCGCCGTGGGCAATATTCCCCTTTCCCTTCGAGGCCTGGACGGGCGGCGGCCGCAGGACCTGCAGGTAAGGCCTGCGCGGGGCTGGGCACGGGCAGAGCAGCGCCGGTCCGTGCTGGTCCGTGCCGTGCTCGGGCGGGGGCAGAGGGCGGCGCTCTCCTGGCGTCGTGCGCTCTCGGCAGTGAGGTGCGCGATGCTCGGCGGGCTCAGCTCCGGTTAGCCGAGCACCGGCGTTAATCAGCGGCAGCAATGCGGACTCTCGAGTAGCCCTGTCAGAGATGGAGGCTTTGTAAGCGCTGTGGGTCCGCGATGTCTCGGGAGTGTTGGACGTGTTGCCCAGGACTGTGTTACTGGAGGTGTTACCCGTACTGTGCGCACGGGTGGAATTAAAACCAACTTGCCGCTGTGGGTTTTGTTTGTTTGCTTTTTTCTCCCTGGGATGGCTTGGCTGGGGATCTTAAGTTTCCTCGCGTTGTAGTTGTTATTGTTATTGTTGTTTTTTTGGAGCGCAGAGCCGCCGCGGTCCCGGCCGCGCTGCCTCTCAGTGCGGGCTCCGCGGCTCCCCCGCTCCCTGCCTGGGGCTCGGTGGGTTTGGGGGGTCCTGTCCCTGCTGCTGTCCCGGGAAATGTCTGTGTGACATGAGAAGGAATGGCAGCAATTTGGGCACCCTGGTGGTTCCCTTGCTTCGGTTCTCTCTGCAGTAGTTCTGGGTACTCGAGCTAACAAGCCCTCCATACCAATTTCATCGCGAGTGTTGCCTAGCATGAATTCCAAATAGGAGCGGTTTTTGTTTTGTCAGGTGCTGGAGGACATTTTTCTTTGTGTTTCTTGGTTTGTTTTGTGAACTTTTATCCTAATGTGTGGCTACTTCAAACAAAGTCTCCAAATTTTGAATATGAAAGTAACATCTGGGTTATGCTCAATGCTGCTATGAGCAGCAAATGCAAATAGAATTTTGTGTTTTAACAAAGCACTCTTGGATTGTTATTCTAATGAAAGTTTCCTACGTCCCAATTATCCTAATGTCAGGCAGGGATTTGCTAGCTCTTGCTTCAGCTGGAAAAGAAACAAACTAGCTAAAAATTTCAGTGCAAAACTATCCCTTAGGATAACTGTCCATTTTAATAGCATTAACTAATCTTCAACTTGCAGTTTCTTCTACTTATCGTATTTTAAAGTCTCTAGGCAATACATAAAATGTCTTTTTAGGTCTTCTACAATCTGTTGTGCAGATTGTATCAGGTACGGACTATTGCTAAACTGACCCAGCTCTTCACACATACTTGAGCCCGCTCCAAGCTAAAGGGGCACGGAAAGGACGTGCTGACCTAGAAGTGTTAGGAGTATCTAGTGTTTTATTGGGGTGTGCATTTGACTTGGGAGAGGGCTCTTTTGAGGCCCATCTAGTGAATAATTGTACCAACATTTCCTGTTGGCTTTGCTTCTGGGATTTAATTGGTGTTCCTCTTGTGGTCTGAGTTGTTGCTACAAGTTGTGAAGTTACAAGAAACTCTTGTTGAGTTTCTTGTAAATTTCTGCTTTTTGTTGTATTGTCTGCCTGATGACTCAAATAATGAAGTCAATTTCCAACTGTTGTGAATTGCCGTGATAAACTTGGTTCAATGCAAGAAAGAAAATTATGAATGAAGTGTTATGGAAGTTTATTTTTACATTGGAAAACTATTTTGTTTTTTCACAGAGTCTACACCTGTTGTGCAGATTACCTGACAGGGAAAAAACAAACCTAAAACCAAAAACTTCCTTCCCTGTAAAGCTTCCATCTGTGTGTAAGTGAAATATTTCCTTTGTCCATTCTAAAGAAAAAGGGTTCTTCACATAACTGATTCTCCCCTTCCTCCTCTCTCTTCAATCATTTGCATTTTGAATGCTCTGGAGGAGGATGGTAAAATAAGAGGTGAGAGAGGTGATGGTATTGCCACAAATCAGACTTACTGAACAATTGGTTTTCTGGTATGTTGTGGCACTGCAGTATTGCTCTAGCAAGATTCAGAGAAGGAAATGTGATGATAGCAAGTGCTGGAGAACTTAGGGATGATGTTGTACGTGTGGGTCCATCAGTTTACTGTTTCTCTTTAATGGTCACCTACCTGGCATTGTCTTGTTTCTCATTTTATGGGGTGGGCCACATTTATATTTATAAATTAGGACTTGTATTCAAAACATGTCTTTTCAAATGAATTGTGATTTTTCTATAGCATCTCTTTATTGTATTTCATTAATGTGACCATTAGTACTGCACCTGCCCCAGTCATGAAGTAGTTGGCTGTAGATATATGACTGAAGTCTTGTTAGAGTAGTTTACTTCAGCCAAGAGAGGACACAGCTGCCCAGGTCATGGTGCAAAAGGCCTCCAAAGGCTTGAGCATGGTTCTTCTGCAAGAGATGAGCTATTTCAGCCAGAGTCTCCAAGCAAGGAATGCAAGAGCTGTGGCCATAACCTTGTGCCTAAGCTCAACAAGCCTTTGGAGAGAGTTACCTGTCTTCAGTACAGCTCCCATCCTGGAGTCACCTTGCTCCACACAGCTGGGTTAGAACTGTCTAACACATGGACAAGAGCAGTTAAAAGCCTGTCCAGCAGTGTCTGTAACTGCACAAAGAACAGGGCTTATATCATCACACTTTGATAATTTGGCTGGCACTGTTGCTTTTTAATAATCTGCCAGGTAAAGTAGTAAAAGGCAAATTGATCTGAAAGATACAGCTTGTGGCTGCTTTCTTCTCTAAAAGCCAACCAAACACTACAGCTTATTTGTTTCAAGAGGAGTTGTGTCAAGAAATGCGTGGCATTGCTAGCAGGTCTTTGGAAGAAATTTGTGTCCTGCTTCCTTTTTTTTTTATTTTCCCGAGTGAGTAGGACTACATAGAGGCATTTTTCTTAATATTTTAAGGTTATGGGAATACTACAGAGGAAAACAAAGTAGTTATGGTCACAGCTGGTAATGCAGATTGCTGGAGTTGTGGTTATGGAAGTCTGAATTTGACACAGGAGATTCAAGCTCGGAGTCACTGAACTCCTCAGTGGTAACTTAAGATGTACTAATAGTGGAGCTCAATTTTAAGGCATGTTTTATAATATTGGAATCAGAGAGGTGACAACAAATAAAAAGACAACAAATAAAATCAAATTGTAAACACTTGCCTTGGTTTGCCTGACTGTGGGATCCATCTGTAAATGAAGCAGGTGGGAAACCGGGATCATTTCAGCAATCCTGAACCAGGGAACTACAGCAAGTCAATTATTTCTGCATGGTACAGACATGACAAACAGAGCTAACCCCAGCTGCTTGCCTCCTGTACACAGAGGCAGAAGATGAGATTAAACTGGGCCATCAGTTCTTGGGTGGAAATACTGAAGCATCTGTCAAATATTTGACACTTACGAAACCAAAATTTGTTCAGTCTGGCACTGCTGGAGGAGCATCTGGTAAAAAAGAGCAGAACCTGAAACAACTTCAAACAAAGTCTTGTTTCTGGAAGGGTATTGCTATGGTAACTAAGTTATCTTCCCTTTAAATGAGCCAAAAAGCATCAAAGTGTCCCATAGGCAATACAGATTCACAGATAAAGTTTATAATTTCTAGTAGGGAAGTTATTTTGGTGGGTTTTTTTCAGACATCCTAAAACCTTTATATGCTTAGAAATCAGGTCTCTAATACTAGAATGACTAAGGAGTGAAAACGAAAATGAAATTCAGTGTGGTGATTTCCATGGAACTTGTCACTGTGGGAAAGAATATTGTAATGAATACTTGGGAAATCATGGTGGTGGTTTGTTTCTGCTGTGTAAAAGGCTGAAACATAGCCCAAGGTTTCCAGCATTATTTGAAAGTATAATATACTGAGCTACATTATATGTTAATTTTCTGTTTTATTTTTCTTGCAAATTATACCTCTTTTAGTACAGTTATAGTATAAATCTTACCTTGAAAACTGTGTTGTATTGGCAGAAGATGAAAGCATGAGTATACTGTCATATTCATGGTCTAATCTTCTAAATGATGTTTCATGGGAGTATCATTTAGCTACAGCTCTCCTGTCTTTTAAATGGAGATAGAATTTGCTTGTCACATAAAGTTGTTCTGAGAATTAATTGCTTAATGTGGTATGTATGCACTGCTTTGAAAATTAGGGCATATAGGTGATGAACATCATTACCAGGTAATTATTATTAATATACTGAGTTCTAATTAAAGCAACTCTTGTAGATGAAGAAGGTAGTGTCTTGATTGTCCATTTTGATGTCAATGATGCTACAGTCATAAACCTGATATAATGGGGTGAGGAAGCAGCTGTGGGAATTGCTGCTATTTTTAAGGAACCCCTTTCATCCCTGTAATCTAATGGTAAAATGAACACACATTTTAGCATTTACCCTGTTAAGGGAGTGATAACTGTAACTACTGCCAGAAAGGCAGATTTAACATAAACAGAAATGAAACAGGGTCCTGCTCATCTCTAGACAGGAGATTGTTGATCATCCTGAGCTGTCTTTTGTGACTCCATAGGTAAATGGTGCTCAGTGGTGCAGTGGTTTTTGTGCAAGCAGAGTGCCCAATGTATGTGTTTTAAATTAAGGGAGTTCATTAAAAAGAAGTATCTTGGCAACTGTATGTATGAGCGTAAACAGGCCATTGTGTTAGGACAGGAAAAGCTCTGCTGATCAAATTGCTAGGAGTTTAGTATCCAGGCTAGGGATGAAATGACGAATGTGGATACTGTAAGACAATTTCTGAGATAAATCTAAGGAGTTCTGTGCACTCACTGTCTCAGTATTACAGTATTGGAATTGCACAGGTAAAATTATCTGCTCTAGGCTGGGTGATTATTTAGGAATGTAAAGCACTGCAATTTCACCTGAGACCATGAATTAACAGTTCCTTCAGTTTCAGTTGTGCTGCAGTTAAGAAATAAGTACAGCCAGCACTGGAGTATCTTACTCCCAACACAATAACTTCTAAAGAGAATTTGTTAAATTCATATCTGTGGGGTTTTTGGGGGGAGGTATAATAAAATCCTAACTCCACATGATGGAGAATTTGGGAAGCTCCTTTGTTAAGCCTGGTTGTTTACATCCAAAACCACCTTATAATTCTGGTAACTGTCAGGATACTGAGAGGGAAGTTTTTAACTCTTTCTTTCCACTGCATTGCAGAGGAACCTGCAACAAAAGGTTACTATTAAGAAGCAGTCTTAAGAAGAGCTGAATGTGTGTGATGTCTTATGGGTTTAGAAAAGGATTGTGAAATACTGTCCCGTGTTTCAGAGTATCTCTAAGTCATCAATAATGCATAATAATTTTCGTGGTAATTTTCATAGAATCACAGAATATCAGAAGTTGGAAGGGACACACAAGGATCACAAATTTGTTAGATTTGAATTCCTACATCTGAACTTTTTTGTGGGCTCAGTGAAGTAATAAATACTGTTAAACCTTAATTTACTACACTAATTCTGGATTGATCTCTTAAGTGATCACACTAGCCTAATGCAGTGATTAGGTCTTTTGGTAGGTTTTTATGTTAGCCAATTTATTTTGATTCATGGGGTTTAATAAAGTAGCTCATTTAACATGGACATTATTATATTTAATCACTTGATACCCGCTAGTTTTTCTTCAAATAGCAATTCTGTCCATTCATCTTGCACATCTAAGACTGGGGGGCAAAGAAGGGCAATGGAGCTGGTGTAGGGTCTGAACTGGGAACTGGGTTGTTGAGGAGAAAAGGGGGCTCAGGAGGGACCTTACACCTCCCTGCAAGGAGGCTGCAGGCAGGTGGGGATCGGTCTCTTCTCCCAGGTAACAATGACAGGACAAGAGGAAACGGCCCCACGCTGGAACAGCGGAGGTTTGGATTGGATTTCAGGACAAATTTCTTCACAGAAAGCATTGTCAGTCCTTGGAACAGACTGCCCAAGGAAGTGGTTGGGCCCCAAACCCTTGAGGTATTAAAAGGTTTAGGTGTGGCACTTAGGGACGTGGTTTAGTGCTGGACTCACAGTGTCAGGTTAACAGTTGGACTCTGTAAGGTTGCTGGTTTCTTCCAGCCAAAATGATTCAATGTAACATTTACATGAATTTGATTAATATAGTCAAGCTATTTTGGCTGATTTTCATCTAGATCATTATAAAACAAGTCACTTTTCTGTGCTCATTTGCAAAATTCTTTTTTTAATGGAAGCAATTACAATCAGCTGCTTTTTTTAAATTTGACATGCTCTTCAATATTTAGCTTTAGACATGGGGTTTGATTTACTTTTTCTGTCTTCTGGTGTCAAGTAGTGATGGAATTATGGTGTCAAGCTTTATGGAATGGGCTGCATTTCTAGATTCAACTTGTGTAAGATACTAAAGCAATCCTTGCCTTAGTGAGATCTCATGGGCTTGCTTTCTCTCTGTCTGACAATAACATTTGGCATATAGGCATAGCTTAAAGGGCAGTGATTCCTAACTCCCTCCTCATATACAAATATTGATGAGGATGAATGTTTTTCCATTTTGTTATGCTAACTGTGGGAGGATGCTTGCAATTATTCTTGTTACAGTAAGTGTATTGTAAGGCCAGTAGAGTTGAGAGCCACTTTAAATAGCAGTCCTAGGTTAAATTGTTTGTAGTGGTTGCATATGAAGGAGGCAGATGCTGAAAAATCTGACAAAACCCCCCAACTTCTTAACTTCTGGTTCTGCTGTGCTAAGCTGTGTCAGGCCTAAAGCAGATTTTGAAATAAATTATTATATAAATAAAATAAAATTATGATATAAATAATAAATTTGAAATAAAACTGCTAAGAGAGCAGTTCTTCCTTTGGTTTTTGAACCTTATTTTCTAGGAATCCAGTGTTGTAATGGATTTTAATTGACAAAAATAAAAGGCCCACAGGGAGACAAAAAAGTGTTATCCAGCTTTGACATTTCTCAGCATTTTCATTGCTCGCTACTTACTCTACTTGGTAATAAGTTTTGGAAGGAGAATATGACTTGGAATTTCACTGATGTTTGACGTCTTATTTCACACTGACATTCTTGGCAAAGACCTCTACTCTTTTGCTCTCTCTGCACATTTCCTTTCTACAGTTGTTGTGTCTTTATTTATTGCTACATGCTAGCTTCAAATAAAAAATAATCTTTAATCTTTTGATTCTACAGTGAGTTGTTTAG
This sequence comes from Zonotrichia albicollis, assembly GCF_047830755.1. NCBI lineage: Eukaryota > Metazoa > Chordata > Aves > Passeriformes > Passerellidae > Zonotrichia > Zonotrichia albicollis. The sequence goes on along the minus strand of NC_133825.1, from coordinate 25,115,414 downwards.
AAAAGAATGAAAAATGCTTTGTTATTGGAATAAAAGTTAAAGAATTTCATACAGTAGCTTGTAGAAGTCCCAAACAAGAAATGGCATCTTACTGTGGCAAGTCTTCTATAAGTAAATAGAATCTTATGCTCTACTAATGTAAGCAATGGTATAACTGCACATGTAATGATGGGGACACTTGTTCATGTGTTGGCTGGTGAGCAGAGCTCCAGCCAGTAGAGGATGAATAACAATACTCAGGCACAACATCACTTACTCTTTCTTCTGCTTCTTCAAGCTGAGTCATAGGAGAGACATAAAGGAACGTGGAGGAACCAGAGACCTTCTAAAAATCCTTAAAAGTGTCACATTATTTTCTATGCAGAGGTGACTGCATAATTAGTTACATATGTAGGATGAAGTCAGCATTACCTGAGTTTAAAAGACCAAGAAAACCCAAACTCAAGGTTGCAAGTGCAGTGTGAGTAAATGACCAGCTGAAGATCCTTCAGGAATAACATAAATCATGGAGAAAGTGGGAACAGGCCCTAGTTTCAGCTTGGAGGATTTTGACCAAAAGGGAATTTTTCCTTCATGTTAGTTTATGCCGAAAAAAATTCAGAATAATGGGGGCACTGTAAAAGATTTGGTTAGAAAAGGAATATGAAATTCTAAGTTGAGCTTTTATGGTTTCTTGTATTTTTGATGCAAGTCAAGCAAGCAGAACTTAATTGCTGTTTGAATGCTTTTCTTGTTGACTATCAGTGGATCCTGTGTTGAAAACAGATACAAAAAAATGCCAGTTTGTCTTCAGTTGTGCCAGCCATGGACAAAGTTGACACCTGTAGCAGTGGTAGAGGAGCTGGCATGATGAGAGCTGGCATGACAGATTTAGCATGAATATCATGCAGATTGTGGGATGTAAATTCGCCGGTTTTGTTTTTAATGGCAAACTGCCCAAAGCCCAAAATGTACGAATAGAAAGTTTCTCTGTAATTCACTGAAAAATCAGCAGCCTGAGGATGTGGCTGATTTATCCTGTATGCTTCTGTTCCTGGTTAGTTCCAGCTGCTGATGCAGTCTCCTATCTCTGGAATGCTCCTTCTTTAGAACATGTGTATCTTGCTGGACTTTAAAGCAGATCCACTTTTTGTATAACTGTACTGAAGATCAGGCATTCAATCAAACAGATTGTAATTCTTCCTGCTTTTAGCATACGTTTAAACATAAAATTCTTTTAGCTATTTATGCTATTAAGTTGTAGAGATCCCTCAGAAGGCTATTTTAATCTCAGTTATGTAGCTGCTGATGGAAACTGTTAATAGCTAGTAGACTCACGCTCTTAAACATTTTGTTTTCATGCTAGGTAGTTATGTCAGTGCTAGCCTGTTATACCACCTGAAACTGTCAGAACAGTGTTGGTATAATTCATTGTTCTGCTATCCAAAAGGGCCTTATTTCATGGTGTGTGTGAATTTGGAGTTAATCACTTAGATAAACATGAGCAGGTTCTTTGTTGTTGCATTTTCTCACAAACTATCCTTTCTGCAGGTTTCCTTGAGCTCTGTTCTTAGTCATTGATTAATGAAAAAAATGCATAGTTACCTCAGCTTTTGGGTGACTCCTAACAGTATCAATTTTCCAAGGCTCAGGCTTGTGCATTATTTTAGAATTCTTTTTCCATTGTTCTTCATTTAAATGATGTGTTCACTCCATTGTTAATTATCTGGGTTTCTCAGACAGAGGTAGTAGTAGATATAACTTTTATTGCTCCACTAAGTGATTATCAGCCAGCAATGATAAAAATTCAAAAGCTAGTTAAAGCTTTGCATGGAATTAGTTTATATTAATTTGAATTTGGCAAATCTCTTTTCAATTGGAAAAAAATGAAGAATTTTTTCCAGTTTTTTCTAAGATAGTTCCTTTGGGTTTTTCCTGTTTTAATTAGTATTATGCTTGGTATTTCCCTAGGGGTTTCATTGACAAGATCTAGAGTGTTAGGTTTGTGAAAGAGGGGGATCTGAGTGCGTTGTTCAGAACTTCATTTGAGAGCGTGTCATGAGTCTCCGAGGGGCTGATTGGGAGCTTTGCTCCGTGAGCATCTGGGCTCTGTCATGGAGAGGGCATCAGCCTGGGAGGCTGGTGAAGTTTCTCTCTGTGGCTTCATCAGGTTTGCACCTGAGTTCCTCTGACCTTTGGTGGCAGTCCCAACTCATTCTTACCTGAGCCACTGTGTACAGCTCTGTGCCTGTTTTCTGTGATTGTCCCCTGTGAGGTACTACACAATGCTGAGAGCTGATTTCATTGAGGGAATGCTCTACACTGGTATAAAATGGTACAAAATGGGGAATTTCTTGTCCACACCTGTTTCACATTGCCTTAGCTATTTGTTTTTCAGCTTCAGTTGCCAAAGTAGTTTAAAAAGTGCATTACTTCAACCTGACATGAAGGTTTAGATAAGGAAGGATCTAAACAGACAGGGTTACCCTCCTCCCCATAGTCTTTCCTGAAGGAATATTTCACCATATACCTCTTGAATTAATAAGAAAGTGGGTTTTGGATGCAGCTAGAGGAGGAAGAATCAGCCACTGGGTTTTGGACATTGGCCAAAGTTATTTAAGGGAAAAGCAGCTGTTTCCTTTTTTCTTCTGCAGTCAGAAGTCATGATTTTCAATTTTGGCAAAGGTGAGGTTAAATGGGATGCATAAACAGACAGTTTTATTCTGTTTTATCACTTGAGAACTATTTAGTGTTATGCAAATAAGAATTACATCAGAACTCTTGTAAGGACAAAAGATGAAACTGTTTAATTGTGATGAGAGAGGAGCAGAGTTCCCTCTTTCTTTAATAAGGTTTTCTTTCAATAGTGTGGTATGTAAACGGTGTAAAGATGAAATGCAGGCAGGTGATTCTTGTGCAGCTGGGACCATACCTTTTGAGATGCAAGATTTGGGAAAGGAAAAAAAATTACCTCTATTTACAAAATTTAAAAATGGAGATACTGCACTGACTGAATGTGATTCAGCAGAAGATCATAGTAAGGGCCCTGTAAGGAGTCCAGGGTTCCTCTCAGCCTAGTTCAGGTCTTGCATACTCCAAGTTTATGGGGTATGGGTCACTTTTCACAGCTGGCATTACAGCTACTGATATAACTAAATACTGGAAAAATGTTTTGGAAGCCTTAAATGCTTCAGAAAACTCAAAACCTAGCTGTTGTAGAAAACCTTAGTTCTCTGAAACATTGAGAACTAAGTGGGTTGTAAATAACTATGTTTGCCCTTCTAGGTCTAGTGTTGAAGCCTTGTGGAACTGCTGTGCAGAACCAGCATGGAATATATTTTTCCTCTGAGATCTTTTCACGCCTGCATATTACTGATTCAGAACAAGAGTGTCAAACTCTTGCTGGATGCACTTTTAGTTTGCCTGTAAGGCTGTGTATGTTCATCAGATCTATGTATTTCATAGAGTTCTTATGAAGTAAGGGAATGACAGAGTTGTTGTTTTGCAAGGTTTGTTTGCTGGGCTTATTATTTAAACTCTGTTGCTGAAGGGGGGGAGTTGCTGAAATGTCAGCTGCTCAGCATGAAACTCCTGGGAGATAGGATTTACAGTCCTGACCTGAATCCATGCAACCTCTCTGAATACTGGATTGCTGAAGTGCTGTGTGAAATAGTGTGAAATAGCACTGTGCTATCAGTATGCCAGCAGCAATAAAGATGTACTGCAGCTGTCTCATGAATGCTAAATTCCCATGCAAAGTCCAGGTAGGAAGCTTCACATGCATCAGTTATGTTTGCTCTTTTTGTAGCTGTCTCCTGGTTCCATATGTAAACATTTAAAAATAAACTTTGAATGGTTAAACTGTATAAAAGAAATTAACACTGGAGATAAAGCTCTTGGAGAAGTTAATGTGATGTTCAGTGCAAACTCCCTCATTGATTGATCCCAAATGACATTGCTTGAGGATTCAATAATTAAAGACCCACTTAGCGATGTTATTCTAAATTACTCTTGTATTTCTCACTCTCCTGCCCCTGAGTAAACTCCACAGTCATTTAAAATGGCAGAACTGATAGTGAATACTAGTGGCCTTACTGGTTACATCTCTACAGTTAAATTAGATGTGCTTTGGACAGTTTTCAGACACTGAGGGCAGCTGGCATGGAAAAAACCATCTCTGTATTGTGGAACAGTTTTACCCTCCAGCATGAGGAACAGGTGGGCAAAATTCATACTGACATGTTTTTTCTGGGAATGATCCTTGTTATCTGCTGTCTCCAGGGAATTGTTTAGTGGGGTGTGATTTGCTACATGCAAAACCATTTGAGACTTAAAAATATAACATTCAAAACAAGTTTCAATGCCTCTTAACACTGGTGGTCTCTTTCCTGGCACTACTTAATTTGCTAGCGTAAATGTACTTTTAGATAGGGTTAATTTTAAATCTAGGAATCTGGTCTAAGGTGTTGAGCAATAGCTGATAGAGAAATGACAAAAGAATTCTTTCTATCTTAACTTCTTGCTTGAATTTCCTGCTGAATATATAAGCAGTGCATGAGGCAGAGCTGCGCACAAGTAGATGAAATAAACCCTTTGAAAATACCTCTGCTACCTTGGAGGAGATATATGTACAGGAAGGCTAAATATTAGTTTGAAGAAGAAAGTCAGATAATAGAACTGTGAGATGCAGGTTTTGAAGTAGTTGTGAAAATTGTATGTGTGTAAGATTGGTTAGAGAAAAGCACAAAGACAGAGTAACAAGCACAGCTGTGGAGTGTTGGAGAAGGAGCCTCTAATGAAAAAAATTAAAAATAAAGCTCTTGCAGATTGTGAGGGAGAATCAGCAATGTTAAAACAAAATAAGGGAATTATAGTGGTGTTAAAGGAAGGCCAAAGTAAATGGAAATTGGAGATCAGAGTTTTAAACAAACAGAAAATCTTGAGTAGTTGGAGGACTGGTTTAATAAAATGTAGGCATTTAAATGAGTGAATCTCTCCAATTTATAAATTATTTATTTGGCAGACTTTGAAGAAAATCTCACCTGAATCTCTACTCTGTACCAAGTACTTTGTAATAAATTCTTGTCTGCTGGATTCATATTCTCAAAGATGTAAGATTCCTTGCCTCATTCCATAGACAGTAAAATAGAAATGTTCCTTTCTAATAGATATATAAAGCGGTAAGGATATTTTAAAATTCCTGTCAAATCACTCCATGTAAATTACCTAATCAGATACCATAGCTACATAATGTAATGTTAAAACCAGCAGAATTACACCATCACAGGAATCAGCTATCCCTGTTCCAGATTACAGGGTTTTATAATTGCAATGTTTCTTCATCAACCCACTCCACTTCATGCTGTCACATATCCTTGGAATTGCTATGAACATTGATCTCTATATAGGTTTTCATCTTCTTAAAAATTTATGGTTTTCAATTTTTTTTTTAGTCCTTTTTTTGGTGAATGCTGATGCTGGCATTTTGGGTATATGCTTGTTAGTGTAATGGAAAAACAGAGGCTGTATTCAGGAGGACTGAAACTGTAAATTTGATCAAACAGCTGAGAATTTTAACATGCTTAGTGCCAGCTCAGAAGTATAGAATAAATTTTTACACCATTACAGCCTCTTTGTAAAAGTGTGTTTCAGTTCATAAACTTCACATTCTTTTTCTCAAATGCAAGGCTTTGTGCTATTTGCTAGACTTAGAAATCAACTAAACTCTTCCTTGCTCTATGGTGGTCTCATTTAATTTCATTAAATTTCTTCTGGCTGTGAAAAGAGTCTAATCTCAGGAAAGGCTGATATATGTGACCAGCAGCCCACTGGTGCAGCAGTGCCCCTAAAACCAAAGGTGACACCAGGCCCTCCTTGCTCCGAGATAACTCCAGCTTGCTTTGATAACTGATGCTCTTTCTTTACAATATTCCCTGAGCTCACTGCTTTTGTCCATCTCCTCTGAGCTGCCTTCAATCATGAGGGTGCAGTGGCATCCCCTGGCTCAGACCAACTTGGAATGATTACTGGGGTAGCTCAGTGAGCTCAGTATATCATCCACAGCAGTGCCCAGACCTCTTACAGAACCGAATCCTGCAGTTTTAGTCATCTCAGCGTTAAGTGGGTAACCTTCAGAGCCTCTTCTATGGAAAATACAATAGAGGAAAAGGATGTTGGGCTCAGACAGGAGACAGATCTGTGCACACAATGCAGTGCAGGTTTCCATATCCAGAGGTGACCTGGGGAAGATGATTTGTCTGTGACTTATTTCAACTGAGTAAGGCTGGCCAGGGAAATTCTCATGAATACTTTCTTCATAGGAATATAGAACAGGATAACTTCAATCATAGTCCATCCTTGCAAAGTGACCAATGTCTGTGCAGCAGAAGTTGCTGGCTTGCTGGAATCAGAATGGCTTGCACAGACATTTTCATGTCAGCAGGGCTGAGGTCTGGCTCTGCCAGACCCCTGCTGGCTGTGTAGCAGCCTCTCCTGCCTCAGCCTTGGCAAGCTGCGTGGCAGGCTGACAAGCCAACAGCACATGACAAACTAGGGGGTTCTGGCACTCCTTCTCATTGCTCCTTGAAAGGTGAAACTTGCAGGCTTTTTAAGATTCCTGATTCCAAGGCAACTTGGTAGGTGGACTGCTCCAGACTGAGGACTTGCTTTTCTTTTTAAACTGTTGCATAAGAATATAACTAGCATCAATGCTGATCACAGATGACAGTTTTTAAATAGCTTTGCAGAATGATAGGCAAGAAAAAACTAAGTCAAATGTTTTGCTGACATGTAAAGGGAAAACCTTTCTTTTGACAAGAAAGCAAATATATGCTATTTTTATTAAATTAAAGTATTTTTGACATTGTTGCTCCTTGAGAGCAAAGTCCAAATTTAAAATTGCAATGTATTACCACAATAAGACTGTGTAAATGGGCTGCTGTATGTTTTTTGTCAGTAACTAAATAACAGACATTCTAAATCTTGTTACCACATATGAACTGGGAAGTTTATATATGGTGTAGATCCAGTGAAATGGAGAAGCTTTGTTCTCTGGTGCTTGCCCTGTCTGATAGTTCTTATTACCAGGCTGCCCTATTTTAGCTGAATGTGCTGAAGGGAGGTGAAAAAAATATGAAGGCCTGACAAACTACTCAGTAATGAAATGTTAGTCCAACTTCAGAAATAAAACTGAGGCAAATAACTTGTCAGGTCATAGATCAATCCAGAAGTGTCAAAATATTAACACTGCTAATAAGGGTTGTACTGCCCAGGCTGAGGGCTGACCTTTCTGGTATCAGAGTGAGTTCAGAATCTGGTTTGATCCCTTTGAGAAAGAATGCATCTCATACTTGGAAGGACAACCCCTACCAACACCACTGAGCTCCCCAATCCTACAAACAGCATTGTTCTGTGGTCTCCTCTGTCTTTGCCATTGGTGCTTCCAGTGTCTGAGGTCCCAGTTCCCAATACTGACAGAATAATACAGAACATGGATTATTTTTTCCAGGGCTAGACACTCCCTGCAACTCTTCTTCCCTTTCTTGAGGTTGCCCTCAGCTTTCTCTATTTTGTTTCATTCCTGAATGCTGATTCAATTGAAATGTAAATGTATTCTGAGCATTTTTTTCTAAAAGGGATTTGATTCAGGCAGATCTGGCAATTTTATATATGCCCAAAATATTTGCTTTAAGAGAATGAAATAAATTTGCAGTGCCATCTTGTAAGTATGTCTTCAAACTCTGTTAGCTTTCATCACATTTTGATCAGCTACCTGCTCTTTGCTAAGCACGTGATTTCTGCTCATGTTTAATGTCAAGCAGGAAGTGGCTATGAACATGTCCTCAGAATCATAGGAAAAATGTTTTCTTTCAATATCATTCTGCAGTCTTTATCCTCTCTGGGATGTACATCATCCAAACCCTTCTTGATCCCTGTTCTAGCCACTCTTGCCTTTTCCCTACTTTAAATTGCCATGTCTGGCTTCTTATCTTGCCCTGGAGCTCTACAGCACTTTGCTATAATATTCCAACCATGTATCTTTCAATTCAGTGCAAATTGGCAGTGTTCCTGCAGTCAGCATGCATATCTTTCCTGTCTTCTGCCATGTGCTGCTCCTCCTTCTGCAATGCATCTCTGCACCCTTTTCTGTCTATAGGAATCCATCCTTTCTATAGACTTTATTCTGGAAGTTAAGCAGTTCTGTCAGTTTCCTGATTAGACCACATCTCACAGGCTGCAATTTACTTCATGTTTCTTCTTAAATTCACATACCGAATTCCTCCTTTCTTGTTTATTATGTCTTTTGCCTTCTCAGAGAAAGAAGGGAAGGATCCTGATGCAATGTGTCACTGTCTTTTAAATGTTCACTCTTAAACCCATCTTTTTCACTTGCTAGCCATGGCCTCATTATTTCTTTCTGGTTCAATAACAGTTATCCATCAATGGCTTTTTCTCTGAGTAATGTATGTTTCCTTTTTATCCTTTTAAACCCCTTTTATTTTATTTCAGATACAATGCATATGGTATCTACAATAAAGAGCTAATACATATCCTCTTCCACTATTGGAATAAGTCAGTATTTCAATATAGGAAGTGTAAATAAAAACAAACAAAATACCAAAAAAGGTGTTTAAGTTACATTTCCCTGAACCTGCAGTTGAAATTATGTTCTCCTTATTCTTTCAGCCATCTTTACATCCAAAAAAATGGGAGTTTTTATAAAAATCTATTTAATTGCCAATTTGTGCCTCCCAGAATATTAGTAGCACTTACACTGTTGCTACAGAAAACAATTTAATTTCTGTGTGACTAAAAAAAAAATAATTACTGGGCTTTGTGCTATTGGATCATTAAAATGGATAGGAAATGAGGCAAGGGTCAAAAGTGAACTTAGGTTTAGCTTGATCAAAAGCAGAAGCAAAGCAGTAAAATCAGCATATGTGGTCTGTTGCACATTACAGTAACCACAGGAAAATTCTGGAAGGTGAATCTCCAGGAACATGGTGGAGGAATTAAGGTAGGCATGTAGGGCCCTGATTCAAGTATAAAAGTAAAAGCCTAACATAATGTAATGATAAGTTTACTTCTCTTGTCTGACCTGCCAGGTGGCTGAGAGGGCTGAGAGCACAGTTTGTGATGGTAGAGTTAGTTCAACAAACACTTCTAAGTTTTCTTTGCGTCACTCCACTGTATTGAGAATGTGTGGCTTTTTTCTATACCATTTTTTGGAGCTCCTTCTCCTCACCCTGTCCAGAGATGGGGAGCAATCTTACAACAATCTTACCCTCCCTGTACAGCAAAGATCAGTAAGCCTGTGAAATTCTATTAAACACACAGCAGTAGGACCTGTGCTGTCACATCTATGAAAGTCAATCTGAGATAGGTAATTTTTTAGCCAATGGAAGTCTATGAGTGTTTCATAAACTGTGTTTTAAATTATAATCTGAGTGCTATTGTGATTTGTGGCAATTGCAACAGGAATCTCTGTTGCTTTCTGCTGAAATGTTAGATAGAAGCATAATTGCATAATCCATATAATTTGCATGTTGGGCTCTCATATGCATTCAGATCTGATTAAAATAATCTCTCCTGCCATCCTGTTTGTATATTTGTAAAGGTCAAATGTGTGATTAGGCTTGACAATTCAGCTGCAGGATGTAGTGGACTTTTTATAGCACCTGTAATGTGATATGCACAGAACCCTTTCTGCTTTTAAAATGCCACCTATTGGTCTTGAAGGTCACGGGCACATTCTTCCTTATGTCCTTTGTGCAAGTGGTGGTACCAAATCCAGTTGAGCCAAAGGATGAAGTGTGAACCTGACTGGAAGGCTGTGGTGTTGCCTTGGCAATGCTCAGTATTGAAATGCTGTTAGTCTTGAGTCAATTACCTTTTCTGATCTTTACACTCATGTTGCACTCAGAACCCTTAGTGCAATAGTTACTTATGGCAAAGTAAATACAATTCCTGTTATCCTTCCCCTCTCTGAACAAGTGGAACATCATTCTCAGTGTCAGTAGTGCTGTATTTTTGGATGCTGTAGCTGTTTCCTCTGGGCTTGTGGCCCAACTACAACTGCCAGGGTAAGACTTGGACGTGTAAACCTGCCAGCAGTTACCAAACATTGTGTGTGTGTTGTGTTTTAAGTAATTTTGACAAATACCTTTTATGTTCTGGAGGAGCCAGAAGGACAGTTTGTCTTTGAGAAGTGAAGTGACATGAGCATGTTCTGTGTATTTCGTGGGGATGTATCCATCTGGATATAAAGGAACTCTCTTGACAATGGCCTTTGATAGAATGTGAAGTACTCAAAATTTTTATTCTAAGTGACATCCCTGTTTTAACATGGAAGCTGGAGGCATTGGAAATGTGCAGTTCTGAAAGATACCAGACATGTGAAACAACAGAGGTTTAGATTCAGGGCCTGAGGAGGTCTGAATTTAATTTCCAGATCTAGAATAGATTCTCTATGTTATTTTGAAAAAATACTTTTGTCATTCAATACCAGAGTGCTCTCTTCCTGTGAAGAGGCAACAATTCTGCAATGCTGCTGGCAATTTTATGCAATCTCCTCTGGCATCTCATCATGCTTTACTATAAAGCAGAAACCCCCATGGCACTGCTGCTCTGTATCTTTTTGTACCCTCTGACAGGTCTGGTCAGAAGCTTGCCAAATTAGGTTGATTGTTATTTTAGAAAGGATAGGAAACACTGAAGTTGACTGAATTTTTTCTACCAAAGGTGAAACTGAGAAGTTCACCTTTGGTTGAAAAAAATTCAGTCAACTTAAGTGTTGCCTATCCTTTCTAAAGGGACTCATCAGCAATGCCAAATCCTGGGGGAGGCTTTAGATCTGTTCTCAGTGACTCTTGCTTAACCAGAATCTATTGGCAGCTACCAGCCCATGGATAATTTGTATGAAATGAGCTGGTGTTTACATCCTGTTTTCCTCATCTTGGAGTTACCTTATCCTTTTAGTCAATAATGTTGTGGTTATTCACAATCTCAGAAGAGAATACAAAAATGCAACAAGAAGTCTCTCAAGAACACAACAATATTGAAAGAATGAGGATGAAAATGATAAAGGCTGAACAATGGATTACATGGGCATTTCTAATCAGACTTTGGTTGGTTTGTACCTTCAAAAGCCATCTATCTTGGTTCTTCTATGAATGAATATACACATTTACTTTTTTATTTTTAAAATATTTTTTTAACAAAAATGCCTTCAGAATTCTGTTCAAAGTAAAACAGAACAGTTACACTGAATGAGTATAATAGAATTGACAGATGAGACCCCTTCCATTTCTTAATATTCTTTGCCCTTGTAGTCAGAATCCTGCAGCTCTCTGGGGAAAAGAGTTCAGACAGTGTGAAATAAATTCCATCTGGCAGTCAGTTCTCCCATCTCCACATCCAGAACTCATTAGAACTAAACAGAATTCTTCAAAATGAAATGAACTTTCCTACTTAGACAGTGATTTGGATCCATTTGGTCCTCTTTATGCAGGACCTTTTACATCCTTCAGATGTAACTTCTCAGTTCCTTAAAAATGCATGAAATGGGAAAATTGGGTGCATTTCTGTTTTCCACCTCTGTTAGCAGCTTCTTTTGCATGGCTGCACACATGACAAACCACAAGCTGCTCCTTCACAAGGCTCAACCCCACCTAAAGATATTTGCTCTCTGAACCTGGTTTTACCTTACATTAGTTTAAAGCCAATTTCTTGATCCCAGTATGTGAAACAGCTGAGTAAACACCTGTGTAATATATACACAGTATATTGTTCTTTAATGACCTTAACCATACCCTTCCATGGCACCTAGAGTATTACAGGTGTTAACTACCTACACCTGTGCTAACTACTGGTGTTAACTATCTACAGACATATTTAGACAGATTCTTGGGTAAGTTATCCTGTGTGGGAGTGTTGTGATTAAAGAAAAGTAGTCAAAACTTTATTAACTATCCCTGCCTTTCCTGATTATTTGGCTCCTCCCATTTTATCTGAATTTATAACTGTTTTCTTTCATATGGGAGGTTCTGGATTGTGTTCAGCTGGCTCTGCTTTGGCAGGGCCATTGCAATTGGTCAGTGCACTGGTATGATGCAGTTGGAGGAAATCTGTTTAATGTCACTAAATTAATAGTCGTGGGATGAAATGGCAGAGGGCAGACAAACCAGGATTCTGATGGGACTCATGTGCTCTATGCAGAGTTAATGAGTACTTCCAGCAGGATCTTGGGGTCAATGCAGTGGCTCTGTCTCTTGAAAGAAGAGACAGGTGTTTTTATTTGCTGGTCAGATCAATCATATATACAATTCCTCGAATTCTGAAGAATATTTTAGGATCAGTCTGCAAAGAATTCAACCTCTTCCCTTCTAAGAGAGAATTCTTAAAAACTCACAGTCCACCAATTACATAAACCTTCTCATAGCACAAAAGGAATGTTCTGGCATGACAGCTGCTCCTGTGCTTTTCCACTGCTCAGAACAGGGGATGTCTAGGTCTTGGCAAGCTGTCAATCAGTGATCACCAGTTTTATGAGATTACAGCAAGCCATGTAAACACATAAAATCATTAGTTTTTAATTCCTGAAAGTGCAGGGGTTGGTTCTATTGCTTGTGGTTTTTGTTGTCCTTTGATTTGAAGCTCCTTCTGTTTTCAGTTTTGCTTCAGTTATTTTCGTTTTATTTTCATTTTGGATGTTTGTTTTGTTTTTTTTTTTTTTTAATTGGATTATGGAAGGGGTACTTGAGATATCCAAAAGAACTGATCTTTCCCTCTGCTGCTTTATTCCATGGAATCAGCTGATCCATGCTGCCTCTGTTCCAATTCTGAATACTTACAAAGAGCAGTGGCAAGTCTTTCCTATCTCTAATCTCATCACTCTTCAGGGTGTTACTTCACCCTGCCTAACTTTTCTATTATCCTTTTATTGTCTCTGCTTCAGTACATTTTCCTCTTAGTACTTAGCTTTCTTTAGCAAATAAATTGTTTTCTTCTGGTTTTTTTAAAGAAACTTATCTGTTTAATGTTCTAGTTTTTTAACTCTTACATAAGTCATTGTTGTAAACAATTTGCTGTCAAAAGCTTTTGTTTATTTTTCCAAAACCCTGAGGCTGAAAGCAAAGAGTTGATGTAGATAAAATTCAGCCCTGCTATGGATACAACTAACAGTCTGTCCATAGAATAGGTTTTTTTGGTTTTGAATAATAATTTCCATTAAAAGTTGATTAGTTCATGAGGAGATCTCAGAAGGTGTTTATATGCATGTGTCTATATATATGTAGTAGGTATTCTTATTTAAAAGGGAAAGTATTAAACAGAGTCCTTTCTGGACTCTGTTTGCATTTTTCTCAGGGTTGGCATTTTATATAATGAGGAAAAGGTGGAAGAGAACAAATTCTAGGAATAAATCATAGTGCCTTCATTTATGATGCAGCAGTTTAGACCTGGAAATGTTTCTGCAATGGCTGTTCGAGGCAGAAGTTTTCCCTCAGCTAGGAAAATAAAAAGCCGCTGTTTTGAAAACATCTGAAACTTTGATGCAATACCTAGACTGATTCTGTTCTCATTAGCACAGCTTTTTAGCCCCTGGTTTAATTGGTGTCAGTTACTGTTACACAATGCCAATCTGGTGGCAGTTTAAGTCTGAGCAGTATAAATTACAGTGAGAATGGATTTGCAGACTTAATTTTAATTTTTTTACAAAATCCTTAAAATACATGGAGGAGATTGCTTTAAAAAAAACCCCAAACAACTCTGTATATCCCAAATGTTGAACTGCTGCTAATTGAAAGGACAGAACTGGCTCAGAGATGTTCATGGGAACAAAAGGTGACTGTTCAAATGGCAAGGTTATGACAAGCCTCTTTTACCATTTTCTTACTGATACTCTCCTCAAACGGGAAATACCCGATGTTTAGCAGCTGATCAAAGCGTGTGTGCTGTCTCTGAACAAGATCCTACAGTTCCAGAAGCTGCTTCTAGAAAGGCAGCGCTGCTTCCCCGGGGAGGGGTGACCCTGTGCCACGGGACCCGGGCTGTGCCTTCCCTGGGAGCCCCGAAAGGCAGCAGGAACCTCCGGCTGCCTCAAACACCGCCCTCTCCTGGAACACAAATGCAGAGCTGCTGAGAATGTTTTTCAAAAATGCAAATGAGATGTTTTCAACTCTTTTATATTTATGACTGTATTACTGTGAGGCTGTTAAGAGTTTTAATTTTGTAGTTACCCCACCTGCTGTTTCATTATTAAAACCTTGGGTCTGATTAATCAAAAATGTATTCTGCAGTCAGATCACAGCAGTTGTATAAAATTTGTAAGCATGACTATACGGTGAAAGCTGTTCATGACAGAAATAACTTTTAAAGTTTCTGATCCGTTTGTGTGTGTCTTATGAGGAAGCAGTGTGGTAAAATGGGTGTTACTCCAGTGTGAAACAAAACCGTGATGCTGCTCTGAGGGATTTTCTTTCCTTTCGTGTAAAATCCCTCCACCCATGCACACTACATGCAAAGGGGGAGAGTTCATGTGACAAGTTATTCTCATGAGCACTTGAAGATGTAGATACCAAAAGGACATGGCTGACAAAATGGCAAAAGTAATGGAAAACCTTGGCAAATTCAGTCCCTTACCTCATGTAGGGGATGTAGTTTTGGTGCAATTCTGTTTCTCTAAGGGAAACTGTCATCAAACAATTTGTTTTAAAACACAAATATCAAATGAGGAGGGTATTAATGAATCTTCTCACTTCACTTAGATCAATAAACCTCTTTACATCAGTCTTCAGCTTTCACCGGCTCCCAACTTTGCTGAATACTTTTCTTACAACAGAAAATGTGATGAGAACTTGCAGTTCATGTTTTCAGGGAAGCTTTCATTTGATATCTGAACAGCCTTCACTGTCATGTAGCCTGGGGATAATGAAATTCTTCAGCTGCTATGGAATTTTTGCTTTCCCTGCTTATGTTTGTACAGAAGCTAACACCAAAATGTTGCTGTGTATCTGGACTTTTTTTCTTTACTGCAGTTGTTAGTAGCTTGTATGGGAGCTCCTATTAGGTTTTTCTGTACTGGTGCTGCCATGTTCAGCAATTTATTGAGGAAAAAAATGAAAGCAGCTCTAAAAAGCAAGTTTGAGGATGTTAGTGTCCAGAGTTGAGAGGGACAGAAGGTAACAGCAGAGAGGCTCACACTGAGGACAGAATTTGTTACTTTTGCAGCACAAAAAATATTAGCAGAAAAAGTGTAGATGGATAAATCCTTCAGACTAATGGTTTCAGTGCAGTTAAACCCTGTAAATCACAGCTTTCCCTAGTCTATTAGACTCAGAACAGAAGGAAAACAGCTTGTCTGATGTCTGGAGCAGCTCAGTGAAATAGTTAATATTAATTCATGATGAATTATACTATAAGAAGTCTGTTAAGATGAAATTTACAAAGGAAAATTTCCAATCATATTAATTACATTTAAAAGAAATAAAATGAACTTGCTTTTGGGATCCCAGTCCTCAGGTGACCTTTCTGGTTGCAAAGCAATTAGTTCCATGTACAGTGCTTTGGCAGTGTAGAAGGCACTGGGCAATGGCAAAATCTTCTGTGGAACTTAGTGCAAGTGAATGGAGTTTTAAAAGAAGGAAAAAACCTGCTAAAACCAGAAGTGCATCTCACAAGCTCTTGTTCTAGTCTCACTCATGTGTGTGCTGTTTAGCTGAAGGAAGGAGTGTCATTTTCTGGGCTTGTTTGGTGTACCTGGTTAAAGACCAACACCAAGCTGCTGGCACAATTCACCTTGCTCCAGATATCTCCCCATGAGTTCTGACTGTGATAAAATCCCTTGCTTTTGCCTACATTTTGTATCCCAGGGCTACCTTGGGCAGAAATGTGGCTGCCTGGAACTTCACTTTGGGAATCAGCAGCCCAGTGCTCAATATCAGCAGCATCATTTCGCATTTTCAGGGAGAAATGAAATGGACATTAGGCTTCTTGAATTTTCTTTGTGAATTATGTGCAATCTTGCATTGCCTGCCTTTCTCTCCTTTGCCCTCACAAGATTGCCAGTTATTCTAGAGAATTCTTACCAAAAGAAAATTTAGTATAGGCTGTTTCAGCCTTTGAAACAAAATTCTCAGCCTCTTTTCTTATATCTTGTGAATGTGGTGATATAAAAAGAGATTGAATTTGAAACTTAATAAGTAGTAGTAGAAGTTACTGAATCAGGCACCTTGGAGGGATTTGATTTTTTAAACAGCATTAAAAAAGAAAAAAGACTTGAAGTAATGTAAAGCTATACCAGATTGTTTTCAGGGGAGCATGTTGTGATACATGTATTGTGCTCAGCCTGTGCAGCAAAAGGGTGTGTTGCACTTGAGCATGGAAACATAAGAAATCTAAGTATGGTTCAACCTCCCACTGGTCATTTATGTCACCTGCAAAGATCAGCTGTGAAACCAAAACTGAGACATGTTTCTAAGATGTCTGTTCTGTTACTTCTTGTGATGTTTGAGGTTCTGAGCTCTGCCTGAGTAACTCTGTGCATCAGAACAGGCAAAAGCTTGGGTTCCTTTAAAGTCTTTTCAGGAACATCACTGGAAAACTTTGCTATTCATGATGCTCAGGGTTTTTTTTTTTTTCCTAATTGCAAGGACAATAGGCATCAGTAAGAATGATATACAGCTATATTCCTTTTAAATATCTGAAAAATAAGCAAGGCTATTTGAGCATTTAGTTGGCTTGAGGTATAGAAAATTATTTTTACTCATATCTTTCTAAAAGGGCTCAATATAAAAATATGCTAGAAAATTGATATAGAGGATGTTATGATCATTTTGTATTTATCCACACAGCAAGCATTAGAGCTTTCAGTCTAAAAATCTCAACCAGGCTGTGGATGGCTTTGGGGTAGTGCCATTTCATTCCCCTGGCTGAACGTAACCTCTTGTATTTGAACTCCCAGGAACCACAACTTAGACAAAAGAGAAGAAAAAGTTGTTCTGGGAAATACATTTCAAAGGGGTCTCATTGCTAAAACATTGGAGATGGATTAGGTCTTCCTGTTGCTTTTTCTAGCCCTGGCTTACTTGCTGATGCCTTATGTCATTAATTTAGAATGACTAATTTAGTTTTGAAAGCTCTATCAACTCTTTTAGCAACTTGGGTATTTAAATTTGGTGCTTACAGATAACAAATTTGTCCTTTTTTAGCAATATGGACACATACCTTTAAAAATGTCATCAAAGAAATGTGATAGGGTGATCAGAACCACAGCAGTACTGAGCAGGGGGAAAACTGGAACAATAATGAGTAGAAAATAATTTGCCAAGAATTCAGGGGAAAATTGCCTGGACTGCAGAAACACAAGGTGGGAAATGCTGCTTTCTTTTTGGTTTTTATCTGTCTCTTCAGTATAAAATCTGTAATGTAACAATTTCAGTTAAATATAGTCCCCTGGTGAAAAATATCAATATTTATTAAAAAGCAAAGAATTAGACTTGTGGAGCAGTTAACGTTGCAAGGGGGTCTCTGGAGATGATGTATTCCACGTTTACTGCTGAAAAAATGGATTAAATTAATATCAAGATTGAAGCTGAAGTGAAGAAATAACAACTCATTATTTTCTAGCTAATGCATTTATTTCTAGCTGAAAATCTAGAAACAAAAAATGCAAACTCTTAACACCGTTTTCTCTGTCTTACCAAGTACTATCTGCTTCTCATCTGTGTTCAAGGGCTATGCTACCTTTAGTTCAAAGAAGCTTTGCAAAGTCAAAGGGAGCCCAAATGTGCACAGCTTTACAGTATCAAAGTGAGTTGTATGGTGGTTGGTAATTTTTCTTGTAAGTTGTTAGGAAAAAACCATGATACAACTGCTTTTACCTTGTGGAGGGATAGAATGTAAGAGAATAGTGCAGAAGGCAATCTCAGCCCTGAGGAGTTGCAGCTGTACTGATCACCTACCCTTAACAGGCCACAGCTGTGTCCAATGAGGATGGGTGCTATAAGAGGGTGGGTTAGCTGGGTGAGGACAGAGCTGGAGTTGGTTGGCTGTGAAGGAGTCTGTGCTGTAAGGAGCTGCCTATGAGCAATCACCAAGAAGGTATGGAACTTTGGTAATAAGATGACAACATTACCTCATATCCTTACCCCTGCACTGAAGTGGTAAGAAAATAGGTGATTATTCAGCTATGTTTTACCCATGTTAAGTTTCCACAACAGTCTTCTGCCATTTTGAATATTGTGTGTGACAGTACAAGAAATTTTTCAGTTTTCTCCTCTAGTCATGCAAAACAGTGTGAGGGGCAGGACCATGGACTTACTCAAAGTCAATATTGATATTTCTAATTGTCCATTGTGGCAAAGGGAGAGAGGTTGTTGTACTGACAGTTTCATTCCTCACAGCTTTTCTTCCTATGGAGAAAATTCTTTGCTTCCCTCAAAGCGTTTTTCGTCCAAAACTAAGTTGTACACTTACTTGTATTTAAGATAAAACTTTACAACTGAATTGTTGTTTATAATGTAGCTTAATGTATTATCTGAGGTAGTTCAGAAATACTAATAACACCTTCTAACTTGAAATTAGACTGTTGCTGGCCTCAGTTCTATTATCTGGAGTAGTTCACTTCAATAAAATATATGTATTGAATTTTTTAAAGTATATTTTGGCTAGAAGTTGAATATGGAGGGCGTTATGCATATGTATTGAAATTCTTTGTGTGCAAAACTCTGAGCAACAGGAATAGCATGTCCTCTTATGAGTGAATATTGCAGCATCCATTTCATTAAAATATGCCTGTTTCATCAGCTCCATGCTGGCAAAATATTAGCATTTGAAATTCACTGATACTGTGTGATCTAGGATTAGATGCTATTTTATAGGGAGTTTGACTGGACTCAGATTGTGCAGTGCTTGGTGGGTTACACAGTGGGTTCTGCTTTGGGTCCTCTGCTGCACCTGCTCATCAGTGTCCCTTAATGTGGAAGATGTCACAGCATTGGAGTGCTGCTGTATCTGGTGCTTCAGAGCCACCTCCTGTAGCTTGGGGAAGCTGCACAGAATTGGGAGCATCTTCGTGGTGAGCCCCTAGGAAACCACTTCAGGCTTTATCTCAGCACTAACATATCCTGAACTTTCTAGTCCTTGGAAGTAGTGACACTTTTCTGAGTATCCTTAGGGGACCCTGCATAATTTTAAACAAGCCTTGAAGTTTACAATTTTCCTATTGAGAGTGGTGAATAATAAAGTCCCAGCCAGACAGGCACTGCCCAGGTGTTTTTGTATGTGAAGTCATATTTCTGAAAGCAAAATAAAGTATGCAAAATGTCCTGTCTCAACTGGTGCCCAGGGCATGTGTTGGTCAGGTTTAAAACTTAGCAGAAAGCTTTAGTGGGTTTAAAATTCATCAGAACTTCAAAGAATTCTAGGTCCTTATCAGATCAGAAAGGAGGGGAGTGAGTGGGACCGAGTATGTGCAGCATGTTCAGGTCATTCTGTGATTACATTTTTTTAATCTCCCACTTGGTAAAAGGTCCAGGGGAATAGTTTGTGACTGAACATCTAATGAAATACAGACTACAGGTTACAGTAGATTTTGATAGGTATAATGGATCACTGCAGGAGCTCTCACCACAGCTTTCAGTCACAGGCTCTGAATGTGCCAGATACAGCTTGAGATTTGATTTGGTTCATTACTCAGCCCTCTGACTGCACCATACACAAAACTGGCTGAAGTGGTATTTCTTGACTGAAAGGCCACCTGGAAGTTCTAAGAGGCAAGCAGGTAGAGCAGCTACAATCACAGGCTGATGGAATGGTTTGGGTTAGAAGGGACCTCAAAGATCATCTAGTGCTACCCCTCCCTTCCCCTGCTGTGGGCAGGGACACCTTCCACTTGATTGGGTTCCTCAAAGCCCTGGCCAGGCTAGCCTTGGAACACTCCCAGGGATGAGGCGTCCACAGCAGCCCAAGGAAGCCTGCTCCAGTGCTTTAGCACCCACACAGTAAAGGGTTTCTTCCTAATGCATTAAGAAAGACTTGATTCTCCTGCTTTGTTTTAACAGTTTGCTCGTCCTTTCAGCATTGCAAGCCTGACCCAAATATCTCCTTTGGAAGTTCTTGTGTGACATTGCATACGTTTGTTAGAGTCCTCAGAACACAAAGGAAGGCAAAAATTTTTTTAGATCAGTTGGACAATAACATGAGGTCAGGAAAAACCTCTTAGGTTTGCTCAGCACAGTGGGTCTCCTGTGTGTGTCCTCAATCCAGGTGAGAAATTGAAGAGCTAGGAGGGAATCCAGTGACATGACAACAAGAATGTCTTGGCTGTGATTAGTAACAAATCTTGGAACAAATAGGAAGAACAATGAAAGCTGCTGGTGATAAGCCTGGCATAAAATGAACAGAGCAGAGATAGCTTCTGCTCCATAGGCTGTAGTAGTTTTAGGAAACTGGTGAAAACCAGACATTGCAGGAAAAGAGGGGACAGAACACCAGTGGAACCCTAGGCAGTGTATGTTTCCACGTGTGGAACACAACAAAGCTCTATGGACATCAAATGGAACAAAAAATAGAACTAAATGACATTTCAGATGGCAGGAAAACTACACAGCCACACACACCTCCTGTGATCCTCTCCCACCACCCCTGCCCAGACAAAGCAAAAAAGCCTTGTCTATACATCATGTGCTTAATAACCACCTTACAATATAGAGATCCATTGGAATGGACAATGGTGATTTATCTTCTTGGGAAATTTGATTCTGTACCAATGTATTCCTCTCTAATACAGAAAATACCAAAGCCCCACGAAAACAATGTTGCCTTTTGTTTTCAAGAATATTGAAAAGACTAAAGCTCAGAAGTGATCATCTAGAAAAAGAAAACCACTGGTTTGTTAATGCTAAGAATTTGTCAGAAGGAGGAGTTTTCTTGAAGACCATTCATTTATAGTCTTTCAGATTATGACAAGGTCCAGCCACTAAATGTATATCTCAGAATGGGTCAGCTATGTTGTGATTTCCCTGAACATATTTTAAAAGATTATGTGATATTCCATTCATAAAAAATGGGGAAGAGCTGAAAGAGGATACATGAGACACAGTTTTACAGTGCTAATCTTTAGGGTTTTTTTATTTTTGTTAGACTCTAACCTTTGATATTGTTATAAATAATGCAAAAAGGCAATGCCTTGACAGTTATTTTAGATTCTGCTTTTTATATGGCTTTAGAGTTGCTGATTATATTCTGCTACCATGGAGAATTGATGCAGAGAATCTTTAATTCCAACAACTGTTGCTGTTGACCAGCAAGCTTCACTATAAAAAATTTAAATCCCAAGATTTTACTGGTGGAAAATTGTGCAGGTTCATTTATTTCAGTGGCATTAAGCAAATTTATGCCATCTAAGGATTTTAAAGATTATTGCATCTAAAGCTGTACATTAGAACCCTTAAATATTTCATTAATGGAAGAGGATAATTGCTATCAGGATAAATTATTACATTTCTTAAAAATACCCTCTAAATTCTTTAAATGCTTCAGCTTATTTGCAAGTACTAATGAAATTGCACAGTTGGGGAAAAAATCTTTGGAAGAGATATTTTTCCTAAAACCAGAAAAAAAAAATCTTTTAAAAAAGAAATATTAAAATGCAAAATAATACTATAAAGTCAGTAAACCTGTGTTTTTAAGGTTTCTTTGTCTCTAAGGAAAGAAAATTCCGAAGTAAGAAAAAATTTCATATAATCAGAAGTTACTTGGGGAGAAAAAGTTGAATCCATACTTTTTTTTGAGAGAAAAACCCTTATGATTGAGGAAATAAGATGACAGAAATTGTTAGTGAGGATGTTGAAGAAGATAGGAAGCTCCAAAGTATATTTGTAGGAATTATTGGCTGACTCACATGGTGTCTTTCAGCACAGTTTGATCTCCATAGAAGTTCAGCAGGGAACACCCAGTTAGGGTTGACTCATTGCCACAAAGGAGTGGTCTTCTGATTTAGTGGTGTTTTTATCCAGGTTGTCAGTATGGCTTGTTACTGCTTCCTTGTTACCTAGCTGACACTCTCCATCACTATTATTTATTGCCAGCATGTCAAAAAGCTCTTTTGTGCATGGCATGGTGCAAAGAAGATACTGTCTGTCCTGGGAAGTCTGCAGTTTGTATACTGAGAGGCAGGAAATGGGTGATTTTAGGGTATGTAACTTAGACATCCTCAAGCCCTTAATGAATCACCAGAAAGAGCCTCATTAACCAGAGAGGGATTCTGCAGTGATGGGGTCTGCCACAGGACCCACCCTGGGAGTCAGGGAGGTGGATGTCCCCAGGATGTCACAGCGATGAGCCCTGATGGGATGTCATCCCACACTGTTGCTCACATCCCCAACAGCTTTATATATGTGCCGTGTTTACATGTGTTTAGGAGAGACAGCTGCAGACAATGTGTCAGAGGATGACTGTAGGGAGAGTAAAGATATATGAAGTACTGCTGTGAAAATGGGAGGTGTCAGTATGGAGTGTCTAGGGGCTTTCTCTGAGTTATTCTGAGCACTGACATGAGCTCTAAGCAGGCTCTATTGGACTTCCTTGCACCAACCTTTGATCTCTGTTGTGCTGTAGAATACGTTTATAACCACTGCAGTTTATACAGTATACATTTTATATGCTGGGAGCTTCTTATGTGGGGGGATTTTTTGGTTGGTTTGGTTTTTTGGTTGTCTGGGGTATTTAGGTTTTTGTTGGAATTTGGGGGGGTTTGTTTTGGTTTGGTGTTTTGTTTTATTTGTTTTTTGTTTCATTTAGGGGCATTTTTGTTTTGGTTCATTTTGTGGGGATTTACTTGGTTTTCTTCCTTTAAAGGAGCAATCTGAGCAGAAAAGGTTCTGTGATACAATTAAAAAAACCAAAAACCAACCAAACCCACAATAAAAGGGAAGGCTTATGTGTCTCTTAGGGCCCTTATGGAACTGGTGACAGCTTCCTTTTGATCAGGAGAGGAAGCTTTGCTGATTTTGGCAAGTACAGGCTCCTGGGTGGCCTGACCATTACCCATCATGGTGCTGTGCTCCCAGACAGGGTGCATCTGTGCCATCTCCAGCTGTTGCAAGCTGGGGTAGAATTTTTTCTGGTGATCCAAAGTCAACTCTGCAGCCTCTGCCTGAGTTTCAGGCTACAGCAGTTGCTCTGTGCTACCAGGACTGTGGCAAGGAGCAGAATGGCACAAATAGAGGCAAGAAGCACATTTCCCATATCCTTATCTGTCTTCAACATGTTTCACAGTGGACTTCTACTGAATGAGTTGTTGCTGTAGCAATACTGATTAACAGAATGAGGAAGAACCTTTCAGGGAAGCAGCTGGCAGCAGCCTGGATTACACCTTCCACATGGAGGATAAGTAGGCTGATTGAAGCTGTCTGTCAAAGCCTGGCTAGAGCAGTTTGTTTCACCTGGCTTGTTCTACTATAAGTCAGTGTCATATTTTAATGTGAATTAGTTTTTTAAGTTGAAGGCTGGAAGGAATTTATTTCCTTTATGTTTTCTGTACTGTATGTAGAGATAAAGAGAAGGCAATATTGAGCACTGGTAGAATATGAAGGCTGGTGAGCCACGTAGCAATGACTTACATGTTTACAGCACCTTTTAAACAAGAAGATTCTAGGATGTGCTCTATCCTTTGAGTATGGAAATGTGTGTTATGAGTTGTGATGCTATAATGGGTCTTGATAAAGACACATTAGCTTCTAAAACAGAATCAGTGAATAAATTCAACAGGTTTATGAGTCCTTAAGCTCAAATATTTCAAGAATCCTTTGTTATGTGGTGGAATACCACTGTTTATAGTGAGGATTGTGCAGTACGCTAGTGATGGCTATCCAGAGCTGTCTGAAAGATGAAGGGGAAAATGGGGTTGATTCAGTTAATTTTTGGTCACAAGATAGCAGCCCCTTGGTCCTGAGAATAATAGCTGTAATAAGAAGTTCTTGTTTTGTATGTTAATTGTGGCATAAGCCTGTCAGTGCAACAAGACTTGCAAGCTCTTTACCAGATTAATAGTGCTAGTAGGTAATTTGATGAGCTACCGCCCATATTTTGGGGTTTGATAATCTATTAGTTGAAGACAGTTCTTTATTTCAGGGAGGTTGGAAACCTATTCTTTGAGATTAATTGTTTTGGAGCACTTGAGAAATGCTGGCCAAGGAGCCTTGATACCACTCTTGCATTGTGTAATTTTCCTTGTGCAGCCTAGTCACTGTACTCTATATTTATTGCACTTTTCTCATGATTCAAAGAATAGACAGAATTGGATTGGAGTTCTATTGTTATTTGTGTTTCTTAAATAGCCACTCAGTGGAAGGGGGGAAATTGCTTGCATGCTGGATGCCAACTGAGATTTTTACTAAAACAGATACACAATGAGCTGATATTATACTAAGAGGGTCATGGTGGCTCAATCTGGAAGTTGGCTTGAGTGAATTGTCTAAATCTAGACTCAGCTGAATTCTGTGCAGCTCTCCTGATTTACTGCTTTACTTAAGAGTGGCTGTGGCTTGTACTTTTTGTAAGGGCAATAAAGTAAAATAATGGTATATGGAGAACAGAAAAAAAGATAAAGTTCTTAATAAAATTTTTGCATTTTTTCACGCTTTTACTAGAACATGGTAGAAAAACCTCTCCATAAAAAGATGAGAAGGATGGCATTCAGCATCCTGTTGGTCAAGAGAGCATAGTCAAAAAACAAATCCTTGCTATTGCCATGAAAGTTTCTAAAATCTTGTTTAGTTCCAGACTGTCACAATAATGCTTCGTGTGAAGTGCACTTAAGGATAGTAATTGAGTCCTCAGTCTTTCTTTCAACCAATACCAGAGATTTGGGCTACTTAATTATTTTAATCATGACACAAAAATATAAATACAAAAGACTCTTACCTATGGAATCTACATATTATCTACATATTACTAAATCTACATATTAAGATCTATCTTGTTTCACTCTTTTTTCCTCAAGGATTTTGCTGTCAGGCAATGTTGATGAAATCAGATCCATAATTTCAAAGCTGGAGCTTTCATATTTCTCCCCTAGCTGTTACAATGTTACAACATTGACATATGTGACAAATACCAGCATTGAGTTGCTCCATCCTCTCTGCTCTGGTGCTGGCCCACCTCCAGTGCTGTGTCCAGTTCTGGACTTCTCAGCGCAAGAGCTGAGGATGTGCTGGAGGGAGCACAGCAAACGGCCACAGAGGTTATTTAGGGACTGCAGCATCTGTCCTGTGAGGAAAGGCTGAGACATCTGGGATCCTGCAGCCTGGAGAAGAGGCAAATCTCAGTGTAAATAAATACCTGAAGGGGAGGAGCAAGGAGGAGTGAGAGGTTTTCAGGGGGGTGCAGACCAAACCAGGAGATTTTTGTCTGAACATGAGGAAATGCTTTGCTGTGAGCGTGACTGAGCACGGGCCCTGGCTGCCCAGGGAGGGTGTGGAGGTTCCATGCTTGGCAATACTCAAAGCATCCTGGACGTGGTCCTGCACAGCCAGCTTGGGTTGGCCCTGCTCACTGGAATGCTGGAGCAGATGATCTCCAGAGGTCCCTGGCAGCCTCAGCCAGCCTGTGATTTGCATCGTTTGCATAAGCCTCTCTGGAAAACTCTAACAGATGACATTTGGTAAATAAAAAACAGATACAGCAGTGGGTTTCCTGCACAAGTTTCAAGACTAGAATTAGTTCTTATACAGCTTTTGATTTTCATACACGTGGTGTAATTGTTCCTAACTTTTGATCACTACAGTGGGATAAAAGATACAGGAAATGCACAAAATACTGTGATTCTCAAGGCCAATAAGAATAAGCCAACCAACCAAATAAAAATACTTGTACTATCTGTCACAAAAAGCAGAATAATACAGAAGAAATTTATGTAAATGAAATTTCAGGATAGGCGTAAGAATTATTCAGACACCAAAGGACTTGATAATAGACCCACATAAACAGAAGCATCTGTCTTTCTGAAGTGCTGGCTGATTAAGAAAATTACTGCATGTGTTTAACTAAGCTTTTCTACTAACCTTAGGTTAGTGGTGAGGATTAGAAGCTTTATTTTTTTTAATGGAGAATTTTTAATTTCATCTTTGTGGAAAGGCACCTGAACAACCTCTTCATTTACATGTTGGGCTTGAATATTATTTATAGATCTGGAAGCTGAAATGTGTCACTAGCTGTAACTAATGGGGAGAAGGGATAGAACAAAAACTGCAGGAGGGCTTCTTTGCCTCCTGCTGATCCACCTGCATAGAAGAGATTCTCTAAGCACCTAAATCATTGAGACTTGGTATCAATTGGCATTACTGAAGCAGCTATTGCATTGTGCAGAGGGGAGTTATTTTTCAGAAGACAAACTCCTTTTCTGCAGCTCCCACTGTTTTCTAGAGGAAATACAGGTGTTTGGCAACTCCCCTGAATGAAGTCACTGAATTTGCGCAAGCTTTATACAAACACAAGAAGACAACATTTGTAGAAGAAAGTGTGTGCTGGGTTTGGTGTTGATGATACAGAGATGGGTTTGCTGTTGCTGAATGGGGCTTACACAGAGCCAAGGCTTTTTCTGCTCCTCACCCCACCAGTGAGGGGGCTGGGGGTGCACAGGGAGTTGGGAGGGACACAGCCAGGACAGCTGGCCTCAACTAAGGGATATTCCATAGCACGGGGTGTGAGGCTGAGCATAAACACCTGGGGAAGAGGGAAGGAGGAAGGAAGAGGGTTGATGTTCAGTGTGGTGCTGTTTGTGTTCCCCAGTAGCACATGCTGGAGCCCTGCTCTCCCGGGGGTGGCTGAGCACCTGCCTGCCCATGGGAAGTGGTGAATGAATTCCTCATTTGGCTTTGTTTGGGTGCACAGCTTTTGCTTCCACTATTAAGCTGTCTTTATCTCCGCCCACAGTTTTCTCTGCTGCTCTTCCGATTCCTCCCCCATCCCTGCAGGGAATGCATGAGCAGCTCTGTGGGGCTTAGCTGCTGACAGGGTTTAAACCACAGCAAAGAGCATCAGTAAAATTTGTGGAGAGCAGACTGCTGTAATATTACATGCACTTTAAAAACCCCTTTCATGACTGAACTGAGCTAAGTGCTATGAGGGCATAAGAAATAGCCCTATCCCAAAATCCACTTGCTGAGTCTGTGTTGTAATCTGTGCCTACAAAGAAGTCATGCAGCATGTGCTGTCTTACCTTTGAGAAACGCACAGTTTGCCGGGGCAGCACTGAGCGTTTACTCCTTGGGAATCTGTTTGCTCCATGTGTGCTGCAGCCTGGCACTCAAGTGGGAATAGCACAAGGGAGCCCAGCAGGCTGCTGCCATAGGGCAAACTGAAGGAATGTCACATTTCTCTTTTGTTGTTGCTGTAGTCCGACAATGAGCAGAGCAGAAAAGAGCTGGTTGAGTGAACTCCAAATTTTAGCAAGCTATTCCCTTGCCCTGGAGTTTTCTGGTGGTGGGTAGAAGGAATAAAATAAATCTGCAGAGAAATGGCTATTAATGATTAAAAAAAAACTATGGAAGTTTCATAAACTTTTCTATGGGAAAAGACCCTTTGAGTAATGTGATTCCTCTCACTAATACTATTCCAACCAGGAAATAGTAGAGAATATAACATTTCTATGGAGCTGGAGTACTGCAGCATAATCAGATATTAGCAACAGAACTGATCTTGCATTCTTTCTACATGCACCTGGATGCTTCACACAAAGCAATATGATGAGAAAGCTTAGTCCTCAGAGACTTAACTAAGCAAACACACTTGAGAAATTCCTTTACACCAGTTTAAAAAAGTTTACAAACTCTGGCTTTTCCCTTCTCTACCTTCTCTTGAAAAGGAGATCCATTAGAGCAAATCAATCTCTAAATTTCAGCGTCTTCACTGCTTAATGTTTTTCTCTTCTGTCAGGGTTGTATTTACGAGCAAAGCAATTGAAATACAATGTTAAGCCCAGGTGGAGCTCCTTCCCAGGACAGTTTTCAGGAGAAAAAGAGAGTTACTTGCATTTCTGGAAGATGGTTCGAAGGCTTAGAATGTTTTCCTCTTTGTTGTTCTCCTCTATAAGGATTGCTATTTTGCTTTGGCAGCAGTATTTTCAATTTAACAGGCACACAGACATGATTTGGAAGCTCCAACTCAGTGCTATCACCTCCTTAGCTGTTTAATGAACCAGCACTTCCCTCCTCTAACTTTAATGGATAACTCTAGAACAGAATGAAACTCATCCACAAAGAGCAGCAGAGACAGCAATTACTGAAAATTTCATCAAAGAACGTTTTCAAAGCTCTTTTTGTCCATTTATCGAGTTGTCTGTAAAGTTGAGACGTGTTTAATTTTACAGCTCTCTTTAAAAGGCTTTGCTTTATGTATCTGCTTTCATATGTATGAGATGCGTGGAAAAGCACAGTGCTTATTTTAGGGCAAGGGTTATTCTCTAGCCCTGCGTTAAAGGGGGAAAAATAGTCAGCCTTACCATTTACAAAGGAGCAGCAGGATGGAAAATTTCTTTGTTTCAACCAACTTGTCTATTCCTTTAAGAGATCAGGAATTTACTGAAACCTTGAATGACCTACTGCTTTTTTGTTGTTGTTTGGGACAACCCAGAAAAGAAGGAATTACTTTTTGCCTAGCTTTACTAGTTGTGCAAAAACACCACGGTTCCTGGGCTCTGAATCTACAATGCAGCCAGGGACTGATTTTTCCAGCCTATGCAATGTCTTCATGGTTCCTTGAGGCCAGAATGCATTCTTTCCTAAAATTTCTATAGTCTACAATTCCATTTTTCATCTGGGCAAGCAGTGATTTGGATTATAGGTGAATAGCTGTTTTTGATAACTCTTCAAAGTGAGAAAGTCAGCAAGGTACATAAGCGGAAATAATGTTCCAGGAATGACTTATATGAGAAAAGGATCAAATTCTGTCAGGAGCAATTAGTTCAAACACATTGATGAATATTGCAGTGCCTTTTAAAAGGCAACAGTCAAATTGCAAAAACAATCAGCGGAAAGGGATCTTTTCTCCATCTTCCCAATTCCTTTTGCCAATTGTGTGTGTGTGTACGTATGTGCTCTGCCTTTGTCTATATCTGTATGTGTTTGACTGTTAGCATATTTATATACATATCTCTGTAGCCACACTATTCTCTTTCAAGTTATGAAAGTGTTTGCTGTGAAAACCCAAAAAACTGAAGTCAGGAACTGACTTCATAGGGAAAACATATTCCACTAAAAGGTGATAATTTATAGGGAGATGCCAATACTTAAACAGTTGTACTGATATTTTCAGGTGGAATGTGTGCAGTTGCATCACATCTGTGATGTCAATAAATAAATGCAAATAAAGCCTATTAGGAACCTTACACTGTTAGCTCAGACTTGTAATGTAGAGGCTTCATACCCCTTGAAGAATTAGCTTCTTTTTTTGACCAAGCAAAACTTACAAGTTTTCATCAAGCCATTTTTATGTGGCAAAATTAACTTGTGAGTTTAAAGATGGATCTTCCCTGAGTGTGAGCATAAATATTGTCATAGCAACCTTTGTACTTCATTGCTTTCGTTTGTAACAATCATTTCATTAGGAATTGAAATTAATTTTAAGTAGTTTTGTTTAAAGCAGCACTCACAACTCTCACAACCAACTAAAAGGTTTGCTAATAACTTGAGGTCTGGTTGTGTTTTTGATTTTGTCTGTCTAGAACTCTGAAAGCATAGTAGTACCTTCTGCCCAAACAAAGTAAGACACTTAATGGTGTCTTAGTCCCTAAAATAAAAATATAGAATAGAACACAGAATCTTAGTTAACAGTTAAGAAATGAAGAAGCAAAATTTTTAAAAAACCCCAAACAGATTTATAATATATTGAGAAAAAGATTTTGCTGCTAAGCTAATTACCTTATTTTACATGAAAATTGATTCTTGTTCTGCACCATGTTCTACATGTGGTAAAACCCTTTTTTAATTGTAAATTAACAATTGGGTGGGCAATGAGTCAAGAGCTCTTGTTTTCTATTACGGAATGCCTTGGTAATTGATCAAGATGCCGCTGTTTACAACACTTTGTGTTTGATCACCCTTTGTGTTCTCTGGTTTAATTTGAGTTCAGAGCTTGGCATAACAGTTACAGTATGAGAATATAATTTTGCTCTTTTCACCGTATTGTAATGCAGAGTTGGCTGCAGAGGCACCATGCCCATTACAGCCATGTGGGACTAGAATCAGGTAAACTAAGTTTAGTTTACTATGTGCACATATGCATGTGTATATGTACATTCATATTTACAGAATATATGAAGTATGTCTTAATATGTATATTTCCATTACATAAAAATATGATTTCAACATTGTTATCATCCTAAGCCTTTTATGTCTTCCCATCATGATTTTGTGTTCGTGAATTAGGCCTCTTGTCTTTAGCTGGTTTGTTGAGTCTTCTCTTGTAAATGTACTATTTTTGAGGATCAAAAGGTATTGCTTCCTTTCTGGAGCTCTACCTGGCTGAATTTCTTAGCTATCACGGCTCAAAAAGAGTTTCACTGTGAGCACTGTACAGTGTGTGCAGTTGTGAAGATTGCTTAGACAGCAAAGCTAAGGAGTGTGTTCTCTTTCACTATCTAATGAATTCCTCATGACTATCCACAGTCATTCAAAGAGATAATTTCCTTACTGGGATAATCTTCTATTATGTACCCACATTTTGGTTACAGGAGCCATTATTGTGCTTTTCATGTCTCAACCTGCTTCCACCTTTTTGCAAGGCACTTTGATTTTTCTGCTCCCTTTTCTTAATTTTATGTGACATTCTGTACCTGAGCACTTTTTGGCAACTCTTGAGCAAACTTCCCCTGTCTGCAGAGAGTCTATTTTGGCTCATCTTACTTCCACAGTGCAGCTGGGCATGCTAGATTGAATTTTTCTGCTTCATACGTGCCAGCTGCCAGACCTTAATCTCTTTCTAAAACCAAGAATTATCAAACTCCTCAACTTTTTTCTCTCATTACAGTAGCTTGAGGCCCATATGGCAGATTTACATAGGAAGACAAAACAAAGCAATTCTGCAATTATCCTCAAAGCAAAGGCTTCTGTGTTGAATCAGTCCCATTGCACAGATTTGAGTGGAGCGGTCTCATGTGTCTTTCTGACAAAGCGATAGATTAAACTGGGCACCAAGAGCACTGAATTTTAATCTGCATTTCAGCACTGGCTGCCTGTGTGTCCTATGGCCAGAAATTTCACCATTTGCATTTTAGATAGTAAGCCCTCCAGAAAGAGGACTCTTTCTCTGTCTTGCTAAATTTGCACAGTGCTGCTGCAGCAGGCTGCAAACCTTCAGCATTTCTGCATTAGAAGTTTCCTTCATCACTGACATCATATTTGTGATCTGAAACACTCTTAGCTGCTTCCATGTGTTAGAGGACCTTGAAAACATTTATAGCTCAGCTCTTGAGGGTTCATTTACCCTGTTTTACAGTGAAAGAATTAGGGATGAGAAAGCCTTCAAGCTGAAGTTATATAATGACTCTATTCTATGCTGTCCCCTAGAAGGACATTGTATCCTTGATTTGAGGTGAGGCTGTAGCAAACCAAGAAGTTCTTCTGCTTCTGAGAGATGTGAGTTGACAGATAACACTTTAAATGCATATGTTGTTATTACGCTAGACTGAGTCAAGGTAGCAAAGGTGGCAGGGGTATGGAATCACTGAATTCCAATCTGGATCGCTGGGGAAACACATTAATTGTAAAACTGCACTGCATTGTTGCTTCCTCAACAGTACACAAATTACAGATTTAGTTTTTAGGATGGCTTCTGCAACAGCAGGAAGTCAGAAATATCAATGTGTGACTGGTTCAGCAGTGTTAATACCAGTCTAATGGCAAAAGTGCTTTTTCTACCAGCAGTCTCCTTGAAGCACCTTGGAAAAATTGTATTAGTAGTTTGACCTGATTAATTAATTTAATGGATAAGATTTTCTCCTGGGTCTTCCTCAATATTACTGAAAATCTGAACTAGACATGACTCATAGATAAAACTAATGGAGAAGCCAGCAGAAAGGGTTGTTTTAGTGAAACACATTTTGCCACGTGTATCAAACATTTGTCATTGGGGAGATGAAAAGGAAAGAGAGTGAACTGAGAGTGAAATATATGCACAACACACCATTTTCCTTCAAATGTTTTGTTTTCCCTCTTACTTTATTATGGCATATTCCTTTCTTCTTTTGATTACTGAATTATATCAAAATACTTTTCTTTCAGAATTAGGAATGCAGGCTATTAAATATGATTGTTTCCTAGCCTTCTGATTGTATATTTTTTGTTAAAGCGACCCCTATTATCAAGATATTGATCCTGGAAAAATCATAGGGATGGGAGGGAGAAGTCAATACTGATTGTTGCTGTCCTCTTTTTGTTGTTTCTGTTTTGCAATTCCTCCTTGGAAATCACTCAGCAGGCCCTTCCAAGAATTCAGCTGCTAATATAACATAAAGAACAGGAAGCAGTGGACCTAAATGACCAAATACTACATGGTGTTGAAATTGTGAAGCTATTTATGTGGCGGTTTTCATCTTGGCCAGCTGCCATTGTTTCAGCAGTCAGTTGCATCCCCAAAGTTGCACTGGTTTTTTTTTTTTCACAATTCCATGTGTTATGCTGAGGTAGGGTGGTTATCCAACAGGTGCTGTCACTTGCAGGGTTCATTCAGTAATGTAGCTACAGATGTGAGGAGCAGACCATTAACTGCATTGGGCTCAAGGACAAACAGGGGAAAATACACTATAAGTGAGACTTGTTGAAAAATGTAATTAAAAGGCAGGCTTTTCAGAATATGGTGATAAATCCTCCCAGCCAACAGTTGTCATGCCTTTATCTAAATAAGATGACAAAAGTAAATAACATAATGCCTGTTTCATGTGGGCACAATCAGGGTCAGAAGCAATTCTGTCAGCATGAAATCTTCTGAGATGGAGAATAGGCCTTCTAGGATTGTGCAACTCCAGGAACTTCAATTAGAAACTTAAAATGTTTGGATTTCTTTACTAGAGAAGCATACAAATTATTAATTATATTTATTTATTGCAGAAATAAAATGTTCAGGATTTATCAGAGTGTTTTTTAAAAGTGCTATTTTCTCTTTTTGGTTAGACTCTGGTCACATGCCCTTTTTCCCCTCTGATTCTATTTGTCCTATTTTCCAGTAAAATGTGATATGCATTTCTAAAGTTTCAGCTCTCCTAAATATTTTAAGAAAATACAGGTTATCATGATGTTCTGTATTAAATAGTTATACTTGCAGAACCCTAACCATAATTTTGGTGCTTTTTAGGTCTTTTTGCATGTGTACTTAAGAATAAAAGGTAGAAAAAACCACAAACCTTTTTATTAGCACTGTTGCTTTGCTTCACCTCAGTCCCAATTAACCTTCAGTTTATGTGGAGCAGCAGGCGCTGTGTCCTTGTTTGCAAGATCTACAAGTTTTATGTGAGCTGTACCATGACCTTAGTACCTAATAAAAATATATATTTAAAAATAGACAGAAAAGTCAGAAAGGAGAAGGAGCTTCAGAGTGGCAATACTACTTGACATCACATGTCCTTTTCTCCCCTAGTTCTCCTTGTTCCCTACCTATCTAGTTGATAAATAATCTCGGTGTTGCTTGTCTCTTCTGTGAAAAGGCTCATTTGTACTTGCAGCTAAGGAATGGTTTCATTTTTTGTATGATCCTGTGTCAGGAGTCCTTGAGGTGTCTCCATATCCTTATATTTCAGTTATTTTGTGAAATTTTGGGTATGGTCATCTTGTCTAGGACCTCAGGAGGAAAGAGAGCTCTTTTGATGTGTGGGAAGCAGCAGTGGGTGTTGCAAACTGTCCCCACTACCTGGATGCTGTGGAGCACGAAAGAAATGTGGGTTAAAATGGCTGGGCTGCTGCCTCTGTCCTTCCAATGGCCTTGGGAACACCTGGTGGATGCAGCCCTACATGGAAACGTGTCATGTTCCCTGTTTTTTAAAGCAAATGTAAAATAGCTTTTTACTAGGAACTTCTACTGGGAATAGCTTCCTTAGGGAATTTGAATGGCGAAGAAGAAACATATCACAAGTTTTATATTTCTGGAAAATTAAGAGGTTAGGGCAGACATTCTTTCAATTAGGATTTTGCAACTAATAATGGGTTCTGTCAAAATTGCTTGTGGCTGTTGCTCTTGGAACATGTATTGTGGAATATCACCTCTAAAGCTGCAAACGTTCTTGAATGAAAATGAAAGGAATCCCAGGGATCTGGTCCTGCACTCGTGCAGGAGGAGATGGACAGGAGATAAATGCTTCCTCTATAGGGTTTGCTGTTCTGAGTGGCCAGTGCTTATTGCTGGGATTGTACCTCACTCTCACCACTTGTCTGGCTGAGTTATGCCAATAAGAAGCAGGAAGATGGCTCCTTAATTTAAGGGCATTGAAACTGTCTGTAATAAATAATATTGGTGTAAAATATTACTGCAGCAGCCTAGACAAGGTTCAGTATGGTGCCTAAAGGTGTTCTTCTGTAGTTGTAAATCCTGTCTGTTATGCTATTTAATCCATTGTGGAAGCTGGACTTTGGTGGATACTTGAGCTCACTTTATGACTAATTGCCATTGTCCATACAGGGTGATAAACCAGTCTGCTCCTTCACCACTCAAAATCCTGCTGACAGATAGCAGCAAAATGCCAAGCTGATAGCATCAGATACCAAGCAAGAACTGATAGCACTTGAGTAAGGTGAAGGAGAGATTCATGATTCACATCCAAGGTCTTCTTGTACCTTGCTTTCATCTCTAACAAGGTGCAGGAGTCAGGCTACTGAGCCCAAATACAGCAGAACTCTCATGAACAGTATGAAATCTTCTCCTTTGCTTGGTGGGCAAAAGACCTGCTCCTCTCCCAGATGCACCAAAGGCAGCATGGAGCTATCCAGTTGATGGCAATTGCTGTGCCTCAGCAGACATCCCTGTTTGTCAGGAAAGAAACATCACCTTAGCATAAATTAGTGTACTTGAAATCTAATTCCAGCCTAAACTGCTTTATGTTGAATTGTGTGGCAGCAGGCTTGTGGAGATAGCTTGATATAAGCAAAATGACCCAACAGAAAAAAAGCTTAGACACAAACATCCCAACAAATCCACCCCAAAACCCCCTAAAACAAATGCAAAACCCCTGAAAAAATAAAAAACAACCAATCAAAACCCAAGAAAAGCTGGTGTCCACAATGACTACATGCTAAAGAATGCGTAGAACCAAATCAAGCCTAATTTCCCCATTGCAAAATCTAGACATTGACTTAAAATTCTGCAGAGGATTTGGTGTCTTCTACAGCAAACGTTCTTCCATAATAAAGTAGTTATTGGGATAATATTTGGGCTCACAGCATAAAAAGAACTAACAGGAGGGCATAGCAGAAGATATTAATAGAAAAATCCCCTCTTGGTAGGCTTCAAAAACAAAGATGTGTTTAATGTTTATATTCTGCAGACTAGCTATATGCAGTAAAATTGGTATTTAGATCAAAGGCTTTTGTTTAATTTGTTTTACATTAAAGGAAGATAAAGTATCTTAACTACAGCTGTTCAGGTAACTGAATATGGGAGAAGATACCCAGATATAAATTACTACATTGTAGGGCAGCCAGCATGCTAAAAGATATATAAATAAATGAAACATAGAAACAGAAAAAGAAATACATGGAAATATCTGAAATTGCATATGTATTTTTCATATTTCAGGGTATTTTTTCCTGTCTAAATTGACAGTGATTTATGTTCTTGAATCTGGATTTATTTTTATACTTATTCATATAGAATGTAACTGCTGTTTTACATGAGCAGAATTTTTTTTTGTCTTACTGCATTGCAAGTATACATGGAGCTATAAACACCATGTGCATATCTGTTTATTGGATTTTCATCCAATTTGGAGTGGAAGATACCTTGGTTTTCTTATAAACTCAGTTTCCATTAAGAATGAAATCAGTATCATATATGGTGTACAAATTCAGTTTTGTTAGTAGCTGTTTGTCCACCAGAGCTTTGTTTTTCCTTCCAATTGACAAATCTTCATTCATGCATCATGCCTCAGTTTTTTGAAAAGCCTTGCTTTAATACCTTCTGAGAAGACAATTTATTCTCATTTGGCCTCTTTTAGCTTGTCCCACTGTTTTTCTGGTGATCTTTTCTTGTCTTACAGCCTAATAGCATAGGGCTTTTCTATTTCTGTTTTTCCATCTCATAGCCTCCTAGGGGGTGCCATCTTTCCTCCAGTGCCACCACCAGTGCCCATCCAGGCTGTGGAAGCTCTCAGGGCTCCAGGGCAGCAGGTAGATGGGTACCAAGCCATGGAGTTGATAAACCTGCATGTTTGTGACAGCGACAGCCTTTTCAAAGAAACTGCCAGCAAATGTTCTGTCACAAAATTAGCTTTCTAGACAGACCACATTGAGGTCTTATAAGGTTCATTAGTCTGTCCATTGACTCCTGACATGAAGTTTATTCTGAGATGCAATTAAGGCCTTCATTTAAGGACTTTGTTTATTTTGAGACCTCAGTTGTTTCTCTCCTTTGTTCACAAGGGAGCATACAACAGTCTCATCAAAGGACAGGGTGTGAGATTGCATTGCTGTGCTCATCTGCTGTGTGAGACTACAGCAGCTCAAGGCCACTGTGGTGTTTTTAAACTGTTTTTATTTCCCTCACAGGATGTATTTGTAAGCAAACATAGTTTTGCTGTGCTGATATTTACCACAGCAGGTGTCAGGATGCAGTGCCAGGATTACCCCTTACATTGTGTGCTTGGTGGCGTTGTGGGACCATCAGGGTTATAGTTCTTGCACTCTGCTTTACAGTGGCATTTTGAGGTCTTCCACCTGGCTTCCTTTTTATTTCTCATCTTCTTTCACCATCTTTTTTCCAAGGACACTTGACCTTTTGCTTGGCTCAGCCAGTCTGGTTTTACTGTTAATTGCCCTGTATGGAAGCATCAAACTGAATCCTGCTCATTGTCTACCTCTAAAGAGGAAGGTGTGATGTTTCTGTAAATTCCCTCTAGTTTTTATTTCTCCTCTGTGTCAAGTATGATTTATTGACTGGTCAAGATGCTATTTTAAGCACAATGAATACACATAATAGATGTTTGTAGCAGGGGTTATTATCACTGCTGTTGGGGTCATGGGCACAACAACAAGAAAAAGCAGAGCATGGTTATGACTCTGGGGCTTTTGTACATTTGGTTCAGTGTATGGGTTATAATGACCCAAAGAAGGTGAGCAAAGTTAAACCAAGGTCTCCCAGCCAGCAGAATATTGATGTGCAGTTAGAGGCTGTGCACCAACCAAATTGTTTCCCATGTCCTGTTAAATGTCACAGTCATTAGAACGAGAAGAGAGGATTAGGAGCAGTAATAATGAGGTCTGCATGTCTGTCTGCACTCTGAATGGCTCAGTGTGTCTTATTTTCCCACCTGTAGTGCTCAAGTTCAGTGCACACAACGTATACTGTGAACTGAAGAACAAAATGTGGAGAAATAAGATTGCCACAGATGTCTAATATAAAAATGTGCTAATTAAAATGAGAAATGGCCGTAGGTATAAGGTCAGCATTGTTTCCTTGGTCTCAAAAGCAAGGAGAATTGCTCAGAGCAGGTACCCTGAGTTGGAACTGAACCCTGTAGAAAGTACTGTGAACTGGAAAGATACAGCACAATCTAGGTTGACAGGGAGGCTCTTAGCCAGGGCATGAACACAGGCTCTGTAAAGGGGATAGGGAATTCTTCTTTGGTCACTATTTTTTCCATCAAATTTTTTCCCAGTTATGCCATGTCATGAGCTGGCAGAGCAGGGACTGAATCTGTTACTGGGAGACAGGCTTATAAAAATCACATTGTCTCAAACTGGAAATAATTAGAGAATTTAATATAGCCTAAAAAACCCCAAACCCACAAAGCAATATTTGAATCTTTTCTGGGCTCTGGTGACTGATAAAAGTGGTATTTTGAGTTTCATGGTGAAGGAAATAATAATTGAATGTGGCTTTTTAAGCCTTTCTAATTTTTCTTTTTTGTCAGCTAGCAAGAAATAATCTAAATGACATTTAGATGTTGTAACACAAAAACTGTTTTTTAAATCCATGGATATGGTTTTGATATTCTTTTAAAAATTGACAAAATTTTTTAGGTATTCATCACACTTTTCTTATGGGAGAAGACTTGCTACATATTAAACATTTTTTTTGAGCAGTGGGTAAAATAGAATATAGGCTTGGCAAGCATTTCTCCAAGCTGGCATATGGTGAACAGAGGATGCCAAGGTACAAGCCAAATTAAT
Source organism: Zonotrichia albicollis (assembly GCF_047830755.1). Lineage (NCBI taxonomy): Eukaryota > Metazoa > Chordata > Aves > Passeriformes > Passerellidae > Zonotrichia > Zonotrichia albicollis. The sequence continues at coordinate 25,077,066 of NC_133825.1, read as the reverse complement.
TATTATTGCTTGCAGGACACTGTTGGAAGCATTTTTTCCCCATCCTTTTATGCTGACTTTTCCATAACCATTCCCTCACTCCCATTACAGGAAGACACTTGAACCTTTTCTTGCTAAGCAAAGAAGGATGCATAAAGAGAAAAGTAAAGCAAGTTTGTGCCCAGAATTTTACATTTAGCATCAGCTTTTGACATCTTCTGGAGTGTATGGAGCCAATGAATCACAATGTAGTCAGCCAAGCAGTCAAAACAGGACTTTGAACTTTTCCTGAGATGGAATCAGTAGCAAAAGCTCACATTAAAGGTGTTGGAGAAATCTATTTCAATAGCTAAAGTTTTTTGGTCTCCTGAAACTTAGTGCTGAATTAACATTTGTGTAATTATTGGAATTTAATTGTACTGGTTGTTTTCCATAACAAACAGGTTTGAATTTGTAATAATTCAATTATTGAGTTAGCCAGTATAGTCCAGGATGAGGTTTTCAATGATGACAAGCCAATCATCAGTAAACCAGAGTCTGCTCTGAGTTTTCTCCACCATAAAACCACAGTGGTTTCACAGCACGGGCCTTTGCAGAGGATACAGAATAATTGCCCATTACCAGGTCTGGTACTTGAAGGCAAAGAGAATTTCTGCCTTCTCTGACTTTCCCTCAATGAAAATAAAAGAAAACCAAAAAACCAACCCAAAGCAAACAAACCCCAAACAAACAAACAGAAAAAGCAACAAAAATCCCAAAGCCTACCCAATTTATTTGAAAAACAAGTAATTCAACAACTAGATTGTCAAAAATGCTGGATCTGCAAAGTAACTTCTTTTCTTGGTCTCATTTTTATCACTTGCAGCAGATTTTAGCCATTTGTTTTCCTGAAGATGATTGAGAAATATTCAACAATATTTCAGCAACTCAAGTTTAAATGCTTTTTTAAATGTGCTATTAATTTTGCTTTTAATTACTTTAAAGGAAATGCTTGGGTTCAATGATCCTGATATCAAAATAAATTCAAAAAGTAGTTCTTCTAAATGCTTTTCCAATTTATTTCTGCTCAGACTTTGGGAGTGAGCCATTTTAAGATGCTGGTTTGATCCTCTCTATGATCTGATGCTTTCTCTAACAAAATCAAGACTAAGATTTTTCTGTTCTTTGCTAAGGATTGCCATCTCCTAATGAGTTTTGGTCACAGTTATTTGGAGATTAAAGACTTCTCATGCGGTTTCTCAGTATTGAATGAATTAGTTTGATGCAGATTGTTTTTTCTTTTGTGTTTAGACTTTAATTGGTATACCATAGCTAAAGGTGGGCAGGGACTACATTTCCTATAGTGCCACTTCCACCTTATTCCCAACTTTGCATGTAGTTATGCTGTAAATAGATTTGATGTGTCTATGGTTTTACACTGCTTTGTTTCATCCTCTTCTGTGTGCCATAATGGAATTAGTCTCCTTCATTTGACATAAAATGAAAATTGAATATCTTCCTCTATGCATTTTTCAAATTTGAGTTGGTAAAACCTCTTTTCAGCCCTTTATTAGATTTGGCTTTGTGCATTTGAGAGGTGCTAAACTTGGATTTAAATGGATTCACTTAGGTGATGTGTTTAGACAAATGCTGTGCCTTAATGTCATTTTAGATTAGCAGCTTGCTTGTGGGATGGGTTGTGGAGGAAGTACACCGTGGTGACAGCTGAGAAATGCTTCTGCCTTGGGGCACATTGCAGCCTTCCAGTTCCTTTGACTTAATGGCCAAGCCACAACTCTTACTGTGAAATCCACCTTGACTTCTCAAGAAATTAAATACTGGATTCTGGTGTGGATTATTATGCTGGCTTCTGACATTTACACTTGCAGGAGCTGGCCTTATCTGAGTTTGTTGGGTTTTGGGGGGTTTTGTGGGTTAGGGATTTTTCTTCTTTGCTTCCACATGACAATATTTCTCTGCCTTCTGTGGGCAATCAGGAATGAGAAGAAAGACTGTTGCAGTACCTTGTGTTTTACAACTTGCCTTCCCCTGCATCTCTAATATTTTTCTAAGATTTTACCCTTCTAGTTTCTGTAAGTGAATACTAATCTCGTAATAAATTTAGGAAGTGTTGGATCTTAGGAATTAGGTTTATGTGACTAATTCAGGATTTACTTCCCTCTCACGTAGATTCTGGTCAGTTGTAATTTGTTATCTCTCTAAGCTTTTTCCCAGCTGATTCTGTGATTTAAAATAATAATTTTGTGGTAAGAGGCCCACAAGTGCCTAATTAGTCCATATGCAAGAACATTCCATTGATATTGAAATATGTCAGCTTAAAGCAGTTGGTGTGACTTAAACATATTAAGCCACCAGGAAGTTATTTGAGCTGCCTACTGCACATGAAAGGAGTGCAAAGAAATCATTCCTTCAGATCATTCAAATTCTTAATGATTGTTATTTCTCTTGGTTCCTCTGTCAAACATATTCCTGCTTGCTATATCAGCAGTTCCTGAGGTCAGCAACATGTCAATTTTAGTTAGCAGTTTTAGGTTTCCTGATGATCTGTTTCTGTAAATTTATTCTCCTTATATAACAGAGGACACAAATATCTGAATATGATGAATTTCCTAGAAACATGGTATTGCCCTGGAGATGTGATCACATGCAACTTTCTGGCCTTCTCTCTAGGAAAAAAAAATGAGGCAAATACCTAATATATAATAAAGTTGCCTTGGTTTGATATAGACCCAAAGTGAGATAATGTGATTCACTTAAGGTAGGGAAATACCAACATAAATCACATAACAGAAGCATATTTCTAAAACATTTTTATAATTGCTGCACTGATATAGCACTGTGGGAATGAGTTTCAGCTCGGTTTCTTTTGTTTTGGTCTTGCATCTGTGTGCAAATCAGATTTGTGCTCAATGAGACCCAACACACTGAAATTGATAGAATTGCAAAATCTTCCCTCTTATGAGAGAAACCCAGAGAGCTGCAATCCCTCCTGCTCAGCATGTGTCCAGTTTCTGGTGCTCAGGTACCTTGCCTAGTGAAGTTTTGACTACCTGCAGGGATTTTTGGGTAGGTTATTCAGCATTGTTGGTTTTTTGGGAGAGAATTTCTCTGATTCATTTCCTGTACCAAATCTGCTCAAGAGTAAATCACAAGAAAAATAACTTTTCCTTAGAAATTAAGCTGGTGTTACTACAGTGTTGTTTTACTGCTGGGCATCCAGGGCTCAGCAATGGAAAAGTTGCCACACCTGGATTCCTTGTTGGGCTCAGAGAAAAGAGTGGATGTTTGCTGAGGTGCTGTGAGAAGCACTGTCCCCCACCACATGTGCGGTGAGCACAGCAGGACAGAGCAGAGCCTGAGGCTTGGTGCCACATCCGTGGGGCCACATCCCCTTTGGAATCCCTGCAGGAAAATTGCCCTCCTGGCTGCCATGTCTGTGCCCACATGTTTCACATTCAGGCATTGCCAAGTTTACATCTCACACTAGAGTCACACCAGGGATTGCACAGTTTAGCTGGCAAAAAGCACTTCTATGTCACAGCAAACTTAATTAATAATATAGCAAGTGGTTGGTTTAAACTGACATAATTTTTTCTTTTTTACCTGATTTTGCTGGTGCATGATTCTAGCTTTTTAAAAGTTTATCTCAATATGCCTCTGATTTTTCACCTCTTGAACCTGAATTGCTTTCTATTTGTGACATGAAAATTAGTTGCCATGGAAATGATTGCAGAAGATCTCTTAAACAGGGGACTTAAAAAAGATTGTATATATCAGCAGATGGGCTTAGCAGTGAGCAAGGAAGAAATATCACCTAAAATCTAAGGTGCAGGGGGCAGGATTTTTTCTTTTTTAAACTGTCTAGATTTTTGTTTGTCTCACAGCATCATTTAAACCACTGCTGATTTCCTAGAGCACTGTTTCCCTGTGGGTGTTTAGCTGACATCCTGACTGACTTGAGAGCATATCCTTATATCTGTGGTGACTGAGTACCAACTTTTGTGACAAACAGGGTAGAATGAGCTGCAGCAGGGAAACAAAACCTGCACGGGGGACAGGTGTAAGAACAAAGGTTCAGAGGATTCCTTTGCTGGCCCAAAAATTGGTGCCAACCAACCCACCTTCCCCAAATTCTGTGCAACAAGAGCATCTGCCTGATGAGCACAATGACAACAGCCTGGAGGGCCAATTCTGCTCAGCTATATTGCAATGTTTTCATGTCTTAGTAAGGATCTGACCTGAGGTATTTCTAGGCTAATGCTTTTGACTAGGATAAGAATGAGAAATAATTAATTCATGGTGGGACTGCAAGGCTTTCACTGGGATAGCTTTCATTCACAGCACTGGCACAAAGATTCTCCCAGATTCATGGGAAAAATCAAATGCATTTTTCATTATGGAGGATTGTAGCCTTTCTATCCACATATCTACATCCACAGTGATGGGAAGCTGACAGTCTCTCTGCACATGATGTTAGGGAGAATGCTCAGTAGATTGAGCTCTGGTGTGGTTGGCCATAAGGGCAATTTCAGGGAAAAGTCAACTAAGCTTCATATTATGTAGGGGACAATATTTAGGTCTGTAATTTTTTTGCCTAGGTATAGTACTAGTGTGGACATTTTAAAAGGGTGTTTACAGATATCCATTTTGTTTGTCCCTGTAGAGAAAAAAAGACAATTAGATCTGCTTGTTTGCACAGTGAGGATGTTTAAAGGTACAATAATCTCTTGCTAGTTCTCAGAACATTAGTCCTCTGCAAGGGATTCACATGCAGCCTGGCTTGAGTTCTTACTAGAAACAAACCCTGTTTCACCATGTCTTTGCAATAGGGGTTTGACCCTTTCTTGTGCAGTTATGACCCATAGTGATCACAGCAAAACTTCATAGAATGTCCCAGGTGAAAGAATTTGGCTGCGCTCATAACCTGGGAGGATGGGCTTTGGAGAATATACTGCACTATTCTGACAGAGCTGCTGTCCTGTCCTGATGGGGCATGGGCTTTTGCTAGAAAAGTATAAATAAAATACCTCAGAAAGCTTCACTTGTAGTCACTGGAATAAGAGAGTATTAAAGAAAAAAGCTCAACATTTAGTTCAGACCATTCTTTTGTTTGAATATTTTAGTGTATAAAAATATCTGTACAGAGAATTAGAGTTATGTACATGAAGAATATTTTCCAAAATCACATTTTGAATTTATACAGATGTCTTTAATCAGAAGACACAAATTTTAATGATTATGCTTATAAGTATATAAAAAAATACAACACAAAAATATCTAAGTTAAATGGCAATGCTTGATTTTTGCTTTATATACTCAAGATGAAGGGCTCATCAATAATCCCATCATGGAAAATTATTTGTAGCAATGGGTCTTCAAATAATTAAATTATGTTGTATTAGAATATTTTAAACTTCTTAAGGCCATCTACAAATAGAAAAATAATTTGATGTAAATTACTTGTTCTAGCTGGGCACTTCCACAGGAAGGGTCAATGTCATCAGAGTTAAGGGACAACTTATTCTTCGCAGCCATTTCTCCAAATTTGCAGTGAACTTGAGCCCATCTGCCACATCTCCATCTCTACTTCCTAGGAGCATTCCTAGTCTCATGCAGGAAAATTGTTTGAAATGCTTCTTTAAAATATTTCTGACTAATCTCTTAGTTGCTTTCTCTCTTTATAAGCATCTGCATAATATATAGAAATAACTTCTTTCACTGCATAGGTAAATATTTTTATTGTTTATATTCTAAGTATTATCAATTTTTTGTTATTATCCAAACATATACTATCATGAATCTAGGGTGTTGAAATATCTTGTATTTAAAGCCTCATGTCTTCTGTGTGTTACATACTACATACATGTGGTTTTCAAAAGAACCATAAAGGTGTGAAGTTTGTCTTGTTATTTTTTTAACTTAGTGCTGATATTTTTGTGTAGAGTTAGCAGTAGTTCTTAAATAGAAAGATTCCACAGGCATCTGTACCTTATTATGCAAGTAGAATATCACAGAAATCACAATATTCATGGTGACTTCATTGTTTTTATCTTATTTACGTAGCTTCTGACTCTCTGTGAACTGTAGAAGGGGCTTCCTTCTGGTGTCTGCATCTAGCAGCCACATCTCCAGTGATGGATTTGAAGGCATCTGAATCCCTGAGCTGAGGGGTTCTATTTTAGTATGGAAATCAGCACTCTTAGAGGTGTTGTCCAAGCTAAACAATCAATATCTTGTTGGAACATGTGGAGTGTCAATGAGGTTTGTGTTGCTGCTCCATGATTACATTCCTTCCTGGAGTGGTGACTTGCACCGTGCTCCTGAGTGATGCCCCACAGCTGTTGCTGGCATCACCCGGTGCAAACATACAGTTTGCAGTATATTGGTGGAGCAATATTGTGGTGGCTGTACAGCACCCTGCAGGACAGAGTATTAAATGCTTCTCAGCTGTGACTTGGGTTTCTAATATAATGGAGGAGAATTCAATAAATTTCCACTTTGGAAAAGGAAAGAAAGATTTCTAGGCCTAATTAAAGAAGATTTTTAGGTCTAAAAAGATAGAAAAAAGTCTCAACAACCACGAACAGGAGCTCACTGTTGTATTTGGAGGGGTTGTTTTTAAAAAAAAAACAACCAAAATCATAGACAATATGGTTAACACAACCCACAGTGTATATTCTTACTTGTCTGTTCTCTTGCATGACAGTAACACAATACCCTAAACAAGAGAGCATGTTATGAGACAGCTTTTCATAGGAGAAAGCTTTTTGCAAACTAAGATGGACGTTTCTGATTGAGATGTTTTGTGTTACTTTACATCATGCAGCGTCTAGTCTTCATGCTTCCCTTTTGACAGCCAGGCTGTTGCTGTCCCTCCTCATTAGAGAGCCCCTAGCAGTGTGAGCTTTCAGTGTGTCCTCCCTTGCTAAAATGGTCAGCTGCACCTCCACAGCACAACCCAGCCTGAAGAGGTTTTTGACCTGACCTTTTCTAATTGATGTCTGAACTCCCTGGTAAATGACAACTCTGAGCACTGTGAATTTTCAGCTTTTGGGTTTATCCTTAAGTACATTTCATTTGAATTTGCTTAGACTACAAACCATTATATCTACCATTTGGATATCCTCCTATTTCCAGGATTTCTCCAGGCTGAAGTAGGCATCATTTTCTTCTGGGTATTGGCTACAGCTGACTGTGCCTGGCAGTACTTTCAGCCCTAACAGGTAGCATAAATCTAGCCCTGGACCATCCACTCACAATACCTGGCTGTGAGTGCTGTGGATTTATTTGGAGATTCAGGTACCAATGAAGGAGAAACTTTTTCTTTAGAAGCATTTTCAAGGGTTATAAAACTTCTGCCTATGCAGAAGAAGAATGGAAGCATTTTCTGTGGTTTTCTCTAAGGGCAGGCAACTAAGCTGCAATAGTAATCAGTTAGAAATTTATTCAGACCCCTTGCTGGGAGGTGATTCCTATCCTGCTACTAAAGCTCTCTGATTGATGTGCTGTTTTTCAGCACTGCCAGTTGTACTTTGCAATTGCCATTTTGCACCATTTGCAAGAGAAGGATTTGCCCATCCTGACTCCAGAGTGAAACCAGAAAGAAGGTCAGCAGTTATGCTACTTATCCAAGCTGCAGCCTGGTGAAGAGGAGGACAGGCTGCCATTTAAATGGCTCTTGGTGGTACACCACCCAGCATTTGTTGTGGGTGTAGCCAGACAGTTCCCATCAGCAGCCTGCCTCTGTATTCCTGTGTTAGCCTCCTGCATTCAGGGAGCAATGCTTTTGCTTTGGCGTTCAGCATCCTTCATACAAACTTTCCCAGCTTTTCACCACTTGGTTTGGCTGCCACTATTTGTCTTTGCCCTGGCATACCTGAGCAGCACTTGCTGTCACACCAGCTGAAAAGCATTTGAAGTTGTTCCTGCTGTTTTCTGCTGTGCTGCTGTTCCTGAGCTGTACACAAGCCTGATTATACGGTAACGTGAACCTAATCTCAGGCAGTAATGATGTTTGCTGGGCTGATGGATTGGACTTGGGCATTAAACATGTATTAGGATCATGGCTTGAATGAGAAGCAACAAGGTTACCAAACTAAAAAAATCTCAGCCCCCTGCAAATCTAATATAAGCCTTACAGATATAATGAAAATCAAAGTTAGCATGTGAAATTTTTTCAATGGCGTATTCATTGTAGTGAGTTTGCATAAGACTTCAGTAATTTTTCAAAATAGCACAGGAAATTATTTTGTATTTAATTTCTTTACGTAGTTACTGTTGATCCAATTGGCAAATATTTTGTAAAATACTTTCACATCCAAATTTTAAAAATGCAGAGGACGCATCTAAAGATCAAGAGCTCAGTAGAAATCAGTAAGATTCCAGTACTCAGGTAGAACATTGTTCACAGAAAGGGTGATGAGATATGGGAATGGGCTGCTCAGGAACGTGGTGGAGTCTCCATTCCTGAGGTGTTTAAGGGAAGACTGGATGTGGCACTCAGTGCCATGGTGGCATTAGAGGTCTTTTCCAACATAACGGATGCTATGATTCTGTTAATCTCAACCACTGGAAGCATAAGAGTCACTAATCCAGTAACCCTGTCTCCATTATCACATAGCAAATATGTAAAGCAGAACAGCACTAAAAGGTGTTTCAGAGCCCCCAAGTGTGTGATATAACTCTGATAGTGTGTGCTTCAAAGACAAGTGAAAATGTAGACTAAAATCTCAAGAATTTAAATTCAGAATCTCGAAATGAGTAGGAGTTTACTATTAATGATCTTGGAAGCCTTAAGAGGAGTGTATTAATTTAAAATGGTTTTGACAATTAAAAGACTATAGATAGCTGCTTTATCTAGCATCTAATGTTTTAGTTTGGTTTGAAAGTCGTTAATATTTCATAAGCCTCCATGAGTTTCAGCGAGATTTAGAAACTGGGCTACTAAATCATAGAAGTGTTGTGAAAATGTGATTTAAAAAAAATTCCTGAGCAGTGCTGTGCTTGGACTGGTTAAAACTTTGTGTCCAGAGTGTTTCAGTCCTACAAACTGAATCATGTTGTCTCCTTGCTTTGTGAAATCTAGGGATGCCTTTCCTTCTTTTAAATACAGTGGGATCAAGATGTGAGCCTGTGTTGTTCCTGGGGCTGGACCAATACTTGCTGCTTGATTATAAAAAAATGAGATCATTTAAATAATGAATAATAGAGGCTTTAAGGCTAACGGAATATTCCATCCTTAGGATTTGACAATCTGTGAAAATACAGGAAATGAAATGGCACATTTGCTGCCATGTAATCCAACTGGGGAGGAGGGTAGAGGGAAGGGAGGGCAGGCAGCTCAGTGATCAGCAGGAGCTGTGACAGTGAGCTTGGATGCTCATGGAGAAGGTTTTTGCTTTGTTTTTGTCATGATGCCAAAGGTGCTACCACAGTTGTGTGAGGTAATGACTCCTACTGAATTTCTGGAGGAAACCCCGTTACAAATACAGCACCTTACGCAGAAAGTGGTGTATAGCTCTACCACACTGCCTCCATACCTCACCCAGCAGAAATATACTTTAGTTTATGTGTACCGAGACACAGGCAAGCCAAGAAGCTGACATTTGTTTTGCCTTTGATTTGTTTGGGGTTTGTTTGTTCTGGGGTGGAGGGGTTTCGTTTATTTGTTTTTGTTTGTGTTGTTGTGTTTTTTGTTTTGGTCAGGTTGCTTTTTGGTTTTTTTGAGGAGAGAAAATGCATTGTGATTGCTTTTTTCTGTTTTTCATTATGTGTATCCCTGCCATCTGTGCCAGTGACCCCCAAACCACTCATAGAAGAAATGCTTTTCTAGGCCAGTCTCCCCTCACCCTGGCACAATCTGTCTGCAGGGGTGAGAATGCAATTCATTCATTCCTGTTCGGACTGGTCAGAGCTCTTGACAAGATGTCAATGCCTACTGTGATAGCTGTTCTTAGCCTTTTTTGTGATTTGAATGTCTTACTTGGAAAAGAGCCCTGAGCTTGTTGAAATAACTCCACAGAGATTCTGAGAGAGCTCTGAGATTTTAAGGCCAATCAGTAAACTGCACTGGCTTTGAAATACAGCCTTTTTTATCCAGTTACCTCTAGTCAATTCAAGCTGTGGTGTCCTTGCATCTCTGCCACTGTTCAGCTGTATTTTGGGTTTGTTTCAAGGCTTTCACAAGGCAGATAGATCTCTCTGAGACAGTCAACAATAAATGCCCATGGAGTTCAAGAGCATGATATAAAAAGAATAGTGTATCTACTGCTTCCTTTGAATTCTTATAAAAGCAAACAAACAAAAAATAATAGGAGAAGTTCTTTGCTGAGCGAGCTGTTGAAGAGGACAGCAATGCATTCTGTGCTATGTGGAGGAGGAGTTACCAGCCCTGATACCTGCACTCTGTATATTCATTATTGTGCTTTCATCTTCTTCCACCTTACTAGAAGTTTTAAGTTTAGCCAAATTTCAGTGACTCCAGTGGGGTTTCTTCCTTTCTGCATCACTGGATGACAAGGGAATGAGAAATCTTTGACCAGATTCCTGCTCCTCTCGTCTAGGATGGCAACTGTCCAAGAGCTGTTCTCAGTTCTTACCCTCATTAGGTATTTCCTTGCTCTGTGAAGGATTATTCTATGAACAGAGGAGCTACAGAGTTCAAAATGAATACAGCTAATTATAGTTTGAACCCTTCAGCCATTCTAGAAAAGTCTGGGAAGGGAATACAGCTGGGGAAAATTGCTGCAAATATGTATGAGTGGTTAAAAGGATGACAGTGATTTCATGGGCCACTTACTATATCAGATGCATCTCTTGACACAAGGTAAGGGGGAATTACTCAAAATACCTTAAGCTGGATGAACTATGATGTAGAGCCTCTAATTCTTTAGGCTGTACAAACATAATGTGTGCTTTGGGACATGCCTCCTATATTCTTAAAATGTGGTGATGTAGGCCCTATGGAGGATATTCCAACAGCCTCAGCTACTGTTATTTCTCTTCTGAGTTCCACAGTGCTGCTTGGTTGGATTGCAACGTGAATAGATGAATTATGGAAATAGAATAATTTTTATTTTCTTCTCCTATTAATGAGACCACATGAAAATCTCCCTCAGGAAAAAAAGACTATTTTTTTCCCCAAATAATCCTTCCTGAAAGTAACTTTATGAAGGTGACTCATTTTAAATTCTCCATCATTTAGGGACCCATGGTATCTGTACTGCCTGTTGGTAATGTCCATTAAGCAGCACTAGAAATGCATTTTTTTTCTTGGTTAGACACTCCAACGAGTTCAATTCTGCAGGAAGAAATGTCTTTTACTCTAAATATTTCTTTTGTTCCCGGTCTAAATGCATTATGCAAATAATTCTCTTCATAAAAAAAGATAACAAATGTTTGTGTTTTGGTTTGGAATTTTTTTTCAGACAGCTCTGAACATGATAGTTCAGGAAGCCAGTGTAATTTCAAGAGCTTAAGAAGAAGCAGCTACAGTATAATAGGATCTGGGTTTTATGCAAATAAAACCATTATGCCCATTACTGGAGCATAGCAAAGTAGAGAGACCTCTGCACTTATGGGCAATATGACAAGTGCTTTATTTATGATAACTCTTCGAATTTTCTCGTGGCATTTTCTGACAGTTCCATGTGGGCTCCAAAAGGCAGAGTTGTATGTTGCTGAAAAGAACTTAACAAATTACTTTGTGCAAAACAAATGTTCTTCTCAGATTTTGTTTTGTTGCCTTTTAGCCCTCCAGCAGTTCAATATAGTCTTGACACTACAAAGGATTGTACTTCAATATATATGCTTAATCCAACATAAACGTGGAAGGTGGGAAAGGTCTTCAAGTGTACGATTAAACAGCTCCTAAGTGTTACAGGTTCAGTGTGTGAAAGTCAACAAAAGCCACCTTGCCGCAGGTCAATGCAGAGTGCCCCATTTATTCTCCTGTTACACCAGACAGTTGAGTATGTGAGCTTCCTAAAGGTCTGCTCAGATGCCCCAATGATCTGAACATGTTGATCTTGTCTGTTTGTCATTCTATCTCTCAGGTGTTTGCATTCTACAGATAGTGTCCTAAGGCATAGAAAAACTGAGTGATTTCCTAACTCTGCAGAAGGGCAGTTATGGCCCTTGGCTCTGGAAAGCCAAGGGAATATTTTCATCCTTCATTTCTAGAAAGTCTGGCTTGTAAGTTTGTGTGTCCAGTGACACCATGGTTTTGATAATTCAATTTCTTCTAATTATACTAAGGAAAAGACCAAACAACTTTGGGCTAAGGTGTGCCTGAAGTTTATTCTTAAACATATGGTACCTAATGAGATGATGCTTTCAATGAGTACTTTCATAGCAGCTAAATCTCTGAACAGTACTCTTACCTGCCTCTAAACAGGAGAGGTTCTAGGTTCACTTCCATGGGCAAATTGTTACAACTACTAGAGTACATTAATATTTTTTCTTTAAACTTGATTATGCATGATTTGATCTCTCTCCCATATTACTCTTTACTCTTCTGTCTCAATAGACATTGAGCTTCAGTGCATTGGCATGGCAGTGACCAACAAAGGGACTCTTCTGTGCCACTGCAGCTCTTCAAACTTTGCCATAAAAATTATCATTAATTTGTTTTTTTGAAAAGAAAAATGCCCATCCATCTCACTTACTGGAAGCTTACAGCGCACAGTGAGGAACTGGTAGCTAAAGATACCTTGTTTCTCTGGTGGTGCTTTTGTTGCTGTATCAAAGCTTGTAAAGAATAAATGCCTGGACTTTGGAGAAGCACACCCGAAACCCTTCCCACTTCTGCTTACAATATTATTCTCTCTGTTAGAAAATAACAAGTAGGCAAACCTACTTTTCTTTTGTTTCCCAGTCTTCCCAAGTAAGTCCCACAGCCAGTAGCAGCAGAAGAGAAAGAAAATTGTGATGCAGTGTAGCAAAATGGAACAGATAATATACATGTAGGCAGGTTATTGTGCTGCAGCCTTAGAAAAAGGAATAGTCCAGCTCTGCTTCTGTCAGCCACAGAGGAAGTGTCAGTTTACACATTTATGAACTAATCACAGTAATTTCTATTGTAAATCTCATTAACCTTGGCTTAGCTCTGTAAGTCAAAACTTATTCTTTGCTTCTCTGGTCAGTGCTGGGGTTGCTGTTCTGGTCATTGGTGGGGCTATTTGAAGGGAAGGCAAATGTGCTTTTGAGAAATTGAAGCACTGTTGGGCCAGTGATGCTTTAGCACCTGTTGGGTGCAACTTGCCCATCTGGAATGCCCTCAGCTAACATCAGCCCGTAGTTCAGACTGCAATGCCTTTTCTTCAGGTTTTATGTGCAATACATAAAAATGTGACAACAGCTCCTTGAAGGCATTGTGCAGCATCTGCCAGCTGACCTGTCTCCTTATTCACCAGTGGGAGGGATTTGGCAGCAATAGCTTTATAAACTGGTTTAAAAATAAAAATCTCCCATTATTTTATTTATTTCTGCTGACCTAAGTGCAAGGTAACAGTAGAAATTTATGGGGAAAGCACTTCAAGGGACAGAGTTGGCAAACTACCATCCTTTATGTGTGGGGTAGGACACCCACTAAGCAATGGGCCTCGTGCAATTGAGTAGCCTTCATGCAAATATGTGAATGGCACTAAATGGTCCTTGTGAGCTCAGTACAGTTTCCGTCAGTGAAAAATGCTGTAAGCAGAAGTACTTAGAGATACCCTTACTACTGCAGTAAGCAGAAATCCAGATATTGTATGTAATTAAAGACAGCAAGGTTGGTAGAATGTGCAGATTATGCTGGCAAGTGTTAGGATATATAAGATGCATTCTGCTGTTCCACATGATCTAGTAGGGCAAGACAAACATGTTTAGCTTCATGGAACAGCTTATGAAAAAGAAAAAAACCAAAACTATTTGTAATCAAATGTTAAAATTTTATTTATGGAACTATCAGCTTTTGATACAAACTCAAGACCATTCAAGGTATTGTAATTAGAAAATCAATCCAGAACACCCAAAGTCTGCTTATGTTTGTACAAAGTTGTTTTTCATATGTTTCAGTAACTTAGTTTAATACTTCATTGACTTGCATCTCAAAAGCTTTGTGTCCAAATCTTGGCACTGAAAGAATTTTCCTGCACAAAGACAGGGACTTTGTCTTTTAAGTCACCTGTTCATGTAGGAGGTGGCATGTGATTGCCACTCAGAGGCTGGTTTACTTTTGTTAATTAAATAGTGATTCCCTGGGTTAGAGAAGTGTGCCATCAATATCAGCCAGAAACTACACATGCTGTAGAGGAAGGGCCCATCTTGTTCTCTTGCTGAGTCACTCCTGAGGGGAAGTTAAGTCCTGCTGCTGCCAGCTGTAGTCTGGGCTCTAGATGAAAATCATTTCACCATTTCTGCATTTCCAGTCTCAGCACTGGACTTCAAAGGAATGATCTTGGCACTTGTATGGGGATTTTTCTGTAGACAGGACAGCACCAGGAACAGGTAGCTGTGTGAGACTTCACAATACACTCTGTATGCTGTAGCTCAAGGTGAAAGAGATAAGAGAAATTAATTTTCCATCAGAGAGTCATCCCAGACTTTTAGCATCTCTTCTGCCCATGACAGAGATGAGTGGAGCCCAGTAAGGTGGGAGCAAAAGGCCCCAAAATAGCAAACACAGGTGTTTTTTTTCTGTGTCTGCTCTGTTACAATGCAAGTAACTCATTTTGCATTTCATAAAACAGAGCTTGAGATTTTGAAGGTAATTTTATTTCCATGAAATGCATGAGCTCTGCTCACTTGCTTTGCTGGCTAAAAAGGGTCTTGAGATGAAAAAAAGCCAGAGCCTAGAGCTGCAAACGATGCATGAACTGACACAGCCTCATATTCTGCTGTGGTTTTCTCTGTGATGCAGCACTCAGTTTTATAGAGTCATCAAAACACATTAAAGTCAGGAAAAAATAGAAAAACTGACAACTGTGGGGTTTTTTGGCTTCCTCAGTTAGTTTATACTGATCTCCACAAAACTCGGATGCTGTGTAATGATGTAACTAAGAAAATAATTATTCACATAAATAATTCCTGCCACCAAAAATTGCAGTGTTTTTAAAATAAAACCTGCACAGAACCATTTTGCCAAAATACTGGTTTCATTGATCTTACATATTTTACAATCTTAATTTAAGTTTGGGATTTTGTATCTAAAAAACATGGCTTTTTGGATTAAGGGCTTTTGGGCAAAGAAACATCCTTGATTGACACTAATACATGTGATCCCATCTGATTACAGTTGTGAAATATGCTTTCAGGCCTACCCCACAATATATTAAAGGGATGTTTTTATAGTGTGCTACTCTGTACAAGTAAACAAAATGCTTTTTAATGTGTCCAGGAGGGCTTTTAAAATTTTCCATGTCCACAACCATAATAATTTAAATAATGTTTAGATTATTCTCTGTGAGGTCTGTGCATTAGCACTGAACTCACACTAAGCAACAGCCAAAACCATATACTCTCTCCTGACAAAATTATTTTTAAGGGCAGATCCTGTTAACCCTATAGGGAAGCTCATTGTCCTTGAAAAAAATAAGAGAAAATACAGGAAATTATTTGCTCTGAGTTAATTTCAAAGTCAGATTCTGTCAAAATCTCACTTGTTTTTTTTTCCTCTACAGCTCTGAGGTTTCTGTGTAAAACTAAAAATGTTCAGGTTATGATGCTTCAAGGTTGGATTAAGACAATGATTTGACATGCAGCTACTCTGAAGTAGAGCAAATGTGTGGGAGAAGCAATGCTGATGGCAGAGTGAAATTCTGATCCTTTGTAAGCTTCCATGTGCAAGTTTCCTATAATCCCTGCATTCCTCTAAACCAGTTTTAATTCTAAAACTGCTTGTTTTATGTGGTGTGAAATTTGTATTGCTGAAATCAAATGGCTTGGCTCCTGATAAATAAATGGAATAGCTTAGGAGACAGTATGCACCACTGATGCCACCTATGTTTCCAGATAAGCTTTTCAAGCTCTGAGTACAACCTCTTTTAGGAGACTGATTTCAATTAAAAATATCCCAACTTTTGATATGATTGGAATGTCCATGGAACTGGTGTGACTGTAGAGGCTTGATAAGCAAAACACTCACAATTTAACAGGTGCTGTGGTGTGTTTTATTTAGATTCTGCTTTTGCTTGGGGATAAAAACAGCCCAAAAACATGATGAAGAGTGAAAGAGTTAACTTGAGATTAATGTAAAATGAAGTAGATAGCTGGGAGTAGCTTGGTGGTATGTACATCTGAAGCTGGAAAATTAAGGTTCCAGCTGACTAGTCAAGTCAGCTATAGCTAAATAGTGTTCAACCACTGCACCAAAAACTTCTCATATTGAAACCCTTTCTTTACTGGCCCTAAAGCAGTAGAGAAATTGCATCTTTGAGGAAGTGAAGATGCCACTAATTTGTAATTATTAAAAGAGTCTGAGATTGAGAATTTCCAATTACTACTTGGATGACATTTTATTTGGTGAATAGATAAGGGGTTTGCATCCTTTATTGAAAAGGATTTCTCCATTAGAACTCTCTAAGGTGCAGCACACAGGGAATGCTTTGGGAAAGCAAATTTTGATTACAAAAGGTATCTCTGATAAGGACCTCAGTAGCTTGAAGTCACATTACCTGAATTTTAAGGTCAAAGATTTATCTTGACAATGAAGACTACTATTTTACTTTGTAAGTTAGTTCTGTTTAGAGAGAAACTTCCAGGAAATGTATCTTCTTGGAAAATCCTCTGCATGTTGGTGGCATTATTCTAAATGGAGATCCTGGTTCTATTATGAAATTCAGGATTGAATTCAGGTGCATACAAGTGTAGTTGGGAGGAATGCAATTCCTGGCATCAGTTAATGCCTAAGAGCTTTGGCATTGCACTGTACCATTCTCTTATTTCTTTCTATATTACAATTATACCTCTTTGGTTATACTAAAAAGGTGACTGGGAAGCAGTGTTTTGAAACAATCTTCTGCTGGCAGAGGTTTTACCCTGTGGGACAATGACCAGTGTGGAGCTCAGTAACAGGCTGTTAACAAAATGCACAGCAAGGAGGCAACGTATGAAGCTGAACCTTGGCAAAGCTTTCTAAATCAAGGGAAAGCTTTGTCCTTTTTGTGGATTTTAAAATGTAGGAACAGTATTTTTCTCCATAAAAACTAATACTTTTGAGATTTTAATCTTTGATATCACATAAGAAGCTTTATGAGGAAATGTGTTGCAGCCTATTTTGGATAATAATATCAATGTTTTGTGCAAACAAGTACTGTTAATTGTAGGGAGCATTTTCACTCCAAGCACTAATAAAAATATGTGTGTTCTGCTGATTACCATTAGTGCTGAGTTTCCCCTCCTTCAATTCTTTTAATATTGTTTGATTAAGCTTGAACTTTATTGGTTTAATTTCTCCTTCCCTGGGATCCTGAGTGTTAATTTGGAATGAACTCTATCCAAAGCATGCATTTGAGAAGGGAGGGAGTCAATAGCAGAGTTTCATTGCTAGAGAGGCTCTCTGGCTACACCCAGAAGTATCTTGTGTTTGTGAACTCTCTTTGCCCTGCACAAACATTAATTAGTTTAACTGAGTTCTTTAAAATCTCACGGACCCTGCAAATTTCTACATTACATCTGTACGTGCACCGTTTATATTTCTGTAATGTTTTTTGCATTCAAAGCTGTTTCATGCAGTTTTGCAGAGCAGTCTGTGTGTTAACTGGGAATTCAGCAGTGGCATCTCTATGCTGCTGTATATGCAGGCATGGTTCTAGAAATCTGTAGTTGCTCTATTTCATTATCTGCTGGTTGTGTTAGGTGGCCTCATTAACCTTAAACAAAGATGAGAGTTAGTTCACTGACAATGTGGGTTAATTGTAACTTGTATCCTTTTCCAGTGCTCTGTAGTGTTGGGCATTCTCTGGGTGTTGCACAGAGGCAGAGATTTGTACAAAAGATACAGTGCTCTTAGCTGAAAACAGACTGGGTTTTCTCTATACAGAGCTGTCAAAATGTATCAAATCTGTCTGGAATGACATTTTCTGAAGGAATATTTCATTTGTAGTTTTAGTGATCTGCAATTGCTACTGTTCTGATTCCTTATCCTTATTTGTTGCATGCTAGCACTTCATTCTCACTGTTTCTCAAATTCAGACCTTGGAAAAATTTCTCCAGCTATTTCTCAGCTTAAATGTACTGTCATGACTGTAGTTCCTATCCCCTCCCCTGCCACTGATGTTTCTCTACATCATCTTTGTTTCATCTGTCTCTGCTTTTTGCCATGCTCCGTGCATGACCTTTCACCTAAGGCAAACCAGTGTTCTTTGAGCAATGTATAAAACCTTTCTTAATCCATTTAACACAGTCCACAATGGCCATACCCCTTTTATTTGTCTTCTATGCTTGTACTTAAGATGTGCAGTGACACAGCAGGTGCTCCTCTTTCAGTACCTATTGCTTGTAGGAAAAGCATTGTGAGTGCTTTCAATGTCATAGCAAATAATTTGGGTTCCTTTGCTGAAATTGTCAAACATGTAGATCTTCTGTTTTAACATCAGTGTTTTTTTATAAATTGGATTTCCATAGTCCATACAGCTGTTTCTTTATTTCCTCTAAGCTATATGGAGACACAAAGACTCTTTCCACCTCTTGGATACATATTTTAGTACCATGAAATTCTTTAGTGGAGGTGACTTCTGGGAGGAAAGCAACAGACAATTAATTCGTAACCCTAAGTGGTAGCGGGTCTGGGAGAACTAAAGACTAATTGAGCTAAGCCTTCACTTGCCTGTTTGTTTTTATAACCTAATTGTTCATTTCACAATGACTGTAAGCAATGTGATTAATATAAGCTGTGAGAGCAATCAAGCTGAAAGATGATGGTAATGGACTACGGGAGGATATTCTTGTTCTCAATCGTCTTATTTTGCTGCAGTTTTGTAAAGCTCTTCAGCTGAGCTATGGAATGCCCTGAAATTGCTTTGGTAGCCAGCAGGTATATCAGGCTCAATCTACTGACAGGCATAGTGCCATTGCTGGTAGTGTTTATAGCAATAAAATTTGAAATAGATTCTTCTATTTTGTTTGTCCTTTGGTTCTTTCCTCTGTATCATCCTATATCATCTTCAGACACAAGCAAGATATAAATGCTCACTTGCCATTTGCAGGTCAGGTCTCATTCTTTGCACAGAGAGACTCCTTCCCAGGAGACTTTCTCTCTTGCTTGTTGCTCCATTTTCCACTTTCAGAAGGAATAAAGGCCTTTTGTCATTTGGCCTTATTTCCCCTATCACTTTAAAGAAATGTGCTGCTTTTCTGTATATGAACAAGGTGAGGCTGATTGAATGCGAAGTTCTTTCATGTAGTTGCCTGCATTAGACTTTTAAATTGCAAGGCAGAATTAAACTAGATATGCAGTGATGCTTTTATAAGGTATTTAAAAGTCCAGTTCTGCTGGCAGCTGGCCTAGATATAGTCACAGTATTAGATTTCTTCAGCAAACTGGAAAAGCATGACCTTGACATCTTTGCTTCTGTTAGCCTGAAATAAAGGTGGTACCAGTCACTTTCAAGTGGGAAAAAAAAACATTATAAAGCCACATGTGCTTGTTTTGAAGCAGGTAGACTTAAAAATCTCAAGAGTAAAAAGCATTTTCTTTGGTTCAGTTTCTTATTTATGAACACTGTATGCTGAGAAATTCTTCTTACAATCAACTGAAAGATGCCCACACTTTCATTTTTTAATCATTTTCTCCCTGAAAGTAAGCCATAGGCTGCATAAACACTTCATATGTGCTGCTCAGAATCAAAATCAGTGCACAGCAATAAAGCCAGGCTCAATCCCATTAATATAAATTGCCCACCTGCAGAAGAAAGAAACTGTATCATCATCATCATTTCATTTATGCTTAGATAGCAACTGCAGAGCCTCACTGTTAAATCAGCACAAGCCAATATGTAGATATTCTGTGGTCAAGATAGATAAATTCATGTCCCTAAAGCCATTCCTTCCTTTTAATGCTTTTTTACACACAGCTGAAAGAATAAGTTCCTCCTGGCACAATGGATAAATGTGACCTCATGCTTGGTCTTCATGTTCCAACAGCCTGAAGTAGAACCCCCAGTGATGTGTATGGTTTTTGTACTGTATTTTAGTTATTTTCCCGGGTGTACTGGTTTTGTGACATTGATGCATGACACCCAAAAGAACTGTCTGAGGATTGGTTTTCATAATTTTATGTTTTAGGTGAAAAAATTGTTTCAGTTGGGCCTTCAATGCTTATTAATCTCATACAGCATCAGGAAAGTAAGGTCAAAGAAGGCTCTGTTAATTTTAGAGCTGCCAATGAATTAATTTCTACTGTTTTATTCTCAAAAGCAGTTTATACGAGAGTGGTCCAGGTTCTTCACCCTTTGCTCATGAAACTGTAACAAAGTCCAATATTGCAAAATATCTTGTCATGAACCAGAAGCAGAGGATGTTGGTACAGATTGCTGAGATGGAAAGGTGTCGGTATTGGTGCCTCAGGCATAATTCTTCCTGTGGGATTGGGAACAAGAGTGCCTTCTCAAAGAGAAGTCCCCCTGAAGAATGGGAAATCCCAGTGATCTGAACCCATCACTGAAGAGTCTATAGAGGAAAAGCAATTCATCCTATTCCATAAAGCAAAGGCTCACATTTTTCCTACGTTTTTGAATGTTCGCAGTGAAGTTGACAAAAGCTTGACCTAGCCAAAGAAAATTATGACTGTGGGAAGACACAAAATTGTGTTGAGCCACAAAATAAAAAATAATTTACTATCAACAGCAAGAAAAATACTGGCTGCTCATCAACATAGGAAAGGTGATTGGATTTGAATGTAAAGGAGTATTGTGCCTGCCCAAAGAGCAAAAAATCAAAGCAAGAAAAATGAATTTTCTAATTTCTTCTTCTTTTTTTTGTTTTTATTTGAGCTTTCAAAAAAATGCTTCCTTGTTGGTATGAACTTTATGAGAATGTGCTAGACATGAGGAAACTAACCAAATGAACCAAATTAGAATTTTTCTGCCTTACATCGCTTTGGAAGCTTCCCCTATGGAATCTCCATCTCATCTTAAAATGCAGCCTAGTTCCTTGCCTAAGTCTGCATCTGGGTAGTGGATTAAATGTTTCACAGCTGAATGGAAGAAGTCATTAGGTCCATGCTGTGTTTCTGTTCCCCTGCATGCGCCACCAGGTTCCTTGTCATTAGTGGCCCTTGCACTGCAATTATCGCCAAGGAGCTGCACACGCCCTCACCTCTGCAGTGCAGCACACAGGTGTGTGTGCATTCTGTCATTCTGCCTGCTCCTACAGCAGCACCCAGAGAGCTCATCCCTGTTATCTCTGACTTCTGCACAGACTGGGGCTTCTTCTAGGCATTATACAGACAGGCAGCAGCAACAGGCTCTGTTGCATGAAGTGCTACCCTGGAAACACTGCACCATCCTAGGGGAGCACCAAGGAAATGGGTCCTTGCCTGCCTTAACCGTGTGATTTCCCTTCCCTGAGTAGCAGTTTGCTGGTTAAGGGAGGAAGAGCTAATTTTTTAATCAGGGAATGTAGTTGACAGCACCCATCTAGGAAAAGAGAATTTCATTGCAGTACTCAGTGTCTATTCATAACAAGATTTTTAAGCAGCTTTTGAAATTTATAGCGGGATAGTGGTAATCTTTGCTCCTAGTGTTGGGGTTCTATGCTTATAGGAATCAATTCTGATAATAATGTTATAGAAAGCAATTTCAATATAAAGAAAAATCTCATGTTATTTGCTTCCTTTGTAATATTTATACCACTTGCTCTTGAACTAAGTCATCCTTTGTGTTCACATCTGATGAAATAGAATGCTTATCTGCTTCCCCTGTCAAAAGAAAATCTGGTTCTTTCACCTCTTCCCTCATCTTACAGACTACCTCTGGCTAAAAGTTTGTAGAGGCAACAGAAACACCACCTTCATTGAAAATGTGTTATTTTCCACCATTTCCATATGAAATAGTTTCATATGAGACTGGGAAAGAACTTACACAACATGAATTTCATCATCTGAACCTCCTGGGAGCAACACTAACGTTGTTTTAGTAAGTTTAAACTCTTTCACAGAAGGATAAATCCAAGGCCATTTGGTGTCACCCAAAAGATTCCCAGCAGTTATGACAGTTTTATTTATGGCCTAACAAAATAAGGCCTTGAGTGCAAGATAAAGCAAACTAATAACTCCTTATAGATTATGATATAACTCATGACTTGCTCATCAGTGTCTGAAGGAGGAGTTTCAAGTTTTCCTTTCACAGGGTTTTGTGATACCCACAGCCACCACAAAAGCTCTTTATTAAGTCCAAATCACAAGTAAAAATATATATTTCCTCCTTGTCTAGAGATAGTTATGGGTCTGTTCATAAATTAACGTACTGAAAATATGCAAAATTAGATCAGACAATGTATAACTTCCTTAGGCTGGTACACAGATGCATTGATGCCTTTTGTAGCTGCACGGTGTTTCTGTTCTTACTGGAAGTTAACCCTCACCACCTTTAAAATGTGGAATGTTTGAGCAAACACAAATAGACAGGAATATCTGAGATAGCTATGGGCTGAAAGGCCTCAGAGTTAGTCTGACCTGGCAGCCCTTCAGTTCCCAATGGGATGCTGAGATGGACACGCGCAGCTTTCCTGCAGAGCCCCACACATATTTACAGCTGCCTCCCAGAGAGCTTTGTGAGAATGGCACCAAGTTTGTCTGTCCCTTGGAGGACTGTGAGCCTCAGCTGAAGCCCCTTGGGCTCACTGCTTTTTAAGGCAAGAAACAACCCGGGCTTAACACAGATCTTTTCCTCCCTGCTCAAGCAATGAGGTGGGCCAGCCATGTGTTTTCAGGTGCCTGTCATTTTGTCCAGCATGTGCTTTTCTGCCACGTGTCTTTAAATGAAAAGAAACCTTAGGATTGTGGCTGACCAAATTATCACTGTGGGTTTTGATTTCCAAGGCTCTCTACATTTCAGCAGAGGAAATAAATGGTAAAAAATTACTGCAAAAAGATTGTCAGAATGCCACACACCTGCCATGATATTTTGGTACATTTTATTTATTAAAATGTAGTGGATACAGATGAATTTTTTGCTCAATATTTATTGCTTCATCTGTCATGAAAAAGCAATTTTTGCATGCACTGATAAATGGATAGGGAAGGTGCCTGGCATGATTTCTCTGCAGATTGTTAGATACAAAAGTGCTTTGTTGAAATGCTCCATTCTAACTTGCACTGATATACTCTGGAGAATTAAAATGACCTACATCATGTTGAGGAGCAGCACTTTTAAGAGGAGTAACTGTCCTTATTACTCAAAAATTGAAGAACATGGCCAGCACAAAATTATAACAAAATTTTGGTGCTTGGTAATACTGAGAAATGCTGTGTTTGGTAAATTCTGTCTGCGGTTTATTCACTTGAATGTTAGACAATTATTCAGGGAAGAGAATTTCTCTGGCTGTTATCCTGTCCTAAACACAGGGTCAGGCTCCAGGGTGAGTCAAAAATGCAGTGATAACATTGTGATGTATTACAAGTAGAGCAATCAAAGTTGCAGGGCTTAGTGCAGCCCATGAAATGCAATAGCTGGAGGCCATGTCAAATAAACTCCCAGCAGTGAGTATCTTCTGCCTCATGTGATACTATTGATCCAGGAGCTCCTCTGAAAGCACAGGAGAGCCACAGTTCTCCTACAAGGGAACTTTTGCATTTGGCATTAGTTGGGGCAATAGTTTTGTTCTTCAATGACTATAGTAATTTGATAATAATTTGAAGATTTCCATTACTATTGGAAGTATTGGGATCAGAATAAACTAGGGTGAATTCTAGTGAAATTCCTACTTAGCTTTAAGCTAACATATTTTAAGTTGCTTTGGGGCTTGTCTAATGTATTACTAAACACAGACAGCAGAAACACACAGCACTATCTTTTTGGAAAATAAGAAAAAAAAAATTATATCCAGACAGTAGTTGACTACTGTACATGGAAACAATTCAGGTGTCAACTGATTTGACTATGAGTTGTGAGGAAATTAATTTAGAGTGCATGTAGCTCTTTTCAGTTAGGAAAAGCATGATTACTTGCATGAAAACTATTTTCCCATCACCTTGTGCTGAGCTGAATAATGCCACTAAAACCCTCAGGACAGAAATGAGCCCAAAACACCAATCATGTGTTCAGCAGTTGGTGCAGATAGCACAGTTTGTAGTGTCTGGTACTGGGAAGGGGCGTGTTGGAAGACTGAACATGGGAGCAGATTAACCAGCAGGTAATGGTGTCAAAAGCAGCAGGAAGAAAGGTCACTACTGTTCCAGTCTAATTCCAGCATGCCTTTGTGAAAACATCTGTGGAAAAGCAAGTGAACTGAGAAGCAGCTGTGCTATGGATGCCAGCCCTCAGTTCTGTGACAAGTGATTAAACTCCAGTGCCATGTTCTCTGTTAGGCCAGTTCCTAGCAGGTAGTCAGGATCCTATTAGCTGCTTTTGGTGCTTACATGTTTTTCCTTTTTACTGCTTAGGTGCATTAACCAGTGATTGCCAGTGCCTGAGGAGACCCTGCTGCTCTGGGGGTTTTGCTTTATTGCTCATTAGGGGCCAAGAAGCTGCAGCTGAGCTGGAGTCAGCTCTTGGCTTTCCTGTGCTCTGGAGCCCCAAGCTCGACTCCTCTTCCATGCCGTTCAGCTGGAACCTGGTGGGAAGGAAATTGCTGCTTTTGGGAAATTTATTCTGTACTCAGCAACTCTTGTCTTGTCCTTTCTCTTCTACTCTGCCCCAAAAGTGAAGGTAAAGGCTGGTTGTTCTGCTTCTGCCTGTGGCTTGGTAGGTTGGGCAGGTTGTACTTTTTGTTCAAACTTATGTGTTGCCTTGGGCTAAGCAGCCGTGAGGGAATGGAATTGCACAGATGTCGGAGTAGGTAAAGGGTGTATAACTTATTTAAAAAGACAAAAAATGTTTAAAAAATGTATTTTGACCATGAGTAGCAACCACCCAAAGGAAAAAACAATGCATGAAAGCTTTAGGAAACAAGCTGAAAGCCAGACCTTTGGCCAGTATAAAATGTGTTGCTGTATTGAAGTCTGATCAGCCCCAGCTGAGGAAAAAGCCTGCAAAAAACGTCTGAGGAAATGAGAGAGGAGAATGTCTCATACAAACAGTGCTGTGTGCCATGTAGTTTTTAGAGGAATGGAAAGAATGCTGTAAAACCAAACTACAGTCCACCTCCCTTTTTCCTCTCTATTGATTTGGAAATTGCTGGCCAATTTTACATGTTTCAAGTAGCAATCCTAGAGGTAAAGGTAAGGTGCTAAGAACTGAGTATATGTGGATATATATACTCAGTATTAGACTCCCAATGCATCAAAACAGAGGGTTTAGAAAATGTTCTGTACAAAATGAGCTACAGTTATTTTAACTGTAACTGAACATAAAACAACTTTCTTTAAGGCTAGGCAGTACTGCTGATACTGAGAACCTGCTTCTATCAAGTCATTAACACTTCTACTCTTCGTCAGTACAGTACTTTTAAATTATATATTTTTAAATATGCAACTTTCAGCATACTGCCCTAGTTAAGTATTTGAAAACTATAATTTAGATTTTAAAATTGGATGAGAAAGGCCCTGAACTAAATCCATTATCTGCTTCTAGAGATGTTTGAATTTGGCAGTTCTGTCACAAGCCTTGCTGTGGAGTTGCTAATATTGTGACATAGCCTTTAATGTTTTCCCTTACTCATAGGCTGGACAGGAGATGTTTAGAAAACACATTAAGGTAAGGGCAAGTATTGCAATTTTTGAAATTTAACTACTATCCAGTCCACTTAATCTTGTAACATTTGCCAAGAACTGAGTATGTCTGAACACAGGAAGGTGTGTTTTAATTTTTCATTAGAATCTGACATCTTAAAATGCTTCTGTTACTCGGTGAAGACTGAAGTCCAAGTTGCATACACAAACTGTAAGTGAAAGAGCCTGTTTACTATCCAGAATGTGTGAAGTTGCTGTTCCTAACTCTTTGTCTCTAAAACTATGGACTGAGGTAGTTGCAAGCATCTTTGAATTTCAGCAACTACTTAAAAATTTATACAACAGTATTGCAAAATGTATGTATTCACAGGCAGCCTTTTTAGCTTGGAGATGTAATTAAAGGGGCAGATGAGAATTCTTCAAGTGCTCATTTATAAGTTTTTAGACGAGTCATTCTAAAAGTAATAAAAGACTACTAGTATTGAATATTCTTCCAGTATGAAAGAAAGGCATGAAAATGCAGTGATGTTGTGCATGATGTTAAGACATTTTTCACCGTGGACTTGAAAAAGCACTGGAGTAAACTGAAAGTACTGTGAAATGGGGAACTTCTCCATGTGCCAAGATTAATCAAGGGGTGGGCTGTTTGTTTGAGATATGGGTGTGTACAAGGTAGTCCCTGCACCAGTGGTTCAAAACCAAGCCAGAGTTAGGCTGATGCTTTCTGCATTCATGCAGCATTAGAGTAATAAATGATAATGTGGGATTACAGCTGTAAGAGAAGCTTGTACTTTCTTGTTTTCCTGGTCATTTAATGAAGCATTTGAAGGTCTTGAAGGCTCCAGTGTTATGGCATTTATTTAGTACCATAAATCAATAACAAAGACCACTGAATCTATATAGAGATTGCCATTCAAATTGTTTAGATGTGAAAATTAATCACAGCATTTTAGCTTCCTGGTATTTCAGACTGCTTGGCTTTGAGGCCAGATCATGTTTAATGATGTCAGTCATCTTCACATCAAAAAATATATTGGGCAAAACTGATAGAGTGTACACAAGCTTCTAATTGTTATCAGGTCTGGAAATGAGACCTCCTATAAAGGAATTAGTGTCATTTAGTATTTGTTTGCTCCCTGTAATGAAAGTCAGGATTGAGATGCTATTATGGACGTTTTATATAATGAGGACTTTGGATTTTCAGTCTGTGAATGTAGTGGTTTTAATATGTGCTGAACTGAAGCAAAATTCAAATTGAGCAATGTAAATATTCATTAGCTATGATGAAGTTAAAGCTGTGTTTTAAAAACACAGTTTGTTTCATTCCTGAAGGAACAAATGTGCTGGAGTGCTTCTGCTAGCAGCTCTTGGGTTTGTGTTCCATCCCCCAATGTGACAGTGTGTGCAGAGGGGCTGCACAAGGACAGGAGATCTGCTTTCACTGAACTTACCTAAGAAATTTAGCAGAGGGGTAGAATTATGCATATCAGCCTTCATCTCTATTGACAGTGTAAGTCACTTCAGGCAGATCACCTTAACAATTTCTCCAGGTAACATAAGTTTGTGATGACCTATTGCAAACCCTGCAGTTGACAGCTGGGCTTTTTTCATCCAGTTACACATTAAACTCACTGGGGACAACAAAGGGTTTTAGAGAAATGTAAATTCTCTGTTTAAAAGACTGCAACCAATTCGTAAGTAATTACAGTTGATAATTCCATTACCTCCTAGGCAAAAAAAAAAAAAAAAATCCTTATATAGCTGACTGTTTCTAGCACTATCCAGCCATTGCCTCTTGTTATCTTCTTCTGTTTGATAACTCCTAGAGTCAGATACATTCTGCAAACAAAAGCTAACTTTAAAATGTGGAAATTCATCATCCTGTACCTTTTGATAAGGAGAAAAGACAAAACTCTCATGAAAAACATTTTGCAGCTATGATCTATGTTGAGAGGTTCAATTTTTTGATTACTTTGCAGAGGTGTAAATACAGAAAACTAGGCATGGTCATTCAGTACTGGTAATATATCATTTTAAAGTGCATTCTGCATTTCTGTATTCCAAGTTGCATTGGTGAAATGATGAACTATGCAGGCCTTGCTGCAGTCCTGGCAATCTCGTGAATCCTCTGAGCTGGATGCTGCTGAGCGCAAAGGAGGAAAAAAAAAAGTTGTTGGCAGATTTGTCAGCCAGCAGATCCATGGTTTTGCTACTTAAATGTTTATTGTGCTCCTGTGGAACATTTGTATTTGAAAATTTTGTGTCACAAGCCAATTCTTACCTGCTTGGCATTTCAGCCAGGAGCCCCTTCATGCTTAGGGCTGCCTTTCTGAGAGGAGCTTGCAGTACCCACAAAGGAGAACACAACCTACTGTGCATAGATTTAGTCATCTCTTGGACTTTCATGTGTAACACATTCTAGCAAGCTCTGAATCGAGTTATTTGGTGCTGTGTAGAAGCCCTCCTTGTTTGGCCTATTGACAATAAACCATAGCAAGGACAAAGGATGCAGATGGCCTTGTTCAGAATAGACGCACTCACACTGGAGAAGTTCCTGGAGGATTTTCTCACACTGTGAGAAAATGTGTTCTAGTTCTAGTATGAGTTATAAATAACATGGTAGATCTCCCTAACCACAAAAGACATTTTCATGCCTGCGAGTGTCTAGACTTGTAAAATGGCTCTAGGTCTCTTCCAACAATGGAACAAAATACATGTGTGGGTCCCTGAGAAACACAGTGTTATGTGCCACTCTCTCAAATGTATATGCAGGAAATCCTCTGTATCCTGAAGCCCAAATAACGAGAAAAGTGAGTATCAGGTGAATCCTTGAAATCCTAGCAGATGGCTGTATCCAGCTTGATATAATTTCATCTTATCAGTGATCTTTTGAATTGTCTCAAATGTCATCATCTATGGTAAATTACATATTGCATCTGTTCTGCAGGAACAAGTGAGATCAGGACTGAAATGCTATTGAGCACACTCCCATCTGCCTAAACCAAGGGGTGCATTTAATGAGGTCTCTCTTCTTCTGCACTTCCATTGTGCCAAATGGAAATAAGCATGTCATGAGGATTTTTTGCAGGAGGTGATGCAAATTTTAAGCAGCTGGGCAATAATGAAGATGGCTTTTTTTTTTTTTTTTTACCAATGCCTTGCAAAGAAAAAAAAAGCCCAGAAATTATGAAACTTACTTTCACACAAGTGTTTTGGAGTTCTTTAATTTTCAATGTAGAATACTGCATGGGATTTCTGTTACTTTTGGTTAGAAGAGAAGGTCTGGCTAGAAGCCTGGTTCAAATCAGAAAACAGCCCTGTCACTGACTGTGGCTCAGGCTGGGGGAACCTTTATTCTGCTGCTCTGAACTACCCAGAGCAGCAAAATCTCTCGAGGAGAATGTATAGAGAGTTATTGAAAGAGCTCCCTGACAGCTCAGGATGCCACGTCCCAGGGCAATCTGAGCTTGTTCTGCAGGGTCACGCTGTCCTCCTGGACAGCTGAAAGAACTGGAGCTGCAAGGCAGTTGGCCCTGCCCTCAGTGTGCTCCAGAAGCACATTCCAGGCTGTGTTTTAGAAATCCACGTTTCGGATGTTGCTGTGATGCCCTGCTGGGTTATTTGTGATGGAGCACTCACCTGTTCCCATCTAGAGCTTCCCTGCTGCAGGAGCACTGTGAGCTGTCAGCTCAGTAGCCAGCAGCTGCAGCTGGCATTTCCTGACTACACTTTCTCTTGCTCCCCACACACTCTTGTACATATACCTTCAAAAGTGCTGATTCCTTTTACCCAGGAAATTTGCCATTTGTATGATGATATCCAGAAAGCTTTGCTACTCAGAGAAGTGTTTTGGGTGCTGTTTGAAAGGTCATGCATGTAAGTAATTCTACAGCATATTTATTATATAATTTGGGAGTAGGAAAGCCCAAAGATTGTTTTGTAGTTAGGCTTTGTTTGGTTTTTTAACTACTACCTTTTAAAAATATTGAGGGTTTTGTCCTCTCTTCTTTTTTCTTTTCCTTTTCAAATGATACTCTATGAAAAAGATTGTGCTCTTCTTTCTACTTTATCCTGATAAGAATAGAAGTGCAGGCTGAAATCCTGAATCTTAACCTGAGAAGATTTGGAGAGCTTTTAGAGTACATAAGACAGCCTATCCCTTATGCATGCTAAGCCAGAAGAGTGCATGCAGGCCCTTTAATTTGGATTGAAAGTAGGATGTGGAATTTTAATGTGGTAGTACTATTTTACCTCTTTTCTTTTTCTTTTTTTTAGAAATCTAGACTAATATTGGGAGGCTATTTTTCATTTAATTATTACAGCTGAAGGCAAACTACATTGTGAATTTCACTGGAGTCTGAAACACCTTATTCCCTAAAGATGCACTTACAGCATTTTCTGCTGTAGATATGGTGTCTGTTGGATCTTGGAAACACAAGATACTTCATTTTATTCAAATTCCTTAAAGGCACACATTTTTTTTCCCAGTGCTGCCAGATATTGTCAGTAGATCTTCCCTCCCTAATTAAGTGGTCATTTAATCAATCTTCAGGCAGTAGTTTTTCATTTTAAAGGACCTTCTCAGGGAAGGGCAAAGTGCTCCTTTAAGGCTCTGAGATGGTTTTCTTTAGTGCTGTTCAAAGTCTTCTCATAGCAAACTGCTGCAGCCAAATTCCTAAACCTCCTGATAAAAATCACACACTTCACAGTATGCATTAAACATTCTCCTTCAGGAATAATTTTTTGTCTGAAAGCGAAGGAATTGCTCTGAACTCTTAACTTGGCCTAGTTTGGGACCAGCAAATTAAATGACTGATACTTTCTCTTCACAACTGAATTACTTCAGATTTTGATTTGAACTAGAGTTTGGGGATTTTTTTTTCCCAGCAACTTGCATGGTTTATTGCTCTGGTGAATGAGAGGCTTTTCGATGCAGAATTTTTCTATTTAATACCAAAATGGAGCAGCTGACGTGGCTCCTCATGGCTGTGTGAGGTGGTGAATGACTCGCTGCTGCAGCAGCCTGTGGTGACAGTGACACGATGTCCTGTGGCTGTGGCCATTGTGGTGTCCCTGGGCTGGCTGTGTGGCACAGCAGGACCAGAGGCTTAGGCAGCCTGAGCCACATCTGTGTTCCAGAGATACTGCACCTCCTCTTTCTCTGATGTTTTCAGCAAATGACTACCTAAAAATGGCACCACTAGGCTCCCAAATGATCTTGTAATGCTTGCTAGTTTTTGGTGGGGTCTTTTTGATTGCTTTTTCCTAGCTTGAGTTGATTTTATCTTTTGTCTGAATCAATCCTTTTTGCTGTTAGAGCTTCCTGGCCGGGGTTAATGATGGCATTTCAGGCTATAGCAATTGCTGCTGTCTATTTTGGTTCTGCATTTAGAGTCTCTTGTCATGTGCATTCATCTCTGCTCATTCCCGTCGCGCTGTTCCTCTCCTGCTAAGCCGTGCAGTCTGTCCCAGGCTCTCTGCAGCAGGAAGAGCCTGCCTCCTGGGCAGAGCCTTCAGGGCCCCCAGCTGGGCTGTCACATGGCCATATTGCAGATTAAATCCATCTCCACAGCCCAGGCCAGCCCTGTGTGCTGCCCAAACCCGCGCCCTAGCTGCAGGCTCAGGGCTGAGGGCTCTCTGCGTGTGCAGGAGCAGAGAGGGAGGTGGCAGTTTAAAAGAGCCTGTGTGATGGTTACCCCAGTCACCAAGTGACAGTCTCCATCCTGCATGCGCAAAAGTTGCTGGCACGAGAATGCAGCCCCCAGTGTTTCTGGCACCTTTGTCAAATAGGTTATCTGCATCTTGTAGGCTCCTTTCTGCTGCTGGAAGGTCACAATTGGGTCACTGCAAAGCCTTCTTTTTTCTAGGGTAAACAACTGACTTTTTCTAGCCTTTCCTCACAGGAGAGATGCTCCATCCCTCTAATCATCTGGGTGGCCTCCTCTGAGCTCCCTCCAAGAAGTTACTGTCCTTCCTGTGCTGGGACTGCAGAGTTGCATGCAGTGCTGCAGGTGGGGTCTGAGCAGAGCAGAGGGGCAGAATCCCCCCTGCTTGCCTGGCTTTGGATGCAGCCCACGACAAGGCTGCCTTTCTGGCGAGGTCATGTCCAGCCTCTCACCCACCAGCACCCTCAAGTCCTTCTCAGCAAGGCTGCTCTCAATGTGTTCATCCCCCACTCAGTATTGATAGGTGGACCTGTTGTGTTTTATTTTCCCAGTTTAATGTTACTCAGGCATTTCCTTTGACATACTCAGTGGAGCATGCCAGAACGGTGTAGTGGCTTTTAGAAAAGATTTAAAGCAGAATGGATCCATCTTGAATTCAGGTGCCAATATGAATTGGCACTGCCAGGACTATGCAGTGACTTTTTTCCAGTCAGGAGAGAAACCTGTGCCAGCTACTTAAAATTTCCAGGTGTCTGGCTTAACTATAGTGTTGTGCTAGACTCTTGAGCTGAGAGTGAAAGCTACTGCCTTGTGCACAGTCAGAACTTCCTCATAAAAGAGGAGTTCCATAAACAAAATTATTGCCTCTCAGAATGGGTTCCCTGGGGAAGTAGTCATGGCATCAGTCCCATCAGGGTTCTAGGAGTGTCTGGGCTATGCTCTTTAGTCGTATGTGGTTTAGTTTTAGGTAGTCCTGTGAAGATCACAAAAGCTGAACTTGATCCTTATTTGTCCCTTCCAACTTGAGGTATTTTTTGATTCTATGATTCTATCATATTTCTTCACAGGGGAAAAATAGAGGTTGTCTGTTATGAAGCATTAACCTTGTACCTCCTGCAAACAATGCAATGCCTTTTTTAATGCCACTAGAAAATGAATTATTGCAGTGTCTATAATTCCATTCTATTCCATATGAATTATAACTTTTGCAATCTATATAGGTAATAAAGTATTTCAAAAGTGTTTAACATCCAGGAAGGATGTTAATCCCTGTTCTGTTTGATGAGTCTCTGCTCTAATAGTTTAACACACTCAAATGTCCCTATAGACTGAGGTAGAATTAGTTAAGCTGTGTATACTGAATTCTCATATATTCATAGTAGACAAGCAACAGATTATGTTAAGGAGAAAGAAAAGTCATTTCTATCCTCAATTGCCTAGCAAATGATAAGAATTTTGAGACTTAACTTCTCTCTTCTTTTAGTTTTTTCCCCTTTATTTAATTACAAAAGACTTGCTGCCTGCAAAAAGTGCCTGCCTTGAAAATTAAATCGATACACATACATGCACTGATCTTGTGTCATGAGAACAGGCAGTGGAGCTTCCTAATTTTTCATTCCCAGTGCCTTCCCTCCTCAAAGGAATGGTATTGTTTGTTCTCCCTGTTTCCCAAAAAAATCCTATTTAGAGACAAATTCTGTGCCCTGACCTCTCAATTGTTCAGCTTTTCAAATGAGTGCAGATGCATTCTGGATGATTTTGTGAGTAACATCAGGCTCTAACATTTGTCAGTCAGAACAAGAGTGCCAGACATTTTTGATTAGTGGTCAGAGAGCACTTTCTGAATCATCTAAAGGGAAAGGTCCAGCACCATAAATCCCATGTTTTTATGGATAAAAGACTTTTTTCTGTGGAGTTAATAGTAATGCAGAGGTTGGATTGCATGCTGTGTAATTGATGCAAGATTAATAATTGTTTAAAAGCAACAATCTTGTATCGGGAAGACTGAGTCATTTGTGCTTTTTAGCAGCTGTTGTGTGGGGCTGCCTTTAGAAAGCTTAAATTAACTTTACATTATCCTGTGTTTTCTTTTTTTTTTTGAAATACACGACAGATTCTAGCTTACAGCATCAAGATTTACAGGTGGGAAGAGGAATGTTTCATATTTCCTTCAGCATCCTGAGTCTGGTATTGTTTTGTGGTGGTTTTTGTTAATATCACAGATGATGAAATAAAGAGTGCACTTGATACATCTGCAAATGGTAATAAGCTCTAGGGAAAGGCCTTGAGCACTCTGAAAGTGTACAAGACAATCTTGGCCAATTGGTGGAATCACCTGCAATAAAAAGGATTGAAAAAGACTGAATGCAAACTGCAGTACTTCAGTAGGAGCTCTGTCTTCCAAACACAGGACAGGAAATGGGGCAGGCAGAAGCTCTGTGGATAAGGATCAAGTCATTGGCCTGGTGTTGATACCAAATGCATTGATCCCAGATATCATGGTGGGATATAAAATGGGTGCCCTATTAAAAAGAAATCTGGATATGAAAAGAAATCTTTTGCATGTCACTCAGCCCTAATAATACCCCTGCTCATGTACTGTGTCAGGTTTTGAGCACCATACTTAGAAAATCCTGGACGCAGTAAAGCAGGACCAGAGGAGAGCAACAAGAATTTTCCAACGTATTTGAGCACTGAGAAACACTTTTAGAGAGCTGGATATAATTAGCCAATTTAAGAAAAGATTGAGGAGTGCTACAAAAAGTCTTCAAAGGCCCAAAACCCCAGCATAGCACTTCTGAAAGCAAAAATAGCATTGGAATTTAGAGTGGTGACTTTCTGGATTTGATATTGCTAAAGGTCATTAATATTGTAATTTTATGTACAAATTGCAAATATTAATACATCAATATGTGAATATTACAGAGGTTTTCTGTTTAATAATAATTTGCCTTTTAAAATGTATTTACATGTTTGGGTACATTGTGAGACTTGTGGTTTGGTTTTTGGGGTATTATCTCATGCCCTGGTCCAAGCAACGAATTTTAAAGGAAGGTTGTTTGAATTCCTCTGTGCAATGAGAAACAAAAAAATTGTCAGGAGGCTCAAAACCAAACTTTTATTTGCAAACATTAGATGATTAAGGTAGAATAAAGTACTTGGCAGATTTTAAGACATCCAAAGTAAGGCACTTGGCAAACCTAATTTAGCAAACTTTAAGAAACTGAGAATTATGTCTTCCCTGTAGTGCCCTGCTGCCATGTGTGGCCTGCTTCTGCTTTTAAACCAGTGTAGCATCTGATCTCTGTATCTTGAGGTACATGTCTGGATCTTCATTTTTTGCAGATCTCGTCCCAAAAAAAAAGTAGCAGTTTCTATTCAGACAGATTATATTTTTTAGATCAAAAGGAAAATGTTAGGTTGCATAGTTTGACCTCTGTCCTTACAATATTGTCCAGCTAATCTTATGAGGAGCTGAATCAATTTTCTAGAAGATTACTGTTTACCACTTCAGGTATCAATACATAGACATTCACCACTTTTTCTTTTGATTTATTTCACTGGTTGTTTGCTTTAGCTCTGTAGGCTTTATAGGACTTTACTTGGGAGGAAATCAGACAAGTCTTACTTGGATCTTACTGTGGAAATGATCTTCCAGAGAACCCCAGAGAATTTTCTATTAGCTTATTTAGTGGTTTTGTTTCAATTAAATCTGTAAGAATTGTTACATTATCTCTTCAATTTAATATGATTGTGTGTTATTTCTGTAACTTATGTCTATGTGACAATTCCAAAGAGAATTTCTCAGTACCAAATTGATGATAGCTGTAATATTGCAATTAAGGCCACATGCTTGCAAATAAGCATATGTGGGAGGGCAGGATTTATATGAGAGTGAAGTAAATGTAAGTTATTCATCCTCTCTCAACCCTTCTTCAAAAAGCAATGACTTCTGGTTGCTTTTGATGTTCTTATCTCTGATTTTTATTACTACGTTACTTAGAAACTTCAGATTTCACATCTTCCAAGTTACAGGATTAAAACAAAAGTGAAGTCACTACCTTTTCATGTGAATCTTTATAAAGCTTGTTGTTCAATACCTGACATACAAGGAGGGGCTGGAAATTTATATTAAAGCATGAGAAATAACACAAATTTTAATTACATTATTGCTCAGAAATTTTGCATACTTAAACTTCACTGCAAAGTGAATTCCTGCTCACCTTATGAGGAGCAGCTAGTGATTGTGATTTACAAAGCCATCAAATCTATGGAAATGCTTACTTTAATCAGAACTGTAATTATGAAGAAATTTGCTGAAGGAATATTTGCTCACAGAATAAAGATTAAAAAGATCTGAATGTTGTCTGTCATAGTGCAGCAATTAAATTTTCAAGCCTAAGAGATCCTTGTGGAATGAAAGAATAAAGTGAATCCTGTCCTTTGATTACAGTGGAGAAAGTAAACTGCAACTGCTATTGTAACTTCTTCAGATAATAGTAGCAAATGTCTACAAATGGACATAGACACATTCAATGAATAGATTTAATTCCCTCTCTCAGGCTGGAATTGCCCATCAATGGAGCTACTTGTAATTAACTCCCTCTTATTAAATAATTCTCTTGTCTGGAATGTAACTAAACCACTAATCTGAAGAACCATTTTCCTTATTCCCAGGGCTGCTGGAGCCCCTGCAGCTGCCATGTGGAAGCTTGTAATATTTAATGCACTTGTCTTTCCAATAATTTCTATACAGTTGTCTTTCCCTTTCAGGAAATAAAGGTGGTGTCGTCCTTATTGTGGGCAACCTGCCAGAGCTTGGCTACTGAATAGAAAGGGGCAGTATGTATTAAGTGAACTACAGGACTTAAAATCTGTTGAGAAAACTGATTTTGGTTTTAATTATCTTGAATTGAGAGATTTCTTTTTCAGATAGTGATTTCCCACCAGTAAGAATGATCTTATGAGGGAAGGATTATCAAATTTGGAACGTTATGAAGTTGCATTGCCACACTTGCTGATGCAGCTGAGTCAGGAGGGCGTGGAAGTGGCACAGGGCAGAACAGTGCCTGTGTTAGCTGGAGGCCCAGTCTGATCTAATTAACCCTGCTCTGAGGCAAGGTTAATGAGCCTGGCTCCGTGGGCACAGGAGCTTTGTTTTCAGCTTGCTTGGAGCTGCCCTAAGGCTCTCTTGCAGGAGGGCAGCGGAGAGGTGCAAGTTATTAAAACACAAACAGGTACTCAGTCTCTGTGATGCTCGTGTGGTTTAATGCAGGGAGATCTCATTCATGGCACCCACTCTCCTGGGCTCAGGAGCTCTCTCAGAGCTCTAACTGTGCAGTCCTTTAGCTCCTTCCCAGTTTCCCCACTGTCCAGCAAGTCAAAACCCAGATATTAATGAATATCATGTCTCTCTGCTTTTATTTCTAACTTCAAATACTTAATGAAAAAATCAGTTTAGAATAGCTTTAATTTTTTTCCCTGCAAAGGTGCATTTAATTAAAAAAATAACAATAGCTGTGCAGACAGCTCATCATTTATAAATTAAATACTATTAGTAGAATAAAGTGAATACTCTTTCTTCTAAAATTATTTATTACTGTCATCTTGGATGGTTTATGCCAAAGGAATGCAATTTATTTCACATTAATTAGGATATTCACGTAGTAAACACAAGGCAGGAAATTATTTGTTTTTCCTAGAATACCAAGCTAGGGTCCTTCAGACCAGTATAAGATTGGTGTTGTAAAACAGTTTAGCAATAACTTTCCAGTGAATAATTTATATTTTTAATTTCTGTCTCTTTGTGTGTCATTGGATTTCCCATGTGTGGATTTTCCATGATCAGTTTTCTCTATGACTGCATTTACATTGAAATGGTAAATAATTAATGTCTTCCTTTCTTCCCCAAACCAGTGCCCTAATATTGACTATTTTTCTTGTGGAATTATCTACATTTTGTAGGTAATTGTGGTCCCAGGTTTCTTAGCTCTGGGTGTTTTATATCAGTTTTCTAAAATAGGAATTTTTCCCCTCAATCCATTATACAGTTTGATACTTTGAGTGAATAGTTGCATGTATGAATTTCAAATTCATACATATTTGAACTAGTAAAATGCATTTATTGAAAAGTTTGCAGAGTAAATATAAAAATGGATACTGATTAGTCCAAATATAATTTCTAGTCTGTATATTTGCTATCAATTTGTTCCACCACATGCTTTCATCTATGTCA
Organism: Zonotrichia albicollis; assembly: GCF_047830755.1. NCBI lineage: Eukaryota > Metazoa > Chordata > Aves > Passeriformes > Passerellidae > Zonotrichia > Zonotrichia albicollis. Next base: position 25,039,376 of record NC_133825.1, on the reverse strand, counting down.
TGTACTTAAATGTTTTAGTAGAATTTGTTATAAAATGAGTTTGCTAGTGAAATGTCAGCTCAATCTCACTTTTGGCTTAGCTATATTGAAAATTGAGAGTAGTGGTAATAATACTTAATGAAATGTCATCTGAATAGCTAAGTGATCTGGGAGTGCTTGGAGAAGAGAATAGATATAACTCTTCTCATTTGCAGATGGGGGAAACTGAGGCCTGAAAATAAGTGAAAACTTGCCCAAAGTCACTCAGGACTCTGGAAGAAAAGTCAGAATTACAATAAAGGTGCTTCAAGTTCCATTTCTCAGCTTGCCATTATAGGATCCATTGTTCAGTAAGCAGAGCCTGTAGCAAACATGTTATGGATCTGATGTAACCCTTTAATAGATAGAAACTAATTGTTAATAGTAAAGTAATATTTTCCACTAGTAAAAACTTCCTGATAGATTTTCCTAAGACGTTCCTTCTTTCAGCTAATTTCTTTCACAAAAATTCAACATATCCACTAAGTATTTTTTAGTGAATAAATGAAAATGAGTCACATTCAAGGCTTTTTTACCAATACATGGGAAATCAGGAAATTTTGTCACAATTTGTTTGCATTAGATATGTTCTTTTATTTTGTAAGCCAGTCCAACTGAAAAACATACTGTTCTTCTAGCTCACAAAAGGCAAGTTGTCCTGATCATGTTTTTTCCTTCTTGGTTATTTTTCTAGAACACCCAGAAGCATACAAAATGCTTCATAGCAAATTTGCTTTTTTATTTATGTATGTGAGCACTTCTTAATGCTGGTCCTTAGTTCCTGACTTCAGAATTCAGTGAAGTATCAGTATAATATACTACATTTGTATTTGTCTCCGATGTCTGATAGATATATAGTACTTGCATGTGTTTTCCTTTATAGTGTCCTCCAGGCAGAGCAGTGTGCTGTTCTCTGCCATCATTCTGTGTATAAATTCAAGGAGGGAAGCTGTACAAGTTTGTCTGGTAGCCCATGTAAGCTGCAGGGGTCAGACTAATTTCCAAGCTATATAAGATGCTGAGGTTGCATTCTCATTATCACACCCTTGTGGTCACTTGGGAGTAACTCCAGTATTACCTGAACTGTCTGTCAGCAGGACAGAAGATATCCTGCGTCATTGAGGGGTTTTTGCTAGAGAGAGAGCACTCATAATGGCTGTGATCATACAAGCACAATCACCTTTGGTGTTCCGAGTGGAACTTGCCTCCAGGACAATCCTGTTTGCACAAGAGCCTCTTCAGCATGGACGCACAGTGAAGCCCTCTGGAGAATTTCCCCACTTATTTTGTTAGATGCCTCCTTTTGATTTTATCTTACCTGATTTTTTCATATCTGAAATGAGAAGTACAAAGCATTGTTTCTTCTGTTGTTTCTAACTTTTTTCCTCTTGGTGCTCCGGGTCTTTTCTCAAATCAGTTTAAATTCCTTCATCCCAGGGGTCTGTGAGGAAATCCTTCAGGTACAGATTGTTTTTTATTTAAATGGTGAAAGGATTTTGTTGCTGTTTCCACAAGGGGGTAAAAGAAAAGTAGATTTGTTGCAATAGCCTTTTTTTTCCCGTTCTTTTAAATGTATCTGTACTGTTTGTTCTTTAAAGCCATAGTGGAAGCTTTAAGTTCAAAGCCTCTCCTGGTTGATCAGTATTCCCACAAGAAACATGGCTGAGAAAAGGTGGATGAGCAGAGCCTGGCTGGACTCATCTCATTGGCTTGGCTAAAATGAAATAATAGGGGGGAGGAAGCTCTCTTTTGTTTGTTTACTAGCTTTCATTTTTATTCCCCTCTAGGCACAAAACAAGCAAACAAACCTCTATTTAGAAACAGAGCATGCCCTAGCTCCCACGCACCATCTTTTCATAATCAGTGTCTTGGTAATCTTGTGTTAGACTTTCTCTATGAGCATTTTCAGGGATACAAAAAAATCTAAAAGAGCACCTGGGGGGAAACTCTGCAGTCTCAGGAAAGATAATTTTCTACCTGATTGCATAAATAAGAGAAAAAATTGATGTGTTGAATTTCTTGTATCTGTTAGTTTTTAGGCCGTGATTCAGATAATTATTTTTCCATAGGGTCAGGCTTCTATCTGAGCTCTTCAAAGTACTTCATCCCTGCGTGTACATTCATTATATCATCACAAAATTATATCCAAAAGGAATTGCAATGAACTGCAGTGGATTTCCCCAGAGAATTCAGGATTTAACAGCATGATCTAGGTTATGTCCTTTGCAGCTTTCTTCAGCCAGTGAGTTTGCTTAATGAAGCTGTGGAAATTTGAAAAGCAGATGTATTTTTCTTATGCCTTAGGGAAGTGGCCAATCTTTAGTTGAGATGTTGGGAAGGAACTGCCTCATCTGCAATTGCATGCCTCGGGTTTTCAGGACCTGACAGTTCCAATAGCAGCCTGTTGGAGACACAGCAGTGGAGTAACTAGGTTGATTGCCAGCTTTTATGTAGTTCTGAATATTCTGAAAATCCTTATTTCTTTATTTTCATAAAGAAATGTAAGTTAGAGTTGCTTCAGCCCTAGGTGATTTGGAGCAGACTGTGATTCTGACAATGCGTAGCTCAGAAAGGAACTCCATCAGAAAATGGTTCAGTGCTTTTAAGCTTTGCTGTACAATGGGCTTTGTTCATTACTTGTTTGTAGAGGTAAAATGTAATTCCCTCAAATATACTTTCCATCAGTACAATACAGAAAATGGTATTTTACTAGTTCTGTCATTTGCCACTATTAAATCAGAGGTTTGTTAACAACTCTGAGAACTGATTATTGAGATTCATGAGCGATTTAAAGAAAATATCAGTTTGTAATTGAATAATTGTCTGATGTACAGGCAGGTTTTTAACCCTATTTGGTCTTAATATTTATTGAGCTTCACAGAATGAAAATGAGAACTAAGAGATCTCCTTTGTCTAGCAGCATGGTAGGTTACATAAAATGCACTTACTGAAATTTTCCCATTGGTAAGTGATGATGCTTGCACCTCTCATACTTGGTAAGAATCACTGTATCATTTTTGCCACATTCTTTTGGAAAGATGGAAAATTACTGGTTGACTTTGCCAAACTGCTCAGCACAGATGGAATTGTGTGATGGCTAATGCATCTTGTACTTGTGTGCCTATCAAAAGCAGTAGCAAACAACTGCTGGGTTTATTTACTCTCCCAGTGACCAGCTACTGGCAGATTCAAAAGAGATGTTCAGACCAGTGCTTTGGCAGAAAGTCCTGTCTTGTACTGGCTTCTCTTGTTAGGAACCAAATTCCTGTAATCACTGCTAAGAATCCCCACTGACAGCATCTGCTTATTGGCTCAAAACTTGAGTCCAGAGGAATTTTAGTTCAGAAACACACAGTTTACTAGTTACATAGTCAGTACTCATACATCCCCTCAGGGTTTTTGAATGGTTTGTCTCTCACAATGTCTTCATTATGGGAACTCATACTGCATGTATAAAAATTGAGATAACTGGTGCAATTTGAGTGACATGCCATGCTATTAAAACCAAAATTCTTAAGGAATATGTAAAGGATGGTGGTGAAAGAGAGAGGGAGGCTTATGATTATGCAGAAATTTCATGTTCAGTTCTGCTGATCAGGATCAGTGCTTCACTCCCAGAACTTGTCCCACTGCAGATTAATGTTACAGAATCAGAGAAGGGTCAGGTTGGAGGGGACCGCTGTGGGTCCAACCTCTCTGTTCAGGCAGGGTCATCATAGAGCACAGAACTCTGTCCAAATGGAATTGCTAGAGTCTGCATCCTCAGATGAGAGATGGACTGATCCTTCCGTGAGCTCAGCCAGCACCGAGGAACCCCTTTCACTCTACTTTCCTAAAGTCTACCTACAATCTTCCAGATTTTAACCTTCCTCTTGTAATTACAGGCTGCATTCAACGTCTTTTCAGTTGTCTCAGAAAGCTTTTAATGTAGTGTGATCTATAAGAAACAGTGACAATTTCCCCATTTCACCACCTTCACCCCCAAATACAAGATGGGATATGCACTTGAAATTTGTATGGAAGAATTGGACTTTGAGACATAAAATCAGAGAATGATTTGTCGTGTTATCCCATGGACTTGTTTCAAACCAGGTTTGGGAGGGCCACCCCTGTTAGAGGAGAGGATTGAGCCACCACATGATCTTCCCACGGGGTGTTCTTAAGGACTGGAATCAAAGTGGTGATCTGACAAAAACTTGCTTTCTACCTTACTGCAACTTCCTAAATAACCAGATTTCCTGGTCGTTTGCCATCTTACTTAACCTGTCTTTTCATTCTGCACAGTAAATTTGCACTGTTAGATGGTGCTTCTCCTGCCTTTTGGAAGCTGTTCTCCAGACAGACTTTGTGTCTGGTGCAGCTACATGCATCTGCTTTGTGTTCACAGATGCCTAAGGCTTAAACAGAGAGTCTTTGTCACCACCAGGCTAGAACTGGCATATGGCTGTTATGGGGGAGCTGTCAAACCACAGAGTGTCTGACTCTTGCTGCTCAGATGAAGTTCCAGAAACAACTCTGCCTCTGTGAACAGAGTCCAGTCCATAATTGCACCACAGAGAATAGTCAGATACAAGATTTTCTGCTCTCTGCCCATGTAAATGGGGTTGTACACACCTAAAACACTGTCTGATACTAACTTTTGTGTGCTTTTATTATGGGAGGTAAATGAACGTTTATAAAACTGACAATGTTTTAAATTTTAATTTGAATTGTAAGAGTAAGAATCTCTTAAGCCAGAGAGGATGTGAATAAGCCTAACTGAATTGCTGAAGCCAAGTGGTAGTTTTGGTTTTTTGGTGAGGGGACAAAGCTGTCAAAAACTTGGGTTGTGTTATGTCCTCAGTTTTTAAGCAGAATTGTCCTTTGAAATCAAGGACCTGGGTTTTGATCAATGCATAACAAGTTACTGCATTTAAAAGCAAATTCTCATCAGTAACTAACCTGACATCCTGCCAGAAGGGAAAGTTCTTCTAGAATTTGCATTCCTTGATCTTTGTCATGTTGGACTAGGGTGGCTGTGAGGAGCAGTTTGCAGAGGTGCTGGGGACTGCTGGGCAGTAATTCAGGCATTGAAAAAGGCAGTGCTGAGAATGCTGCTGCTGAAAGCTCATGTAAGAGACACAGATCTGATTGTGGTGTTGGTCTGACATGTGCAGATTTACAGTCATTACTGTCAAAACAAAAGGCAGTATCTCACAGGGAGGGCACAAACCAAACAGCTTCCATAAGCATAAAAGTAAATGTCAAATATTTCACTTTATTAGTTGTCATAAGGATTAGGGAGGCAGGGAGCATGTCAATGGGACTGAATAATTATGGCATAATTAATCTTTTTGACAATATGTGTTTCTCCATTGGGCAGGGGCTGCTGAGAAGAGGTGGGCTCAGCTTTTAACTCCAACCTCCTATTTTTTTTATTTCTATGGATATGTTTTCAAACACTGATTGTGGAGTGAACCTGATGGTTGGTGGAATGTTTGTAAATTGGAGGATTAAAGTGGGTGAAGTCTTCAAGAGGGAATAGTTTAATCCTGTACTGTACAAAAGCAAAACAAAATCCTTCATTTCAGTGCTTATGCTCCAGTTCTCATTTCTTACACTAAGCTTATAGCAGCTTGTGTGCCAGTCTGGATAGGACTCTGTGTGGCAAATACCAGTGACAACTTGAGTTTGATCAAAACTAGGATTTGAACTAACTCTTCCAGAGGTTAACCTGATGGACCTGTAAGCTCTCCAGAGATTTACTTACAAATGTGGCTTGCAAATGCCATGTACGTGACGACAGTAGGACATGTTGTGAGTTAGATTCATGTTTGCTCCTGTGGAGTGTACAGAAAACAGCAATGTCACTTTGCTCAAGTGTTTTAGCAGTCAGGGTTTCAGCCTTGTTCCAATGGGAGACACATTTGTCAGAGCAGAAAAGGCTTCCCACACAGCTACTAGCATGCTGTAGCTGTGATACTGTACTGCTTTTGTATGGGAAATTATTTTGAACTTTGGGGTAGCTGCTGGGTCACAATTCACGACTGTGCTGATCGGCAGCTGTGCAGGGCATGAGGGGATTCTGCATTATGCTAAAGTAATAAAGTAATGTTTGGGAGGTTTTGTACATTCAGGAATTTGTTCAGCTGTAGTAAAAGGACTTCCTCTAGAGGCTGGTACTGGTTTTCAGAGAGGGAAATCAGTAATTTCTGTAAGCAGCCAATCTTATTGTAAACACTGGTGATTTTCACAGGACCAGTTGATGTATTAAACTTGTTTTGCTGAACCATATGCAACAGATTAAGGCCAGCAATCATTTTTCAAACACAAAGGACAAAAAGCAAGTTATATGCAAGAGTAGTTCGAGTGTATAACTGGAGTTGGTGATAAGTTTCACAATATCTCTCTACTGTGACAGCGACACCATTTAGAGACCATGACAAGTAATTTGTAACAGAAATATCACTACCAATGAGCAGGGCAAACTCAGCTTGGTGAATAATGTGTTCAGGGACTACTGCCACATTCTCTGCTGTGGTCTGTGTGTGAGCAGGACTGGGATGCAGATGTTGCTTGAGGGAATTATGCACATCTGCTCCTGTCACTTCTGTAGTGCTTCCCAAGACTATTATGCAGTGTTGACTAACATGGCATCCTGTGGTTTTAAGTCAGAATGGAAAGGTCTTCTATAGCTTTGCTCCTGTACAGATCTGGAAATTGATATAATTTACTGCTACAGTTTCATCACAGAGAAAACCCCACTTTTCAGACTGATGTAAAGGCTCCCCTGAAGGCTGGGGAGCTGGAAAGAAAGAAGAGTGCTGACATGCTGTTTTTTGAATGCTTGCTGGTAATAAAGGCAGCTGCATTGCTCCAGCAGCCATGTGGCTAACTCAAAGTTTGCCTGGCATTCACATGGTAAAAGTGCTTTTCATGATAAATTTGGTCTGCTAACCTCAGCACTTTTTAGTCTCTGAGGTACACTTCTCTCTCTGATGAAATTGAAATTCAGTGCCATTGGAGTTGTTCTTTGCCCAGAGAAGAGTGACTGAAAGAAATGAACCTATGTTTTCTTATTTATGTTAAGAAAGAAAATGAGCAGACTATGAAACAGCAGAAGTAAACTTCCTGTGTTCCCAAAATATTTAATAAATGGATATCTAATACTTTCAATCAGAAATATGGCAGCATAGCATGAAAATCTTTGAGATAAAACACACTGGCCTAATACAGTCCCTTGTGAAATGCCACATGATAGAGTCAGGAAATGTTTAAACATCAGTAAAACAAAAGGCCCCTCATGCAAAGGGCAGGGTTTCTTATAGCAAGGGAGGTGTAGCCAGTGTACATCATGGACACCAGATTTGCCCTGAAGTAAGGTACAAATATCTGTCCATCCAAACAGCAGCTGTGCACCTGATATTTTCAGAATGCTAATGCTAAAGTAGGTGGTATCAACTGGGTGGCCAAAATTACTTCACATCAATTAATCTGCTTTGAATAATGGCATTTATCTGTTTAGTCCTTAATGATCCCGTTTTCTTCCGTGCTTTTTCACACAACCGTCTTTAAATGTTTGTTTGAAATCACTATGAGTATGTATTGAGGTGGGCTGGATTTGGCTGAGGTACAGTTGGACTTTCTTTGTCCTGGCTGGTATTGGGCTGTGTTTTGGATTTGTCCTGAACACAGGGTAATAGTAAAAAGACATTTTTGTTATTGCTGAGTAGGTCTTACAAAGATCCAAGGCCTTTTCTGCTGTTCATATGACCTCTCATGTAGGCACCACCCCCATGTGTGAGGAGAGCAGAGCAGATTAGAAATGAGGGCACAGCTTCATATAGAAGTATTTGCAGAGGGAATTTCCTTGGCTACGGAGAATATGTGTTGACCAAATGAAGGCAATTTTATGACCTCTTTCATGCAACCTAGTTTCTAAATACATTGCAGGACAAGCTTGTCTGGAAAAGAGCAATAGTAGATTATTAAAGCCAAAAGATAAAGAATAAGCCAAGTTGTTGAGCTCTGCACATTTTGCCTTGTCTGCATGTAAATGAGTTACATTTGCAAGGGGAATAAATACAGAGCATATCACTGTTGTGCAAGTCTGATTAATTAAACTCAACCAGATAAACAGGACAAAGTATGAGACTCTGTTATATTCACCAAAATTCCTGTTTCTCAAAACCTCACACAAATAAATACTATCTGACATCATGCCAGCAAATCTGAAGTGTTCTGGACTACATAATTTATCAGGGTTACCAATTATCTTAATCTTCAGTGATTTGACTTCCTAGTATGAATAACCAACTTTTATGTCTGTGTTTATCCTAAAATACAACTGAATATAATTTCTTTAAAGCACAAGAGCCTTGAACCTCCTCTCCTTCGGGGACAATCTACTGGCTTCTGCCAACTGTTGTACTCTGATAGCTCCTCTTTACAAAGACCTCCTTTTCTCAAAAAGTGCTTTATTATACATATGCTTGGAAATAGGTGGTTTGAACTCAATTATGTAAGCAACCTGTAACTGAAGTCTCTGGAAATTTACTGTTTCAAAAGAAAAGACAGTGAACCAGCTGAAGGCTGTTTTCTTTCTAGGATACAGAGAGCTGTTTTAACTCTATTTTCTCTAGCTTTTTAATGATCGCTATAGCTAAGTGTCAGTTTGGGTGTGAAGGAGTTACTTGACTCTTGCTTTTAGCTTGTAGCATTCCAGCAGAAAATGGTTGCAAAGAATAAGGTTTGTGATGCAGATGTAAAAGTTGTCCTGGCTCTGCCCTTAGCAGGGTTTGGTTTGGGCATGGCCTCTGTCTAAGCCAGGCAATATGTTATTTCTGTGTGTTATGGGACTTGAGGGAGTTAACATCAAAGAAAGCCTTCAACTTTGTCCTTGCCATTTCTAATATAAAATTACTTTTTTATTTTCTCTTGTTACTTATAAATGTACCTCCAGTTTCTTATTCTTTCTCTCCCCTATCTAATTATAGTTTTTTAAAAGGTGCCATTTTCTGCAAATTTTGAGAGGCATTGGCAGCTCCCTTTCTTTTGACATCCTAAATAAGATGAACACTCCCTGATAGCAGTATAGCAGTGGGAGGTTAACAATCACCCACTGTAATCAAAAAACTTTACATTTCAAATGTAATCTAGATCTAGGCTGGGGACAGCTTTCAAAAAGATGTGATATTGAACTAAATGGCTGCAGCTTAGATGTTATAATTGGATATTTTGGGCTATATCATAACTCATTTCTTTTCTGTGGATGCTTTTGATCAAATGGGAATAAAATATATTTAAAACAACTGCTGTAATTAAGAATAAATACCATACTTTTATTGTATTTTTAGCCTCTAATAAGCTATTACATTTTTGGAGTCACTTTCTGTCTTACTGTAGAACCTCCTTCTTCACCACATCTATTCAGAAAATACACTGCCAACATTTTTTAGAATAGAACCCATTTTATTGCTTTTGCTTCAGAATTTGCAAACGATCATATTTTTATTGCCTTTTTAACACCCTGGATTTATAATGGTCCTGGCAAGCTGTAAATGAGGACAAATGGAAAGTTAGAAAAATCCCTAATAAAAAAAATGTGTTAGGAGTTCGTGGCTTACGCTTCACTGTCTTCTGTGGCTTGAGAACCAAGGCTTCTGACCACTGAAGCAGGCATGAATTTTGCTACTGACTTTGGAAGGGGTTGGTAGAGTCCTCATAGCTCTGCTCTGACCCCAATACTTTGAAATTACATTACTCAGTTCCTCACAGGGAGGTTCTTGGTTTCTTCCACAATGTGGCTTTCCAGCAGGTGATTTGGTCACTGTCTACAAATAAAAAATGCTTTTCATTTTCAAAATTAGGAATTAGTCTCAGGAGGTAAGTACTGGCTTCATGCTACTAAGAATGGACTTAGAAGGATTTAGCAGATCCATCCATGCAACTCTATTTTAATTGCTCCTGCATTGCTGAGAGTAAAATTTTACTGACAAAAATTCAAGTGCCACCATTTAATCTTTGACTTCTCTTGCTAGAATGATGTGTGCAAATAACATTCTCTGCCTGACAAAGCAAAGATCACTCCATAAGCCTTCCTTGTCCTTCTCTTCTCCTCAAAATGCTTTTAGAACAACAACCATAAAACCATATGTTCTGTAATGGGAGCAGCTTCCATGCTACAGTCTTTTCTGTTAATCTCATCCTGTTCCTTCTAGTTCTGAGGCTCTGGAGGAGTCAGTGAGCATTCTTTGGGCTGAGGAGCAGAGTCACAGACCATGCTGTTGCTGAGAGGACTCTGCTCCTTTCATGCCATTGAGAAAGGCAGATACTGAGGGAATGTACCTCCCATCCCTATTCTGGCACTGGGATAGTTGCATCAGTATCATGGTCATGGTGGTTTAATGTTAATAGCCATTGGTCTCTGGGTGAGAGGGATATTGTTCAAAACAAAAATCAATTAAAGGACGTTAATTTTGGTTTTCATTACATGCTTAAGGCAAAAGGGCTCCTGTACTCTGGATAATTTTGCCATTGATGAATCACCTTTGGGTTACTCTGATGTAACTTACTTTGGGTGGTTTAATTATGTTTTCCTGTAGGTTTGATTTGTCTACTAACACTAATGTTAGGTTCTGTTTGGGGTTTTTTTTCAGTTAAAGTAAAATATTCCCTTTTATCTCCCTTTATTCCTAAAGCAACCTGTAGGAAGGATACCAGATACCTCTCTTTTCTTATTAATTCCCTTTCAGAAATCCATGCTGACTACTCCAAATCTCTTGCTTGGTTTTATATGTCTAAAAGTAGTTTCTAGGATTATTTACTCCCTCAGGGATTGAGTTGTGGTTGACCACCTGATAGTTCCCCTGATCCTTCTCCTTGCCCTTCTTCAAGAGAGGAATGACATTTGATTTCTTCCTGTCCTAGGGAGCTTCCTTTGATCACCGTGACCTTTCAAAGATAATTGAAAGTGCCATTGTAATGGCACCAGCCAGCACCTTTAGCACTTGGGGATGCATCTCATCCTAAATACATCCTCACCTTTTCCCATTTTTATCTACAACTTGCAGGTGACACTAGTTTATTAAATATATGACTATGTCCGAATGGCAACTATTTCACAACCATCTTTTCCCCCTTAAAGACTTAGTTATATCTCTCTGTTCATCTGTTGAGCTCTTGCCCAATAGTACTTTATCAGGTGCAGAGTTTAAAAACTTCGACAAACATAACAGAGAAAGTCAACTGTTTCTCTTACAGCAAGGAAGGAGGGAAGTTTGCATTTCTATTTTTATGGTGATAATTATCCTACTGTCATTATTCTGTTTCATGTTTCAGCACAGATTTATAAAGCTGATGTTTATTATCATTCCAAAGTCACCCTTTTGGGGTAATTATCTCTTTGAAATGTAAAGAAATGGAAGCAAGAAAGTTAAATATTCTCTCAAGCAATTAAAAACCAGAATTTGGGGCTGCTCAATCTTTTTCTTTTCCTTGTTTTCCTTCAAGCAACGGATTTTTTAAAATAATGTTAGAAAAAATTAAAAATCCATCATTGTACACTGAACAGTTGCTGACTTTGAGGGACACTTGACAACACTTTCACAGATGGAAGAATAATTGTAGGGCTTCTATGATGTTCTGAATAATGATTTTTGACCTGGACCTAGTGATGGTTTTATTGCCTCATGTCCACAAGGGATGTTATCCTCTGTGACAATTTTTTTCTGGTTACTCCCTCCAAGAGTGACATTTAGAAGGAGGTAAATGTTCATTAGATGGAAGCTGCAGTTCTAATGTGCTTAAGTGCCTACACATCTCCTGAGAGCACTGGACTTTGTTTTTGAGGAGGCTGATGAGGTACTGAGCAAATTCAATGAACAGGCTTACCACTGTCTCTTAATGCTCCAATAATCATTTCCTGTCATATGCTTTTCCTTTAGAATTTGGCTTTCAGTAGTCACTGTGGCAAGCAGCACTTTTTAAAAAACTGGAGGTGATTACAAAATTCGCATGTAAATTGGGAGGGCATGAGGAAGCATTTGTTACTTTAAATTAACACATCTAGTGAGGTTAAGGATTTTAGCAATATGGTTTATGTTATCATTCCAACCACAGTTCTCCTCAGATGTATGTGGAATCTAACCTGGGGAAGACAAGCTCAATTTGAAGGATAATTAATTTGTAATTTTACTTTAGCTCTGAATCTCTCATGTGCAAACCATGACATTTAAGGGAACACAAAACAATGGTTCATGTCAGGTGCAAAGGGCATTGTTAATTTTCTGGAGAATGGCGGAGATTCTTTGGTGTTAGAGTTCTGTGAGCCTTACAAAGGAGGCACAGTTCCAGCAGGTTTCACAGCATCTCGTGTCCATCTGTGGTGGGCAGGCTGGGATCTTCCTCTCCAAGGAAGCCTGAGGCCTTCAGCTCTTCACAGCTCCTTCTGGCTGCTGATGCCTGAGTTTCAATAACAAACAGGGATTCAACTTTCTGGAAGGAGGTCAACAATTATTTCTAAGCAGCAGAAGTGGTCATCCATGTAAATTTTTGTAGCTGATGTTTACAGCCATAGCTGTACACTCTCCCTTAACCTGAGAGCTTAGTTGCTTAATAAAAGATCTTAGTTAATCAATTAGAGGAAAAGCTCTTTCTAGCTGGAACAGCTATAAATACAGCAATAATAACAGCATTTATCTGCCAGGAAAACTAGAGGTGAATGAGTTCCTACAGCCAAATGAATTAAAAGTAAAAAGAATAATGAAGTATGTTTAGCCACATTTGCAGAAAGTGTATGGAACATAGGTTCACTGAAAGCCATGTCCTTATCTAGGTTTATACTGCCAGAAGATTTGCTTGTATTATCAATGCCTCCTGGAACACACTTTTTCACCTCATTTGTAGTTATTATTCTTTGATGGTATTTTTATTTTCCAAAAAGCATCATTGCTTTTTAGTGGGAGAGTATACATTTTAAAAAATGTTTTAGAGAAACTCACCATCAAGGTAAGGTTGAAATATCTGAACTGCTATCTACTTTTTGAGTATAATATGTATTTCTTTGCTTTCTTGGGCACAGTTATAAAAGTATTTCAAGTTCTTTATAGCTTATGCAGGCAGAGAGTTTTCCTTCTGAAAACCATATTTAGCTGAAAAAAGGGAGAGAGGATTAGTCCACTGTCAAAAGCCACTTTCAGTGTGGGCTTATTTCAATAATGCTTTTCTATATGCAGTTTTCATTTACATTTAGAATTAGATTCTGCCCACCCCTACTTTATTGTCATACAAATAATTGGTGACTTGTGAAAAATGAAGTATTTTACCCTGTAAGCCTTACAAGCAAATACTTTTTACTGGAAGAAGCTCATCTTTGTCCCTGATGGAAAAGTTTCCTCCACTATTCTGTAGCTAGCAGCATTCCTTTTAACAGGTAACAAAGCATCATGCCACAGTCCAAAGGCTGCCTTGGGGCAATCTAATTATCCCTATATAGGAATAAAGAAAGAAAAGCAGACATTGGCAGGCATTCAGAATACATCAAATGCCCCAAAGCATAAATTTGCAACTCAGGAAATATTAGTGTCCTTTATTATAAAATCATTGATGTCAATTTTTAATATCCTAAAATTCAGGGATGTTCAGTTCTTGAATTGTGGCTCAAAAAGAAATGAATCATCTAGAAATTGTGGTGACAGATTCATGCTCAGAGTATTTATACTACAGTTGTGATTGATACATTAATTTAGACAGTTCGGTTTTTAGATTTGCCAGTGCTATTTCTCTGTCACCAGTTTCATGTTTGTGTTCATTATTACAGAGCATGAGGTGTATTCCTGAGCACAGGGACCTCCTGTGTAGCTGTATCTGAGAAATTGGCTATGGATTATTTGTGGGAGGATAGAATGAAAGGAAGTGAAGATTGCCTTCTGCACAATCTCAGCCCTGAGGAGTTGCACCTGCAGTAATTACCAAAGATTAGGAACGGGCCTGCCCTTAACAGGCCACACCTGTGTCTAATAAGGATGGGTGCTATAAGAGGGTGGGTTAGCTGGGTGAGGAGAGAGCTGGAGTTTGTTGGCTGTGCTATGCAGGTGTCAGTGTTATGAGGAGATGCCCATGAGAAATCACCAAGAAGGTATGGACCTTTTGCAATAAGATGGTGACCATTACTAGATCTCTGTTCAACACCTTTTATTCTCAATTGGGGTAGTTCTTCCAAATGGTATGGGGGAAGCCTGCCCCCAGCTAAGAGCAAACAAGTGACTTGCAGGGCACGTAACTGGTGTGTGTTAAATAAACCCAATGAATTTTGCATGTGTTGAGTGAAGTAGCCAGCTGATGCCATTGCCGGCAGCAGAGCAGTCCCACCTGGCATGCTGCCACAGCTCCAAACTTTCTCAGTCAAAGCTGCTATGAGTGTACACACTGATAGACATGGAATTACGTGCTCTGGATGAAATCCTGCTTCTGCTGAAGTCTGTGGCAAATTTCCCATTGATTTTTCTGGAAAGCAGTGACCTTGTTTTGTACACCCAGCCTGTTTTATGTGTGAATCACCTGAATGATATTATGCTAATGCTTTACCTTGCACACACTAAATATGGCACTCCGTTATTTGTAGTCTCTCAATAACTACCAGGTTATGTCAGCTTGTACACTACAGGTCCTGCAAATTCAGCAGAGAATTTGCCAGGTCAACAGACTTGCATTGACTTGGGCGGTAACACCTATAAAAATTTTGTAGCCTGTATCCTGCTTCCATTGATGTTCAAACTAGAACAAGCTCTTAAGTTTGTTCACCACCACTACCAGGACTACTTAGAGACATTCAACTTCACCCACTGACAAATGGATTCAAACCTTGTCCAAGCTGAAAAGGAATTTAATTGTAGCTGCATGATTCCATGCTGATATTGGAGATTGAGTGTCTCAACCAAGGGTTAAAAGTCACTGAGTTTGACAACACTTCAGCTTTGTTACCCATGTTGATTTATATCAGTCAAGCCTTGATCTCAATTACTCCTCCATTCTTGGATAAAGGCTCCTGTCCTGGTAGTCCCACCTGTAGTAGTCCCAATGTAATTTCGTGGTCTCCTCTAGATTTCTATCCTGGGTGAGAATACAGGAATGAGTTCCTTAGGTATGATAGGCACAACAGGCAATAAAAGGTGTATACAGGGAGACACACACAAAAATCTACAGCTTTATGAGGCAGCTTCAGGAGCAGTATTTGTCTAACCCAGCGAAATGAATTGAAGGCTGTCAAGAGCACAGAAGGACATTTGCAGTGGCAGCAAAACAGAAAAACAAACAATCCAACTAAGGCTTTTGATCTAGCAAAAGAAGAAAAGTCACATGAAGAGCAGATGAAAAAAACATATTTTGTGCTTCCTTTCCTTTTAGCACTGAAAAGCAAGGAAGATTTGTGGATGCCTGACAGGTATTTTCTTTATGATAAAATGCATGAAGAAATACTCTTAGTACTGGTTTAATGAAAACACTACTGATTTTCTTTATTTTACAATTTGGGCTGTGTTTGTCTTTTGTTCAAGTTTCCAGAATAAGTTTTTTGTTTAGGGCTGATGGGCTTGATGGTTTGTTCCCCACCCTGAGAAGTTAGATCTATATGAATTGAGCTGTACATTAATTGTAACGCTAAAAAATCAGTAGTTAAACCAAAGTGGGATGGCAGTGTGTTCAGTAAACACACTAAGCAGGGAAGCTGTCCTCTTTTTGGATGCCAGTTATGTCTGGTAACTATAATGAGCATTTCTTACAAAATGCTGGGGAGTGCTAGGGATAAAGTAAAAAGTGTAACTGACTTAGCTCTTAAGTTCAGGTGTGATATCAGTGGTGATCTGCAAACAGCATTTCATTCAAAATGAACATTGACTGAAAATAAAAATGCAGTCTATAATGTAAAAATATTAATGCCTAAGCTGGCAGAAAGTCTGGAATTATTGCCACCTCAGTTCCTTATATTTTTGGATACAGCGCTGATCATATTTGCTTCAGAGAGGTGTTTTTGTTCTGGACTATGTCAGATTTAAAAAAAAAAAAACAACAAAAAGACCCAACCAAAAAAGCCTCAGAACCAATCTTTTTAAAAAGGAGAAAGGAGCTTCTCCAAAATGGGAGTTACTATTAAAAAAATGAAATATACCAAAGTGTCTCATATGTTGTAGTTTGAATTATTGTGGACTTATTTAAGGGAAGCATAATTAAAAGAGAAACTTCCTCAACACACCACCTCATTTATTCTATTAAAAATGATTACTCATCTTCATCTATATCAGGTTTACTCATTTACATATAATCAAGGTTCTGATGTGCTGAAAAGAACGAGAAAAATATCAAGTTTGGCATCCCAATTCATTTAATTCATTCAAATGAAGAACTACACAGGCCTCTATTGAGCTGTAGAAGGCAAATACTCTAAAGATAAAAGCAGAAATAACAGTCCTGAAGTATTGCTAGGTAAATGAGGCTAGATTGAGCAATGACCTTTGTTTCCTCAGTTTGTCACAAACTTTTAGTATTGTTTAAACTGGGAATATTGGACATTTTCTGACTTCTTCAGAGATGTACATGGAAGTGTATCCTGGACAAGGGCTTGAGCAGTGCACTCCAAAGTGCACTCCCAGCTATTGGGGTGTGGAAAAAATACTTTAGGAATCATCAGTATAATATTTTTTTAGTTGTGCTTATTTCACCTTTGGCCCATTCAATTTTCATTTCCTTTTTTATGTATGTTTTCATAATGTAAACAATATGTCAGTAAAGTAGCACATATACATTTTAAAATGTAACTATATGGGAGTCATATTCAAAAAAAGTTTACTGATAGCAGTGTGAGATCAAAAACTATTGATCTGGAGATCAATTATCCACATGACAGGCCCACCCTAGATATGGTTTGTGATCATACAATTGCCTGCTGGTATTGATCATGCATGGCTGCATGCAGAACGGGTGCAAATGGGATTAAATCCGACTCAGTGCTTGAAGAGTTTACAGAAAGATTCCTGCTCATTTTGAGAAGATAAGGCTAAAGATGTTAGAGAGGTGATAGGAAGGTTAGAATGCAACTCAGAAAAATGAAACAAAATAGTTTTAGGAAAAATAATCCAAATAATCAACAGTGACACAAGAAATCTGTAAACCAGTTGTGCAGATAGAAAGTTAATAGATAAGGTAGGGGGTTTTGAAATTTGAAACAAAGCAGCACAAATGGTCAGAAGGATTTTGAGTTGTACTGTGGATACATGCATTATGGAACAGGAATTAATCATTTATGTTGCCTTGGCTCCAGTATGGCTCTGTCTGGAAAATTGCATTTTTCCCAGGATATTGCTGTATCAGAAACCTATGAACACACAAATGGAAGGAGTTTAGGACCAGTAAACTATTATGGGAAAGATCACAGTTATGAGATTATGTATAGAAATTAAAAAATTTATTAAAACACACCTGTCTTGCAAAAGAAAGGAGGAGAAGCAGACAAAGGAGAATAGGGTGAGGTGATATGGCTTAAAACATTGAGTGACTCAGTGAAGAGCAGAAGAAATGAGAGAAGTGTTAAACAAAGAAAAATAATTATGGCTTCTGTATCAAATTCTTAATGACAACAGAATGATGATCAATTGCTTAAATTTTTATTACATTCCTGATACTACGTGTTTTCCAAGAACATAAAAAGATGTTTCAGAGATTAATGTTTCGAAGATGGATAAGAGCTGAAATAGCACAGGTCTCTGAGATCAACAGGGAAGTCTGTCTTGGCACTAGATTATTTTATATTTTCGGTTGTGGTGTTCTGGGAAGAAATATATGAGACGTAAACACTGAAGTTTCAATGATGGCTCCATGTCATCCAAGGATGACAGAAACACTCAGTCCATTCTTATGGCTGTGCAGGCACCCTGGGGTAGTGGATTGTGGCAATCTGGGGGGACTGAGACTGCCTGGAAATGTTTCTGTATAATGAGCAAAGAGGTTGTTTTCTAGGAGCCTGCCATGAATGAGGTGAAGCATCTGTGCAATTGTTTGGTAGGATCAGCACAATTATTTTTTCATAGGGAATTGTTTTCCAGATCAGATTCAAGGTTATTTTTTATTAAAGTAAATTATTTGTCTTTCCTTGCCCTCAAGAAATTAACTTTTTTAAAAGAGCAGTTAAGTGCTGATGTATTTTTCAGCATGACGTACAATTGATTTAAAATATAAAATGAGCAACCCTAAGTGAAGAATCTTTATGAAATGATGTAACCCTTTTCTACTGCATTTAAGTCATGCTGTTTCTGTTATTGCACAACTCTCCACAGAGCTGCCTGAGTGCAGTTATAATATGGTTTGAAGGTCTTGTGGCTTTTCTAATGTACTAGACAAATGTAGACATCAATCAAAACTAATTTGCTTCTGCCAGCAACTTCTTATCCCTCTGAATAAAAAACTGCCACAAACACACCACAAAACAAATCAGCTTACCTTCTGCAGTTCTTGTGTCAACCCACTAAAATCGCTCACCAGAGTAACAGCAGAGTTACTCTGATGCTGCTCCCAAGGTGCTGGTTGTCTTCTATCATTATGTTGCACATGTTGCCTTTGTCTTAACTGGCTTGAAAGTCTTTTTGCCACATAAAATGACAAGACTCACACTGACACAGTTCTGAACTTAGAATGCAGATAGCTAACCACAGGAAATTTAACACTAAAATAACTTCCTGCTGTAGGCATGGTCAGGCACTGGAACAGGTTGCCCAGGGAGGTTGTAGAGTGTCCCTCGTCAGAGTTATTCAGAACCAGAGCGGACTCAGTCCTGAGCAGCCTGCAGTGGAAGACCTTGCTCTGAGGGAGGGAGGTTGGCCTGGACGATTTCCACAGCTCCCCTCTGTGATTCTGTGCAGAAGCCAAGTATTTCCAGCAAGCAAATGTTCTGCTGTACCAGTTGTGGTATTTCTAGTTTCTGTGTGATCTCTGGTCTTGTACGTCTCTCTGACTTAAATCATGTACTTAGTGCTATCTGAAAACCTGGCTTTGTGCTGAAAATGGTGAATTTCTGCATTCACTTTAGATTACTACTAGCAGCTAAGCACTGGTCAGAAAACAATGGTGTTATATACACAGAGTTTTCTTATTATTGGCTGTGTAGCAGATAAACATTAGTAAAGAACATCCTTAAGGGATATTTTGGATGAAAGAACAGTGCAAAGACAAAGTGATATAATAAAGTGCTGACCTTTATTTCACTGTGTTAAAGACTCTTTTGTGTGTTGCAGGATCTCAGAAACAGTAAGAACATGAGAGCTGACAGTTGTATTTAAATAAATTAAGTAATAATGCATGTATTTTATGTAGTGCAATTAAAAACACAGCTTCAGATTTTTTTTTTCTTGCAGTGGATTGGAAAAATGCAGAATGGCAATACTAGCAATTATTTGCCCAGGAGCACATGCTTAAATTGAATTCCCACTGCAAGTCTTCATGCAGGATCCAAATGCTTTCTTTTCCAGTTCTTAGACATTTTCCCAAGCCCACAAGCCAATCCAAAAGAAGTCCTTTTGGCATTACCCACATGCCCTCAGGCTGGATGTGTAAAGGAGGTTTCCAGAATTTCAACCTGACATGCCAAAGTCCACATTGGCACAATTAAAGTGGCTGGAATTATGTTTACTTACAAGAGAATAAAAGGTCTTGTGAACTTCAAAGTTTTGTAAGTTCATGAGATCCTTAGATTCTTTGCATACTTTAGATATGTCCGCCATTATGGCCACAAAAGAACCAAAATTATGAAATGTACAAGTGAATGGGACCCCTGAGACGAAGTCCACAAGGGAAATGCTCTGCCTGACTGAGAAACCTTTTTCTGTCACTGTAACCTCAGACCAGAATGATCAGGACATATCTGGATACCTGGGATGGATAATGTTTATTTCAGAGCATGCACCTCAGAAGCAGTGCTTACTTCTCTTTCATTTTCCATTTGTATACTCTTGCCTGTTTATAACTAACCTTCCCACTCTGCAGATCCAGGAGGTATCACATTTATCCTTTTCCTCATTTACAGGACAGTATTTTGAGGGAATATTAGCCTCAAAGGGTAATGAATGTGTCAGACTGTGAATCTTGTATTTTGATTTTTAAAAAGTGAAAGCTGGATAGAGTGGAAAACCATAAATCATTGTTTACTAAGGGTCAAGTTGGCAGAACTGAATTGTTGTACATATGGCTGGAAGCTGCTGGTGTGCCAGTCAGGAAGGAGGCATTGACTGCCCAACTCTTATTTGAATTAGGTATTACACATCCCTATTTTGTGTGGCACGGATGTCATGGAGATGCACAAAAATGGATGAACACCCTGTAGCAGCTGAGGGAAAGGGGGAAGTGTACACACCTAGAAGCTTTATTTGCCTTACTGCATATGGAATGAATTGCCTAATGTATCTCCCTTCATTCTCAGAAGTAAGGAGGAATACTCCCATTTTGCAGGCTAGAAGTTTAGGCACAGCAGCATGAGGTTACCTCATCAGATTTCACTGGTTCGCTGTCTCAGTTGCATGGTAATTCTGTCCAGTTCTACTCAAGGCCCATGCTTGGGGTGGTTTTTCCACATAAGTGCAATTAAAGATTTTTCAGTGATATTGCTCAGATCTGAGCTGATAGATACCTCAAGAACATTGTTGAAAATTGTCTTTCAGGAAAACAGTTGCATTGATAAATGGGGACTATTAATTTTTTTTAAAGGATGAGTTAATTCTTTCTAAAGGATGAGTTTGTCCACTTAACCTATTGCTAGGGCATTTTGAATATTTCTGTGTCTGCTGTAGACATGTGAGTTAGTTAATGGGCAAGGTCAGTCAGCACTTATTACCATTAAAATCTCATTTAGATCTGCTGATCCCCTTGATGGTGCTTTGGTTCACATGGCACACTGGGTTTTATGCTTCTTTTCAGTGTTTGGAACCAGGGCTGTTCCATTGCTCCTTTTGAACACGGGTAACAGCACTCAAAGGATGAGTTATGTGTCGTGGTGCACGTAGATCATTGCTGCTGCATCTGAACTGCTCTTGAACCTCACTCCATACTCCTCGTGCTCTTAACTCTTTCCAAGTCTCTGGAAGGGTAGAAGAGCTGTGAAATGGGAGGGATTTGGTGTGGCTGCCACACAACTTTCTTGGCTTCTTGCCCAGCTTCCAAACTAACCTTCAGATGCCTTGCATAGCATTCCTGGTGATCGAACAACAGGAAGGCAAGGTTCAGGTGTTGAAAGGAATCTGGTCTGTCTGCTGTCAGCAGACATAGGGGTACAGACTATAGAAAGGTATAGATAGCCACAGTATTTCCTGTCTCTTTGGGTTTGTGGGTTTTTTCCCTGCTGTATTTGTTTGAAAAGCCATTTCCTAAGACTGACAGAGGGATGTAATGATGAGACATATTTGTAAACTCTTCTGGGGTAATCAGGTGTGCGAGTTACCATGAGGGCAATATGGACTGTCCCAGATTCATACGTATTCAGGGGATTTCTATGGCTTGGAAACATTTGAAAATGTGGTTTTAATTGTGCAAGTACAGTTCTGTAGTGACCTCATTCATTCACAGTCTCTGTGAACCTGGAAAGTTATGCTTTCTATCTGAAACTTACCAGAAGTTTCCTTGTGTATCCCCAAGAGAAAGGCATAGTTAATATAGGATATCTGTTTGCTGCTGAGCTGACCTTACTTGGCATTACAAATCAATAAATCACAGGCAGACATTTCTGTGTCACCTTTCTCAGGATATGAATTCTCCTACTTGCGTGAGCATTTCTATTTTAGAGCAGTGTAACCTACACAGGCCTGTAAATACCACAGTACCTCTTCCTGAAGAACCCCTAGTGGTGCAGGCACTCATACCTGCTGTTTCTGATCTGTTCACTTGTCTCTTCTGCATTCAGGTAGATGAGGTCTGCTTGGTTTTAGCACATTCTATTAGAAAAATCAAGTTAGAATTTCACCCTGTGTGAAATATTTAAGCTTGTGTCTGATGCTGTGTATTAATTATAGCATAGTGATATAATTAGCTATAGGAATAGAGATGTGTGTCTTTTTTTGTTTATTGACAGAATGTCATACATGATTATTAATGAAAACAATAATAAAAATCTTCTTTCAATTTCTAGCAGAGAGGAAACTTCCTGGTTTTGCCATGTTCATCTGCCATGTGAAAAATCTAGATTCTAAACCTAAATTAGTCTCTTAGAGGGAAACCCAGTTATGTGACTACCTTGTGTACATTTTTAGGTGTTTATTTTTTAATCTATTTTTGACGTCTTTTTTTTTCCTCATTTCTCTGAATGTCCAAATCAGTGTTTGGATTCTGTGGAAGCACCTGCAAATTGTACAAAATCAAACTCAAATTATAGCTGTCATATCATTCTTATTAGTCTATGTCCCAAAACGATTTGATGAACTAATAGAAATGTAGACAGCTGAAATTGATAAAGGTTTAATCCGGATGATTTTTGAATTGCTTTCCTGGCAAACAAGACTGAAATAAGCCAAGACTCATTTCTTCTGTATGAATGAGTATGATACTCCCTGAAGGATGGTTTTGGTTTTGAGCAGTTCCATTCCTAATTTATATGTCATTCTCCAGAAACAAAGCATGGGTCAAAATTGGCAATTGCCTTGTTTCAAACTGCCATGTTTCTAGAAAGCAGCTAGCCTTGCTCAGCTCACAGCAGCAGCTCTCTTGCCAGAATCTCAAAGTTTAATAATCAGAGGAGTCACTTAAGATTCCTGGTTAGGGAAAGGTGTCCCTGCCATGGTGGGGTGTTGGAACAGGATGATCTTTAAGGTCCCTTCAAACCAAAATCATTCTCTGATTCCTGCATGCATTCTAAAGTGGTATCTGCTGAGTGCTGCCTAAATGAGTATCTTCATCTGCTTAGGTGTGCTTCTATTTTTAATTCCTGAGGAAGTGAATATCTGCTGTTCAGAAATATCTCACCTTAAGCTGGGTTGATGTGTGACTGAGATGCACAGATGGGTATCTACCATAGAATTACAGCTTTCAAATGCAAGGACAAAATCTGCTTTCAGAATCAATTGATCACTGAGGTTTGTATTCCTTTGGGGTTTCTCTGGAAGGTTGCATCAGTATCACAAAATGCAGAATGCCTTTGGTGCAAATGACACCTGATTCAGACTGCTGCAATACATGGGCAGAAAGTTTCATGGCTTATTCCACACAACCACTGGATTCCTCTCAGTGAATTAAACAGAAGAATTGCTAGTTTGAATAGATTCTTTAAAAAGTAAATTTTAAAATCCTTGTACTATTTGTTGTGTCCTAAAAGGCTTTTGTTTTTTGGACTCTGAACCTCCTTTAACTCCTCTAAATCTAACCTGCCCTTCATACTGGCAAAAGGCATCAATTAAAAAATCTCTGCTTTTACCAGTCCAGCTGTGGAAGATTGAATTAACAACACAAGCCTAACAGAGCTTCTTGAACTGCAAAACCTAAGCCAAATACCAGTTTTATCAATTTGCTTTGGAAAATGGAAATGCTAATTATTTATGGAGTTGTGCAGTTTTTCATGACATGCAATTTCGTTTCTGACAGATCAGATAATTTTATTATGGGGGATGGGATTTGCAAATGCAGGGTACTGATCTAAGCCCCTTCACACCAAAAAGTTTGGATGGTTGATAAGAATTAACTTCAATTTTTTTCCTTTCTGATCCTTCTTCTCATAAGTTTTTATGAATTATAGATATATTCATGCATGTGCACAAGTGTAAGAGAGTGCATATTTTCTTCAGGCTTTTTCATTATGACTTTCATTAAAATGACCTGTATAATACAGAGTCTTGAAGGGAGTAAAACAGAACTAACTTTCTGTACATATGTTGGAACAATGACGTCTTTGATATCTTTATAGCTTCACAGTGCTGCCTCTTTTGTCCAGATAAAAAGCTTCAAACACCATGGAAAAAATAACTTGTTCTGAAAGTTACTGATTTTAATTTTTATATTTTATTTTTTAATCCCAGGTATTCTGACAACCATAAAACCATGTTCCTAAGCACCACGTGTACACACCTTTTAAATAGCTTCTACTTCCCTGGGCAGCCTGTTTCAATGCTTGGTGACCCATTTGGTAAAGAGATTTTTCCTAATATCCCACCTAAGCTTCCTCTAGTGCAGCCTGAGGCCATTTCCTCTCATGCCATCACTTGTGGCAGGTCACTGACCATTTCCCCTTGAATTGTGGGGCCTTCATTCTGCTGCCCGTCTTTGTCTCCCAGTTCAGGAAGCTGTGCAATAACTGGCCTCACTCTGAAGGACTGAGGCAAAGAAGACATCAGGTACCTCAGCCTCACCCTCATCCTTTGCCACTGTGTTTTCCCAGGAATCCAGCATAGGATGAAGATTCTCCTTAGTCCCCTTTTTGTTGCTAATACACTTATAGAGGCATTTTGATTGTCTCTTATGGTAGTAGCTGAATGAAGTTCTAGTTGGCCTAGAGATCTCCAGTGCTCTGCTGAACCTTATAGGAACAATTCCACATAACTGAATTTTTCCTAGGTAAAATCAGAGGTGGCATGTTTTAAATGACTGTCTCCTTTCTTCCATTTGTATTAAGTGTGACCTACCTTAACTTATGCAGTATCTTGTCCCAAGGTAAAACCAAACAAAATAAAAAGAGCAAGAATGTTATCTTTCTAAAGGTCATGTCTCTTATGATTAATGTGCTGTTTTGAACACAAATATCACTTAGCAATTATAATGTGAATGCAACTACCACACTTTTAAGAGAAAACTAGCATGATTGTGTATTTATTTAGAGTTATGCTAGCCAAAGCCATTTGGAGAATGAATGTTTGCCATAGGTACCCACACTTTATTCACAAATCAAACCAAAAACTTGTATAGTCTGTGAATTCTTTTGTATTTTCTCATTCCAAGCTATGATTTTAACCTGACATTTCCCATCTGCCTTAGATGAGTGGCTTCTGTGCTAACTTTTATTCCATTGTTGAAAACATGGTTAATAATGTGGAAGGTGAAGGTGGGATGCTCATGGAATAAGGCTGAAGGCAGAAGGAGCTTTGTGTCTTTGGTGATAGTAATTTTCTTTTTTTAATTTTTTTCCCCCTTCTTGTACAGCCTGAAAGGTCTGCATGGACTGTCCTGAAATGCCAACTGGCTGTCAATGTCATCCATCAAGGGTCGAGCAAGGACTCACTGTGACAGACACCCTGCCTTGGAGGTAATTACCCTCAACCTCCCAACACTGAATTAAGCATTGGTTATAAAGCAAGATGCTTAAGGCCAGTGTGGAATCTCAGGTTTTGCTTCATATTTGTTTTGCAGCTGCTTTATTTACACTTTGCCGTATGCTGATGACATAAATTAATCTGCTATCTCTCTTTAGAGAACCTGGGCTGGCTGTACTGATCCCAGAGTGGTGCAACCTGGCACAGCAGCAAAATGCATCCATGTCAATGCTCCTGATAGCAGCAGTCAAAGGAACACAGGCTGGGAACTCATGGCTCTGTCCCTGCCTCTGGGTGACCGTAGGGAAATTCTTTATTGCCTCTCTGCTTCAGAGTCCTCTCCCTTACCTAGAGAAGAAATCCAGTGTACCCCCAGCTGGGTAGTTGCAACAAAGATAGAGCAGCACATCGCTTGGGGCCTGTGATTTAAAACTGGATTTTCTTATTCTGTACTAATTTCACTGACTATCACAAATCTCTATTTTTTTCAGTCATGCATTTAAAAATCAGAATAAGCAGACTGGGGCTGGAAGGATTAATATGTTTCCTTTGATACTAGAATTCTAGTATTTTGGACTGTGCACTGCATTTCTTTTCTCCAAGACTGCATATAAAATGCTATTTGCTGACTTCTCATCTATATAATTAAAGCTAGCTCTATTATCAGAAGGATTCTTATGAGGCTTAGCTGCTCTCCTACATATTCACTGTTTTACACTCATTAAAAATTATCTTCTAACTTCCCCTTCTAGAATAAATATATAGAAAAGTTAGAGAAATTATCCTATTGTCAATTTATAGAGAGAAATATAGGGAAAATAGGGTACATTTGATTTTGTTTTTTCAAAATCAGTAGTTCTCTAAAGAGCTATAGATTTAGGTCCCAGTGATTGCTGAGATTGTTAGCCCAGCAGCTCTGGTGACTTGGACAATTATTTTCCATACAGTAAGAGGAAACTCTCCAAATAGAAAGATTTGCTACTATGTAAATGTAAGTCTTTGGGTTGATTAGAAGAAATGAGAAAAAACTTTTCCTGATGCTCTTTCATAGTTTGTTTCATAGTTTGTTGAAGCTGCCTGTAGCCTTTCTGAACTCTGCCTGTGACACTTTGCTGAAGGGTAGCTGCTTTGTTTTGTTTGATAAGACTCCTGTAAGTGCCAAAGTAGAAGAAGCTTTCTGATGTGAGCATAATTCAATTTCTGTATGGAAAGTGCCTTGACTCTTTTTAAACTCTGCTTCCTCAGACTGAAATTTCAGGTAGTGGTGGAAAATTCAGCCTCATATTCTCAGTCTTGTCCTCTTACCAGATTTGCCTGATAATGTACTGGCCTGTGAGGAAAAATGGAAGGAACTGGATTTAGCCTAAAAATCTGAGAGATATAGAAAGCTTTAAATATTTTAAAAGTTTCAGAAAAGAGGAAGAGAACAAACTGTTCTTCAAGTTGTGAGGAAAAATGTAATATGCTTAAACTGGAACAAAAGCAGATTTAGGAGGAGCTTTGTAGAAAGAATGCTCCAGTGGCAAAGATAATTAAGGACTAGAATAGATTGCATATAGAGGCTGGGGAAGCTGGAGGTTTTTAGAGTGGTTACAGAACCATCTGTCAGAAATGCTGTAGTTGATTTGGGGCAGGTGGATGCACCAGCTGATCCATTTGAGTCTTTCTTACTCCTCCCTAGCATTTAGCAGTAAGAGCCTAAAGAAACGGGAAAGACTACATGAAGCATCCACAGCAGGGTGACTTTCATATTCCAGTGTGGAAAATACAGCTGTAATAACAAATTTTGTCACATGCCATGCAGCTCTAGTCAAGCAGGTCAAGTATTCTCTGCCACGTTCCCACCAGGCACTTGCTGATTGCTGGATCATTTGTTTTGAAGTAAGAAGGGATTTTTTAGAGTATTTGTTGGAGAGATGTGCGTGGGTTTGATTTACAATAAAGCATTGTCAGTTTGAAAAGGATTGCCATTATGCACATTTGTAT
This sequence comes from Zonotrichia albicollis, assembly GCF_047830755.1. Classification (NCBI taxonomy): domain Eukaryota; kingdom Metazoa; phylum Chordata; class Aves; order Passeriformes; family Passerellidae; genus Zonotrichia; species Zonotrichia albicollis. Next base: position 25,012,131 of record NC_133825.1, on the reverse strand, counting down.
TAAGTTGAAGAATTAGGATAGAAATTCTCATCTCAGATCATATGGTTTTCTTTGCTTTATATTTTGTGGCCTTTGAGTAATAAAATTACTGGATGGCATAGAGGGTTAATCTAGTTTGCTCTCCCTATAATCAGCAAACTATTTTTAACTGGAGGTGAAAGGGTTAGTTAGTCTGTAATATCTGCATAAGGCACACAGTGTTAATTTAAGAAGTTAATTTATTTCATTTCACTAGAAAATATTCTGCCTCCAGGAATTATCCTTTCTGTGAAAAATGTTCTGACTGTTTTCTATTGTCTATTAACATGATGCTTTGAGGATATTTTCTATAGGAATGCTCAGACTTAGAGCTGTGCCCACCTGCACTGACATAACTAGAAAAGCAAATTGCATTATCCTCTCAGCAAGCATTTTAGTTCTTTATTGTTTTAACCTGAGTTCTTGTAAATCAGCCAGAGCAATCAGTTTTAATGACTCCTCCAAGAGAAAAACAAACAACAATGGAAAAGCTCTGCTTTTTAAGTTTTATCCAGAAAAAAAAAACAGAAGAAGCACTGCATTTCCCCCTCATCAAAATCCCAGATAAATAACTAGTTCTCATTGCTTGCCCTGTGCTGGACATTGTGAGATTCCTGAGCATATGAACAGTAAAGTTGAGAAGTTGTTTTTCAATGTTTGCTGTGAGCAGCAGTAATTCAGCAATCTGCTCAAAGGACTGCACCAACAGTAGGGAACAACATGGCCAGGGTCCAAAATAATCTGATTCTGGTCATTACATATTTAGTGATCCCCAAATAAGTTTGCATCAATTAAGGGCTCGGTTTGTTTTCACTGGAACCCAGTGCATGACTTCTCAGCTTAATTCAGCTGAGCCATCCCTTCTGCCAGCCATCCATATAAAAATGTATTTTTCTGAGGTGCTTTGGTTTTTTAAAAGACAGAAAATTTGGAGAACCTTTAAGGACTGAGTATAAAACCAAGATGACTAACTGACTTTTCTGATTGCCAGGCATCTGCTCCTTCCATTTGTGGTGAATTCCCTCAACAGTACTGTTGTGAGCCCTAAAAAGGAATGGCCAAACCATTGAATTGTTTAAATCTGCTAGCATTCTCTCTTTTTGCAGCAGACAGAATATCTTGATTCGTGAATTTTTAAGATTATAAATTATAACCATAGAATCGTAAAATAGTTGCAATTGGAAGGAACAACTGGAGGTAATCATCCAAGTCTTATAGATGTTCTAAAAGTAATGGGTTACAGTAACTACATTCTAAATCTGGTAGCTTATTTAATTGTTAGATGGCTGTAAGACAATATTTTGGAGATTTAAGGCCAGGAGCCCTGTTGTAGGGAGAGGAGGGAAAAGCACATTAAAATGACAGGCTAAAAGCTGGAAATAAGAGGAGGAGAAGAGGAAGAGAATGAGAACGGACATTATTCCACCTGAGAAATAATAAGGTACGGGGAAAATGGACTTATTCTTTCCAATACCAGTTCCTCTAATAATATAATACCTACTGTGAGCAGTGCTTCTCTGTCCTGAGAGCAGAGGTGTTACAACACTACTGCCTCAAAGACAGGGTTTTTAACCTTGCACTCTAGCAGTGATTTCCTTGTTGAACAGCCTTACTCAGTAATAGCAGTGTGTGCTGTTGTTACACAGCAGCAGGAACAAGTTTGAAGCCCATTTCCTTTCAGGCTTCACTCTCCCTGCTCCCTAAGCCTTCTCTCCTGCCACAATGCTCCAAGCAAGCCTCCATCTCTGGAGAGGCAGCATTTCTGGAGGTGCTGTGAATGTGTGCATGTGCTAATTGTCAAGCTGCCATCTGCCTGATGACCAAAGCCTGCCTGCCTTGCTCTCAGCGGCGGCACTGGCTTGAATCTCTTGCCTGTTCAAGTATGGATCTTTACAAAACCTGGAGGAGCAGCAGGGGCTGGGCCGAGATGATAAGGAGGTGAATGAAAGGACTCTTTCCAGAGGACATCTTATTTACTAAAGAATTTCCTTCTAAACATTTAGTGTCTGCACTCAGTCACAGTTGCTATATGAAATCTGTATTCTCTGCCAATAAAATGTTTTATATAATTCTGGAACAAATCCATTGGTGGTGGACCAAAGCAAATTCTAATGCTATAAATCATGATCAGACAGGTTATGGATGATAATAAATGTTTATTTTCCTAAATGATTGTTTAATTAAGATACAAGGATGCCAAATCACATCTCTGTGGCAATATAAGAAAATTTTGAGTACTAATAATGAGCTGTTTGGTTAAGTTTCCTTCCCATCATACATGTCTTCATGAGCCTGCCATTAGCAAGGAATAAAGTACCTGTACACAAAAAAATGATGGGTTCTTCTGTATCTGTACTGTGTTTGTAATGAATACATACGTGTATATATATGGAGTTTTATTGCTTTAATTAAAATCCTCACAAATTTAAATAATTTAGAAATCTAAAGAATCTCTGAGATAAAAGGAAATGTGGGAAAATGTACAGAAAAATGTACTTAAATTGAAGAGTTCTTTTCCATATCATGGTGCTCAATACATATTTTATTTATTCATATGTTTTGTTCTTCAGAAAGGAAATGTCTGTGAGATGAGAGACTGCTTGGAAAGGAAGGGAAACACTTCTGCCCTTTGAGCTATTGAAAATGCTTTGGGAGAGCAGCTCCCAGAGCCCAGGGGCACACAGGGAGGGGAGCCCAGCAAGGGGAGCATCGTGGCACAGTGCAGATGCTGGAAGGAACATGGACAGACAACCTGACAAAGTGCAGCGTGTCAGAGACATTCTCCTGGTGCACAGAGGGGACTGTGGAATCTGCTAAAACCCAGAAAGTGACAGAGTCAGAATTAAACCAAGCCTAAGAGGATTTATTCACCAAAACCACAGTAAGTTCTTAATTTTCTAATTAAGAAATTTATTTCTAATGCTCTTATGCTTATTGTTTGGTTTTCATTTTTAAAGTTTGCCTTCAGTTTGTACTTAGAAAATAACTTGTTTTTGCTCCTGAGAGCCTTCTGCATATTTGCAGTGGGTGTCGGATGATTTTGTGATTGGATTTTCTCTGGGTCTTTTTTTGCACTGTTCTGTGGAAGTACTTTGTCAGTTCTTCCAATAACTCTTTCACCCTCCATGGAGCAGCAAGCAGACTTGGCATCTGCTGTGTGCACAGCAGCAACTCCTGCTGAACTGGTAAGTACAGTTCTAGTGAAATCATGCAAGGAGTTCTGCTGAATTAAGATATTAATTTTCTGTTTTCTCCACTGATTGGTAGTCAGATTTTGCTCTCCTTATGTAATGCTCGGAATTACCATATTTTCTTAGTATGATTGCATTGTGGATGAGCTGCTTTTCACACCATTTAAGGTAGAACCAGTATACTATTTCATACTGGTTAAAAAGCCTGGGTTTCCTATAAACAGTTCCATGAATTACCCAGTTTTTGATATCTTCATACTCTTAAATGGGCACCTGGGAAATTTTCTATGTCTTGAATGGCCAGTGCAACCTCAGAAAGTTCATGTAAAAGAAGCAGTTATTTCAGGTGAGCAATAAATTCTAACCTACCTCAATAAAAGCCACTGGCCAAATACCATAATTACAGCAAAAGTGAATAACTGATTGTTAGTCATCTCCATTTTCTATTCTGTTTTATCATTAGAAGATAGGAACCTGCTCTGTTCAACTGCTTTATTTCAGGAGTGCTTGATCAGCAAAATTGCATAGTGAAATGCAAGTACAAACTATTGAGGGGATTGAAAAGAGAGTTTAATTTTAAGAAATGCTTTTGTTTTTACTGTGCTGGAGCCCATTTAGATTCAATTTAGACACTCTGCTTCCTTCAGATTTTATGGAGCTTTTACTTTCTTGACTACAAACAGCATGTGTGTCAAAATCCACATCATAGAATGAGGCCTGTGGAGACACTTTGACATGTTCCCCTAGATATGTGTAAAATGAGGAGAGTCTCCACAGCATAACTTGAGATCAGCTAGACAGCTTCCCACTATTAAAGCTGTCATGCCACTATCCATAAAGGGATCCAGGGTTTTCCTCAGACCTCTTGTCTTTTTGAAGACTTCCCTGATTGTTCCATTGAATGTTCCCTGTTTGAATGGGCTCAGGATAAAAGATGCTTCCAGACAACACTCTGAAATTTTATTTTTCTACTATGAACTCCTATTATTCTGCTATGAACTTCTATTATTCTACATGCAAAGATATTCAGAAAATCCTAGCTCTAGCCTATATATAATGTCTTTTTATAGGCAAACTACTTATAATTGAGAAGATACTTGGTCTTCTGCAGTGAGATCAGCATTATGTGATTTCACTAGATTTCTTACCTGGCCTGTAAAATGTATATAATTTAACATAAACTATGGGGTATAGCAGAACATACAGAAATGTTTAAATGGAGACAAAAGTTTGTCATCATCAAGCCCAACAAATAGAATTGGTTATTCAGTGTGGTATGTCTTATTTGGACAGAATGTTGTTCATGAACATGTAATTGGACTGACACTTTAGGTGTTGGTGTTTTGCAAATCCACAGCTTCAAACTGAGAGGAAAGCACACCCAGCGTGGCCTCACTAGTGTGAATACACCCACAGACACAATGTGCTCACTGTCTCATATAGTAGCTACTGGCTGGGATTTGAAAGGTTGATACATTTAAATGGGAACTCCTTCTTGTGCGAACTGTCTAACCTGGTCCTCAGGAGAACTAGCAAAGACTAGGAGGCTACTCAGCATGAGCTTGAAGTAGATTATGACAGATATTGGCATTCTGTCTAAAAGCATGTTTGAAGTGAAACATTTTAACTGCAGTAGACTGAAATCTGTCATTGTTACCTGAGCATGTGTAATAGTCCCTAGGCAGCCTTTAGAGCAAAAGGGATTAGTTGCAGAAGACATGGTTTCCTGAAAGCCAGGTTTTTTATTGGAAAAGACTGGACAGTCATAACAGTAAAAGCCACTGGCTGGAAAGTACAACCCAGCCTCTCTTGAACTGCTAAATAGTTCACATTTAAGCAACAGTTCATGAATGGAAAATTATTTACAGGTCTCCTTTTTCATTCAGTCTGTCTTGAATCAGTTATTCCACAGTCAGAGGTAGGGATGGATGGTAGTCACAACTAGGATGCCCCGGAAAAAGTACTTTTCTCTTTTGAGATAGACTTTTTTTAGGTATGGTGCTTACATATGGTAAGTAAGCTTACTTATGATGCTTACTTATGGTGTTCCCTGTACTAGGGATTTGAAGGGTTGGATATGGGAACCATCAGACCCAGGGAATGTCTGAGAATCTGCACTGTCAAGCCCTGTAAGAAACACAGATGTAGAGCTCTGTTAGGTGTGCATGACTGAACTTCTCATGGTGGCATCTGCATTATAAAACAGATAATGTGTGTTGGCATCAGGATGGCATCCTTAACACCAAGAAGGGAGCATCTCAGAGCACACATGTGGATTTTTGTCACTGCCTAAGCAGATGGGAGTTTTGGTTGCATGTAATATGGATGGATTTGTTAGCCTGGGTCAATATATAATTGGTAGTATTTCAAGGAAGATCACTTGCTTAATAGACCAGATCTCTTCTCCAGACTGTGTAACCAGAGAAGAATTATGGCTTTCCATTAAAAGGGAAAAATGTAAATATTTTGCACGTGGGTGTCAGATTTTTTAGGAGAAAAGGAACCAGAAAACTTGAGATAAGAATTTTTTCACTTTCTGTTAATACGACAAAGCCATGATCTATTGCTATTTATTTTTATCTTGCTATTTATAAAGCTAATATTTTTTCATATTTTTACGCCTCCCTACAAATCACCTGCAGCAGTTATTAATTATGAAGCAACTCAGAATGTTAATAACTAGAGTAGAGAGCAAGAGAGAGGTAAATTCACAGGTTCTATTGCCATCTCAAAACAGTGAATGCTTTAAATACGTCTTGGGTTTACATTTATTCAGATATGATAGATTATGGGAAAATACAAGACCAAAGAGGTATCTTAGGAATATGCTACTCTGGAGGAGATATGCTACATCAGATGTGTCAGACTGCTCCTATGACTTCACGTGATTTTTTTTTTTGCATTGCTGGATTTTAATTTTACTATTGTAAAAGAGGAAGGTGCAGCTAATCAGAGGTGTTCAAAACCTATTTTACCTCAACAAAGAATACGTTTCTAACCCTGTGCCCTACACAAATAAATAACTGTCTTCCCTCAACACCAGCTTTCTGTAGCTTTCTCTTTTTTCAATTTCTTTTTTCAATTCTATCAAATAGAGGGACTAATGTATGGAACCCAGTGCTTATTCCAGTCATGTGGCACGTAGGACCTGTCTTTGAGTGAGTGAATAGACAGGGAAAACTGCCAGCTGTGGAGGAGGCAGGAAAAGGGAGTTTGTTGGGCTGTGTCAGGAGCTCGGTGTCTCTATCGCTAAGATCAAAGAGCGCGTACCAAGAACTCATTGCAGTCTGATGATTTTAACAATTATCCACTCTTCTTCCTGAGGTATTTCTGTGGTAATGTGGCCCTGCTATTTGAGAGCAGAGTTCCTCTAAATCTAAAGTACATTTGCATTTTTCAAGATTCCCCTCCTCTAAGTTTCTCCCCCGTCAGCCAGGAATTCAATGCATCTGTGACTTCCCAGCCTGGCAGCAGCCCTTTGCTGTCCTGTCAACCACCACGTGTCTGACTTGTCCTTTTGACACTATCAAGAAATCCTTTCAAGAGCTCAGCCCTTTGTGTGTGTGACCATGTTCCAAACTCGGTCCTGATCTCTTGTCACCCTCCCTCTGGTATCTGTTCCACCTTTGTTAAAAGATGACATCTGCTCAGCCCAGCTTGGGCCTCTGGTGCCACATTCCTGGCCCTCACCACCTCCCAGAATTCCAGCATTTGCTACCAGCACAGAAAAAAGCAATGAGGAGAAGTGAACATGGCCCATGGAATCATCCTGGGTCTGGTGCTGCTGGTCTTCAATGTACCATGGGCAGCCAGGGCCTTGCTGAGCCCAGAGCTTCTCCTGGATCTATTCATCCCTCATGTTCCATCCTTCCTGTTTCTTTTCTGGTGAGAAAGAAAATGCAGAGACAAAAAGGAGGTCACAAATCAGGAATGCAATTAAATGAAGATGGGATTAAAGTAAAGACGAAAAAAAGAAGAAGCTACAATTCTTAATATTTCCTTCATGCTATAGGCAAGGCATGTATCAGTCCTTGTGTTATCCTAACTAATTTGTCTTCCTTTAAAATACAGCCCTTTTATAGAGATAAGCTTGCTTAATCAGAGTGTTCTTTAGATGAAAATATATCTAGCTAAAGTGCTAATTCAGTGAGCATTTTCTTGACAGTGCCATTGTTTGAAAAAATCTGGTTTAGTCCGTGGTACAGAAAAGGTGGAGTGCCGTGTGGGGATTTTTCCTATTAGTATGCCAGGCAGTTGCTTATACTTCTCCATTCAGTAATCCCTGAGCTGAATCTGAAGATTTACCATAGACAAATAGAAATATTCACAATACATGTAAATGAACTTTTGGTTGTGAATAGGATTTGTTTGCTAGCTGTTGATCACTCTCTCTCTTTACTGTTCTTTATGCTATTGCTTTCCAAATGGGTGCCATATAAAGGTAGAAAATATGTATTTTGAATGGATTCTTCTCAATATGACACCACTTAAAGGCTGGATATTGTCAGAGGCAGATGCTTAATCAGAGCTTAATCAACAAACTAGAAGAATCAAAATTAGTTGATGATCAAAACAAAATATAAATGTATTCTCTAATTGATTAGAGTGGCTTGGGAGGTTCTGTAAATTAAAAGAATTTGCTCAGCTGGAATGAAAATCAACCTTTCCTCCTATTTTCCATCTAGAAATAATGTTTAATAGCAGTTCAACAATCTCTGCTCCTGAGGAAAAGTAGGAAGAAGATAAAAGGAATAAAAACAGCTTATAGAAGATACCTGATAATATAAAGAGTGCTACTTTGAATGTGTGAATTTAATCAGGAGTGGGGTATAGGCAGGAAGATGGCGAAATTCTTGCAGTGAAACATTTTTTGCCATGTATTTTCTAATTTTCTTACCTGCCACAAAAAAAATAATCTGTTAACAATTTATGTGTGTTTTTTAAAGGAGGCACAGTAACCTCCTTTAGTAGAGAGGTGGGGAGAACAGCTCTGTGTTTCCAGAGGTGTTCTCCTTTTCCCTACATCTACATTTCACTGTGTCCCACGGTAGCACTTGTCAGAGGGTCACTTAGTCCTGTGAGAAAGGATGGCCCGTGCGCATGGCAGGTGTGTGTCACAGGGAGGGACAATGGCCATCCTGGTGAATAAAATATCTCTGGCAGGTGTGCAGTGTCTCAGGGGCAATTTTCCAAAACAAAATATTTTGATTCTGAGCCAAATTTTGACTTAAATTTTTTATACGTCTAAATTTTGTCCAGAAAAAGAAGTTTTTTGATAGACTAGGTTGTAGACCTAGAAGGGCTCAAAGTATGAAGTGTACAGAAGATAAGTATTCCAGACTGGGGATGCAGAGGGAATGTAACACACTGCATTAACAGATCAACACATCTGAAATCTTTCTGCATTTCTATTCCAATTATGTTCATCTGTTTGTCAGTGCCTATGGGAAGAGAGGTGTTGACAGATCAAATCTGCACTGAGTGAATTGGCTTTGGCCTTAACATCAGTTAAACAATCCTTTAATTATTTTTAAACTATTTTGAGCAACTTTTCCTATTTCCCAGTTACTGCTGCTACCATAGGAAGCATGAGAAGCCCTCCAGAATGTGGATACCTCAAATCAATCCCATCTCAGGCAATTGAAAGGCCATTTTAAATGACGAGGTTAAAACAACACTGGTTCGTGCTGTCCACAGAAAACTGCACCTGTCTTGTTGAAGTGCAGTAAAGATTCAACCATCAGCTTCTGTACTCAGATAAAATTCACAGGGAAAGGCCTCATGGAATATTTTGTCATTAGAGAACTAAAGAATAATATTTTCTCTGGAAAAAATAATTGTAGGCATATTTACAGATAACTTATTTCCATAGTTAGTGGGATGGAGGTTATTGTTGGAGGCCTTTCCCCTTCCAATTGTATTTGACATAAAATAATTTTTTTTTCTTTTAAGAACACATCCAGTAAAATGAACATGAAAAAGCTGTCAGGCATGCAATTGTAATGGTATAGGATGAAAAGCTAGGAAGTGAAAGAGATTGGCATATTGAGAGAGACATCTAATTTCTGAGTCCTGAAGTTTAACTTGGCTGCACATTGCACTCTTAACAATAATAGAAGAAAGGGAGGAAGAAAAGAAATTGAATAGAATTTGCCAAACAAAAGTTTGTGCATCTGAGAAATGAGAAGCAAAGACTTACAGCATACATCCAGGGAAACTGGCTTTTCTCCTCTGAAGGTAGGGCAGCTTCTCAAATTCTAGAGTAATTCTCTGCTTCCCATATCTCAGAGGTCTATGATGACACACACACCTGCAATTCAGCAGCCCAGTAAAAGGAGAGATTTTCAGAACTGTGTAATTTTTCAAGGTGCAAATAATGAATGCACTCCAGCATCAGTTGCTGGGTGTGCTGCCCAGCATGGCACATTGCAGAGTAAATCAGCTAGTCTGCTACTTGAAAAAACTTGCCAGGAACATTGTTGGATAGAAAGATAAAAAGTAGGAGAAATTGCTTCCAAAAACATGCCATGGAAAAAATAGGAATGATCTATTAAATGGGGGGAAAAAAAAAACTATTGATGTCACATCAGAATATCCAGCAACTTTGGAATATTATTACTCTTGTGGGTTCAGCTGCCTCCAATTAAGTATTTACCATATGTGATAATATAAAGATTCTCAAAAAGTCACTAGGCATAATTATTTTTTGGGAGAAAAACATAGTGCTAAGTATATTTTAGATTTTCTCTTTTCTCCTTGCATTCTACACTCTTGGCTCTAAACTGTTGTCTTCCAAATGCCTAAATCTGGATTTCCTTGCCACATGGAAGTTTAATAAATTAGCTGCCTCTGCCTAGCAACTGTAGCAACATTTCAGGGACAGTTAATGATTTACAACAACTCCAAGAAATGGAAAGCAAACCTCACATGCCAGAGTGGCTCTTACACTATCCTTGAGAGAACTCATTTGCAGGGAAAGCTGTGCCACTAAGAATGTTTTCTAGAACTCAGATCACTCTTTCTGTTGACAGCTCAATGTTCTAGTGTGAAAAAAGGGCAACACTTGACACCCCATCAGCCCTTTATTGCAGTTGCAACTCTGAGGTCTGCTGCTACAACATTTGCAGATCGGTCACACAAAGAAAGTGGGTTTTTAAAAATAAATTTATATCCAAGTGTCATAGCCACCTTAACTCAGCCAAGTATATTTAGTTTTATTAATTTTAAATGCCTTAGTAATCATCGTGGGTTTACGGTTTTCTGAGTATAAAGTGGAGCAGACCTATTCTCCTAGACTTTGTCTCCTCAGCTGCCAAAAGAGCAATGTGGAGGCGTGCATGTATAAGCAAATGGGACAGGACAGTGACAGGATGGGGGCTCTACTGCACTTGGAGGCTGCATGTTTGATGCTTCTTTCCCCTCTTTACTTTGCAGCTGCCCGTGGAATGCTTTCTGACACTTAGGGATTGTCTTCTAGGACAAGGCTGTGTTTGAGTCGCAGCCTCAGAGAAAGAAACAGTTCACACAAAGAAACAGTTCACTCAAAGGCTATCGGAGGGGATCGCATCACTGAGAGAAAAGATTAATTAAGATCATTTGAAATTAAGAAGCTCTTAAATAGATCTCATCAACATATCTCTCTTGAGCAGAGGTTGGAATGCTGAACTATAGGAGTCAGAAATATTTCCATTTTAATGGCATTAAATAGGACATGAGGCAATACCCTTGAATTTTTCTGCTACAGTCTTTGTCTTCTGAATGGGAGGGGCTTAAGGACATGAGAGGTTCATATCTTCTAAAAACAGTGACTGTACCACAGAACATCAGTCAGGGACTAGAGCACACCTGTGACAGAAGCTGAGCAAATGCAGGAAAAAGAACAAGGAGCCCTAAGCCCAAAATAATTATGTGGCTTCAAACAGCAAGTTCTCAAAGTTAACACAGAGCAGCTGTATAACAACAGCCAAAAGATAATCAGTAGGATAGCAAAGTGCTACAGTATAATTTTGTCAAGAGCTTTGGAAAGGTAAGCCATGGAATTCTCAATAGGCAGAAGAAATCAAGAATTGTGGTAAGTCAGATAAGGCTGAGTGCAGCAGGACCTTACATAGACATATCCCACACACTTTGGCTATGGCTCTTTTCATTACCATTGCTTTTTTAGTAGCACTAAATTCAGCCACAGATGTTTTAAAACTGTGATTAGAAATTCTGTGCTAGGCAGAGAAAAAGGAAAAAAAAAGGAGCTGTATCAGCCTTGTTTTTCTCTTTTAGTTTTCATGCAGCATTCATAGGGGAGCCTCTTGAAAAAGAATCATATTTCAGTGAAAATGCACTGTAGAAAGGCCTTTGATGAATCCTGGAGCTACCCTGTTGCTTTACACAGCTAAAAAATACATGTTATTAAAGGAAAATAATAATGATTGTATTCTGATGGCATCTTCTTTCAAAAAGGTGTCATATGTCTGTGTCCTATCTAAGAAAATAGCTGCCCTCCCAAGCCTGCCAGTAGGTAAATAACTTGTCTGGGTTGAGCAGCAAATCTCTGAGACAGTGGAATTTTCTTGTGGTGCTGTGCTTCAGAAACACTGAGAATTAAGGCAAGGCTTTCATCACATTCCACTTGGTGGTGCTTGGAAGAGAGTCAGTGTCTGTGTGTGTTTATGAGTCATTAGGTGAAGCCAGTTGCAGACTTACAGAGGCTGCAGGTTGGTATTTCTGCCACAGTTTTTCCTCATGGTATGAGTTAAAGGAAATCCAGTGATGTTACTAAAGCTGACAAACTGGAGGCCTCAAACTGGAGCACAAAGTGGCAAAATTGTTTAGAAAATAAAGGATCTAGTGGTTTAAAACTGCAAACAATATCTAATTTTAAGTTTTATCGCTATGATTTAATTTGGTTCAAGTACAACAAAGATTTTCATTAGTAATTTCTGTAGTCAAAGAACTACCAGATCCCACATCCTGGGACACTTCAAGAGAGAAGGAATCAGCTGAAATGGAGGAGAATGTGGGATGGGCCTTCCTCTCTATGAGCAGTAATCTTGTGATGCTCTGAAATGCTTGTTTCAAATCCTCTAACCCACAAAATGTTGTTCCTATGTCATATTTCTTACCTTGCGATCCCTAATGCCACTGCAAACTATTGTTAAGAGTTTCAAAAGAAAAAAAATCACAAGCCTCAGGTTTTGAAACAGTTCCATCTGTATTTGGCAGTAGCCAATTTTATTTCCTCACAGTTACCTGGAATCTACATAATGTGTTTAAATAAATAAATAGAGTCCACCTTTCCAAAAGGCTTAGAGTATGAGCAGAGGCAGATATTAAAGTGCAATAATAAAGGAGTAGGAGTAGACAAATTTGGGAAGCTTAAAAGATTAATAAAAGTAGAGGATTTTTTTGTAGCTGGAATTTTTTTTAGCATTGTGACCTTTGTTGTAACACTATGGCATGCTGTAGATGCTACAGAACTGGGAATCCTCAAGGCTCCTGCTTTGCATTGCCTCTTGTGATATGTCAAAGCTTCTGGAAATCATAATTTGAGTAGTTACTGCATAAAATTTTTCCTTATCTTGGGTAAAATTCATCCTTATGCAAAAGGCATTTGCATCACTTCTGGATTGCCAAATTTTCAGTGCTGCAGAGATCCATGGCACTGAAGAACAGACTAAAAAGAGATGGCTGAGTACTCTGGGGTTTGTCTAGTGCATATAACCATAAAACCTTGAGCAATTATACTGTTTAACATGATGTTTTCACATTCTTCATAAATTTTGTTGCAACTTACAAAATAGTATTCACTTAAAGAGTTATCTCCTGTAGTCCAGCTACTGGTTTGAAATTTCAGCTTGCTTCTTATTTTCTGGTGTTTCTGCAAGGTTTTAATGACAGGCTGGCAATGAAAGTGTTAAAAATTATTTACAAAGTAGAATAAAATAGGAGAAAATGAGTCAAATATCCAGATCATTAGCTTTTGTGAAAATGAGAAAACTCATTGCATTGTATATTTTTGTGGGCTTTTAATAATATATTTCCATAGATGTTTGAGAACTATACATGAATGCTACAACAGTTCTTCCTCCTTACATCTGCATGGCCAGGTGCACATCTGCAGCACAGTGAAACTTTTCACTTGTGTGTGAATTGCAATGTGTACTGCGATGGGAGGAAGCACTGGAGTGTGGTGACCACTATGCTTTAAGCATTTGAAACCTTGATTCCAATCTTGGCTTGAATTTCAAATGAAAATAAGTAAATATTTCATCTTTAAGCCTTAAGTTTTTACTGATTCCCTTGATGTAAGTATCCATCCCAATAGCCGATGTAATTGTGTGGCTCTTTCTGTGTTGAGGACTTCAGAACCCCTAGCAGGGTTATTGATGGATAAGGAAGACATGTATGTCTCATATTCGGTGCATAAAACCTTCCACAGCAGCAGATTTGTTCAGTCTGGGAACAGGGCACATTTTCAGAGCCGTTAGAAAAAATGAGACCATTGAGTCCCTGCAATGAGCTGCTGGAATCATTGTCACAGTTCCAGGTTCAGCTTGGCACCCACCGTGGCTGCACCTGCTGATGCCATTATGTTGACAGGTACAAATCACCAGTCATGAAGGAGAAAACCATGAAACAGGCGACAACTGGTGCTGACTGCATAAAGTAATTACCAATCCCAGAGCCTGAGGCAGCAGTACCTAAAAGGAAGCAGGTGGACCACCAGGGACTGTGTGTTTTCTCCCCACCCCTCCAGTACAGCAGCCGCCAAACATGCAGAGACATTTTGCAAAGTGCTTGCTAGAGAGACTCCCAAGGATGTGACAAACCCATCTCTCTCTCTTTTTCTCCTTTTACAACATCTTTCAAATGCCTCCACGCCTTACAGAGATTTTCCACTTGTATTTTGAAATTGAATGTATTTTGCATCTTTTATGAATGTGCTGAGAGTAAGCAGAGAAGGATGGAGTTTTTTTGTGGTGTTGAGCAGTGTAAGTTTTAGTTTTGCCATGTGTCTAATTAGGTGGCTTTTTTAGTGTGTGCTCTGTATGGGCTAATTAGAGGAGTCTGGCCTACAGCCAGGCTATTTCTTCCTTAAAGATTTGGTTGCTCTACAGCATTGTTGGAACAGATTTGTCTTTCTGGTTCAGACTGGGAATGAATAAATACCACAGGTGGCAGAATACGAGCACAGAACGTTACCTGGCTTGTTGATAGAGACAGACTCTAAGTCCTAAATGGATGATATTGGCACTTGTGATTAGTCAGTCCTGTTCCTCACTGATTATCAGAGACATTTCAGCAAAATGTCCAGCAAAGCTGCAATCACAGTAATTGCATAACAATTGCAATCACAGGTCTGTTTGGCCTTTCTGGAAGAAGAGCAGTTATTTGTTATACACTGGGAAGGTTTTCAAATGCCCTGGCAGTGTCAGGTTTGTTAGTGAACTGTGTGCCTTGCTGAAAAACTGCCTGGGGATCAGTAGTAAGGCACAGACAAAAAGGAGTGGCATCTATTTTAGCTGAGCTTGGCACAACACAGAGGGGTACCCAAACAACTCCCAGCGTCTCAGAGGCAAAGAGAAAGTAAACAAGCTTACAAAACTGAAGTCTTTAGAGCTGTTTTCTCTCCTGTTGCTTTTCCTGATTTCTGCTTTTGCTCCCCGTATGTATATCATATTTATTACCTCCTTTCTACTCACTTCACTGTAATGCTTAATAAGAAATGTTACATTTTATTGTCATAGATAGTAACTATTGTCACATACACATATCAGAGCACTGTAAAACAATGGCTCAACTTGAGAAAACTCAGGAAAAAATTATTGTTCCTTGAAAAGTGGGATTTTCACCAACTATGCAAAATGTAAAGTGACCAGAGCAGGAGCATAATGTCTTGTCACTATTCCTCTATTAACAGGCATATTCTGCCCTTCTTTCTTACCCTTGATCATGGTATAGCACTTTTTCTCAGTATTTCTTGAATGGGTGATAGATTTCTTTATGCTACGTGTAGTCCCAGATGCTGACTCTATGAACTCTAATCCTCAGACTAGAGCAGGGAATTGGTTTGCTGGAATATTTACACATAAAATGGCAAAATCCTCCTTCAAACTATGCAGCTAAATGGAGCTCATCAATTGCAGAGAGCTGTGAGACCTGACCCTGCATCAAGTCAATAGATTGAGACCTAGAGGTGGTGAGGCCAAGCAGACATTAGGTGAGGAAGGACATGTGGTGATATTACCAGCCTGCAGTAACCAAGTGCATGTGAGCTCTGCACTCACATGATAATTGGAAGAGAACTACAGAGGAAGAAAGCAATTTGGGCAGGTGAGTTTCTCAGCCAGCCCCTGGACATGTATTTCAGCTACCCTCTTCCACGTGTGGGAACTGGAAGTGCTGCTGCTACCCAGCTGGCAGGGGCCATCCCTCCCTTGCCTGCTGGCACTCTGGTCAGGTGTCCTGGCTGTTTTTTCCCTCCTCTCCATTTCTGCCTGTCTTGTTTTGACTCTGCTTCTCATGTTTTGTGCTTGTTCTCATTTGCACTCTCACCTGGTTTTTGGCCCTATTTATTTTGTCACCATTAACCATGCTCCTCTTGTGGTGTTTAATGTAAATCAACAGGTCTATGCCAAATATGGGTTTGGCACTTCCCTGAGGCTGGGAGCAGAGCAGCCATGTGGGCTGCAAGCCCTGCCCCAAGCTGGAGGGCTGTGTGTGCTTTTGGGGAGAGGTGCTGTTAGAAGGCATCAGCTGCTGCTTTTAATTACAGTCAGGGGTGCCCATTGTGGAGGTCCAGAGTAAAGTTGAATTCTTTGCTATTTTCACTCTGCATTTTTACCTCACTGAATGATATCAATTTCTTGTAAACCTAAGCTGCCTTGAGAAAACCTGTCCCAAACCATGAGGGTCTTCTCAACCTCAAATCATGTATTTCAGTCAGGTGGCCTAAGGAGGAGTTGGGTCATTGTCCTCTTTTCACCTGGCTGTGACTTGAGAAGGAACAGTGTGCTTGTGGCAGTGGGGAAAGGCAGCTTGGCTCAGTGGGCTTCCAGCCCTTCCCTCTGCACCCACGTGCTGGCTTCTAAAGGGACAGAGCTGCAGGAATGTGCCCTTCTCTGGGGATACAGCAGGGACATGGGGCCATGTAAAGGACACAAGGTGACCAGAGGTGCATAAGGGGAGGAATGAGACAGCCATGTAATTGTAATCTTTTGATATAGAGAGAATTCTCTTCCTAAGAATGTGGCAAAATGTGGGGGATAGTAAAGGACCAAGAGGGAAAGTCTGTGCATTCTCAATAAAGCAGGCCCTCAGTGTGAAGTTCATGACTTTACACAGACTTGTGGTGTTTCAGTCTTGCCCAGAAAGCTGCATGCTTTCCCAGGTGGAAGTAACTCTGCCAGGTCTCCCACACAGCATAATGAGGAGAAAGGGAAAATGCAGAAAATAACATGGGAAAGTTCCTGTAGGAGTCAGAAGACCAGTCCCAAATAAAGTCAGAGGGTCACTGTAAGGCGCTAAATGTGATAATTCTTGCTTCCAAGCCAAAGGGCAGCATCATTGAAAATCATCCTCGTAATGTCTAGAAAAAGGAGTAGGAAAATACAGTGGTGGATGAGAAAGCTGAGTCTGTGGTGTCAGAGTGCAAGAGGCTGCAGTTAGAGGAAGAGACAAGATAGAAGCAGCCAACAGGGACAGGAAGAGATTGTGCCAGCAGTAGGAGATGAAACCTAACCTTGAGCAAGGTGTAGGAGCAGCTTCAGCAAGAGCTGGAGCCCTACTCCTCAAGAAGAAAATAAAATGCATGCAGGTTGTCCTTGTGTTATCATTGGGGAATCTTGACAGAGATATGTTAATGCTATTTACTAGTCCAGGTCATGGGTCTGACACTCTTGGATAGAACTGTTAACTGATGGTGGTTTCTCAAGTCACTTTCTGGTTCCAGAAGGACTAAGAAGGTGATCTGTTGTAGGGGAAAACACATGATCCTCAGCCTCACTATTTAGCGTTTTGGGAGGGACACAGTGCTGTATGGTCCTAGTCCCAGGAAACTTCAGGAACAGCTTCTACAGCTCATTATATTTTTCACGTTATCATAAATTAAGGTATTTTTCAATGGCTGTTGCTTGGCTCTTGGCTCAGCTTGTTTTATGAAGGAAGCAGAATGAATTTAAATCTCTGAATAGGTGAAATAAGTTGTATTTTATTTCTTGATGTTGATAATAATAATGTCTGCAATGATTTTGGCGGTTCAAACCTTCATCTTCAACCCTAAGGAATGAAAAGCCCTTAAACCTCCAGGAAGAGAGTGAAAGCAAGGATGTGTGGAATTAAAAAAACAAGCCTCAGAGGATAAACTGAATTATGATTCATGCTGCAACACGGATTGGAGCTTGTCTCACACAAGGAATCATCAGGAAGCAACAAGCAGTTAAGGATGAACCCAGAGCATGCCTGCAATTTTAATGGCAGGAGCCAATCCTCAACAGGCACGTTTGCTTGTTGTGGTGAGTCTGACGAGCTCATTTTGGATGCTGCCACCCAAAGAGCATCATTCTCTTCCTCTGTGACTCAGGCACAGGCACGTAGGACGGTGATCTTGCACGAGGCTCCATGTTCCAGGCAATGTGTATCCTGTTTGGAGTAACATTAACAGAGCATTTTGGCACATGCAGGCGCACTAACAGATTGCAGAACCACACCAAGCTCCAAGGAAAAGAAGCTGTTCCCTCAGATGGCTCTCCATCCGTTGATGTAAGCCAGCCAGCTCTTCCCCCTTGCATTTAGTCCCAAGATTTGTCTGGGTTTTTTTATCTACCTCCTACTCACAGGCAAGGTGATGGAATGCTGCTGGGCATGGGAATTGTTCCAGAATCGAATCCAGCTGCTCTTTAATTTTAAGGGCTTCATTATCAATTCACAGTTGCATAGCTTAGCCAGAGGAAGAGCAAGGCAAGCAAAGCTCTTCTCTGCTTCTGGTTCCAGGTAGTTAACTTGTGCACATTACTCCTGTACCCTCATTTTCTGAGACTAAGAGCAAATAATGGTCCAACACATGGAAACACTGATGTGCCTCTGTTGCTGTGACCAGCCCTGCAAAGCTCTGTCACCCTTGCTGTGATCATTCTGGTGACAAGTTCCAAATGCCATAACCTGATTTGCTGCAGGAGGTGTGTGTCCCAGAACTCTATTCTTGCACTGATCAGATTTGCTCTGATGTTCTTGCTCTGATGCAAATCCATGGCAGATTGACTGACATTAATGATCTAGGAGAGAAGGTTCTCCACTTCCCTTTTCATTAATGGAGAAGGTCCTGCTCTTTGTATAAAAATTGCATTTCAGTGGTTTTGGAAATTCTGTAGTTTAATGAGGTGAATGTTCTTTTTAAGAATGACAGGTTTGCTACTGGTGCTGTTGATTTTTATGATGTTTAATGTCCTTGATGTTTCATAGGTTAGAATAAACTAGGCAAAGTAGAAAGCCAAAAGGCAAATAATGTTTAACATCTGTTAGGTGTTCTGTTGACACACTGAAAAGAGAATGTGGAGTTATAGGTACTTTTGAAAAAAAATTGGAGGTTTACAAATTGAAATAGCCTAAGTGAAAATCTTGAGATGAAAACTAGCTTCAATGCCTCAGCTTAATGGGGTTTGGAGGGGGGGAGCGGGTGTGATTCCCTCTTTCCTGCCTGAAAAACTCTAAGGACACTTAAGCTTTCTAGTGATTATAGGTTTTTAATTAATAGAAATTTAGTGATTTCTGTGCCTTTAGGACTTGTTACAAAATATAGAGCCCAAATCTATAATCTTCTGGTGACAGAAAGCCAGGGGAGCCTCCATGCCATAGTAAATGTACGAGGGAAAGAGTGTGAAGTGTATGGCTGGGGCATTGCCTCTGCCATGGCAGATGTGGGAGGTTCCGCCTTGGGACAGGGGAAAGCTCAGTGATTCATGTATTTTTTCCTTTGGTCTTTCCCACTACAAACACTGGGTTGTACCAGGACAATGTGTGCCACAACAGAGCAAGCAAGAGCCTGAAGCCTTCTTCATCCTCCCAGAAAGTGTCTGACTGCAAGGTGGCAGCCAAAACTTCTGTAACACTCCATGGAGACATCAGCATTAAGGATGGCCTGATTTTAGTAATATTTACCTTTTTCTTATGAGCAACTTTTTGTTATATTGGCTAGAATCACATCCCCAAAGTAGAGAAGACTGGGAGCTGTGCTAGTAAAGGGTGACAGAAAATGCAGCTGAAATTTCCAGGCAGAAATTTCCCAGTAGCCGGGAGAACTTGGTTTTACTCAGTGATTTTTTTTTTTCTCTCTCTCTTTGTATTACAGCTCATTTGTTTCTTACTGATTAAAAGAAAAAGATTTGGAACCAGCAGAAATGATTTACAGTTTAGTTCTTTAGCATAGGAAAATCAATCAAAATATTTTAAAAATAGAAGATAATAACTGGAGCCGCTCATCAAGATTTAGGACTAACTGCAGGCTTGAGTGAGGGCTCTAAAATTAGCTTTTATTTTATTTTTCATGTAAGCATGTGCAAAGCATTACTCAGTAATTATCAAACTGAAATGTCACTGAAAAATGGCTTAACTGGATCTTTGTATTAGATTAAAACAGAATGTCTTTTCCTGCTGTAAATCTCTTCAGCAAGTGCTCTCTATCTCAGAACATGTAGCTCCTTGTTTCAGAATGTGTTTCCACTTAAGATATTTTGCAAGGCATAAGCCTGTATATATACTCTACTTCAGTACGAATACTCTAATTTACACCAGATGATGAGTTGGTTCTACATTTATTCTTTGCTAGTCCATTTATGCTCCTATCTCTATGGATTTGAAGTCTGCTGAAAGCTGGCGTCCTCAATTAGCAGACTCAGTGCTGTCCTGAGCTGCCCCTTCCTTGTGTTCCTTGAATCTTCATTGCTTGGGAGCAAGGGTGGAGCCAACTGAGACATGGAAGTTAAAATGTGTTTGCTTCCCTAAGTTTTTGTGCCACTTCTTTCTGTAGCTCTCAATTGTTCCAAGGTTAGAAAACCATCCAAAAAATCCCTGTGTGCAGTGTGGTTTGCCCTCTGTTCCCATCCCTGCAAATGGAGGTTATGTAATGATATAAAGCACAAAGAAGCTGTGATTGTAAGCAAACATGCAGTTTTAGTTTTGATTGTAAAACATTCTGCATGGCTCCCAAATAGCAATAAAAATTGAAGTCTTTATGCATCCAGATAAATAAAACCAGGTGATTTCTAAGGTAAGTAAGTTTTGCATAACACCTTTTAGGCACCAAAGGGGACTCTGGAGATTGGGTCCCTGTTCCAGTTACTCATAATGCTGAGCTGTAATGAAGTCACTTAGCTCTTAGCTGCTCTATTGCAAAACTGAAAATACTTTAATAGATCATCTAAATGGGGCATCTGGGCATCTGTTCCAAATGTTGGTCTCCTTCCTTCCCTCCTACAAAATAATGGTACTTCTTTATTCAAATTACCTTATTTTGTACAGGGCAATAGTGTTGTCATGAGAAGAAAGCAAAAATTAATTGCCTAAAATAAAAGTAGAAGAATGTTTCCAGTATGGCAGGGATAGGGATTTGTGTAAGAGTCAAATTTGCTCTCTCTTGCTGTTTTAAATTAATATTAAATAATATATGTATGGATGAGCATTTCAGAATCAGTTAAACATTTTCTTCAAATTAAATCATTGCCAAATTTGGGCTATAATTTCTATTCAAAAATTCCTTCAAATCAGGAAATGCTTTAAGGTAGAAAAGGAATTGAACCTCCTCATCCTGGGGGCATCAAACCAAATGTCTTCATTTCAAAGTGGTGTGGGGATTTTCCCAGCAGAGATTCCTCCAGAAGCCATCTGATTAAACACTAGCAAAGCTGTTCAGTCAATCCAAATACTTGGACATTATTTTTGTTTGCGAAAAAAAAATTTGAAAACATTTTCCCAGCTCTCATAGTTGCAGCAGGCAGAACTTTGTTATCCTCCTATGACCTCCACGTCCTGGATGGCTCTTTCACTTTAGTCTGAGCATCTTCTAAATAGAAACTACCAAATCCAGGGCTGCTTCATGAACCATAAAGTACATTAGCCATCAAAAGAAATGGAAACTTTCCTCCGTTTGCTAAAGAATTAATAAGCAAAGTGCAATGATGGTTACAGTTTAAGAGGCAGGAGCACAGCCCTGGTTGCCTGGAAACAGGAGGATGCCTTTGGAAAGTCACACCAGGCT
Organism: Zonotrichia albicollis; assembly: GCF_047830755.1. Classification (NCBI taxonomy): domain Eukaryota; kingdom Metazoa; phylum Chordata; class Aves; order Passeriformes; family Passerellidae; genus Zonotrichia; species Zonotrichia albicollis. Next base: position 24,990,678 of record NC_133825.1, on the reverse strand, counting down.
TGCTTAGGAGAGCAGTTCCAACAAAAACTGATGCACATCTTGTCCTTTTTAAAAACATGATTTTTCTCATTGCTTTTGATCAAGATTTAAATGAGTTCCAAAATTAATTCAGTTTACCATATATATTTCAGTGCAAGGATATATCAAGCAGTATCCAGGAATTAGAGATGGATCTGAATAACGGTCCCACATCCAAACTTTACAGAAATTATTCAGATTTCATAACTGCTCTTTTACTGATGGCCAAACTGCTCAGGAATGCTCAAACCTGGGTTATGCAACTAGAGCAAGTAGAAGTTTGGGTGTTTTGCCAGGAGCCATATATGGAAGTTGGCTCAGTTTAAAGCCTGTGTCTTACATCTCGACCAAGCTTATTTAAAGCAGTGTGCATAAAATAAGTTATATGTCTGCAGGAAAACCAATGTCATATCCTTACCAGTTGTGGGAAAACCAAAAGTAATAATTGTATTAACATTGCCTATGCATTCAATTTTCAGACATGCTTTCCATGCAACCTCATCAGCAAAACCACGTAAATAATATCCCTGTGCTAAAAAGACCTTCCAGATCCAGCAGATATGATGGCTTATGGGCATGAAATTATAATTAAACCAAAGCTGACCTAAACTGTTCTGCCAGTTCTCACCTGTGACCTTTTGTAGGCATGTGGAGCTCTGGGGACACCCCCAACAGTCAAAGGTAAAATGCAATTTCTTTGGAATTATGCTCCTGGACTCAGCTTCACAACAGTGCCCCACCGTTGGGCTGCGAGGACCATGTGAAAAGGAAATGCAGGTTCTGACATCACAGCCCTTTGAATGTGATGACCAAGTTGATGAAAGCATCCAGACTTTACTTAATTTTTGGGTAAAAAACCCCAAAATTCAAATCCAACACTTTGTCTAAAGTACTTCTCCTTTCAATGATTGTTTGTGCCCACTGCAAGTGAGTGTAAGGAATATCTTGCCTTTCGTGTTGTGTTTTGCAGAATATTTGATGCTCCCAGCATCTGAGTAGCAAAAGTAGACACACTATGAACAGACTTTTTCAGAGTCCCCAGGCATGGAAGGAGTTACTTTGTTCAAAAATGAGTTTAAAAAGAAAAAAAACCAAAGTTTAGGGAGCAGAAAAGGATAGATTCGGAATACCAGCTTTATGCCTTACACCCTCACGCTCTGAGCTTGAACCTTTCATTACCACAGTTTCTCTCTGTGTTAAGGTGGAGATAATGCATTTTTTCTGGGACTATTGTGACAGCAAGTGCTTTGCCAATTGCTTTGATGTCTTTGAAGGAAAAAATACTCTATCTGCTTAAATTTAGACTGACAGAACGTTTGAATCAGGTGCAGGTGGCTTTGACCAGATTCCTGTAGAGCCCTTTGTTGCATAAGGTGTGGTGCTTTTATCAAACACAGCTTTCCTTTTTTCATTGCTTCCCAAGCAGTTGTGATGTCCCCCACAATGTGACACTTTTGCTGAGAACTGTTTGTTCTTGCTTAACTCCTGTGTGTGCTGAGAAATAGGAATATTTCATGAGAGTCTTTGTGCCTGGTAATTTTATCAGTTCTTATCAGGTTGCAGAGAAAGAAGTGGCAGTAAATTGGATGTCTTACCTTGAAAAGCTTTCAAAAAGGAAACGTGACATGGTGAATAGATGCCTGGAGGGTAAGGGGTTTTTTCTTCTTGGGTTACAGGAACACAGACAGGTCAATATGACAGAGCTGTGTTAGTATTCATGAGGTGACTTTCCCTTTGCCTGCAGAGCTCCCTGTAATGGCTTGAGAAACATGCTCCACTGTGGTGGCTAAATGGCAGATTGTATCCAGCATCAGAGGCTGGGGGAATGGTGACATGTCCTGAATACCAATAAAGTAGGGCTGATGATTGCTGCAATTTGCCAGTGGCTGTGAAGTGCCTGAGACAGACAGCAAAACCTTCCCTTTTATTTTTCTTGTGGGTGTTAGCCAGAGTTCACAGAGAATACTGCAGAGCAGCTCAAACAACTAAAGGGTTTTCTCATTTCATTGGGTCACATGGCACTAGGCCTAGTGGCAAGCATCAATGAGTGGAACCCCTCATCCTGTGACCCCAGCATCCTGGAACCTGGGACCTTAAAATGGTTCTACCCAAAGAAATAAATTAAACCTTGTGTTATCAAAGGAGGAAAGGGAGTCAGGGCAAGGGCGAGTCTCTTTAAGTACAGCTGATTCTCAGCAGTGGTCTGTTTGTATAAAATCTGAATGTTTAAATTGGGTGAACATCTTGCTGTGGTTAGATTAAATTCTTTACCTTGTTTGAGAAAAATACTATGTTAAACACCACCATTTCATTATTTTACTTAGAACTCTTCAGTACCATGGGCCAATACTTCTGTCGGCATAAATCAACATCATTAGGCATGTGAGCATAACAGCAGCTGAGGCCCAAGAGCTTGTATGGATGGGTAGATCTGCATCTAGCCTTACATTCCTGGTTCCTTTTCCCTGTGTTGTTCTTGGTCTTGTTCCCAGTTTCTTTCTCTATCTGTGAGATTTCTTCCTCAACACTAAAGAAATAAGCATGTCACATCTATTACGAACAGACTGCTTACCATTTCTTTAGATCCCTGTATTTGGGGCACTCACAGCAAACCTGATGCAGCGAGAGCTTGGCACACAATGGTTCCTGTGCCATTGCTGTCTCCTGAGGCAGTGTCCCATCAGAGCTGGCACGAGCAGCTCCAGAGGCAGCATCCATCCCAGCCTGCTCTGTGCGCACCTGTGCCCAAACCCAGCCTGCAGGCAGGCAGGTCTTGCTGCTCTTAAATCACCAGAGCAGGGAACACAGGCCAAGGAGAGCCATCTAGTCTGCCTGCTCCTGATGTTTGCAGCCTGGCCATGGATATGTGCCCAGCCTCATGAGCTCTGTTTGCTGCTGCTTTGCTCATGAAATACACTCAGTGACTAGCACAGCCAGGAGGAGGCAGCTGCTCCAAACAAGAGGCAGGCATAGACATGCTGGGGTACATGTACAAGTTATGGGCTCAGCAACTGTGGTATTTTTGTGATTTAAATGGAATACACTTGGAGATGATGAGAGAATTCAATGGATTCAGGATTTTGTCATTCGTCTGCTGCTGGGTGAGGCACAGAGGGCCTGCATGGAACAGCTCCCTGGACCAGAGCAGCCAGGTCCTTTCCAAGCAGCTTTCCTTACCAAACAGGAGAGCAGAATTGTGTCCTAGCTGGCATCTGGGGTGCCCTGCTGGACATAAGCATTCCCCAGGCACTATCATTCCAGTTAAATGTGTTACCGTGGCACATATTTTGCAGGCAGATGATTTAAGTTTTTTGGTTAATTAATTATTATTAGGCTGTACTTCATCTGTAGAGGAAGCAGTGTGAAGAGCTCTTGTTGCTCCAAGCCTGGAGGTAATTACTGAAAGTAGACTTTATATGGTGAAAAACAGTGTCTGCTCCCAGCTCCTCTGCAATGCCTTCACCCGTGTTGCAGCTGGGGTGACTCACAGGAAAATGCCACAAGACACCCAGGCAGGGGCTGGTGTCTGCAGGAGGCTGATGCCAGGCCCTGTGTCACAGGGACACCTGCTGGAGCAAAGCCTCCCAACAGCTGGAGACAGAGCCCAGTGCCCTGCGCCGTGGTTGTGGTTTGAAATGCAGCTGAACTCTCATTTAAATGCAGCTGAGCTCTCCTTATTTTCTTTCCTCAGCTAATTGCACTGCTCTGTCTTTGTTAAATTTCCCAAGCATCAGCACATATGAGCAGAGGATTAAAAATTCTCTTTGATTTACATGATAACACAGATGACTGACCTTGTGCCATACTACAGCACTTGTCAAAATGCTGCTCCTGTGAGAGAGTTTCTTGCTCCTGCTGTTTCTGTGAAGAGCCCTGGCTTAGTCCTTAGGGAGGTGTGGGGCTGCTCTGTCCCCTCTGACCAGAATGTCACCTGGAGCTGACACTGCTGCACAACCTTGAGAAAAGAGGCTGTGTGCTTTGTTCTGTGGCATAAGGAGAGCAGCATAATACTCCTTTCACACTGTTATCTGTTACAGTCAACATCCCACATGTTCCTTTCTCTGCTCCTCAGGGGCAACAAGTATCCTTAGAAGCAAATGGAAGGAATGCACCTTATTCCTCAGGATGACTCTGCCAAGCTCAATGCCTGCCATGCAGAGCAGGGGACACTCCTTTGTGTGGTGGCTATTTCTATCCCTGTGCTGGGGAGCTCTTAGTACTGGCTTTAAGAGATTTACTGCTCAAGCATTTAGGAATAGTAAGTTAATCACTTTAAATCTCATCTCTAACAAGGAAATTTCATTCTGAATTTTAAAGTGTGGCAGTAATACCCTTGGGAGCAGTATCATTTTGGGACTGCTAAGGGCACAAAGTACAGTTCTTTTCTTGACAACTAAGCTAGTGCCTTTGATTCACTCTGCTACGGCTGGGATTTAGTATTGAAGTATTGATAATTGTGCATCTGATGATACCAGGTCATCATCTCTCTGTGCCTCCAGTGAGCTGTGGGACAAACAAAGGAAGTTGTCATGTTTTCGGTTCCTTCCATTCAGGTGAGTTTAATGGTATCAGACAATTCACATCCCCACATACCCAAGTCCTCCTGATTGATCAAACAGAGATGTCTGAGATATTTGAATTTGAGGTTCCTTTCTATACGGCTGCTCTCCAGCCACTCCTCCCAATTTATACTTAGTTACTCCACCCTAGATGCAGAATCTGGCATTTTGACTTATTCAGTTTCATCCCAGCTGTCAGCGAATGCCCCAATGTGTTTATATCTCTCTGCAAGGCATCGTGAAACTAACAGCTAATGCAACATTTTCAAAAACAAGTCCAAGATTCTGCAAACTAGCAATGTCTAATATTGTGATGCAGGAGTTAAAAGTGTGGGGTTGTGCTGATGTGAGTTCCTCAAGGAGAATGGCATTGTCTGGGTCAGATTACAGTCTCAGTCAATAGTTGATGTGCCCAGGGAAAAAACAAAGCCATTTGCTGTTTGCTAAAGAGGAATTTGGTAAAACTCAGCTTCTGCTCTTCCATTCCTGTATTACACCTACAAGGCTGATAGCTGATAATCATTCTGTGGCAAGAAATAAGTGTAAACACATGCCTCTTTATGCACACATAAAAACATTGGTAAAATCTAGCATGTGTTAACTATTGTGAGGCCTCTCTTCTCGTCCTGTAGTGTGTAACCTTCATCCATATTGTAGATCAGGGATAGAGAGGCCCTTTATACCACAGAGTTCTGCAAACACAGCTCCTCAGTGCTCAGATGTTGACTATCAATCATTAGAACTTAGATTAGCTCTCAAGTCCATGCAAAGACAAATCTCTCCACTCTTCTTTCTTGTCACCACTATTGATGAGCATCAGTTGGAAGTTTCACTTCCTTTGGTAATGTCATTTTAGATGTTTGTTTCAAGCTTTTATGATGCAGAATCTCTCATGGAAAATGACAGGTAGTACAGTTCTATAGTACAGATGCTGAAGTGGAAACAAATGTTTTGCACAGTACTTTCTCAGTACTCCCAGAATCCATCTAGGCAAAACTGGAGCATGTGATGTACTAATATTTGGTTCTGAAGTAATATATCTACTTACTATTTATGTATTCAATTCAGGAAACTGTCTGCCTTTAGTACTGCTGATACAGCAGCGTGTTCAACAGCTGCAGAACCCAAATCCTATTTACCAGCAGGTAACCAAGCAGAGGAGCTCAGTGCCACTGCTAGCAGACCAGGCATCACCTCAGATCTCTAAGTGGCAAAATTCCAGTGGTTTTGCAAATAAGCAGCTTGGGCAGTATAGAGACTGCAGAGCTCATGAGTGACATCAATTCACTGCTTGTGTCTCTCCCAGTGCAGCAGCAATACAAACAGAGTATGTAGCTGTGTGAGCAGTGAATCCAGGGAAATTTCTACTGGTGCTCATAACAGGCACCTCTGGCACAAATAATATCACATCCCTTTGCTCATTTGGAGCACTAGGACATGCTCCCACAATTTTATGTAATGTTTGTACCAGATTTCTCTTGCAGGACATAATTTCTAATATATTTATTGTGTGTTTATACTGTATATATGCTGTGTACATATATATACACAACTAGACAGAGCTAGCAGAGCTTTCCCTGTGTATTTGGAGTCTGTTGAGCATGTGTCTGCAGTAATTTGCCATAGGCTGTGCTTTAAACCTGCATCTGGAGTGGTTGCACAGCTTGGACAGTTTTTGTTGTTCCCTGACTTTCCCTTGTCTCTTCTGTCATTTGGGCTCAGTTGACTGGAGAGTGGCTCCAACCTCGGTAGTGTCAGTCTGATTCAAGCAGTAAATCCTCTCTAATGAGAGGGGCAGTTGTTTTTCTCTGTGAGGTGACCTCAGATAATTTTGTCTACCATGTTTCCAGACATGTGAAAATCAGCTCTCATGAAACTAGGGTGTCATGTTCTGCATGTTTTGAATAGTCCCTTTCCAAACTGGCCAAGTTTATGTTGTTAATCTGCAGTGCTTGTTTCAAGTACAAAACCTAATTCCAAGAGTACAATATCATTAGCATCAGCTTGGGAAAGTGAGTAAAGAATGCACTTGCCTTTGGCTTTCCTAAAGAAGGACCCTTGCACTAATTCTGAATACAGAGTGTACAGACACGCTTGGGCAAGCAGTGGGAAGGTTACTGCTTTCATTCACATTTTTCAGGAGTACAGTGGGTTTGCTAGGAACTGTAGCAAAATACAGGTGGGAAAACTTTTAGAAATTTACTTCAACAAGTGAAGCAATAGAAGTAAGAAAGGCATACCTGTAGTTGGTGGTAATGTGTGCAAGTGGAGAAATTAGCCCATGATGGGGGCAAGGTTACTGATGTTTTGGAGATTTTTATCTCAGAAGAGCTGAGCAGAGAAAATGCTACACTTCACCAATCTGTTGGTAGAAAAGGCTGCTGTTAGTACAGATAAGCTCCTCTTCAGAGAGAGGAGGAGGGCATTCAATTCCTTTGAACTTGGTATGGGCTGGCTTGTGGTGGCTTTGGGCAGAGACAGGGCAGCAGCAACTCAGTGTCACCCTTCTCCCATCTGCAGGAACTAAAATCCATTTCTGTGGGATGAGGTAGCTCTCACTTGCTGAGTGAGGCCAGCCCTGCCAAGACTGAGCCCCTGGGCTCTCCATCTGCAGAGAAGTGCTTTTACTGATGATACTAAAAAGATGTCCAGATGCTCTTCCTGTTTTGCAGTTTCAGGCTGCTGCCAAACCAACTGGGAAACCATATTGTACAGATGAGGCAAGTCATCTCCTGTATAAATTTGTGTGCAGTTCATAGCACATGCCTTTATTTTCCAGCAAACTTTTTTTTAAAGGTCAAACCAGAAATTTGGGAAGGTGTTTTGTCTCTCTCAGGGACAAAATGCAGCCTCATTTCAGTTATAGTACCCACTTGCTTACAGGGCATGTTAAACTGGATCCTACTGGAGAAGAAATGTTCAGCAGGAGAGAGTTTAAAGGTAATTAGTAACAGGGGAAGTCAAAGAGGTAGCTTTAGTACAAGTGGAAGGTAGTGCATAATAATGATTAACTGGAGAGATAATATGTAAGTGGAGAAAAGAGCAGTTAATTTATAAAGATAAACAATAAGATAGTTAAAATTAGGGGAATAGAGGAAGAGATAATTAAAATCCAGTATTGTTAAATAGAAAACCACACTTTGCAGGAGCTAGGTATTTATTTTTTAATCGAGCCCAACCGAGCAATTGAAGGAATGCAAGGTATTGGTAAAGCGTTCCCAAAAGAACAGTGAAGCATCAGTGTAAAGGCATCCTTTAGGAGACATTTAATCTGCCTATAAACAAAATTGTTTTGCTTCTGTTTTGCTATCAGCATAGAAAATTGTAGTATGTCTCTGTCTGCATCTTTGTAACCTCTAACAGAAGGCAAATGGAGAATAAGAATGTGATGCTGGCATAAGTCAGAAGCAAGGAATTTTTAGTGCATTCAGTCTTAGATGTGTGAAACTCATACCAGAGTGATAGATAAAAGATACATAAAATGCCCTATAGAAAAGCAAAAAATTCTACTGTGTTGCAAGTAGGCAAGCAAAGCAGCTGGGAAATAAAAGGGATGTGAAATATGGAACTAGTTCTTCTGTCCTGCATCAGAGTTTTGCTTTTTTGTTTTGTTCCTTTGGGTTATTTTATTTGGTTTTTAGCACTTTACTATTAAATAGAACTGGATTGCCAATAACATAGTGTGGTCCAGAATTTTGATGATGGAGAAGCAAGCAAATTTGGGCCTCTTTATAGATATATCCTTTCTACCCTAATTCTTAGCACAAGTCTACTTGTGAATATAAATACATTTGTGTTTTATACTCTCAAAATGGGCTGGAAAATACAAGAATTTTTAGGCCCACTTCATGGCCTAAGAAAGATGATTTGAGTGAAATTAGATGGTTTATCTGGGGTTACTCTGCCAGCCAATGGCACAATGAAGAATGGTACTTTCATTTTCTGCCCTACCACTGACACTGTGCCATGGTGACAGGCAATGGCATTTCAGATATTCTTTGTAGTCTTAGAGATGCCCCCTCTTGTCTCCCTTGAGAATGTCTGGTTGGGGTTTCAGATTTGCCCAAAAAAATTGGATATTGCCGATTGCAAGGGACTGAGCTGGGTGGGGAAGTTGGGTGAAGAGAACCCATGGCTTGCACAGGAAACTTTCAGCAAAGCAACCAGCATCTACGCAAATACCTGATTGTCTATTGGGGGTTCTTCTGTTGGGTATTTTTAAATGATCAAGACATTTAAAAGGGGGGAAATATGATCCAAAAATGGAACCACAGGTCAGGGGAGTCTCAGAGGTGCATCTGTCATAACTATGTTCATGGTTAGCTACAGGAGGAGAGAGAAGATGATTTAGAACAAAAACTCCTCAGTCTCTTCTTCTTTGTTTGTTTAAATACCATCAGCCACACGTCATTTGACTGCAACCACTTTGTAAAGGCAAAAGACATAAAAAAGTGTGTCTTTCCTAGGAGTGTTTCAACTCCCTTTCATCTGGCAGCCTGCCCTAGTAATGTTTCCAAGGCAGAACTTCAATGGGAAGCTGAAAACTATCCAGAATTTCAGGTTTATACAACTCTAACATTTAGCATTCAATAAGATATGTCAGAGGGCATATGCTACCATAACTTTTTTAATGCTGTGGATCCCATTGAAAAGAAAATAATTTTTCCCTGCATAACAAATTCTTCCCAAATCCTGTTTCACTGCAGCAGGAATTTCTATAATGGACTGAAGCTGATTAGGATCTATGGCAGGTGACAGGTTTGAGAAGGAATGGTGTATTCTTAACTTAAAAATCATAATGGGCTTTCCTGCTTTAGATGCTAATATGTGTCAGCAGCAAAGTAAAAGATGTCTTAGAAAGTGCTTTTTCTGTAGATGAAATGTATTGTCAGGAAACACATTTCCCCATGTTGCAAGAGAAAGTGAAAGATGGGCACTGAAATACCATTTACATTTATATATCACCTTTCATTCTGAAAGAGGAACAGCTGATTGGAGATCACCCTGGCTAGAGAAATCCCTTCACCCACCCCAGAAATGCAGCCACCCTCCAGAGAGGGCTGTAGCAGGTGTTTAACAGCGTATGGCACAATAGTGGGAACAAAAACGTTCTGCCAGATGAAACATACTGGGGAATTATATTCAGGCAAGGCTGCTGTGGGCAGGCTAAAACTAAGCCTGGGGTTTGAATTAAAGAAAAATTGGATGCAGGTTGTGCTTACATTTTCAGCCTGTGACTAAACACAGTAATGTTTAAATGCAGAATCACTGATCTTATTTTTATTTTTTTACTCACATCCACTTTTTTCTCTGCAGCACATAGATTTTCCCCTCACAAAAGAGAAGCTGCCAGGCTTTGCCAATGAGAGCAGCACTTGAAGCAGATCCTATAAGTGGAGCAGTACAATTCAAGAAGTGATCAGGGGCTGTGTCACTGGAAAGGTCATCCACTTGCTACTGTGTTTCCTTCCTCTTCCTTTTTCCCTTCTTTCCCATCCCATTATGTCTCCTGAAATGGGCTCTAACTCTGTTTCATGTAAGGATGGCAGAGATTCTTTTTATTGTGTTGAGTCACCTAAATGGGGTGTCTGGGCATCTTCCTCATGTTGGGTACTCCCAGACAGATGGGACATCTTGGAAAAGATCTGGTGCCTGATCAGCAGAAACATCACAACAGAAGTTTTGAACATTCATTGTGCTGGGTTGCTTAGGACAAAATCTTGCAGACCGTAGTCTGTTGTTAAGACCATCAATATGAAGCTTTGCAGCTTCTTCTGTAGAGGTAAAGCACAAGATATTTGGAGGATGTGAATTTCAGCTGGATATTTCTTACAATAAAAGACATGTGAGATGTTTTTAAATTATTTATGTACATGATCCTTCTTGGTGTATTCCAAACAATCCCATAAAAACTCTATAATATTAAAATGCCTGGCTAATTGCAAAGACAGTGTAAAGCTCAGGTGGCCTCTGGCTGCCTCGGAATGGTTAGGGCTTACCTGTCAGGTCAGAGCTGCAGGTGGGCAGCAGCTTTTAGCCACAGACTTCTTTGCTCCAACCACTGAGGCTGCAGGAACCTGGGACAGTAACTTGCTGCTCCTACTTTTTATCCACAGAGAAGATATTGCTGTTCTTCCACACACTGGAATACTGAAAGACAGCTAACAAACTGCATCTCTGAGAAGGTCTGTTCTGAAAAAGATTGCACTCCAGTGGCAGTTATGTGCTAAGCTATTCATTTTTTCCTCTTATGTAAGTAATTTTCATATCTCCTCAGTTAGTTACCAGTTCCAGTAATGGAAAAGTAATTTGCTGATGTCCCAGCTTGGTGGGTCTTCATGTGTGCACACAGAAATTCTCAGCAAACACCAATGTTGGAAATTACTTGTAAAAAGTCATATAGGGAATCAGTGGCGCAATGAGGAACAGACAGAATCTGACTTATTTATTACTTTCCTGGTGCTCTTAGCTGATGGATACCTGCAACCTCAATTAACTCATTCCCTGTCTTAAGTGTTGTGTTCTTTCTTCAGGGAGCGGCAAATTCAGTCTTTCTTAACTTTGCTTTAGTACACATCAAATGTAATCAAATTCAAGCTACTATCTATCAGGAAAGAAGGAAATGAAAATAAAATTACAGCTAGGACTCAATTTACAGTAATTTGTTATATTAACAGCTGTGCTTGCTATCTTCCAAGATGTGGCCCTTGCTTCAAGAAATTGAAACTTTTTTTTTTTGCATTTTAGCACTAGTAGGAATAAATCTATCTCCTGGAGGCAAGGGGTTTTCAAATAGTTCAAGAATATTTATGTTTTTTAAATCCAGTTCTGGAAGGGTAGAATGCATGCAGAAAATAGGTGAAAGAAGTGTTACAGCTTCTTCCCAAAGTTCTTACCTTTCTTTAACTGCAAATAGATGTTTCCTTGCTTTGGCATAACTATGACAAATGACCCATAAAATGTCTGTCCATTCACCTTATTCACATCACTACCTGCTCTGAAAATTACCTCTGGGGAGGGGCAGAGAGGAGGGAAGGGAGTCACAGCTCCTTTCAGCAGCAGACACAGTGGTGGTGTGGCTGTCACCATCACAAGTGACTGATCTGGAGCTAATAAAAGGGCAAAATTCCTTCCCCCTCCTTCCCAGGAATTCTGGGCCCAATCACAATGATAAAATATCCACTCTGCAAGGGAAAGCTTTGATATTTTTCATGACAAATTGTGCCAAAATATGGTTGGCAGCCCAGTGCCTTCCCCAGTGGTAATGTCTGGGAGAAATTTCTGTGCTTTCAGTGATGAACTGAGGTAATGAAACTCTTGCCATGCAGTGGCTCTAAACTGAATTGGGGGTGGTAGGTAAAGTGCTCTCTTTGTTGAATGCTACCTGGTATTTTCTGTTCAGCTAATGGTCACAAATGTCTGTGACTACTATAGGAATGTCCTTGTTTTTAATTCCTCCCATATAAAACTATAGAAATTCTGTCAGGCTGCATTTCTCATCTGTTCAAATGAGAGGGTTTGGGTTTGTTTTGTTTGCTCCACAGCAGCGCTGCTGCATCTTACAGACTAAAGGGAATTTTTACCCCATCAACACCAAGGCAGTAATTTTGTATTTAATTCAAAATATGAAATATGGATTTGTGGGAACAGGTTAAGGATAGGAGTTTGAATGCTTTCTTGAGTCTCTCCAGCTCAAGTAACTGTAAAATAAAACACTTGGCAAGGAGGTAAATTACACAATCTAGTCTGAAACAAATATTTGTTGCTACAAGTTATTACTACCTATATGGTTTTAATTCTTAAAAAATATACTCTGCAATTTATTCAGCTCTTCCTCATTAACCTAATGATTAATGCTTTTCCAATACCAAATCAAATCCATTTGGCCAAAATTTCCTCTGATGCATAGAGGACTGAGATCAGGAAAATGATAAAGTGATTGTGAAAAACACAGAATACATCTTAATATTGATGGTGATGTTTTATTATTGTTGTTGTTGGTTTTGCTGTTATTATTATCAATAGTATTATCATTATCCTGTGACATTAGGTCACTATAAAATTGCATTTGTCCTTGCTGTATTAAGGAAGATTCATGATTTATATGTGAGGTGTTTGGCAACTGTAAAAACAGAAGAATTGACTTCTAGTTACTTGTTTTAGTAGAAGTGCTCAAGCTGATGTGAGGAGAGGTTATTTCTTTTACTGGTAAGAAGCATCAAGCAATAACAGTTGGTTTATCACTCCCATTGCAAGAGTGATAAACCAACTGTTTATCCTTTACAAGTACCATTTCACTGTAAATTGTACCTTTATTTCTGTGCTATACTTTTAAAGATGTAGGTAAATGTTTGGGGATTATTCAAATGGACTGTTTGATAGGAGCTTTCATTGCAGGTTGCAAAACCATGTGGTCAAAATGGCCAGAACACTTCTAGAACAGTCTCATTAAATGTTGAACAAACCCATCTGGCATGTGGGAGTGTCCTCTGGGTGATGGGTGCTAACACCTGTAGCAGGTGAAGTTTAGTGTTAGTTTAAAATGGTGGGAATTCTAAAAGTAGCCTTGACAAACCTTCTCTTTGTAAGAAAAAAAATCCCATCAGGTCTTACAAAATTTCTTTTCCTTTTAATTTTTTTTTCCTGACGAATATCTGTATGGTTTTGAAGGTTCTTTACTGGTAAGGTGGCAGTTCTTGTGTCTTAAACCTCTTAGAAAACAGTGATGATTTTCTGGGAACCTTTGCTATGTGTTGATACTTAACATGTTTCAGTATTTGCCTCAATGCCCGTGCACAGGAGATGTCAGTGGGGGCCAGAGACACAGAATTCTTGCAAAATAAAAATGATCAGCAGTGAGATGCTCATGCTGCAGAGGCAGTAAAGAATTAATTCTTTTTATTAGGTGAGAAGTTACTTTCCTTTTCCAGATTAGCAATCTGTCATTTTCATAGGATACAGCAGTCAGACCACATGCCCAGTGTGTCATCTGGGAATATCAGTCTGCTCTAAGGCAACTCATGGGTGGAGAGAAGATCCTTTGTGATCTCCCTGGGCAGCTGGTAATAATTGCTGGTACCTGCTATAGGCACACTGAAGAGCATGCAAATAATTCTGCACAATCAGCAAAGAGTGACTGAGATGTACCTGAAATACAGTAACTCTTGATGATGGCCTACAAGAAGGCTCTGCTGCTGCCTGGGCTCCTTCTCTGAGATGAATTTTACCACTAGTTGAAATATCTGACTTTTCATTGCAACTGTTACATGCCAGAAGCCAGCACAGAGGTTCCTGAAGTGTTCCATGGCTCTGCAAAGCAGAACTACCACTGACTTGCAGAATATCTGCTTGCTTCTTTCCTGGACCAAATAATATCATTTTTGTGCTTGTATGGCACTTACCAGGTATCAACCTCAAGCTGAAGGAGCCTTGTCAAGCTCCCATCCAGAAAGGAAGGCATAGAAATGGTAGGAAGAGCATGCAGATGGGCTGAATGCAATCAGTTGTCACACTCAGAGCTGTCCTTTCATCTTTGGTTTTCTGAAGCTGGGGATTGTTGTCAGCAAACATGAAAAATGTACTAAACCTTTAGTGTAGTTTAGTTTAGAGTGTAGCAAATTGAGGGACTTCCAATTTGGGAGGAAGAGAATGGTGGAAGGACCGTGGACCATGGTCTTCTCTTTTGCTGTGCATGGATAGTATTGCCCTGCTGCAGCTGAGGATCAGCTCTAGGGAAGCATGGGAGAGCTTGTTGTGGGCAGGATCTGCCAGTAAACTTTGGCCTAGGATCACTGTACATTCATAAGCTGTAATCACAACCTCAGCAGGGTATTAGACACGTTTGCCTTGCTGATGCACTGCCTCCCTGAGCCAATAAACCATTTCTCAGCTGTGGGACTTGGTCTCCAAGGCAGCTGAAACTGGAGGTTTACACAGTGATTCTGCAGAGAGGAGTAAATCAAAGAGGGAGAAAAAACTTCAGGATTTCTCTGGCAGCTTGATGAAAAGCATGGTAAGACTGAAACTAAACTTAAGAATATCTCACTGCCTGGCTTGTTTTACAGGCACTGGCAAAATAGAACCTCTTTCTCCATTTTGCTTAGTTTAGGTTTTCCTGACAGTTCCCTCATTTCTGGTTGTCCAAAACGTATCCCCAGTTTGTTTTGTATCACAGAAGCACCTCTTCCATGTAGGCAGTAAAATAAATAGCAATTTTTCTATCTCACAGCATGGAATTCTTATTGAAGCAATAATTTTACAGTTAAATTTCACTTTGGTTGACTCTGCAAATATATTAAGCCTCCAAAATCATATGTCCATCTTGCCAGTATTTTATGGAGAATCTTGAGGGGTCCTGGTAGAGTTCAGTTCAAGGATTCAGGCTGGCTTTGAAAAGACCTGCTCCAAAGGTAATGGAGCCCTGTTTCTTAGGGCCTGGTCCCAGAGCACACAGGGTTTTTTCTCACTGAGTGGAACATGAGATGAGAATCCCCCACATGTCAGTTCTGGAGCAGGCTGGGGGCTGGCTGCCCAGCAGGTGAAGGGTGGGCACTTGGAGTACACTGCAAAACTGCTGAAATACAATGTCCCAAGGCACAGGTAGATGGCCTTGGCACAGACTATTGCCAGTCTTTCATTTTTGTAGCACATCTTTTATCTGTTTTCTGAGGGAAAAATAAACAAAATGTGTAAGTCTTGTGGGGATCCAGTCTATCTTTCCAACCTAAACGAGGGATCATGACTTGTTGCTGTTTATTTTTTTCCAAGAAAAATATTTCAAAATAGTGTCTCTGAATAAAGAGTGGAAAAATTAAACATGCAAGAAGCAGCACACCCAGCACCCAAGCTGCTGCCAGTTAAGAGCAATGTGTCAGTTCATCCTGCAGAGGTGTAGGAGCCCTTGGGAGGTGCAGAGATCCCCAGCAAGTTCTCACTGCCACCACCAGGAGCCAAGCCTGGGACACCAGAGTGGTGGCTGGGTGAGCCCTCGGGGTCTTCAGGCAGCCAGCATTGACTTAGATTTTCTGGCCTATGTTTTGTGACATGGCTTAGCACAGATAAGCCCAAGGGCTGGTGGAGTGCAAAGCTGGCTGCACACACTGAGCTGCAGCTCAGGACATGCCTGCTTTGAGATCTTCCAGGATCTGTGCATTTGTGGTACTTAAGAATTGGACTCGATGGTCCTTGTGGTCCCTCCAGCTCAGGATATTCTGGGATGCTGTTGGGCACAGCAGCAATGCTCAGTGAGACGCTGCCCTGGCTTTGATGGTACTCCCCTTCTGAAAACCTTGGTCCCAAACCATCAAAGCCAAAGCTTCGAGCTTGGGGCAGGTCTGGCAGGCAGGAAGGACGGGGAGAACACTGCAGTCCCAAATCCATCAGCAAGCAGTTAAGGTTCAAGGAGAGTACTTCAAAATCCAAGGTGAAAAAACATTGCAGTGCTGTATTACATGACTAATAAAGCAGACAAACATCATCAAACACCCACAATACATTTATGAGCTTAATTTTGAGTTTTGTAAAGCGGATTAGAGACATTTTATTCATTAAGGAGATAAAAACCATTTCTCTGGAACTCAAGTGTTTTATTAAAAAAGTGAGTTTTATAGGTGGTAAAAGAACCATAAACAGAGCAATGAAATTGTCTAAGAGAAAAAAGTCAGTTGTGTAAACTGCTTTAAAAAGAGCAAGGGCATTTCTTTTTCTTAAATCCCTCTTTAATGGATAAATGCATTATTAAAAAAAAAAATTATGTACATGGATGGAAAAAAACTCCATGGGCCTTTGAGTCTCTCTTGTCTTTCTCTCTACTTAGTGCAATTTGTCTCCTAGTAGTGTTTAGAGGCCGTGAGGCTGAGGCCTCTGTGAGTGCTGTAAAGAAGCACTCCTAAACTGGAGAAGAATCACTTGGATAAAAGCTTGATGGAAAAGTCAAAGTGAGGGTGGGGAAAAGGGAAATAGGATCTTGTGTTTGAAACGGGCATGATGGTTACAGGAAAGAGTAATGTGGAGTCATAGAGCTTGAAGCAACCCCTTTTGTTTTGATGGGTAGTATGGGCTGGGCTACTGGGAATAACCTTGTTGTCTTATTATTTACTCCATTTTCATGTCATGTTTTCTCTCTTCTCCAGTTTCCTCCACTATATCCCTCTCTTGCTCTGCAGTTTTTCTTTCCCTGGCTCACTGTCCTTCCCTCCTCTCTCTTTGGTTTCCTGTCTGTAGCACTCCCTGCACTTTCCCTTCAGAAGCTGTCAGCCTTTTTCTATCCCACTGTCTCCATCCAGCCTCTCTGTGGCATCTCTTCAGAATTATTTACCAGCTTTGAAAAAGGGCTTATAAAATAAATGACATTTATAACTTAGCACCTGAGTAATTTGCTAAAGGTCTTAATTACCTGCCAAAAAGAAAATGAATCAGGAAGATTCACTAGGGATTAATTGTTTAGGCAAACCTGGGGAATTTTTTTCCATTTTCTGCATCTGACTGGACCTTCCAAATGACCTACTAGGTGTCTTTTCAACAGGAATGGAAAATTGTGGTTTAAAAGAGATTTGTGCTAGAAGCAAGGTTTTTTTGTTTTTTGGGGTTTTTTTAAATGAGGGCAAAGAGGTATGTGCCTACAGCCAAGTTACTGCTTTGAGGAGCATTTGTTGCAAAAGGTGCAGAACTGTCTGTAACCTGTTTTGCAGCAGAGTTAGACCACGCATAGTTTTTTTACAGCACACCCATGGGTTATGCCATACCAAGACAGCCTTCCCTGTGAAGGATCTCTGACCTTGCTTAGAAGCTACTTCTGGAGAGCAGAGCAGGTGAGATGTAGATCCAAAATGACATTATAGGGCTTCCCTCAACCCTGAGCCCTGCAAGTGTGGGTCTGACAATCCTAACAAAAGGTAGCTCTGTAATTACTTTCCACCAACCCTTCTTGGTGAAGGATTTCATCCTCATTTCAGTGCTGAAACTGTTCCCTTTCACATGCATGTTAAAAATAGATGGAAGCCAGGATATTGAGCAGGTGCCCTTGAAAAGCAATTTTTAAATTTTTAACAGGATAGTATTATTAATCATCAAGAAAGAGAGGATGAGCATGAGATTTCTGGAGTGTTTTCCTGCTGTATAGCACAGGCTTTTTCTGAACAAATCACTGAATCTCCTAGTCCCTGTATGGCCATCCTTCAAAATGGAAATGAAGCATTCCCTTTTTCATTTTGTGTGCCTTGTGCACTTCAGTTGTAAACTTGTTGAAAAATAGTCTGGCTATTGTCACTCCCTCATTGTGTACCTCACTTTTGTAGTGGAAAGGGGATACTGTGTTAGAATAGGGAAAAGCAAACCATCTGAATATTATTCCTTCTTTTGCTTCACTTTTAATCTTTATGTTAAAATGCCTTCCTCCTGAAGTCTGTGAATTTAAAACAAGAGCACAGACTCTCACAGCTCTCTCCAGTAAGGAGGAAAGACTGATCCCTATGTAACCTGGAATGAACCACAGGTATGTTGTTCATCCTGGTGCTTTTCCAAAGGAGGTTTATTTTTGCTATTTTTTGCAATTATTCCCAGGGATCTTCTATTGCAGGTCACAAACATATGCCAGCTCAATGGTCCTTCAGTTTATTTTTGTCTTCCTGCAAGGTAACCATTCATCCATGGAGTAATTTCTTCAAATGAAGCATTTTAATCCAAATTGCCAGTTAATACCTGCAGGGCCAGCTTCCCTCCTGATCAGCTCTGGAAATTAAGGGAAGCTTCAAAAGCAGCTGCAAAGTTTTGCTTGCAGAAATTGTGAAGGATTTCTGAAACACAGAGCAAAATTAGTAGGACAAATTCTGAACCTTCAGACAAAATGCAAAACTGTAGGGGAAAGAAATTCAAGTGTCAAATGAACTCTTTGTCCGAGACTCTCAGGTAGTGTGGGTCTGGGTTTGGATGTGAAGGACTCTGTAAGTAAAACTGAGGCTGGAGTCTCACTGCACTGCACTTGTTCATTGATGTAGACTGAGCAGTGTTATGCTCTTCTGTGCTTCTTCCTCTTGACTGATTCTCACATTGTTATCTGTGGTGCCATAAAACTGAATGGCCATTCTAATTTCGTGTGTTTATGTAAAGACAACCACTGTAGTCTCCAGTTAAAATTGAAGAGAACAGGGCAAGGATCAGTCAAGTTATCTCTGTGGAAGGGTATTTTTTCTGAAAACCTAAGCCGGACATTCAGACCACCACTGAAGCAGCCTTCCATATCAAAGTATGGAATTTGAGGGGAAACTCCACCCTGTGTATTTACATTTGGCTTTGTCTTATTAGTAAATACTAATGGATCCCAAGTGCACAAAAAAAGTCTCAACTAGAAAAATCATGCAGGTGTTCTATTACATCTTCCACTGGAGTAGCAACCGAATCAGTCAGTTCCTCTCTGAAAATTAGACTGTGGGTCATTAGAGCCAAGTGTAATAACTCTTGGAAATGGTGGTGGCTGTCCCTGTGCAGTATTGAAGGGGAAGAAAAGCATATGGACACAAGCCAGGTTCAACTCAACTAGCTAAACCCATGTCCTGTGGCTCTGTTGGATCTATTGGCTTCATAATCTGCAAACTGGAGAGAAGGCCTCTGAACTTTATTGGAGGTATTTTTAAGGTTTT
Source organism: Zonotrichia albicollis (assembly GCF_047830755.1). Classification (NCBI taxonomy): domain Eukaryota; kingdom Metazoa; phylum Chordata; class Aves; order Passeriformes; family Passerellidae; genus Zonotrichia; species Zonotrichia albicollis. The sequence goes on along the minus strand of NC_133825.1, from coordinate 24,971,465 downwards.
GAGTTTGCAGTCCCATTAAAAACCTGTGTCCTGCTTTTTCCAGGGAATTGTCCAAATTCCCCCTGCTATTTCCCACTCTGTGCAGCCTCTTTTGCCTGCCAGCAGATGCAGTTTAGCAGTCAGCTAAATTAAAGAACTAATACAGAGAAGAATTAAACAAGAAAAACAACACCTGTAATTAAAAAGGCTGTAAGTTACCAACCAGTGCTGTATAATTAAAAATGTCAATAATTGTAATTGTTCTCTAGTTATTCATTCATGGCTTGTTCCTTTTAGCTTTATTATAAAAGCTACCTGTTGATAATCATGGCACAGTCTAAAAACTCTCTACACCATTAGATGGAGGGGATTTAAAGCTGTTTATAATTTCTTATAAATAGTACAAACCATGTCAGAACGTGGTTCCATTTATTGGACTCAACCTTTAAGCAATCTGTCCATAATTGCACTAGAAAATGTTCAGAGCAATTTGCCAGGCACCTATGTGGACAGTAAGTATCCTGAATAACATATGATTGTTGTACTCTGAGCACCAATAATAAGCAGAGCACTGAATGTTCCTGCTTTTAAAGCAAAATGTAATTGTTTCTGGAATACTTGCATTTGAAAAATCATCTGAGTGTTTTTACTGATTATAAGTTATTATTATGTTTTGACTTTGGAATAATGCAATTATATAACAACTGTGAGGAAGAAATGGGTTAAAGGGAACGGTAATTACACTCAAAATTGAAAAACAAAAATCTCATATGTTTTCTGTCAGCCCAATTAACTTAGCTACAGTTGTACAAATTCTGCTTTCTAAGATGGCATTGAGGCTTAGGATGGTTAAGAGCTGATTGCAGTTGTGCTTAGGGTTTTGCACAATATGGAAGTGCTGCTTAACCCATCCAAACTTTCACAGAGTTTTCAGCAGGTTCTGGCTTTCATTTCCTCTTTTTCTCCTCTACAAATATAACTTCAGTTACAATAACTGTGCAGATGATTGAGACTGACCATTGTGATATACATGATTTAGTCAGTCCAAATCAAAATCTACCAGCCCTTGTTGTGTGTCTTCTCCAGCAACTCTAGCTGATGATGGCTAACACAGAATTCTTAATTGCCCTCTTAAAAGCCTTCCTTAGTTTAATATTTTACCGTGAAAAATACCAGTGTCCTACCTTTTATTTAAACTTTAATTAGACATATTTTGATGTTGGCTACTTGTAGAACATGCAGATATTTATTCTGTAAGATCTTAGAGATGGCCTACTGTGGGAATCCTAACTGACCTGACAGGCTTTCTTCTGAGTTCTGCCCTTCTCTTTGTATTTTTGTTTGCTACGACACTATTTTCTTTGTTCTCAACAAATGTATCATTCCCCAAACTGCTGCTGCAAAGTTTTTTTTGTCAAATCCATCAGCCAAGTATGTTCTATTCCCTTCTGCATCCTGATTCCATCTTCTCTAGGCTGTAACTCCTATGTGGCTTTCAGAGATCCTCTCTGCACCTATCCAGTGATTAAAGTCTGGTTCCTACTTCAGCATAATCATTAGTCCACATATTAGACTTCTAAACAAGTATATTAAGTATATTTATACCTTCTGCCGTCAACAGGCTTGGGAGGAATCCCTCACAAGCTTCTGCTGATTTACCTCATTATTTGCCTTCAGGTGCTTCTTTCAAGCCAGTGACTCTGTGTGTGTTGGAAATGGCAAGATCCATTTTCACCTGGGGGCAAGCTACACATTTACCTCTGGAGGAGGCATGAGCACAGGCAGCTCCCAGGGTTCAGCTAATGTGCTGGAAATCTCCCCTCCAGCTTTTCTCACAGTAACTTGCTCGTAAGTCACACCACCAAGCTTCACCTGTCAGCCTCACACTTGCTTTCAGCAAGGCTGATTTCTCTTGTTCTCCCTCAGTTCACACTGCAGCAGAATATTTAAACTGAAAGGAGCTTTCTGTGCAGGTAACTGCTTTGCCATAATGTTTCTTTTCAATTTTTATCATAAACTTTTTCCCAAATAAAACCTTAAAGGGAAAGGTACAAGGTAAGCCCAAATGCTTTCAGTTGCTGAAGCAGAGTCTGCAGTGAAGCTTTTGCTTAACAAAGTGGAAAATAAGAAAGTGTGTTTTATTCCATCATTTATTAAAATTAAGGGAATGAGGGCCTCATTTGCTTAAAAATTGTCTATTAGTATTCACCTGATGGCAAGCAACCCTAATCTCACACCATTAAAGAAAACAGAAGCTCATTAAATAGTAATTCTTTTTAATAGTGACAGGAGCTTGGGTTTGAGTAGCACTGCTCTAAGTTCCCATGTAAATTGTTCATTTGTTCATTGGTGATGATCACCAATAAGAGAATTTTTTGTGCCTCTCCCCATTCCCAGGAGCTTTCATTCCATATGTAATCATTTACAAATGTCAGACAGGGAAAGAACCTTGCATCAAGTGAAAAAGCTTTCACTGTCAGACTTCTGATGTTAAAAACAGGAAAGAAGCCATTGGATACAAAGGAGGGGAAGTAATTCCTGAACAAGGGAGGAGTGTTCTGAGAGCCATGAGGGCTTTGGGGGTCAGTGAGTGTTCTTAGCTTTGGGCCAGTACTGCTGTGGATTTGAGACAGCAGGAGGCACATTGACAGCTGCTGTTTGACCTCTCATTACCTGACATATCAAGCCAACATCTTGGTGATGATCTCTCTCTGGCCATTGCTACACTTTTCCTTCCTCCAAAGGATTTAGCCATTAATGCCACCTTGCTGTGTAAACCTGTAGTCAGCACTACCCAACTATTCATGTATTAAAGCCCTACTGCAGTGGACAGGGTGCTCTTATGTTCATTTTAAACCCATAGCTGAAATTCCCATTCTACTCTGGATGTTATAAAGTGTCCTTTGCTCTCATTACAGTCCTCAGTAGTTCCTCTGCTTTGCATGGCACAACTTCACTTCATGCAGCTGAGCTGTTCGTGGCTCTTCTGATGAACAGCTTCAGGCCATGTGGCCCTTTTCCTTATTTAACACTGTTCTGTTCCCTCCCACACCATTTCCTGTGCTAGGGATGTCTCTGGGCCAGGCATTGTTTGTTTTGGGTATGTGTGTGGGAAGATTGCTTAGTGCTGCTCCTTAGACATGCTTAATTCAATTACTGCCAAATTTTCCAGGCCTCTTGACATTGCTATATATAGCTCTTTAGTTATAATATTATCAATTATTTAAATTTTAATTTGTGCTTGCCATAATTACATGATCCTTTACTGCAATGGGAAAGAGATCTCGCTTTCCACAATTATAGGGCCATGGTTTGTTCTCAGAGGCCTGTTTTATTTAGCATCTAATGGAATCATTGCTAATACTCCCCAAATAGCCATTATCCTATGGGAATGCTTCTGTGGGTCCTTGCTGTCTCAGGACACAGCTTCTCTGAGAAGTTATTAAAGGTTTATCTCACTGGACTGGGTCTGTCAGTGGATGGAACTGACCCACTCCTAAATTCTTTTCTGTTCTGCTCTCCTGCTGCAGTCCCAGCACTGCAAAGCTGCTGGTGTTTATTCTGTGCCAGAGCTGCTGTCTGATTCCTTACACACAGTCCATCTTCTTGCCCAGGCTGCTTGGGGGGAAGCTCCCGGGGGAATATGTGCTTTCTTGCTTCACAGATCCTCAGAAAGATATTTCCAGAAAACCAAGGTCTCATGTCAGCACACCGAAAGCAGGAGCTGAATTCTGGTTGTGCTTGCCAGATGAGACAGCTGGCTGAGAAAGGTTTGTGAGAAGATTGGAAGAAGGTTAGCATGACATCCTCTTAATGACCTTGTTAGCTCTTCTGTACTTCACACTCTGCCGCAAACAGGTTTTTACAGTTAGAATTTGCATCAGCATTCATACTTCTGCTGTGTTATTACCCACTACAGTTGCTTTGGGTGACAAAATCTTCCTGTGTGTTTAGCACTTGCTATTACAAGAGCTAGATTAGTCTCCTGTCGTGTGCAGCAGCAAACTCTGTGGCCGGGTGCAATGTATACATTTTCACTAAGTGTGCTATTAATGTCCTGTACTGTATAAACCCTGGGTTTGTTATAGCTTACATGCTGAGGGAATTCCTTTCTGTGACTCTATCAAGCCAGTGGGGTTTTGTTTGGTGAGGGTTTTTTCCAGCAGTCACAGGGTTTTTTGGGATGGAGTGAAGATTTTGCTTCCTTTCTTTCTGCCACCAAGTTTTTAACTAACTCCAAGGGTTTAGACATTCACTGTTTTTTCTTTTGTTTACTGCTTTGCTGTTGGAAAATGGGTATCTGCCCACAGATAAAGCAGCACAGAAAATTAATGTTACACCACATTTTCTCTGCACAGAGCATGGTAAGTAAAATGTTACCCATTGAAGGTTAAAACCTGCTGGAAGAAAGGGTTTTCTCCCCTCAGATCAGAGAAGCAGTGCAATTCATTCTGCCCTGGCTGCCCTCCTGCCTATAATGTGCTGTTTCACTGAAGCAAGCACCTGGCAGTACTCAACAGAGAACAGCTTTTTGCTGTAACTGAAATAAGGCAAAAAATTAAAAATAATTTCAATTACAGATACTCTGTTGGTCTGGGGGAAAATACGAAGAGTGGATTTAGTGGGACAAGCAGTAAAGGAGCTGTATCTCTTCCATTCTATTCCTTGTCATTCCTGCTCCCTGGACTTCACAGCCATAATGGTAGTCTTGATGACTTGATAAGTCTTGATGATACTCTTTTCTGGAAGCCAAAACCAAATTCATCTTATTACAAAAACACACATAATTTTTATGGCTAATTAAAAACAGGGAAATACAAAAACAAGCACAAACATAGATACAGGGAAAATAGTAGGATTATCTTCTTTCACAGTGCCCTATAGAAAAGAATTAAATACATAATATCCAGGTTGTACATGAGGGGTTTTTGGTTTCTACAGCAAAAAAAAAAAAAAAAAAAAAAAAGAAAGGTGGGATTTTGCAGGGATCTCTTTGCACATACTAACCAACTTCTGTACTTTAATTTCACTGGATAAACCTGCTACTTTGGTTCAGTCAGATGCAAAATTTTAAAAGATCTGGCTGGCAAAAAAAAATTGGCTTGGGCAAAATCTAAACTTTTTGTAGAAGAGCATGCTTTTCAGTACAATAAAATGAAAAAAGGTAATCAAAGTCTTGCCTTTCCTCCAAAAGTGGTTCCAACAGATGATGTTGAACAAATCCTTTTTCAGCTGCCTGGAGCCAGTGATGATCATAATCACAAAGGGAGTAAGAACATGAAAGAATAATCACAGCATCATAAAATTGCTTTTGGAGAGATTTTTGCTGAATTCCTGCTAATTTGAATGGGAACCACAGCCTTGGTTTGTGATAAAAATGTAACCATAGCATAACTCTCATTGCTAACCCCTTTCTTCTGAGCAAGCAGTGGAAGTTGTTGTTCCCCCTCACAAGTCCTTTCTTGTAAGGTTTAAGCAAAATGTCAAGTTAAACCTGCCAGTTTGGGGGTGGTGACTCCACAAACCTCAGATGTAAACGCTAAATGCAAACTAGAGTTTCTGCACTATGGCTTAGCCTGTCTGCACTAAGGCATGTTGTTTTACAATTCCATAGGGTTCATTCAACATGCAATAAAAGCATGCATTTTACAAGCATGGCATTAGGTCTTTCATGTGGTCATGGTTTGCATTATTTCTGTAGAAATCTGAGATATGCTGTGATCTGCAAAGCACTGGACACATCCATTAAATATTGCATGAACAGCAACACCAAGGGGAACATAAAATATTGAACCTGAGCAAATGGATAGCTCAGTGTAGAGGAATGCAGAGATTTTCACCTGTAGGCCACCAGATAAAAAAACAGCTCAGATTAGTGCCAACACCACAGCAGATATAACTTGGCAGGTGTTCATTGGCTGAAATTATTTATGTTCCCCAGCTTCTGCTGGAAAAGAGTTATATCACACAAGCCATGGTTGTTTGTGGCACCCATGAGACAGATCATTGTTTCCATAGAACAGCTGAGGTTTGAAAAGATCTGGACACTGTGAACTTTCCAGGCATGTCTAGGACAGGGTCAGGGTCTTAAGACTTGAAATTGCACAGGGGTTTTTATTCTGTCTGCAAAATGAAGCAGTCTTCCTTCTCCAGGAAGGCTGGGCTGGCACATCCTCTAGAGTATGAGGCAGTGATGAGACTGCACAGCCTCCCTCCAAACCCTTTTCTCTGTTGGCCACCTGATCTTTTCCCAGGACAGCACAAACCACCCAGGGCTGTCTGCTCAGGGCCTCCCATGGGGAAGCATTTCTGGACCCATGTCACTTTTGCTGCTTCTTTACTCTTCTCCCACCCCCTTGCTTTAGGTTTTGTAGCTGCTCCTGCCTGCAAGGCAGCAATCACTGATGTGTTTGTTGAGCTCAGGAGACACAAAGCAGATGTTCTTGGGGCCTTGACTGGGGACCCATGAAGAGACTATTTCCATAATAGCAGCTCCCAGTCGGACTCATTGCTATTTCTTCCTCATTTTCCTGGTCTACAAATTCCTCACTCATCTTTTCAGCACAAAATCACTGTTCTTCTCTGACAGATAGCATCTTTACTGACTTAATAAGAGGATCTATTTGATTCTTTGATATGAATAGATCCTTATCTATCTCTGTATCTGCCTTCAAGAACGTGCCTGGTCTATTGTGGTTCTTCTGTGGATGCCATTTTGTACCAAACAAAGCTCTTTTTTCTCTAAATCTCAACTACAGTAACAAGTGGAACTGTCCTCAGTGTTTGTTGTGGCTTCATAAACACTGTTCTCTAGGCTGAAGTGTAAAGGTTGAAGTTTTGGGATCTAACAGAATAAACTGCTGTGATCTGTGACACCTATGTATTTTGGAGAGTACAACAGTCCATGCTAAGTGGTCTCCTACCTGGTAATGGGGAAGCTGAAGGTGCAAGCACCACTAGCAAGTACAGTTGCTTCTCTGAAGATCATTGTGTAGGAGAAGTACATAGGATTTGGTGTCCCTAAGACATTAAAAGGAATGGTTTCTAAAAATCCCTGAGAAGTCAGTGCGAGGGCTCTTGATCCATGGAAACAAAATTGTATGATTCTATGGGTAGGGAAAATCTTCTGCCTTCTAGCTCCTGCTGTCTCTTGGTGACTGACAGGGGAAAACAATGTGCAAATTGCAAAACTAGGAGCTCAGAGACAGCTCCTAGCTGTGCCTGAGGTCTGGGATGAGTAGGAACTGGCACTCTGCATCTCTATAGCACTGCCTCTGCTTTAGGCTTTCAGAGCAGTGCATGGAGCAGTGGCCCATGGCTTGGAGAGGGGCAGCAGAGAAAGTCCCACCCTGTGAAGGCACCAAATCTCAGCCTGCCCAGCTGCACTGCCTTGTGCTGCTCACGCGGTGTGGTACACAAGTGGGGCTAAACCTCTGCCTTCTGTGTCCATCCCTTGGCATGGAAGGAGCAGAAACTCCCCCCTTTTTTTTCAGACCGAAGTGAGGGGTTGGTGGTGTCACAGATTTTGGTGAAAATACAGGTGAAAGTGCCCTTAAACAGCTGAATAAGAGCATTGCACTAATTATTCATGCACTTCTTGTGTAAATCCACACCTTGCAAAGCGAGGGGAAATAACTGCACATGGAAAAGTCATGAAGGAAAGGAAAAGCCCATCAGTGATAGGTGATGAGTGGATTTGGCCAGCCCAGCAGACTGGGTTTTGTAAGAAACTAAAACTCAGCATCAAAACAGCTGGCTTATTTACTCTGCCATGCTCATAAGCAAGGGTGTTTATTCCAAGGCAGGCCTGCAAAACTGCTTTTTTAGAAACAGGAAAACTGCAACACCTGTGTTTTGAATCTATTTTGTGGCTAAAAGTCACATTTGTTTGATGACTTGAGGGAGAGCTGAGGGAGATACTGGCAAACGCACACCTGATTCTCTCTTTCAAGTGAGCCTGGGCAGGCAGAACTGGACACCTCTGCTGTTTATTGCACACAGATCTGCAGTGGCACAAAGCACTTTGGCATCTAGCACAGCCACTGCTTGCCTGAATTTACAAGCAGATGAAATCTGTAAGAGCACTACAAGGAATTCTGAGTGGATCCCATCCCTCTGCTCTAAGGTCATTATGCAGCACAAAACGAGACAGCCTCAGCTAACAGCTGATGTCTCCAGCACACATGGGCCCCACACATAGCAGGAATGGAGGAAATCCCCCTGGTATTTTCTAGAGTGTCTGTGGGAGTACAACAACAAAAAGAAGAAGGTAATAGAATGTAGAACTCAGAACAGGCTGGCTTGCAAATGCAGCTTGTCAGTGCAGTACAGAAGCCCCTGCTGAAAATAATTTGCCCCTCCTGCAACACTCTCTCCTTAAGGTGTGAAGTCCAACATCACGGATTTCTCTGCAAGATCAGGAGGAGAAACTACAAGCTCTAGGCAGTAATTCAAATTGATTATCACATTCTTGCCTCTTCACACCAGCATCTTGGTTTTGACACCAGTGTTGCTCAGCTGGTGAGAGGCAGCAGATACCCAGGCTCCGGCATCAGATTTCAGTGGAGGAGGAATTGGGCCATGTTCTAAGTGGGCATTTCAATTGCCCTTGTTTGAATTAAAGGAACTCACCTGTGCTAAAATGGGCTGGTCAGAGAGCAGCCTGGGGGAAGGAACACCTGCCTCCCCTTTACAGGAATTAAACCACCAGCACTGAGGCTTCAGCCTCCCCTTTGCTTCGTGTAGCACCTTCATCCTGAGAGGAAAAGCTCATCCTTGTGGAAAAGCTGTTTTCAGGGCAGAGCCCAAAGCACCAGAACCTGCCTTCCCAAAAGATGTGGAGTTGCTTCAGTGCTATGGAAGGTATGAAAACTAATTTCTAGTGCTCTCTCTTAGTCTTCTCTTGAAACAGATCACTTTTAAAATGGAAAGAAATTTGCAAATTCTCCTTTTTAAAGGAATTTATTCCTTTTAGTGTAAAGGAAATTTTGTTTCCCCTTCTTCCACTACAACTCAATTGCATCTGAAAGCAGAGAGAGTCCCTATTGGCTTCCTGTGTCTTAAAATGTTTTGAACTTTGCTGGTTTTTTGGTAGGAAAGGAATTGTCTGGCTTTTCTTTTCAGTCATGTTTTCCTTATTTATTTACTTGTACTCTGGGAGTGTTGATGTTCAGTTGAGGCTACAGGAGTCTGAGAATATTAATTGTGTACCTTTTTGAATAATAGATGCAATTTTTTCAAATAAAAATCACATGGAAAATGCTTTAATATTTCATATTGGAAAAACCTCCAAGCTTCATTCATCCTGAAACCTAATATTTCTTTTTGTGATTTTGTGGTGTTTATTTTATTTCAAATGAAATTGATAACATCTTGAACAAGTTAAAATCAGAAATTTAGTCAGTTTAGTAGGTTTTTTAAAATATCTAATTTTGTTCACTACTTTTGTCAATGATGTTGAATATATTTCTTTCACTGAGGAAATGTTCAGAAGAACTGTTTTATTAGGCCTTGTTTTTAAAGCTTTTAAAAGTTTATTTAATGTTTCATAGTATGCAGAGCCATAGATCATTAAATCCTTTGGACAGAGACTGATTTCATTCTGTTATCTGGATCAAGGTGATTCTGATTAAAATGGGGAGCAGACTGGAAAAATGCTTCTATGAGCTTTCTTTATGTGGTCGCAACCACCTGGAAGGAAGAGCCTCATCAAAAAGATGTTCTTTAGCAATGCTTTAACCTCTTCTTAAAACATTTCTTTACCAATTAACAGTCATGAAATCAATAGTTCTGTCTATGTGTAGAAGAAAAATTGTAAAAGTTTTTTTAGGGTGTGGGTTTGTTGGCTTTTTTTCATGAATAAGTATCTCCCAGAAAAAAAAAAAAAAAAAAAAAAAAAAAAAAAAGAAAGAATGATAGAATTATAAAGGCATCCAGGTCTGAATTCTTCTGTCAATTATACACATGGAGATGCTGGTGTTTTACACAAAACCTTTAAAAACAGTTATACTGTTTTGACTATCAAAAAGTATTGCGGTGAATCTTCTGTTCTCCTCCAAAATTTGTGGCTTTAAATTAGAAAAATCCCTCAGAGGGAGTACCTGTTGTAATGCTTTTATTTCAGAAGCATTATTTTTCTGACACAGTTGCTCTGTAACAGTGAGCCTACATGGTAAAAGTGTGGAAGATTTGATGATACATAAAAGCTGAGGTGGAATGATAAGGACAGAAAGATTGATTGAGCCATGGTTGTTCCTTCTTTGGATTTTGGGTTTACTAGGCTTTTTGTTTTGAATAATGGATGGCAGGCAAATAATAAAAGATAGTGACACAATATCCAAACTCTTTCCCTGGGCTGGCCAGATAAGCTGGAAGTGTGATCTGTGGGATTTTTAATTGACTTTTCATGAACAGAAAAAGCAATTAGAAAAGGGAGCACAGAATTTTTAATAATGATTGTTAGGACTTCAAAGAGCTACCACACTTTTCAACTTGAAGGAAAGTAACAAAAATAAAAGCAATGAAGTTGGGATTTAATGCTTGTTCTGGTTTAATGATGGTTTGTAGTTCCTAGACTCTTTTAATTGTTATATCATGCTTAGCATTTTGTGTTGGGCTGAGCTGTGAATGTTGATGGTGGTTTAACCCCCCTGGAATGTCAGCTGCTGGCATGTGCCATGTGAACCTCGGGACTCCCACTCAGGGTGTAAATAGGAAAACATCTTTTTCTTGGAAGCACAGCCTGGCAGGATCTGTGTGACTCAAGTTCTGCCTTAAAACACTCCAATGAACTTATCTCACTCAACATGATCTGTTTTCTAACCTAGCTGGGCAATTAGGTATATGAAAGAAAATAGGATGAGTGCATGTTCTTAAACTTCAAGTGTGAATCAAGAATGCCATGAATTGTTTCTTCTCATATTCAAAATATAACAGGAAGACGTTTTTATTTTTAAGCTCTTTGGTATTGTTAATTTTGAAGTAACGTAGGTATTTTACACACACACACACACAAGAGAGAGAGCTGGTTTTCCTTTTTTTTAACTTCCAAAACTTGTCAGGAGTCACCTCATTTCTTTTTTCCTTTCCACTTCTAAATTAATTTAGTGTCCATGAAAACTGTCAGATAAATAGTGTCACACATCAGAGCACAATTTGGGCAGCACATAAACTTTCTGCATCTTGCTGGAGGGTTTGGAGGGGTTTTGCCACTCTATTTCTGGCAGCAGTAGGGGAATTATTCACAATGAATCATTAGTCTGACAAATTTTGCCTTTTTCCTGTTAGTCCAGAAATTGCTCAAGTAATTTGAAGCTCTTGGAAGCTAATGCAAGTTCTTTTTTAAGCTATCCACTGAATGAGATATGGGAATAGCACTTTGAAGATTGTACTTGATAGTCAAGATCTGAGACTTATAGTTTAAATGCTGTAGATCTAATAGTTTAGACTTGAAATTATCTAAAAGTTACACACTGACTTGGATATATTAAAATTCATGGTTTGGGCACTTAAAATGCATAAATGTCTGAAGCACAGCTTGAGAAACTAAGTCACAGAATGACTCTTCTTTACTATCTCACTCTGAATTACTTCAAAAATAAAATCTGGTTTAATCCTAAATGTGAACTGTAATGTTTTAAGGAGTTTTCATTTGGCTTTTTCACATTTTCTTTGTTCAGTTGACTTTGCTCGGAGAAGGGCCATTCTGTTTGTTTTCCATGAGTGCCCTTGGTGACAATCACAAATCCCTGAGCTTCCCAAGACCCTGCATGTTGAAAACAACAACAGGAATTTTTGTCAAGGGGGATTCAGGAGCTGTCCTGTGTGACTGTGTTCACAGGGGTCTGAGGAAGAGGGAAGAGATGAGGATCTGACTCCATGTTTCAGAAGGCTTGATTTATTATTTTATGATATATATTATATTAAAACTATACTAAAAGAATAGAAGAGAGGATTTCATCAGAAGGCTAGCTAAGAATAACAAAAGAAAGAAAGAATGAATAACAAAGGCTTGTGTCTCGACAGAGAGTCTGAGCCAGCTGACTATGATTGGCCATTAATTAGAAGCAACCACATGAGACCAATCACAGATGCACCTGTTGCATTCCACAGCAGCAGATAATCAATGTTTACATCTTGTTCCTGAGGCCTCCCAGCTTCTCAGGAGGAAAATCCTAAGGAAAGAATTTCTCATAAAAGATGTCTGTGACAGTCCTGCACAGCTCAGTTTGTGGTCTAAGACACAGAACATTGGGCCACAATTCCCTGTTGCACCCTCCCTTAGGTGAGCCAATCCCAAATGGAATGACTGCCATGAAGATGTGCATTGGCACGCCTTTAGGCCAGCCTTTATTTGATGGGGTAGCAGGGGTGCCTCTAGCACCTGTTTTTGATAGAAGTACTTGACAAGTGCTAAACTGAATACAACTGGTTTCACCTTTATATTGCACTTTATCATTTCAAACCTCCTGAAGTTGTTATAGCTTTGTCTTTAAAGTGCTGTGTGAATAGCTAATTGAATTAATAATCTACCTAATATAAAGACCAGGTTTTCCTTAAAAGTGAAAGGCTGTTTCCTTGTCCTTCTTTCATTACAGGAGAGGACAATAATAAATTTAGAGATGTATAATTTATTGCTTGGCTGAAGGCAAACCCTAGTGTTAAAGGTATTTCAGGGTCTATAAAGACATTTCCTCAGCATTGCCTTGCAAACTGGAGTCATCTGTCATGTTCTGCAAGGCAGCCAAACCTGAAATGCTTGGTGGGGGGCATGGCTGCTGGACCCCTTCCAACAGGCAGAGCAGAGAACTGGAAGCCACTAACTAAGCAAATTAACCTGATGCTTACAAGTCATGGCTAAAGCAGGACACATGCAGTATAAATTTTTCTACTATTCATCTCTCAGTCTATATCTAAATTTTATGCTTACTCATAGCAATGTTTCTTTGTTTTTATTTGTGTGTATTGTACACTTGCAAGGGCAGACATTAAAAAAATACTCGGGTTTTTTTTTTCCTCTCTGTGGTGTCATTATATCAGAGGGAGTGATCTTGGACTAATTAAAACATATAAATAATCCAAAGAGGGGAAAGAAGTTAAAAATGAGCACAGAAATTAACTCTTCAGCAATGGGTGTTATGTGAATGGAAGAGGATTTCAGATACCTTTGAGAGTGCCTAGTTAAATCCTTAAGCTGTCTGAGGATGCTAGGGAGTGTGTAAGGATCCTTTTCTGAGTTACATGCTTCTATTAAAGTACAGAGGGAAGGTATGTATTAATACTGAAAATGGCTTTAAAATCCATTTTACGCATTTAACAAGTAAAGAGCTGTCAAACTATTGTCAAATTATACTGAGGCAGCAGTTGGTGATAGCAACAGGTGGGCTGAGATCAGCAAGGGCTATTTCTGCTCTCCCCTCCCCATTCCTGCCACAGGAGACACTCAGGAGAGAGCCTGGGAGGCTCTGCAGGTTGTGGCCAGCACAGACACTGGGGACAGGCAGCAGAGGAGCTCAGGGATTGCTAAAGTTTTAACAGCCAGCCTAGGAATGATGTGTTTTTGACAGCCACTTCTACTGAATCAACTAAGCTAACACAGACCTGAATTAAGTTTTGTTTTTAAATTATATAATTGTTTTATTTTTAAATCCGTAACATGAATGCAACTGTGCCTTGAGCAAGACAGAGAAATTGGTACACTAGAAAGAGATTAGTATAGTGTAATAATGTGTGTAATCTGAGACAACAAAACAATGCTTAAGGAAGTCAATGAACAGGTAAATAAATATTTTCATTTGTTTGATGCCTTGGAGTCTGATCCTGAAGATCTTTGCACTGCCCAAATTGAGGTGATGCTCTCTAAATGACTGATGGCTCTTGTGAAAACGTGGCTTGGTTAAATGACTAATGTTGGAGGGCATGAGTGTCCCCTTGCTGCACACAGGAATGAATTGCTACAAAGAGCTGCCTGATCCAGCTAAGCTCTAAGGCATGGGGACAGATGACATGTTTGAAGTGAAGTGTTGGCCCAGAAGACTGAGTCAGCTTGCTTGAGCTGTGTCTGCAGAGACACACTCCTATGGTCTTTTGAATTCAAAACCCCCAGAAAGTTATACTTCGCTTCCTCTGATTTCCTTTTCCCTGGCATTTCACTGTTGTTTCTTTTCACTTTTGCTATTATTCTGACCTGGCAACTGCAGATTTTCTGAACCTTGAACAATAGCTGTGACTTTGCTCTGAGAACTCCGAAACTCATTAACAGAAGGACTTGGCTTTGAGCAAATGTCACATCACATTAGTGTAATTCTCAGGCACTAGCTAGCTCTTAGCTTGGCCCATTCATTCAGGCAGCGTTCAGAATGCCTCCTTGCTGTATCATAGAGATATTCTGATGAATGCTGATTACTTTTGTCTCCATCTGTTTTGATTGATAACTCGGGCAATTATTAGCATTCTGAACACAGTAGGAGCTTTTCTCAGCTCTTGTCAGTGTAAGAGGACAGTGGCAAGGAGGAAGGGAATTTGTAAGCAGTATCCTGTGGAAAATAACCTCCAGGGTCAGAAAGGATTAATGAGAGAAGTGCTGCTATAATTAATGCTGTGCATGTGTACAGTACACACATCTTGCATTCTGCTCTTCTTGGGGTGCAGCCCTGGCAGCTCACAATAACCAAGATGAAGATATCTGAGGCTTACTAGCAGCCTTCCACAGTGTTACTTGCATCTTCCTTTGCAGGTGAAAGGAAGGGTAGCACTGGGCTTGGGAATCAGCAGCTGTGTTTGAGATAGCCCAGGAAGAGCCATTTCAATGGCAAACTGGGAATTCATAATTTATAACAGGGACTGCAGAAACAGCACTGCTCAGTTCTGCAGCATTACCATAGAGCTCATCAGAAGGATTTATCTTAAAATGCTACAACTGCAGAAGGGGGATGAAGCTGATTTTAGGCCTCCCCAGTGCACTAGCAGGTACATTGGTCCAACAGTGCTTGACATACTTCAAAGCCTGCATCTGCCTACAAAGCCTCTTCCTCCTCCCCACAATTTACATGGGAGGCTGTATCCATCTCCAGTGCCAACACTGTGGCAGATATCTATTCCATCAGTGTTAAGAGAGTGTTAAAGTCATTGTGGCAGAAAACTGAAAAGCAAAGAAGCTTCATTGTGGTTGATGTATGACTCCAAGAGTCTGAATTTCAAAGCATGCTAATGCCATCTCAGAACCTAGATGCTTCCTTTGGTCTGGGAGCACAACCAAAAATGCCCCTGAGTTCCTAGTGCAGGTGAATAACTGAGAAAAATTAAAAAGCTGCTTGACTACATAAATAGGTAGATGGAAAAAGTAGCTCTTGTTCCTGGACCACAAGTGGTAGATTAAGTAGTGAGTGTGTGTTCTTGGCTGTAGCTGGCATGCACAGTGAGCAAATACAAAATGAAAGCAGTAGGGTGAGCTTTTCTGGGGATTTGAGCACTTACAGAATATCAAGATTTTTCCTAAAAGAGAGCTTAGTTTTTATGTTATAATTTTCTCCCCTGACTGGACTAAGGTCTGCTGCTTTTTATGAAAATGACGGCCCTGGTTGTGTTGTTGGGTGGGCATGGTCATCTGGGCATGAAAGCAGCTCATTTTACCTGCCTACTGACTGGCATGGTCAGAGACAAGGTCTGTGTCCTCAGGGAGCAGAAACTCATCTCTGGGGCATGGCAAACTGTGGAGAAGGGGGAAGAACCAAGGAAAGAACCATTTCTCCTTGGGAAACCAAGGAGAATGAGGTGTGCCTGTGGAGATGTGGCCACAGAGCTTGCCCCCAGCACAGCTCAGCAGCTCAGAGTGAGCTGAACAGAGCTCAGTGTGTGTAATTCCCACAGCTCCTGGGCCTCCCGCTCTGCCTCTGCTTCCCCCTTTTTCAGTGTCTGCGTGGCAGAGCTGGCCTTGAGGGAAGCACAAGGGCTCAGCCTGGGTCACAGGCTCTGCCTCTCCTTTGCCATGAGATGCAAATCTCTGAGGCTGGAGCTTGTGTTCATTGCTAATTCAAATCCTGGCAGCTCTGGGAAACCCAGATCTCACTGGAACCTCTAAAGCTCACTGACAAGGATACTGCTAAAATCCATAGCTGGTTTCATGGAGTGCAAAAGGATTTAAATTTGCAAATAGTCTGGGCTGCACAGGGGCTGATTTGAGATCTCTTGGCCAAATGCAGTGAACTTTTTTTCCTACAACTTTTTTTTGCTCTTTTTTCACATATAACTTTCCTCATATTTGGCTGATGTTAGTAATAGTGATAAAAGGACATAACAATGTAATTTCCTTTTAGAGTACAGGACTTGCACTAAAAGGGCAAGCCCAAATGAGGGTGATGCCTGAGGTATTGATGGATCTCTACTGTTACTAACTGGATTATGTTTGCTGGGCTGTCAGCCTGAAGTTAATGGCAGGGTAATGAGGACCTAACCATAAACAAGCTTACTTGAGTAGAGGGAGTGAGAATGTTTGACACTGGACTGACTTTTAGGGGTCTCAGGTGACAATTTGAATGAGTCATTGATGTGCTGCTCCACTAGGGAAATTCACTCAGTCCACTATCAATTTCCCCTGACACTCACAACCCTCACAGGCTTTCTGCTGTTGGTTATTTGTTACCAGGCAAAAAGAATTTGATTTTCATACTCCTTAAGTGAAACAAAGTTGGAGAAATGAATAAGACAAACAAGGTCATCTCCAGTGCAATGTTTTGTAAGTTAGATTCCATTTCCTGCACACACACAAAAGGTAATAGCTGGTTGTCTGATTTCTTTGCAGCTTTACTTTTCCTCAAAGTAATGTGTAGGTTTATTATTTTTTAAGCCAATATAAAAGACAGACAATAGATGAAGGAAGAAAAATGTACAGTGCTTTTCAGAGGGGGCATTGGTCTCCTGGTACAAGATTGGTGACTTCTGTTGGGCTCCCTGCTCCCCAGTTCAGTACTGATATGTATTTTGGGGGCCATTAACACCATTGCTGAAGAGCTGTTAATGAGCCTTTTCCAAACTGAAATTCTTGTGTGCCAGAGCAGCATTCTTCATCATTTCACTGTCTGATGGCTAATGGTAAATCTGCATGAAAAGCAGTCTTTGGGATGGCTGCCCCCATTTAGCTCTGCTAAAATGTACCCATCTCTAGTGAAAATCATCATGTGGCAGCTCTCTTGAGGAACCTGGTGCTTTGCAGTGAAGTATGAAGCACCCAAGTATTAATTTCAGATTAGTCTGAGTTATATTTTCCAGATACAGAAACCTAGAAGAAAGCAGGTTCTCAGCTGAGTGGAGCTGTGCTCAGAGGTGGAGAGGCTGGCTCCAAACCTTGTGCAATATTGTGGAAGACTTTCCAGGCACCTTTCACATAAGAAAATGACTTTCTCAGAAAGTACTGAAAGAAATAAATGTGTCCCAAAGAAACCTTAACACAAAAATATCAGGCTCATTTTTGTGAGATATTGAGGTGAACCACTTCTTCAGGTGAACTGAGGGATGTTAAAGCCATCCATCTACTCTGGAGAGATTGAAAAAAAGTATTTATATTAAGAATATGCTTGTAAACCACAAAAAGTGCTCCTGAAATATCCTTGAAGTGCAGCATGGTAAAAATTTAGAAGGAAACAGCTGCCTTCTGCAATGTTTTTGGATGAGTAAAACAGGATATGTTCCCTCCCAGAATGTCAGGAATTTTTTTTAAGCAAAAGTTTCTTTAAAGGTTGACTATCACACTTGATGCTTTTTTGATGACAACCTCAAGTTTGTGAACCACTACATAAAATCAGTGTAGATGAAGATGTACAGATGAGACTTCTATGAGAGTTTGTGTTAATTTTAACTTCTAACTTCTATCTGCTCTGTTTGTCAAACAGGGTTTAAATAAAAATTCAGGACATCAAATAACAGGTAGCAAACACTAGGATATTAAAAGTAAAAAGTCCAGTTCCATTTCAGTTCATATTTCCTTGGAGAATCTTTAATTTTCATGGTGAGTAAGACATTGCCTGACCTATCCCTTGCACAATCCATGAAATGCAATCAAAGCAAGGCTTCTCTCAGCATCTCTGGTTGTTCTCTGACTGTGCAGGGATAGCTGTTTGTATTGGATCAATCTCAGCCAAAAAACAATCTTTGCTGCACTTATGCTGGCAGAAGACCAAGAATACCCAGAACAATGGCTAATAAAGTAGGAGGAGGATTTTTTTTCTGTGTATCCTGTTATGTCTTTTCCATACCTTGCAAAACATGAATGGTATCCAAGGTAGTGAACAGTGGCATTTAAGTGATAGTGCTCTCAAGAGAAATACAAAGTGAACTTCAGTTCCTCAGGCTGTCTTTTCACTTGCCACTACAAGGAAACTGTCTTCAGTCTTCCAAATAAACAAATTACTTTAATCTGAAAAGTGCCAAATAGTATTAGGCTTTTCTTAGGAAGTAATCTAGGCAAAAGGAAGCCTGGCCCTCTAGGCAAGGGACTTTTCTGTCTGTAAACTACTGCCGCTCATTCTGTGTGGAGCACTACAAAATTAGTGTATTACTGATAGCTTTATATTTCCATCTGCCTACTCAGCAGTTACATTCCAGTAGCTTCCCAAAATTGGATATTAATGATTCACACTCTGCAATTTGTGTAGCCATGAAGTGGAATTGCATAAGTCAAAAAAACTGAAGACCATACCTAGGCACTAACAAGATCTTCCTCTTGATTTACTGGCTGATCTTCCATTCAGCCTGATTTAATGGCAGTCAGTGGATTAGCAAGTTCCAGTGCACTCTCAGCCTAAAGGAGGGGCCCAGTAATAGCCCTGTGTGCCGCAATGGCAAAGGAGAAAGCTGAACTTTCTGTCCTGAGGCTCCAGAGAGCATTAACCCTTTTTTTGGAGCACCTTGTGGTGATGAGCAGGAGCTGTGGTGTGCTGGAGAGAGAGGTGAGACACAAGGGCGAGGGCAGACATGGTGTTGACAAACCTCTAGTGGTTAATTCTGCATGGGACACTGCAGGAGCAACAGTATCCGCTCTCCTGGTTCCTCTGGGAAATGTTTAAGTGTGTTCCTGTGTCATTCTCCAAGAGGAAACCTGATTTCATCCTTTTTATTTTTTTTTAATTTTTTTTTTCCCTCTTGGTTCAAATGAGCTCAGTTTTGCGCTTCTGAGTGTCTTCACTTCCAGGGTATCCACTGCTAAGAAAAAAGCCAACCTCCCAGCACTGAGATTCAGCCTTTGCCCAGGAGGGCAGTGCTAGAATTGAGAAGGATAATTATGCACTGCTCTATTCCCTTGCCTTTTTCCATATGCCATGAAATTGTGCAAGGAGATGAAGCAGCAGCCATGAACTGCTGTTATTACCATTACTTCTACAGTCATGAAAACAAAGAGCCCTTGCAGAGAGCTCTGCCATTGATTTGTGAGCCTTGGTCACCCCTGGGCCTGGGATTGTGCCTTTGTTCCTTACCTGCAGTCCCCTGTTCCTCTTCCTTAGCTCAGCACTGTGACAAATTAGAAAAAAATTATCTCTATGCCTGCACAGCTTGTGCTGAATCCTTAGTGTACAGGGGGATCTAGATCATTGCTGGAACAAGATACAAGCTGATAATAATCCCTGCTATTAGTCCATTTAAAATGGGTCAAAAAGATCACCTAATTGTGATAATTGCCTTCTGGCATTGCTTGTGCAACAAACCTTTGGCTGCATGTGTAAGCCTGTGCCCAGCAGTAGGCAGTCCTGTCTCTAATGTCTGAGCTCAAAGATTAAACTTCCATTCCACAGAGCTGCCATCTGCTGCAGCTTGTGTCCAGCCACTGAGGAACCTTGATCACTGATCCTACACACAACACTGGTGTTGTCTCTGTGCTTTTTCAGGCCACCTTACTGGGATGACTTCCTTTGACTAGAACAGACTGAGTAAACCAAAATACATAAAACAACCTACTGGGTGAACATAGGTGTTAACCAGCTCATTTAGCCCCTGCCTTGAGGCAGGATAAAGTAAAAACTGAAACAGCTTTCAAAAGATATGTTTGCCCCCCAAATGGCTAAGTACAAGTTCTGATTAATTGTGGGTGGATAGAATGTAAGAAAATAAAGATAGTGCAGAAGGCAATCTCAGCCCTGAGGAGTTGCAGCTGTACCAATCACCAAAGATTAGGAACAGGCCTGCCCTTAACAGGCCACACCTGTGTCCAATGAGGATGAGTGCTATAAAAGGATGGGTTAGCTGGGTGAGGAGAGAGCTGGAGTTTATTGACCGTGCTGTGAAGGAGTCAGTGCTGTGAGGAACTTCCTGTGAGAAATCACCAAGAAGGTATGGAACTTTTGCAATAAGATGACAACACACAATGGCACTGATTGAGTGTTTCAGGCTTGTTGCTGTCACTGCAGCCATGGTGTGTGTGACACTGCTCTGTTTATGCTGCCATGAACTGAGTGAGGCCATCACTGCCCTGAGCCTCTGTGGTCTCAGCATTTGTGATAGGAAGGTAGGATGGCACTGTTTGAACTGAGCCAAAAGGAGCCCAGGCTACATTTGCACTCTCTTGTGCGTGTTTTTGTTTGCTCTGCTTTAGTGGGAGAGAGACATGCTGGTATGTAACCTGTTACAGGAATTCTGGACTGCTCCCATCCCCAACAGAGCTGGAATGCAGCTTTTTAGCAGGCTGTCATAAATTGCATATTGGCATTTTAATTAGTTTCATTTATTGCTTGGAGACATTTAAACTTGAAAGGCATGAAGGCAGCCTTCCATCAGCCCTACAGCCCAGCACCAGGAGCTCCCTGGGGCTAGCCCAGGACTTGTGCCTTGCAGAAGTGATGTACAGAGACCAGGTCTGGGTGGAGGTGACTCTGGACTGGGATGTTTGAAATGGGTTAGTGATGAGGACCACCTAGTGCTCTGGACTGAGTGTTTTGAGTGGCAAGTATGTGGTATAGTAATCTCTGAGAGCCAGATGGAGTGGATTTAATGTCAGGAGACATTTTCCAGGGATCAAAGCAGCTTAGAGAAATAATTTATTTTTACCTTTAAATTAAGAGAAATATGCTAAATGTTAAAATGGCCCTTAATTCATGAGCTTCATATCCCTGGGGTATGATTAGCAGCAGATAACTGGGCCTCCCTGCTGTGCCTTGTTGCTTAGTTACATTACACAAGTACACTGTGCTTTCATTTTCTGTCTTATGTGAGCAGAAGCAGCATGATATAAAAGTTCAAAAAACCTGAAAGACTCTGAGAGTACTCTCAGCTGTATTTCAAATCACTTGGGCTTCAGCAACACCACATGCTCTGTGCTTGCTGTGAATGGAAAGAAGCTTATCCTGATGGTGGGTGTAAATCAGCAGAGACCCCATTAGCTGCAGCTGCTGGAATAAAGCAGTGCAAACAGAATCAGAATCATGCCCAAAAGACTCATCCTTTGTGGAAGTAATTTATTTTCATTAAGAGAGATTAGCATCACAGCGGTATGATAAACTTAAAAGGCCTTGGAAGTGCTATTGTTGTTATTAAGTAAATACTGATTCCTAAAAAAAAAAAAAATAGCAGATTGCATATTAATCTCCTAAAACAGAATTGCCTTGAAGACCTATATACTTGAAGAGTGCACAGTGTCTTCCTTTTTACTGGCTTTATTAATGAGGATTTGGTTGTATTGTAAAAAATCAGAGCTGGATTATGCTGGGTCTCATGAGAGCCATTGGTCTGGTGCAGCCGGGAAAACTGGGAAAAGCTAAATGCAGAAAAATGTGAGGACTTGCAATGGAGAGAGGGACATCAGTGGGTTCCAGAATAAGGCTTCTGTTCACTTGGAGATTTTCTGCTGACTGTATGAGAACATGTCTTTCACAACTCTGTCTTATGTCAAAATACCTATTTTCTTATTTTGTCTGTACTGTTAATGGATTCTTAAATACAGGTACATAAAGATCTCATAGGAATTAAGAGAAAACATAGTTTTGCTTAAAAAAATTATCCAGCAAATTATTTGGATTAAATGGTTTTGCAGAAATTCTGAAACACCTGACTCTAAATGCATGGCTGGGTGACAACAGCAGTTTCCTTGGGGGACTGCTAATATTTCTATGCCCACAGTGACTACAAAGTCTGTTAACACCAGCTGTTATTGATCCTTCTATTTCATGGCTGGGTCTTCAACTACACAGAGATTAGAGAACAGGGAGGTTAGTAAATATGGTAGTTAATTCCCTCAGACTGAAATGGGTCAAAGATCCTTAGATTCTTCTGTATTATTTTTGTTAGCTGTTAAATTTGACTTTTTGGAGGATTTTTTGGTTGGCTTTTGGTTGGGTATTTTGTTTATTTTTTTTTTTGAAAGAGGACTATGAAAAATATGCCTCAAATAGTAGTTCAGTAGTAGTTTTTAATGGTGATTTAATAACGGTAGGTTAAAATTTAATTTTCCACTTTCAGTGGGGGAGATGAGGGACATGCTGATGTAGAAAGGCAAAGAACTGGCAAAAGAGCAGATTCTCATGAATTAGCACTTCTGTTCTAGGCTTTGGAGGGAGAACAAAAGTTGCTGTTTTCTGGCAAAGAGCAGCTCTCCTGATTGCCTCATTCAATCTTAAGGGTTATGTCAGTCAGCCATTGCTTCTTCCAGGGCTGGGAATACCCAATACTACTGCTGTTACATGGACTTGGTGGGAATGTTCTCTTGCCAAGGCCAGAGTGAGCAAATTCAGGGAATCTTGAGGTGACCAATTACTATCATTTTCCTTCAACTCATTTTTGGCAGATGTAGGGTCCAAAGTGATAAAACCAAAGCAGCAGCTTTGCCAACTTTATTGCTTTTATTTTCAGTATTTTAATGTGATTGATAGATACACTCCTCCCTCAGATATGTTCTGCTTATTCTAATACACATTTTACACTGTGATCCCTGCTTTTAATATCCTTGTATTTAGACAAGCAGCCAGCCTTACTGTAGCAACAGATAGCTGTACAATTTACTGAGAAAACAGTTCCTTTCCTGGACACTTACAAATATGAAAGAAGTTTTTATCCTGGGGAGCCAGTGGTTCTTCCCCTGCTACCTGTGGTAGATAAGATATTGCATATTTAACTAGAAATGAATGAAGACAAGAGGCCTCATTTTCACTTGTGATATCTCCAAGGCACTCAGCAGCAGCAGGCTCCTTGGCTGAGAGCTTTTGCCTGGTTTTCAGCTCACAAGCCAATAAAGCTGCAGATATGTGGGAATGCAGTGGGCTGACTTGGTCCACATGGATTTTACATATCCGTCCCATTAGTAAGGGAAAAAGGAATCTTCCCTTTTAGATTTGGGTGGAGGGTTTTTTCCCTATTTGATGTGAACACATGCAGTCAGTAAGATGGTAACCAACCATGTAAAATCTTTAAATGAAGGAAGAGACGGAAAATGCATGACAGAATAGATTTTTAATTTTTTGCCCTGAAATCTATATATTTTTCTCACTACTTTAATATGTTTCAACACAGTGACTTCCTGCTTAATGTGGTAGAAAGTATAGATACTGGACCATTAGGTGTATCATTAAAAAACATAACAAATAGCTTCAAATTAAAAAATTCAACTAGGTGTTAAAGACAACTCTTTTTGAAGTAGGTGCACTTAGAGTGGTCTCTGTGCCCTGCTGCCTGCAGAGGGCTTGGGTGTGCTCAGAGCCCGTCCAGGGACTGCAGGCTGGGCAGGCAGGGGCTGCCAGGGCAGAGCCCTCCTGCTGGTGCTGGCTCTGGGCTCTGAGCCAGGGGAGCTCCGGGGCTGAAGGGCACTCGGTGCCCGCAGCTCACAGAGCTCCCTGCTGTGGGCTCCATGCCTTTATTACCCTCCATTACCACAACTGTAAGTTTTACCCAAGAGAGATGGCAGGGCATCATTTTGAAGCTAAATATCCCCTAGGATAATGCATATGCTATCCAGCAAATATTTGCTTTGCCTTCCTGAAGAAAAGCCCTTCCATGGGAAAACCTGCCCAGTCAGAAATGCTTGCACAGTGTGAGAATGCGTACTGCAGAAGGGATAACTTCTGCCTTATATTTTTTTTCTGAGTGCAACATCACTGCAGTTTGAGATAGGTTTAAATCAATGTGGATGATACTTAAGTATTCTGGTTTAAAAATGAAAAATTGATTTTCACCAGGAGGATATTTCAATAAGGTCAATAGGGGCAATGGTGATTGAGTAAATCAGCTTTTGTTCACAGTTTACCAAATCTCTGTCACAATAACTTAAGCATGTAAACATTTGTAAAACTAGTTTCCCTTGAGGAAAAGTGGTTATCAGGGCCTTCTCCCAGAGAGAGAGGAGCTTGGCTCTCTCTCTTATATCAATAAGCATTGATCGAGTTCAAAGGAACTCTGTGGATTTACATATTCAGAAGTCCTGCTCAGGAGATCAGACTCCTCTAAGCTGTTTTCCTTGCTACCTCTGATACAATGTGGTTCAGATGGTGCAATCTGGTGTCCTCTCTGCCCTGAACAGGTGTTTTAAGAGCTTATTTTACTTCTCATTATCCTCCTCTGACTCTGTTAGCAATAAATTCACTTTACACCTTTCGGTTGAGCTGTTTTGCCCTTGCAGTGTTTTCTCCCCATCCTTAACTCAGGAACCCTTTGTTTGGTTTTTTTTTCCTTTTCTGCCCAGCTGTGGCAGGGTAGGGTGAGCAAACAGCTTTTGTGGGCACCTGGCATTGGGCCAGTGTCAAACCATGACAGATGCCTAATCCTGAAATTCAGCCATGAGTAATGTGCATGGGTTTACTGCCTGTAAGCTTGTGATTGTAGTTTCTCAACTTTCTGACCCACCTGAAAGTGCCACAAGCCTGATCTGATTATTTGATGAGGTGGGGAGCTGTGAAGAGCTGTGTAAGACTCCCAGGGTCCCACACAATTTGAAGGGTTACCGTAAAGAGCAACCTCTGGAGAGCAAGGTGATACATCTGAAAGAATGGGAAGATGGGTGATGGCTGCCTTCTCAGCCCTACTTTCCTCTGAGGGGTGGGATCTGTTGGGATGTGTCCAGTTCCCATGCCAAACCCTCAGCACAGTCCAGGGATCAGTGAGAGATTCCCTGAGCTCCTCCTGCTGTTGGTCACAGGATGCTGGGAGTTATTTCTTATCCTTGTTTCTGTCCTGCTGCTTGAGACCATGAGTGTATGAATTTTGTACACATGCAAAACTGGATCTAAGTTCTGGCAATTCCTTTAGCAAGGAACGGGTAGTTCTGTTTCCCCTTGGGCACTGGCACAGATCTAACAGCCATGGGATAAGCAAGGTATATATTCATCCAACCAATCAGTGGGAATAAGGGGAAACATCCCAGATTTTCATTTCTAGTTATCACAAAAGTCTCTAGGTTTGCTCTGTTTTCCTAGGAACTGTTTATCTGTTGTCAGAAGTAAATTTCAGGCTTCATGAACTTCCTTTGATCCGATTAGCAGTTCTAGGAAGGTGTTTTTCTTTTATCCTGGAAGGTTTAAAAATGCAAGGGTCAGTAATAGAAAGTTGTAGGTATCATCTTCAGACAATATTTTGTTTCTGAGTGGAGCTGATTGATATGGAAATGCTGTGCAGTGTAATATTCACACTACCTCTGTACACATTTTACAAGTGGAGAGCACGGTGTTTTTTTTTTTTTTTTTTCTCTACAAGTTTTGACAAGAGAAAACACTAAATGCAACTTCTCTAAAACTTCAGTGACTGTGGCATGGGGAATGCAGATGATGGGAGAAAGGTTGTACCCTTTTAGCTTCTTTTATCTGGTGGGGTCTGCCAACAGTAGGAGTAGAAATAAACCTGCTGTAACAGGAAAGCAGAGTAGGAATTGACTGTGAAGGAGGAGCTTATCAGAAATCCCAGCCGGAGACTATTTGAGCTGATCCACTGTGCAGCTGTGCAGGTTTCTGAATTAACACCAGTACATGAGACAGCTGTTCTTGGGGACAGCTCTGACTAACCTGCATTTTAAACCTACAGTGCAGTTCTGCAAAGCTCTCTGGCTTTGTTGGTCTCCTGATAATTTCTTCCGTGCTTGAGATACTGTGAGAAACTTTAACCTTCCCTATCCAAACAGACACACACTTGAAAATTGAAAGAGTCTCCTGAAGTTCCTTTTCCCAGACTAGATGTGTTCAGGTTTTTGGTGGCCACTTGAGGCTGTAAGGAGCTGCTCAGGGAAGTGGATTGTCAGCTCTCCCAGCCATCAGTGCCCTGGGGCTGTGGGGTGGAGCTGTGTGCACCCTCCCATCACTGGCACATCTTCCCCACCTCGGGGAACAGTCCTACAAGGCAACTTCTTTGTGACACAGGTGCTCATTTAATTTCAGCAGTTGCTCACATGCAGTGAGGCCAAGTGTGGCTCCTGGGGAATTCTGTTGACTCCAGGAGATTTACTGTGGTGTAAATCAGAGGCCAAGTGACAGAGGAAGCCCATATGTTCTCCTGGAGTGCTGATTACGGGGGAAAGAAGCTGGATCAGAAGAAAATGATTGCACCCAGATTGTTTTCAGTGTTTTAATGACTAGCTTAAGGCAGCAAATAAAAACAGAATCAGAGGTGATTTATATTTTTGCTGAAATCTAAACAGGTCTGGCCCTAGGCATTTGCATTTGTTCCTGTCTAACACTGTGGCTGACTTTCAAACCTCTTGAACTGCAGGGATTGCTGAAAGAGTGAAGTGAAATCTGCTTGTATAAGTCAGTGTCAAGACTCTCAGAGACAACAGAAAGGGCAGGAGGGGTACAGGTGTGGGAAAAATTGGGCTGCAGAAATGAGTTGCAGAGGAGGAGTATCATATTTGTAGGGAAAGCACTGCTATCCATGGGAAATACCCTCCACTGCCCTCCCTGATTAGCAATAGCTACTCCCATCGCATTGAGCTCAAGAATTATTACAGAACCACAGAATATGCTGAGTTGCAAGGGACCCATGAGAATTACCAAGTCCAGCTCCTGGCCCTGCACAACACCATGCCCAAGAGTCACCCCATGTCCCTGAGAGTGTTCTCCAAACACTTCTTGAACTGTGTCAGGCTTGGTCCTGTGACCACTGCCCTGGGGAGCCTTTTCTAGTGCCCAGCCACTCTCTGGGTGCAGATAATTTTCTAATACCTACCCTGCTGCCCTCCAGGACAGGTTGGCCCTCATGGCTGCCAGGGCACTGCTGAATCATGTTCAACTTTCCATCAGCCAGCTCCCTTTCCTTTCGCAGTGCTGCTTTCCAGCACCTCGTTCCCCTGTCTGTGGGTTACCCTGTCATTAAGGAACTCAGGTTTGATCAGCAGCACTTTCCTCTCATGAACCATGCTGGCTGTGACCTATAGCTGCATTGTCTTTCAGGTGTTTTTCAATACCTCCCAGAATCATCTTCTCCATAACTTTACCAAGCACTGAAGTGAGACTGACAGGCCAGCAGTTTTGGGGTTTCCTTCTTGCCTTTCTAGTCGAGTGAGATCATTCCTCAAGGACTTGGGTGTCTTGTGTTGTACCTACTCCACAGCTTTAGCTGAGCAGGAGAGGAAAAGGAGCTAAGACTTCAAATATGACTGAAAAGTTTTGCAGCCTGTCCTGAGCTTTCATTTTTTACTCCCTTCTCAAAGTCCCAAACAGAAGGCTGCTTCCAGAAAAAGCAGCACCAGGGTGATTGGTCCTATGCATAGCTAAAACCAACTGCCTAGGCCAGCACCTTGTTAGTTAGAAGGAGAAGAAGGTGACCTGGAGCCCCATAAAATAAGGTTTTTGCTGCTATTAAGGGAGGAGCTGAGATGTGGGACAGCAGCCACTGGTATATATTAATAGCAGAGAAGCCTTTCCGCAGGCAGGGCTTGGCATTGCACCTGATTTTTCTCTGGTCACAAGAGCAGCCTCCCAGACTTTCCAGGGCTCTCTATCCCAGTTCTGTCACTCCAGAGTTTACTTTTGCTCAGTTTGCTGAAAAGCCTTTGTGTGTGGCAATAATCCTGAGGACCACAGTCATTAGATCAGCAGGCTGGGTCCCATTTCATCCTGGTTGGGTATATCAGTGTCCCCCAGGATCAGGAAGCTCAGAAATGCCAGAGCCAGAAGCCCTGAGCAAGGAAAGAGGGCTGAAGCCCTGTCTATATAGGCAGTGAGGCTGTAGCAAAATCTGCACATTAAATGGATGTTTGCTTTGTACATGAAATAGCCCCTCTTGCATCCAAATTCACATGGAAGAGATGGTGAAGTCAGTTCTTCCTCACTCAGTGATGTGCTGTGGGTGTTTCAGTGACACACTGAGCTCACAGCACCATTTCTCAGCTTCTTGTTAATGCTTGCCACAGTAGAAATCCCATTCATGGATGACACTGATCTTATCCCAGATATTGATTCATCAGCCCAAGCTGAGTATTAGCAATGAATTTTTCCTACACAGTTCTTTGATGGCTCTGATATCTGATACCAGCGTAACAAGCTGGTGCTGGCTGATGTAGAGTGGGTGGTCTCAATGGAGGGGTTTTTTTCAACTGAGGGTTCACTGTGATTCTGTGAGGACTTCATGTGTGGGTTTGGATTAAGTATTCTGCATCAAAGGGACTCCTAATTTCTTTTTCCAGCAGCTTCCACCAAAGTCCAAGTGTCTGTTACACAACAGCAGATCAAAACAGGGAGGAAGGGTGAGGTGAACTGCTGATATTTGCTAGTATTAATTGGAATGACTCTTCCAAATGAAATCTGACATTAATAAATTCCATTTTAAAAGTTTAAAACTGGAAACTGGAGTTAGGGGTGTATTGGAAAAAGCAATACCAGGGAAGGGAGAGTTTAGCTGTTGGAATAACTTATGGTTTTGTTTTCATTTCTCTGTTCTCATTCTGTTTTGGGGAATATGGGGGAAAGCAAGGGAAAATCATAGAAACCACAAGGTCATTTAGATGCTTTAGATGCTTTTGTCATCTCCAGATTTCCAAGATTCAGTTACAAAATTATAGACTATTTCAGGGAAGGGTGACACTTCCCTCTTGTACAAGTCAAACCTGCCTGAGTAGGGACCATGGGCACTGTCCAGTCTTTGCAAATCGTGTGTCTCAGGGGACATTATCCTGTGCCAACAGACTATTTAATCATCCTCAGAGTTTTTCAGGATTGAGTTTTGATGCATTTCTGTTCATTCATCTACTTGCAACTACCTCTGTGACCAGATAAGCAATGCCCTGGGCATTGTCTGTTCCCTTCAATACTATTAAGTATCTATATAAAGCCATGCAGCAGCTCCTGTCAGAAAACTGCAGGACACAGGCAGAGAAGGAGATGTGAGAGACAAGGTGTTGTAAGGGACAGCACCATCTGCTTTGTTGACAGGCACTTGTGCAGAGAGGACAAGGCACTGATTAATTTGTCAAGGGCTCGTGTGAAGATCTGTGAAAGGAGGCAGATCTGTGTATGCACAATGCACCAGGAGGTGTGGGGGCAATGAGGGTGTCAAGAGGAGAGGGAAGGGTGATGGAGGCTTTCAAAATGGGTATTTGGACATCTCACTTGGAGAATTGCACAAAAGCATTGACACAGCTGGCTGCAAGACCACAGTGAGTTGCAAGTTGTTGCTGAGCAGCAGAATGTAAGTATAGGTGGTTATTTATGGTGCACAATAAGATGTGAAAAAGAAAGTGCAGGCTAGATGCTAACTCTTGGTTGATTTACATATATCTAATTTTTTTCTTTCTTTCACTGAAACCTATGTGTTAGAAGGTCTGCTAATCTCCACTAATTGGCAGTGCTGCTGCCAGGCTCATGTACAAGGCATAAAAGGAGCCAGAAGGATGAGGGACTGCCAGGAGATACAGTGGAGGGATAAGACACACCAGTGGTCAATGAGAGTTTTCACAGCTGCAGTCCACTCTGGGTTTTTCCCCAGGCTCTCTGTTCCCTTAAAGCCATGCTATAAAATCCAGACAAGTTATGTAATTAAGCAAATTAAAACCAGTCTAGAGGCATTTCTGTCAGCCTGGCTAACAAAGACAAAAATGCTCCTTTCACAAAAAAACTGCAAAAAAGAATTATCTTCTAACAATTGGTGCCAGTACTTTAGATCAAAAGAAAAGTAGGATCAAATATGGATAGCAAAGACTGAAAAATTTAGGGAGAGTTTTTTGAGGGAAGAGAGTTTCAAGCAGACTTGTAACAATCTCATCACTTTTATCAATTATCTAGAAATCATCTGTAATGTAGACCTGAAAGATAATGAGTGACATTAACCTTTTGGACAATTCAACATTGCCTATTTGTGGTAATAGTTATCTATGGATCAACAAAAATAACAGGAGAAGACCTCTCACTCACAACAGCTCAGTTCTGGGCTTTTCAGGGCTTACACTGACAGACAGTTTATGGCAAGGGTTCATTGCTGAAATAAATCCATCTGGCATGGCATATTTGAGTCCTCTGGAGAAGCTTCCATATGGAGTCAAAGAAGCAAAGAGGAATGCTCTCCCATCCTCAGCACAGCATTTTTGAAAATTAAGAAATTAATACCACAAGTACCATTCCATCCTCTTACAGGGACATGCATGTACCAAAAGAAGAGAGTAAAATTGTAAGAACTCAATTTTTAGGGACTCCATACCAAAAGACTTTGACCTTTCTCAACTCTAATCCAGGGCAATAGAAGTAAGGGTGAAGATGGTGGAAGTATTTGAGGTTCTGCTGCTCTGGAATGCTCACACATTCATTGCCAATAAAGTTATTTGGATTGTGTGTGGAGACATTAATCATATAACAGGTATAAATTAAAGGAAACTTCCAATTTTCTGCCAATTTTAAGGGCATCAGATGCTTAATGAAAGAAATTCCATTTGGAGATCATTGCATGCAACACAACAGAGCAGTGCAGTCTGCTCTTCCACGGACAGGCAAGGAGGGACTTGGGCACAGATCCCTTTCACTTCCGCACAAAGTCTTTACTAATCCCTTGGTTACAATAAAGATTTGTCTAAGTTACAAACTCCTAGTCAGACTTCTAAAATACTACCCAGCAGCAGGCTTGACATTGGAGCTATGGAGACAGACCTCTGCCAAGGTATAATTGCAGGATTGGGGACTTATGGTAATCAGTTGTTCCCAAATCTGTTAAAACCATGAAGAAAAAATCAGTGGCTTTGGATTAGACCTTGATTTATGCTGTTTAGCTGCCATGTACCAGATTGATTTCTAACTGGCTGGCTTAGTAGGTTTTAAGATGTGAGTGTCCACCTCATTCAGGTTTTAGCCTGGAAGATTTGAGTCACTTGGGAAAACTACTTCATAATTACTGTGAATCCTGGTTATAAAAATTCATCTCATGATAAGCACGTTTTTCTTGCTGATTTCTCCAGAGGAAGAAGGAGGAAAATTGATGTTACTGGACAAAATTTTGGAGGTATTTTAAAATAATCTGTGGAGAGTGGATTTTATTCTAGGTTTTAGGGTGACAGGGATTTGGATGTTTTTTGGGGTGGTTTACTCGTTCTTGTTTTAGTTTAGCTTTCTTGGGTTAGTTTGCGGTTGATTTTCTTAAGTTTTTCTTGTTTTTCTTTCTAATGCTTAATGAAGTTTTGGCTGGTAAAATGCCTTGTGAGCCATCCCAGGCAATTCACCCTGTGTTTTACGTGCTATCAAAATATATGGCTGCAGCCTGTGCAGCTGCTTGCTGTCAGGTTCATTACATCCTGAGCATCCATGGCCCCAGGTGGTTCCTGCTGAAGCCTCTGTCGCTCATTCGCTGAGGAGATGACAGGCTTAGGAGAGAGCAGATCCTCGTGGAGGCGGGACTGGGGCTGCCTGATGGATTGTCCACAGAGGACAGCAGGCACTGAGTCAGTCTGCAGGGAAGGAGGATACAACAGGCAGTTGGTTTTGTCTTTCTCTGGAGCATTTCATTCACATTTCTGCACAACATAGGCTTTGTTTTGCCTTTGTTCCACATAATAAACTGACAATGGCTAAGGATTTTATATCTTTTTTCCTTTTGTTTCTCATGTGTTACTAGAAATTAGAGGGGAAAGTGATGCTGTGTGTTACAGACTAAGCCAGTTTGTCCTCTACAGAAAAGCTTGGTGTGTTTTACCTCATCCAGTGTTAAATCATCTAGAAGTGCCATCACAATTACACCTCAGTGCTTTACATTCTCAAACAGAGGAGTGAGAGGGGGGACTTTGGAGCACACTTCTCCTAAATGCCCTGGTTTAACTGCAAGGCTTCAAGGAGTCACTGGATTGCAGTGCAGGAGTGTGTGTGTGGCACACACCTGTGAGCCGTACAATTTGCTGCTCAGTGCCCCGTCCCAGGGCACACATGGCACCCCTGCCATCCAGGGGACACCAGCAAGGCAGTGGCACTGGGAGATTGCCAGCTTGGCTGCTGATTCAAGTTTGCCTGGAGCAGCATGTGGTGTAACTTCACTTTCAGTGCTTGTTTTAAAGTCCAGCTCTCTCCACGTGGCAGGATTTTGAAATGACAGGTGTGTGTGCTTCTATGAAAACATTGCCCTATTTCCCTAAAGTGTCAGCTAAGTGATCTTGTCAGGTGAACAGTCAGAGGGAAAGGCAGGAGAGGAACTGTTGTCACAAAACCACCATTTACAAAGGATGTCTGTGTCATGCACAGTTCATGCAGGCAGCTGATTATTTCAGATCATTGTTCAATTTAAAATGACATGAGAATTTGAGCAAAGATTAATATGATTTTGCACCTGCAGATAGACAAACGTGGGATGGGCAAATGTGAATGTTGATTCTGACATTAAGGAAAAACTGCAGTGTTTGTATCTAAGCATTAAGGTCAAGGATTTCCCTGTCTCCCACTTCATTACAGCATTTAGTGCCTTGTCACAGAAGGGCCCTCTGAGGGCTGCCTTTGTGATCACAGGCTGAGTTCTGTGGCAGAACCCAGAGAAATCAACTTTGTATTGCATCCCCAGCAGAGATTTGAGCCGATAACAGTTGTGTTTGTAAACTTAGTACCATTTATGTTACCCTGCGCATAAAAAAATGAGCAAATAACACTCAGAATGGATCACCATGAATCCTTCATGAATTCTTCCTTCCCATAGGGAAGACTTCATGGACTAAGCAAAACAACTCTGATCTTCACTCTGGCACGGGCAGAGGGGCACTGCCATATTAAAAGCATTTCAGACATGGTGTGCATTTGCTGTCACCTGAGATTGAGTGGCTGTTTAGCACAACACAGAGTCTAGTGCAATTTAAAGCTTTTAAACCAGAAGCACAGAAATTCCCTTTGCTAATTTGGTGCTGGCTCAGGTCCCCAGATGGCCTCAGCATAGCAGCACATTAGAGCAGATCCAGTCCTACCTCTGCACCTTCTCTGCAGAAAATCCATGAGTCCAGTTTTTTGTTCTGGTAGTTGTTGGAGGATTTTTTGTCTTTGGGAGGTTTTTTTGGTTGCTAGGGCTTGAGGGATTTTTGTGTGAGAAGGAGGATGGGGGCTGGATATTTTTCTTTTCCCCCCTTAGGTCATCTGACATCCTTCATTTTTCTGTGTAGTTCTTCCTCATGTCTAAATGTATTTTAGTAAATCTGTTACTCCCCCCTCTGTTCTGGCAGCTGCAAGTGGTCTGTCTTCCTCACTCCCCAAAATATTAATAATTGATTTTGAGGAGATCATATTGTTTACTTTCCTTTATAGCTATCCATTGCCTCTTCCTTGTAATTCAATAACATGCCTTCTGCTTAAATTTAGGTTAGTAGCAGATCTTAGCTTGAATACTTTGGCCACCCCTAATGTGATAACAAATTGCTGATTATCAAAGGAGTGGTAGCACTTACTTAGACTCCCACACGCACTAAATCTAGATTAAGGAATGTGAGAAATGAAATGTAGGCAAGAGGATGGTTGGTTCCTTAATCAGAATGCTATTAAACAGCAGAACACAGCCCATTACTGAAAAGAAAATTAAAAGAGACATAATTGAATATTTAATATGGCAAATATGATGAAATGGACATCTGGAAAAAAGCTGATGTTATAGCTATCATGTTCTAAAATAATCAAAGAAGAGGACAAGTGAAGAGTGTGTTTCTCCTAATGGTTCTAGGAAGGGGTGAAAACATGCCTTTAGTTTGACTGCTTGCCTTCATGGAGAGGTCGGTCTGTCTACTGACTGTTCCACTGTCCCTCTGCAAAGTGGCTGTACTAACACCTGGCTCCTTTACTGCACCAGCTCAAACAACCCAGTCTGTGGAGGACCTGGGATTTTTTTTTCTCAGTTTTTCCTTCCAGGTGAATAATGGTCTTTTTAGTTCTGTTTTTTTTTCTAGGTTGTTTGTTGTGTTTTTTTGTTTGTTTTTTTTTTTTTTCCTTGAAGACATCTTTGATTCAAGTTCATATTTAAGAAGGAATTCTGTTTTCATATCTTCAAATTCATTTCTAAGAATGACCATTTTAGGACAGCAATTCCTGTTACTTTAATTCTATTCCATGCCTTAGAATTTTTCTTTAATTTTGGAGTCAAGAAGTCTCTGGAATTGCTTCTTATAGAAACACACATTTTTATTTGCATACATAAAAATCAGAATATCTGAAAAACATAGCAGCAGTGCATACAGATGCTAGGAAAATAAAAAGAAACTTGTAAAATAAACCATGTGATCTGGTGGTTGATATGAGGATAAGAAAAAAAGGATGATTTCTTTTGAATTATTGTGTTAAGAATGAGTTTTAGGGTTTTGTTTGGAATTACTTTTGGAGGCACTCCTTTTTGCTTCCAACTCGCCACAGAGCAGTACTAACTCTTCCTTCTGTATTTTTTTTCCTGTCTGAAAGAGCAGAAGGAGGCACTTCTATTTATTTATAATCTCTTAAACTGAGATACATAGCCTGGTGTTCTTGGCAGATTGCATAAAAGACCCATCTATGAACCAATAAAGAAATGCTCTAGATTGATTAGACACTGGGTAAGGCTTAGCTGAGGAGACCTGGCCCAAATCCATTTTAAGTTAGGTACAGGTCTGAGTTATGCTCCATCCCTGCCTGCCTTTTCCTGCCTTCAGCTGCAGTTCGCTGAAGGTGTTGTCTAGGATACAGGCAGGCTTGGCTTATTCAGCCCATGGCTGAAATGCAGCAAGAAGATAGTTTAGGGGCTGATGCAAACATCCATGTGGCATTTGAGAAGTCACTTATCAGAGCTGGTTTCATCTTTCACGTGGGAAAGTGCATGTTCTTAGGAGGGACCTTGGAAGTACAGTGATAGAGACCACAATGGGTAAAAGAGAAACAGACAAAATCCTGATGTCTGCATCCTACAGCTACATCCTTCTGGGTTTTGTATTGGTGCTGCACAGCTGACAGTGGGGATAAAATCTTCCACTTTATTCACTTATTTCCTCAAGTTTAAACTTCCTTCCTACCATCCTGGATAGTCCTGGGGACCTGAGAAGCTCCAGGCAGCCTCCAGGGACCATCCCAAGCTGCAGGACCAACATCCATGTTTGTGGCTATCCATCGTGACTGGGTGAGAATTTGACAGGCACATTCTGTGTGCTGTGTCACCACTGAGCAGCTTTCCTTGGCTGAAATAGCACAGCCAGCGGGTGAGGAAGAGGAAGGGTAATGTTGTTCTGCTCATGGGCTTTCCTTGCTAGGTAATTGTGGTGGGGGAAGCAGGAGCCCACCATCTTCTGCTTGCTTCTGTCAAGGAGGATCGTGGAGCTTCTGCCATGACCACTTCGATTAGGAGGGAGCTGTCTCCATTAGGGAGAGTTCTAATGGAGTTCTCTCCATTAGGGAGAACCTTCATTTAAGGAAATGAAATCTCCTGTGTCACAAAATGTCATAGAATTAATACATTTTATTGTTTAAAACTTTAAATAATTTTATTTTTTAAATTATTTTAAATAGTTTTTAAATGAAACTGTGCAGATGATTGATTTGGAGACAGGAGATGTTCCAAAAAGTTGGTGGGTTCAGGCTAATATGTAGAGGCTTGTGCAAGTCAGCCATTCCCTTCCTCCAATGCAGGAGTTTTCAATGGCATGCAAAGCAAACTTCCAAGCAAAGCAATTATCCAGTGTCTCTGGAAAGCAGTGCTGTGCCTCTCAAGAATAAGCACACAGGAAGGGTCTGGTAAGACTTTCTGAGTGACAGAGCTTTAATCAACATCCTGCACAGAGGAAACTGCAGGGGAAAGTATATTATTTTGCTCCATTTCTCTAAAGATAAGCAGGGGAAAAAAAAAAAAAAAGAACAGACAACAAATCCCCAATAATCACAGCTCATAAATTCTTCATCCTGTGAACAGTCCTTAGGTAGACACATCCACCATGGGAGGTGTGTGACAGCTTCCAGGCACGAGCTGCTGCCCTCTGTGTGGCCTACAAATTGCTGTGTACACTAGCTAACACTTTGCTGATGGGCTGGGCTGTTAAACAGGAAAGAGCTCTTGACTGAAAACAGACCATTTTTCTCCTTCAAAGCAGTTGTATTTTCTCATCACCACCTTTCATAGTAATTCAGTGATACTGTTTGCTGTGCCAGCATCATTTTCCCTGGCTGTTTAATAACCAGGCTCTGAACCAGAGCTGCAGAGTATCTCATTATTCTGCTCCAAAGGTAGGAGAGGAAGGGTAGATGTGAAGAAAAACATCTGTTTCTGAGCATGTCATAAGTAAGGTTATGCTGCCAACTGCAGTATGGTATCTGAGATACTGCAGTCAGTATCCCTGCAGCAGCTGTAGGAGAGGAATGAAATGAGAGGAAAGAAAAATCAACATGGAAAAGCATTATTGATTTCTTTTCTGCAGCACTGAGTTTTACCTGAGTTTAATATTACTTGAATTTAAAATATTTGGGAGCTGCTGCTTGCTAATCCATCTGCAGAGTCAAATGAAAGCTCCTATTTGTTGTCTCTGGAGGGTTTGCAAAAGCAGAAAGAGTTAATGCTGGAGAAGGCTCTCCTGATGTTCCCAGTGCCTCAGAAAGGAGACCCACTGACTCACAGGTCCATAAGGGAAGTCAGAGCATTTTGAAATGTTATGAAAGAGCGTCCAAGGTGAGCTTCACTGCTGAGAGAAATGTCCTGCAGAGCAGTGCAGGTGCCCCAAGCACAAGGAAGGGAACTGTGGGGTAACACCCTGCAGAGACACGGGAGCTGTGGGGCAGCTGTCACTGTCCAAAACCTGCAGCCTGGGCTTTGTGCTGTGCACTGCTGGCTCTGTCTGGCACAGCCTGGCACCCAGAGGTGCAGAGGCAGCAGCTCAGAGAGCCTTTACCATGGGGTGGAGGCTGGAGGGTGGCACTGCCATCAGCTGGCACTGCTGCTGTGCCCCAGCAGGGAGCAGCCAATCCTGGGGCAGAGAAAATCAACAGGTGTGCTACTGAGATGTTTGGCTTTTCCCTTTTTGCCTCTTGCTCCTCACAGTTTTCTTCAGGGCACAGGTCTGGTCTTAATCTGCTTGCTGTGAAAATCTAGGTAATGGACATGGCACCAGGTCTTTCCAGCTTCTCTACATAAATCACCCTAATTTAAAATAAATTTCTAATGGGAATATTTGACATAAAACTTTTCAGCTGGCAGAGCATTGCCCACCACATGCTCTGTCTTTCTTTCTGGAAACTAGTACCACAGGAGAGCCTGAAAATTGCCTTCTTGTAATGGGACTGCCTTCTTTGCATTGATTTTTCTATCATTTTCAGCCATGAGTTAGAGGACATTTCAATCCTGCCACTCCAGCATCTGAAAAGGTAAAGCATTTTGCCTGTGGTATTGCAGTGACTATTTCAGCATGGCTGGAGTTAGTTGACAAAAATTATTTTAGAGGTGTTTTTAGGATGACTTTGGTTTTTGGCTGTCTCTTTAAAAACAAACAAAATATAAAAAATGATAAAAAGTGCCCTTTAGCCATGGAGCTGTACAGCACAGCAGCAAAACAGTGAGGACACAACAAACCTAGCCAACAAAAACCACAAGGTCAGGGAAAACTTGATAGTGTTCAGTCTATGGATTTTTGACTTGTGGAAATTTTGTCATGAGATGCATTCTGTTTTGGCTGCTAACATTTTTCTTTTTTTTTAACACCACAAAGTATTTGAGATGAGCATGAGCAGAAGAGAAGCTAATAGGCATAACTGGGTGTGTTAAAGAGTAGGAAATAAGTAATTACAGAATTGAGAAGGAACCTTGCATTTTGGGATCACTGGTTCAGTTCCTACCAAGATCAGCAACAACCCTGGGGTTTCTACTTGCTCTTTGCTCATTTCTCTGCATCTCACAGAGAAGGTGGAAAAGATTTTGTTTTTCCAGGTGCTTTTTTCCCTCTCTCCTGCTAGCAGACTCTGGTGGAAGCCCAGGGACCTGGCTGGGGCTGGCCATTATTCCCACTGCTAAGCTAGGACATCCATAGGATAAGTTGCTCCTACACTGAAGCCTTTGTACCTGAGCCCCTTCCCAGCTGATTTTCCTCCCTTCATTTACTTATTTTCTTGAAGAGCAAAAAAATAGAGTTACTTTTTATTGCTAAGACAGTAAGATGGGTATGCAGTTGCTCAGTATAGCTGAGGGATTCAGGAGCATCATTCAGCAGGTCCAAAACATTGGTACTTTCATAACACCTGTTAGAGTATTTAAAATGGAAAATTTTGCAGCAAATGAGATGAGCCTTTTTTAAAAGGTCTCTTTGTTTTTTAAAGCTTTTGGAAGGCTCCTGAGACATGAGCCCAGAAGGCTGCCCATTTAATAAATGAGAGACCAAATTTTGTTTAATATTGTTGGTTTCAGAGAAGATGCTCCTGGCAGATGCTGTTTATTGAAACAAAAGCTTGATGGCTTTTGCTAATGATGGTGTATCCTACAAAATATTTATGTTCTGGGAATACTCTGAGTTGTGATCTTTTGGTAGGAGTTTTTATTGATGGAGTCTAGTACCCCATTATGGTGAATTTATCCTTTCCTCAGAGTTTTATATATAAAACCTTTTCTCTGTCATTAGTTTTCCTGTCTCCAGAATGAGAATTAGCATTGCAGGATATTATGGTATGGGTGAAAAGATGAATAGTTACTCTTTGGAAAGGTAATTAACCTCCAAAGGCATCTGCCAGAGAGCTGCCATTATACCATCAGCTGCACTCTGTTTCAGTTTTAGCCTTTCCCTGTCCTCCTCCAGCTCTCAGAGGTGTGTTGTTTATCAGCTCAGCTCAGAGCAAGCAGGAAGATGGATACCCTCAGCACAACGCCTGCGAGGAGCAGGGTGACAAATGCAGGGCTTTCAGCAGAATAACACCCTGTGCTCTGCCCTCCTGCCATCAGGATGCAGGGCAGAGCTGTGACCTTGGCAGTGCACCTGAGCAGGGGTTGGCAACACCCAGGGATGCTGATTAATTGTGCTGGCTCAGTGCAGGGAGGGCTGCTTGTTAATGCAAGCCTGTGTCAAGGAAAGAGGAGACCCTTAGGGCAGGGCCCTTGGGTGAGCCCTGCTGGTCTGTGGCAGGGAAGGACAGCTGTACAAAAGGCACATGGGCTTTGTGAGAGAGGGAAGGGGAAGAGCATCTCTCTTGCTGGCAGCTCAGGTATGAATCCTGGTATGAGTATGCTCTAGCCCTGGGAGAGAAATACTCAGCCTGTCTGCAGGCACTTGTTTGCTAGTAAACAAGAAACACTGTTCCAAACAGAGATGATTAATGGCAACAGAAAAATTTAGGAACTGGGTGGAGGGCTTTATTCTGCCTTGATCACAACTACTCATTATGTCAGTATGTTCTGATTTTTTCAGACTAATGGAAGGTGTACAGTCATACAAACATGCAACTGTGCACTGATCTCACCCTCAAGGGACTGTGGATTTATCTCTAATGCTGTCAGATTTATTTATAAAAGATACACTACACTCACAAATGCTCCATTGTGCTCTGTTGTTTGGAAAAGAGTGAAATCTGGTCCCAATGGATAAGGCAAAATGGAATAGGGTTTAAAGTCTTTGCCCTCCCAAATGAAGTGATTTTTAATTGAAACCTTTGATGAGTTTCTACCAACATACATGAAAAAGGAAAAGACAGTGAGGATTTCATACAGATTTCCTGGCAAAGAATTTTGTCACAGTGCTGGAGGAGTGCTTACCCTCGTGTGACAATCATGGCAATAACCAGTCTTTTGTTGCTGCTGTTTCTGTTTCAATGCATGTTTTCATATTAAGACAATTTGGGTCTCTGTCACCCTTCAGTGACCAAACTCTAGTTTAGCTTTTCCATAACAAAGAGCTCGAAAGATGGTGGAGATGATCAAGACACCTCTCAAAAAGGAAAGACTCCCATGCTTCCTGGGTTTCTTATATTCCTGGATGCCCCTGATTTTTTCCTAGGCACTTCTTTGTGTTATTGCCTACCTAGGTTTGTACATGCAGTCTCCAGTGTTGGAGGGAATGCTCTTACTAGTTCAAGAAAGATTTCCAGAAACTTTGAGGGGTTTTCTCCCTCCTCTTATATGTCTGTTGCAGCATGTGTAGGTTGTGCCACAGCTGTATATGCCTTTGCCTTCCCCATCCATAATGTGGTTGGATTTTTGTGCAGATGGGCATGTGAATATCTGTTTGCAGAAAAAGCATAGCTTCTTGTACAAAAATCTCTGCTTTCATAAGAAGCCCATTGTTCTCAGCAGATAGTGAGCTCTCTTTAAACCTCAGCTCTTCAGTAAGAGCCAAATGCCACAGTGACAGAATTAAACTCACCTTAGTATAGACACCAGGAATGCATCTAAGCAGTGCTTGAAGCTTTCAGGTATGGGCAAGTGCTGCTGCATTAAAACCAGCAATTGTTTCCAAACTCTGTTAGTGATTTGTATTTCAGTGTTTATATTGCATTCAAAGCATGAAATGATGCGCCTCCTGTAGTGCAATGCTCATTTGAATCCATGGGTTCCAGCCTCTGCCAGTCAGAGGGAGTCTCTGCATTGATCTTGGCAGGCTCTGGACAAGTGTAGGCAGAGAAGACTGATTTTGTCACCAGAATGATGAGCAAGCTGCACCCCCTCTTCTGTTATTGAGAGCTCAGCTCACACAGGCATTCTCCTCAGGTTCTTGTTCCATTCCAGGTAGTAATTAGATTTCACATGTACATCCTTACATCCCCATGCAATCCTTGCCTGGTAGGTAATGCTTTGTAAACAACCATCCTTTGCCAGAGCAGCGCTTTCCCAGATCTTTGAGCCTGAGAGTTTCTGCAGGGGAAGCATTTCCCCTAACAAACTCTTTTGTATCTCCTGACAAATGGCTCTACTGAAAGAATTGTGAATTTGTGTGGGTTTGTTTTTTCTTTGCTGCCTCTGCTTGAAGGTCAACTGACCTTTATCAAGCCCTGGCCACTGGCAAGATGATATCCATAATGAATGTACTTCAAGCAGCCAGTGCTCCAGCATGAGTGGTTTAACATCTGACCCCTTCCATGCAAACAGTGCAAGACACACAAGATACTTGACTCCTTTTCCTAGAGGAGAGCAAACTCCAACTGTGTACCAGATAGCGTGTAAAATATCACATACTTATGACCTAGCTAGAAGAATAATGCATCCAGTCCTTCACTTGGTTAAATGTAAAGTTCCTGCAGCTTGTTTGGGCTTTTCTCTATATGTGTCACCTGTACTGCTGTCTGGGAAGATGCAAAGGTTACTAATTTCCAGGTATTGTTTAGGTTTCTTTTGCTGTCACTTACCCTACCCTCTAGAGGAGAAATACCTTAGTTAAATCATTAATATATGGAAAAGCAAAAAAACAAGGCAAATAACAGCCTTGAGACTGTAACAAGTACTTTTCACTTGCTATGATACAGGACATAACATCACGTGCTCCTCACTGACCAGGGTTTTTACTGACACTCACATTGTGTTCCTCCATGTCATGATGGAAATGTTTTCCCAGGCAAGCAGAGGTGAAGCACCAAAGGCAGGGAGTGCACCGTGGGGTGAGAGCTGATTGAGAGGTGCCAGCATGGCAGGCTGGGCCTTGAGTGACTACAGTGAGGTGGAGCATAAATGAAGGGCTTTCTCACTACTCTCACCTATTTTAATCCATTGTTCTTTTCTTAAAATTAAGGAAATGGTCCATATTAAGCCAAGTATAACACATACATGTTTACTGAAGTAACCCTTTGTCTACCTTAGGGTTTTTTCCACATGAGTTGTCAGGCCAGTCAAACACAGAGTGTACCACAGGGAAATGTTGTTGGGAAATCACTGTTCTTCCCTGTGTTTGAGGGGGAAAAAAATGGGAAGATCCTTTCAAAAAGGGAAAGGCTCATGCATTGGCCTTATAATTTTTAAATTTGTATGTCTTATAGCATTTCACTCTCTTAGTAAGGGCATGGCTTTCTGCTCATTGTGAGGGATATTTATCGCACTGTCCCTGGGGCTTTCATGTCTGATTGTCTCCTTGGGGAGAAACAGTTGAAGTTTAGAGGGGGACTCTGATCTCCTTTTGATTGACAGTCATCTTTGCAGTATCAGGGAAATGTCCATCTCTGTTAAAGCACAAGCTACTGTCTGTTCTGCACTCTGGAAACAGCAGTTTGGGGTCTATGGAATTAAACCTCTACTGGATATTCTCATCTCAGCAGCATTTGCTGGGATTTTGATGTGTTGGGGCTTTGGTGGGGGTGAATTTGCTCTGGAGGCTTGTTAGTTTTTGCTTAGGAGTCAAGTGGTTCCTCATGTGAGGGCACAATAACCCTTTTTGTAGGGATTTTACTCTGACATTTGATCATTATGTGCAGGTAGATTTATTGTTGGGTATAATTTTAAGGACAACGAGGCTTTGAAATACTCCCCTCCGTGACCAGAGGATACACACAGAAAGTAATGGTAATATTTCAAAGCAATCAT
Source organism: Zonotrichia albicollis (assembly GCF_047830755.1). Taxonomy (NCBI): domain Eukaryota; kingdom Metazoa; phylum Chordata; class Aves; order Passeriformes; family Passerellidae; genus Zonotrichia; species Zonotrichia albicollis. The sequence continues at coordinate 24,928,673 of NC_133825.1, read as the reverse complement.
TTGAAAAACCTTCTTATACTCAGAAAATTATGATCATTTATTCCCTGTTCCTAATTCAGTACTCATCCTGATTTAGAGATTTTAATTTCACTTGTAATGTTATTACCAGTTGTTAAATTATGGAAGTCTATTTTTCTTCTGTACCTCTGATCTAGATAAATGCAAAATCAGAAGTTACTTGAACTCATTTGAGATTAAATAAAAGAAAAATGAGAGAGAAGCTTGAGGAGGTGGAAGTATTTCAGGATGTTATCACATACTGCCTGAGCACTTAGATTCCAAGATGATACATACCTAAAAACACTAAAGACAGATGTACCTGGCATTATCTCACCCTCTAAATGCTTGGTAAAATTACAGAAAAACTGAAACAATAGAGAAAAGGGAGTTTTTATTCTTTTTATACCTCCACCTGTGACAGTTACCCTTAAGAAAGCCTGTCACATCTTTTGATAAAAGGTCCATCCTGAGTTTTAAATGGGAGCTATCTATGCTGAAGCAGAGATTCAAAAGCACTCTCTATAAACAGCCCCTCGGGAGCCTTTAGCTCCCTGCTAGCACAACAACAAGAGGAAAAGTCAGCTCCTGAGTCAGGCTGGCCTTGTCAGAGGAGGTGGGGGAGCCTGAGCCCCTGGCAAGGCTCTGCCACTCAGCCCAGGTGGGCACCAAGGCACCCACGGGGCAGCTCCCAGCCCTTCTGCACTCACAGAAATCATCCCAGCCTCCGGGGAGCCAGGCACAGTCCAGCTCTGCCTTGTCTGAGGCAGCACCCTGGAAGGAAAGGAAGCTGCACTCTGCTCTCACAAGCAATTTTAGGAATATGTAACTGATAAATGTATGTGGCACCAAACAAATGAAGCAAGAATTGAGGCCAGCTCCTCCCCAGGTGTAGCATGGTGCAATGCCTTGCACTCTCAGGGAGCTGTGACCATTTAGTCCATGTGAGGATCTGTCCCCAAGCCTGCTGTGAGCAGATAGGGATGTGTCCCTGATCTCTGCAGCTGCAGGAGTCTGGAGGAGAGGGAAGCCTGTCATGAGCCCAGACTGTCCTTCTCTGGCCCCTCCTTTTAGCACAGACTGTTATCCAGGGCACTTGCTTGCAGAAAAGGCTTTTTGTTTAGTGGTGAAAACTCCCTGAATGCTGCTGAAGGACACTGTTTTTCTCTACCACACTTGCACTGTGTCCAGAAGAAATTGATTTAAAAACAAACAAACAAACAGAAAAACCTCTCCCAGGAGCCATCCAGGGTGAATTTACTAAATTGTTCACGTGGGAGGGAATGGAAAGGTCTGCATCCTGCTGGTTCCTTTTCTGCAGCACAGGAGAAGGGCAGTGATGGACAGAGCATGTGTGTGAGCAGGAGGGAACAAGGATTTCTGTGTGGCTGCAGGATATGAGGAGAAACAGTGAGTAGCAAGAACCTCTCCTTTGAGACAGAAACACTTTAATATGTTTCTCTGAAAGGGGATGCCTAGTATAGACTTGGTGAGGGAGGGTGTGGGAAACAAAAAACCCTTTCAACAATAGAGCTGCTGCAGTGGTGAGCTCGATGGTGCCACCCAGAGTACCTTTTTGCATAATATATGATGCTCTGTGTGGGTCTGGAAACTGGGAAGATTAAAGCAGATGATCTTTCTGCATGCAAAGCAGCCAGAGACAGCATGATGGATTATTACTGAATACATTCCTGGCCGTGCATAATTGTGTTCTGATCTTCCTTGTTGAAGTTCTACCACCATCTCTCTGCCAGACTATGCCACTTAACTCATAAGAGCCAAAAATTCTCTTTACTTATCCATGTTCTGACCATAGTTCTCTCTGGGGTCACTTGCATTTGAAGTAGGTTACTGCCAGCTCCAGTAAAATATTAAAATGGCACCAAAGCATCCAGAGCAGACCAGCAAGGGGAATCAGGTAACTGGCTGCATATAAGGTATGGGAAAATTGTCTGTTTAGATTTTGAGAGGCATGAGCTTTGTTTAACACTTTGTGGTTATTTCTGCACTGTCTGATGTCTGATTTGCACTGAGAATATTAATGCAGAACAACAGAGGGGGATTGCTCTGTCATTTACTTTCCTGTCATTTCTATTTGACCTTTATCAGAAAAACACTGTGCAGTATATTTACTGAATAAGGGTTAAATAATCCTTAACACATAGTGGTGAATAGTACAGAAGTCTCTCTTGCTTGCAGATGGAAAACAGAGTCACAATGAAGGTGGCCATGTGCAGTGGGAGTTTGAGGAGCCCTGAGATCCAAGTGCTGAGGGACAGGCAGGTGGTCCTGGTCTGCAGAGCTGAGCTGCAGCTCTCCTGGGCATGGCACTTGTGGTGACATGGCTTGCACTGCTGCCCTCTGCATTGGTTCAAAGAGCTTTATTGCAGGCTTGTCACTGTGGATCATTACCTGCTTTTACATCTGTGGGATGTCACCGATGTCAAATAGCCTATAATTAATTTATCCCCTGCATTAAACAAATTTTAATTGTACATGGTACCTATGAACACTTAGGTGCCTTTCACTTCTTAATAAATACAAGTGAGAAATGCAAAACTGCCAGAAAATGTCCTCCTCCTTTCTCTTCCCTAACTCAGTAAAGAAAAACTGGAAATTTAAGGAAAGATTTAAATCAAACTTATGTTTAGACATTTCTTTCTCAGAAATAAATAGCAAAAGTTATTTTGAAGCAAGGTTTAAAAAGGAGATATTATTCCTTCACTCAAATCCCAGGAGCATTTCAACAGTCTTTATTTCAACACTTATCATATTGGCAATTACTTGAGAGATATATATACAGATATATATAAGTGTAGCTATACTCACAAGCAGTCTTCAATTTGCATTCACTATTACTGCTGGTCCTTAATATCAGGCTGTGCTAATTAAGTCGTAATGAACAAATGTGCATCATTTGCTTTCCAAGCTTTTTCATCTAAAAATGTGAGATTTTTATGTTCATTATGGCATTAATTCTCCACTTACATACTGTTACTGAGCCTTTCGGATATAACCTTCAAGAATATCGATGCTTTCTATTTTCAACATTTTAATTTCTAGCCTTAAAAAGAGGTGTCAACAGGTGAAAAGTGTACTTTAATGCCTTATTATGCTGCTCAGCTCCAACTCCAATACTATGAATATTTTTCATTTATTCAAAATTTAAAAATTTGTGCCATAAATACACCCCACGGTATTTTTATGTGATAAATAAATGATACAAATAATACATTTTTTTCACTCTCAAAGACATAAATATGGTTTAATTTGGATCAGCACATAGCTAGTAGGAGTATGTAATTTTTTTATGCTTCCATTTTTCCTTTTAAGATGTCTGGAATTGTCTCATTCCAATTTTACAGGACTCAATAGAAAATGACACATTTATAGAAGGCAACTGGTTGCCTCTAGACAGCAAAAGCTTGGTTTTTCCTGACCTCAAAATGTTTGCTTGTCATGAGTTGCAGAGAAAGGAACTTTTGGCTCAGCTCTGGTTTTGGCTGCCATTTCTCTGAGCTGTTCAGTGAGGCACAGAGTTCCTCCCTATCCCTCTGTTGCCCTGCAATATGTTGGATTGCAGGAAATTTCATGGCAGGAATTGCTGCCATGCTGAGCAGAGCCTGGCTGCATGGCTCTGGTGCTGCTGAGCCCAGCAGCAGAGCCCTGAGCAATAACTGCAGGCAGGTTCCATGGGACAGCTTCTCCACGGTGCTCTTCAGTGCCAGGCCATGGTGTGCCAGGAGAGGCCAGCCCCTGGTGCCTCCCGGCAGCTGCACCTTGCTAACAAACACTGAATTGGAGAGTCAGCCCAGTAAGTGCAGCTTGTGAAAACAAAATCTGCCTGCAGGATTAGTTGTGTCTTGTGAAATCAAGCACTTGTGATGGTTGTTCCTTTTAGAGCCAGTTCTTATCCCTAAAAGGATTCTGAGATGCAGTTTCTTGCCAGGCAGTCCTGTGCTCCCACTTGCAGACCAAACCTCAAGGGCTGGCACCAGAAATAACTCCATGGTCCATGGCCTAAAGCAAACCTGTACTGAATCCTGTTAAAAATAGAGCATGTATGCAGTTCTCTGGAGTTGCAGTTGTTTTCCTGCCTCTGGGTGACTTGTGCTGAAGAGCAGCTTCTCTTTCAGGAGTTGTGCAGCCTGTTCCTGCAGCTGAGAGAAGCTGCGGAGAGCTTGGCAGCAGAACACATCTGAGCACACATCAGAGCCCCCAAAGCCATGGGATGGCTCCAATGTGCTCCAGGAGATCAGAAAACATAGAAGAGAGATCAAGAGCTGTGACAGCCATGTCAGTGTTGAGAGGGCAAGAGAAGCATGAGGAGAGCATGTGTGTTTCCATCAGAGAGGCTTCAGGACTTAGTGGCTCTCTTTCCATACCTCTTTCCATCCCCTGCTAGGTGCGTGTTTCCCCTACATGGCACTAGAAAGTTGCAAGCAGGAAGTTCAGGGATAGGGAAAGAAATGGAGACACAAACCTGTCCTGCAACCCCACAGTCGTCTTCTTTTTTTCTGATGGCAGCATCCTACTGCTGCCTTGCTGGGCTGTTTCTCTTTGGGACTTGTGGGGGTTTCACTGTTTTTACTCTTGTCTGTCATCTATGTCTTAGGCATAGTCCATTTTTCCTCTAGAGAATTAAGACAGTGCACTCAGGAATTGGTTCATGCAAGTCATTCCTGAGCACAACCAAAAAGCCTTGAAAGTGATGAAATGTGTTTGTGTCATCTGTGAATGCATTGATATTTATCCCTATTATCCTTCACATTTTCAATTCAAGCTGCACATAATTTATCAGCTCTGTTGTCAAATGCTGCATGTAATTGTGTTAAGTAGAAAGCTTAGTGGGAGAGGGGAGAGCAGATGGGGAGAAAATAACCATTCACTTTTTCTCAGGAGAATTGCAGAGCAGACCTTGCTTTGAATTTGGTGGCCATCTACTCTTTTCAAGTACTCCCATGGCACATGTTGTAAAAGTGGAGCAGTATATCAGATGTAAGAGTGCAGTTCAGCAGGGGCAGCACAGGTGAATGTCTCACTGGAATGATGGAAAGATGAGACTGGAAATGCTTCAAGGGTTTGCCAAGCTCAACAGTTGCATTGCAGCCCCTGCTCATTGACATCACTCTGAAAAAGAAATCCCTTGGATACAAGATGCCAGTGCACTGCAGTGGTCTCCTTTCAGTGTCAATATTATGCTACTTTGAGTAGAATTTATTTTAGTTCTTTTAGTTTCCTTCATGAAAACATGTATACCACACAGTTAACAGATGGCACCACTTAGACTGGGGATGTCAGCTGCAAAAGAGGCTGGAAAAGCTACTGACATGCTTTAATTTCTGTAGGAGAACATGGCTCTGTCTGCGTGCCCTGGTTGTTCTGTATTCAACAGCTGTGGAGTCACAGCAGAAGACCTGACAGATCCCTTAATGTAATCTGCAGAGTTGCTAATTAAGACACACAGGGAGCACACCAATAAAGTATGCCTATGAAAGTAGCAAAAGGGACAACTTGTGGACAAGGGCCTCCACTTTATTCCCCACACTAAGGCTCCTGCAGCCTCTGACAGCTGGTTCTTCTGTGGCTTCTCCCTTTCTCCATTTCTTATCATGACCTGTGGTGTGTTGACAGAACAGCCCTTTGGAAAGTGCTCTTGCTTATGTCTTTGTCAAAGATGCACGGACAGATTCTCACCAAGATTTTTCTATCTTGTAGGCCTAAAAAATGACATGGAAAACATGTAGATCTTCCTGCTAGCTGTTTGGTTTCACTCTGGAGGAGCTGCAGTGCAGGGAGCTTGTTGGGAACTGGCAGACACCTTGATGGGTTTTCCCTGGACCTGGTAAAGCTGGTTAGGAGAGAGCCCTTCTGCAATTCTTTTTCCAGCACACTTAGGAAAGCACTGAGGAAGTACACTGCTGATGGAAGGAACAGACTCAGTGCCTGCAGTATGAGGTAGAGAAAGAAATCCTTTTTCTTTCTCTTGTTTATTCTTTTGGTTGTGAATGGAGATAGGGAAATTGCAATAAAACTCTGTTCTCCCAAGGGAACGTTGGGACCTGGAACCTCAGCACCGTACTAATTTTACCCTTAAGCCTAGTCTTTGAGTGGGATATGTTTAAAAAGAGATTTCTTTAGTTAGGTTTGGTTTCCCCATGGAAAGGATGCTGCTCTGGTGCAGAGCAGTGCTATGCTATTACTCCATCAGCAGAAACTTGTAGGGCTTTGCCTTTTCCCCTGTTGAAAGCTGAATCTGTGCTGTGAATCTCAGCAGCATTGCCTGCTTGAACAGGACGAAACAAGGCAGCTGCTGAGCTGTCATAGGGATGGGAGGCACCAACTCCTGCCAACCACAGAACCCTTCAGCTAGCCTGGCTGGGAAAAGCTTTTCCTGCTGTGATGAAACCGTGCCCCATGCACCCACTGCACTGACTGTGAGTGAGGAGTTTTGTGCTGTGGCTTGAAAAGAAAAAAGGGAAATAGGATGTGGTCTGCTCTGGTGTGTCAGCCATTTGGGAGTACTAACAGTGACGAGTGCCTGTCTTAGGCAGAACAGGGGGTGTGAGGGATTTGAGCAATAAGGGATGTCAGACTGGTAGTTGGATGTCAGCCCTCGCTGTGCCAGAAGAGCAGCTTGTCCCCTCTTAATAGATCAGCAGAAATTTCTGTGCCTCTCTAGCATATTATCAGCAGTTTGCCTCTGTTTTGCTACAGAAATAGATTAAGCTTTAGCTGCGCTCCTATCAGACCAATTTTCTTTGCCTTTTTTTTTTTAATAATTGTCAGATATTCTCATCAGTTTTGTCCTACAAGCAAAGCCTTGAAAAAACCCTGAAGAGCTGACTGAACAGTTGCTTTTCTTTCAGCATCTGTAGCTGTTTAATATTTTGCCTGTCTGTCTCTTCAGGTGCACAGGGGAGAGAGAGCTGCTCTCTCCAGTCTGTACCAAGACAAGCAGAACTTGATCAGCTGGGGAGAGAGGACGAACTGCCACAGCAGTGCCAAAATTTCTGGCTCATGTTCTTGAGCTCTGCTGTTTGTGTGTCAAAAATTGAAAGTGTAACTGGGTGAATAATCCTCAGGCCATGAAATTAGTAAGTGTTTGGGTTTCAGCCAGGTCTTTAGTGGGGATTTTGTGAGTCCAGTTTAAAGTCTTCCTTCCATTTGTCATGGGAATTGTGTAATTTATGCAATTCTGGAAATGTGGAACCAGGCAGTGCTTTCTATCATTGCTATTTTATTAAGTGCTCTGGTGACCTGTTACCCTTCTTATAAAATCAGAATTTTGTAAGTATTTAAAGCAAATTGACATGTGAAGGAGTTTTGTATATAGTTCTGGCTACTCACTACCACAAGCTAAACAGATTTAGATTTGCTGAAACAAAAAAAACCTCCTGATACTGCTGTTGTAATATAAACACCTGCTATGGTGAGGTCAGGCATCAATGACCTCAGTGGCAGAGCTTTCTTTAAGCAATTTTGTAAAGAGTGAATGTTTCTTTCATGCACAAATTGCTTTTTGTGTTAAAGTTCTGCTTAAGAGCCTCATCTAAAGTCAAATCACTACAATGCCACTATAGTACTTGTCTCACAAGCTGAATCCTTTGTTGGATTTAGTATCTCCTATAACTTTTAGCCTAATACTTACCTCTTGGCAGACTCTTCAGGCATAGCCAGTAATGAATTCAAGAGATATTTCATGCCTGAGCCAGGAATTTATTTATCTCACTTCTGTGGATGCACAGAGTGGAAAGGCAGGGTACTGACAGTGTGTCTTGCTGCCATGTACTGAGAATTCTATTGAAAACATATCCCTACCTATTCTTATACATCTGAATCCTGTGCAACAACTTACTCTAATTGTGTCTCAAAATGTGTCTGACCTGTGGTGAAACTACATCAGCATGAAAGGAATCTTCCTTGGACAATGGTGAAAGGAGTTAACTGTGCTTGGATCTTTTTTCTTCTTTTTTTTTCTTTTATTTGGACAGACTTGCATACCTGGATTGAGGTTCTGGTGACGCTGCAGGCTTTTTGTGTGATGTTGCAGAAATATATTAGTATTCATGACCTAACCTAGAATGTTATTAATGCTCTCCTGCACTCTGCTTACAGAGTGAACATGTAGACAACTGTCACTAATTCTCCAGAGCCAGTAACCCAGATTTAGTCTTGCAGAATTTGCTCTTATACATGGTAATAAAGCACAGGAATGATACCTGGCTGTGGTCATCTTAAGTATGAAAGGATTATCAGCTCTTGAAGTCTGAGCTACAAGTTATTTCCATGAAGTGGAAAAGGCTGCCTAATTTTATTTCTCCTTGTATAGAAAGGAACAATAATAAGAACAAAAGCTTTTGAGAATAGTAGGTGAAGTTTCTTGGACTTTTTTTTCACCTAAATCAGTGACTTCTCTGTAGTAATCAGATGTTGCTCATTTGCTTTTTTCTTTTTTATTATTATAAAAGTGTTAGTTTGTTTTTTCATTTCTTTTTTAATCACAGCTATGTCAGCCCTACTTCCACTTCTCTCATTCTCTCAGCAGTGGATGAGAATTTGCTGCAGTGCATTCTGATAGCCTTAGTGCTTGTCCTTCAAGTCAGTTCTGTGGTTAAACAGATACTTTGAAAAAGATGACAGAATCCAAAGAGGATGAAAAATCATCCCAGTTTTCCCTAGGGAAATAATATCCTTGATGTAGAGTCTGTGTTGCTTAGTTTTGCTCCTGTATCATTTTTGTGCTCTTATTTTTCCCCTTCTCAAAAAGACACAGGGATCTTGCCAGGCACACAAACTACAAAGGGCCCTAAAATGCATCTCCCTGTGTGCCAGGAGAGCAGAGCAAAATACTGCAGCTTTCTGTGAGAGTCCATTTTGTACCACTGGATTGCAAGAGCGTCACATAAAATTTATTCCTATTTTCTGACCTAGAAAGACAGATGAATAATGTAAGATTGTCATAAAAAAGAAAACTAGCTCAAGATTTATTCTTTAAAAGAAACAAATACTATTAATTTCTTCCTCTCTGATTCCTTCTTCTTGACTAGCTCCCTAGCAATCCCTTCTAAATTTCAAATTTGCATTTCTGCCAACTTGGCGTGCTATATAGAAACAAAGCTTTTCAATAATATATGTGCTGTGCCTGCTCTGAAAGCGTATTTTGGCAAGGGCTTTTCTAACACAAACTGGTATCCACTGTCAGAGATTCCTTTTCTATCACTATTTAATCTCAATACAGCCTGAGAGAGGCTGCTCTCCAAGGTCCTGCAGAGCAGCGTCACACAAGCAACTGCTTCCTGCAGGAATTTAGGGGCTGTCAGGGAGCCCTGGAAATTCAAATCCTGCATGCAAAGAGCAGAGCTTCTCACTTGACTGCACTGCCAGGGAGGTTCAGAGCTGCTGCTCCTCGGGGACTTTTGGGGATTCATGAACTTGCTGCATCCCAGAGAAGCTTGGTGCTAAAGGTCTCTGCTGCTGCTGATCACCCCTAAAAGGGCAGGGCTGGACACTGAGGGCTCTTAGGACCTACAGCAAGAACCTTTCAATTTCCAACACTCCACGGGGAGGGTTTTTAAAGAAACAACAGGTTCCTACTGATTTCTGCCATGCCAAAGACAGACTGGGGACCAAAACTATTTGTAGTGAGAAATCAGTAACTGGGGCACCCTCACTTCACTCCTACAGGGAGCATATCCACAGATGTCAGTCCCAGGGAGAGGTTCTTAATATTTTCTCTGATCTGCTGAATCACAGAAGATGGGCATGACTTGGGTTTCCTTGGGTTTCCTTGGGTTTCCTTGGGTTTCCTTGGGTTTCCTTGGGTTTCCTTGGGTTTCCTTGGGTTTCCTTGGGTTTCCTTGGGTTTCCTTGGGTTTCCTTGGGTTTCCTTGGGTTTCCTTGGGTTTCCTTGGGTTTCCTTGGGTTTCCTTGGGTTTCCTTGGGTTTCCTTGGGTTTTAGTAGTCTGAAATTATGATGCACTTACTAGTTCTTACCAGAATGAATACAAACTGTCCCTGGATTTAGTCCACCCTTAAAAATTTACTATTCACAACATGCTTTAGGATATTCAATGACTGAATCACTTATGCTAAAAATATAGAGCCATAGAATGGCCTGGGTATTGGTCATGGGTATGAAGCTGTAAAAAACCTATTTTAGAAAGTTATTTTAGATAGTGTTTGTGCCACAATATAAAATTAAGCTCCCCAGTATATTGATATTAGTGCCTATGTAATTCTATGAATAATTTTATAGAAAGCCTTGTGATAGGGTGAGTGCTTTTTAGGAATTTGATGCTAAGATATAAAATAGACTGCATTTTGTTAAAAGTAAAACAATAATTAAAGTCTGCTCTTCCTACAGTTCTCATGGCTTTGTTTTTGAAAGCCAACCAAATTTAAGAATTGCTGAAGCATAAAATGCTGGCAGTTAAAATGTATATTTTTCTTCTAGTATAGAGAAGTACATGTGAAAGAGAGAGTTCAGAAGGAGGAGGGGGTTTTTAGTAAATCTCACTTCAGAATGAACGTTCTTCCTTATTTTGAGGCTTGGGAATGGTTTTTTTCCATGGTTTTCCATTGTCCGATTGTTTTTTCTTGTTTGTGACACTGACTGTGTACTAACACAAACTGATGATATGTCAAATGGCACATTTTTATTTACAAAGCATTGGTAAAATACTTCCCCCTTTTTTTTTCCTTTGTTCAGTGGCAAAACAGCTTTATTTTTTATAGCAGAGAGTGCAAAAATTTTTCAGTATTTTTTTATAAAGTGAAACAAGCTGAATCACAAAACAACTTTCCACTGAAAATTTAGAAAAAAGTAAATGAAAAGCAGTACAATGTTTCAACTTCAGATTAAAACCCAGCCTTTTTATCATCAGGAAAATAACAGTAAAAATGTATGACCACCATCAATTCCCAGGATCAGCAATCACTGTAGGTAGTTTTTTGATTTTCTGCTCCCTTACTCTATCAAATTGTTGCATTTGAATACTTAGCTCCTTTGATCTCCTTTCTCTATTCAGCTCACGTTTCTGTCTGTACTTCCTCACGTTGACACATAATGAGGAATTATTTATAGATAATCGAATCTCTCTCAGTTTTGTAGCCACTGTCAGCCTGCTATATGGCATACATTTGTCAATAAACTACAATGTGATTTATTTCAATGCACCTAAAGCCATCTTCAAAATGCAATTCACTTACAAAAAGATGTTCACCTGCTTTGCAGAATTGTTCCTCTCAGGTACTGTTCTCATTTTGACAAGCTTGAACAACAAAACCAAAGCTAAAAAGTAGCGGTAGCAGCCCTTCATTGTGACTGTCTCTGGGAAATACCAGTGGTTCATGTTTTAGAGTTGTGTTTTATCTCCTCCACAGACATGCTCTTGTTTCATGCCTTCCTCAAAACTCCTTTGTTTGTCCATTTTGTCACCATATTTTTGGATGGGATTTACAACACACTTGGTGCATTCTCAGTTGCAAGACTGTATATATGATCTGTGGGCAATAAAATAGGATAAGCTTATGTACATTTGTGGAGCAACTTGGTGTGGCTGGAACATGTACAAAGCACATGTGGAAGAATGAGATGAACGTATGGGAAACCAAGTGCAGCAAAAATCAATTTTGATCTCTTGCTTATTTTCCTAAGCCCACTGGCGTCTATCTATCTTTCCAATAATGTTGGCCCCACTGACAGAGGATCCTCCTGTTAACTATACTGCTGCACAGTGAGTTTCCTGCTTATCCCAGCTGTCACATTGCTGAAGTGTCCTGGGATATGAAGCTGTCAGCTTGCTGGGTGGAGCCAGACCCATGTCAAGCAGCTGCCACCCCATATTCATAACCTATCTTGAATCAGTCTGAAGGCTGCTTGCCTAAAGGGACACTCAGAAAGTCCTTAAATACCCAGCTTTTCTTATCTAAAAAGGAGTTCTTGTAACTTATAGGTATCACCTCAGTAGGTGTGTATTTTAAGGGCCTTTTTTTCCCCTTCATCTAACATATCTCAAGTTTGCAGCAAAATCTGTATTTCACCAGGCATGCATACATCCAGCGCACATCCAATCTTTGACCGTCTGGGTGGAAGCTGTTAACATTATTTATACATTGCCAGACATGGGCTGGAAGCAGCAAGATAAAAGCTGCATTTTATGAGTGCTCCCAGAAGCACAACCCTCAGTTGCATAATTACCTGTGGCATCTGCTGGAGACGTGTGTTACGAAGTGCTGGGAGCTATTAATTTACACACAACTACTGCTCTGGTTTTCCCCTCTTGTCAGCTGACCACAGCATGCTCAAGAGCCTCTTCCTCATCTAGAACAGGACATCATCCCTGCTTTCTTCTGCAGCAGGCACAGGACAAGCAGCACCTGTTGGGAAGGCAGAGGAGGGAGGTGTCGGTGTCCCACACCCTGTGTCTGTGTGCAGGAGGATAATGGGGTAAGAGAGGCTGCACAGCCACACTTGGTGTGTGCCTGTGTGTGCAAGAGAGGCAGAAACAGGTGGAGTGTATGCTGCAGGCTTCCTGCTGGCCTCCTGCAGTACTAGGAAGAATTGTAGCTCTTTAATCAAGCACATAACTCTAATTAATAATGAGGAAGGCCATCCTGCCTAATTAGGGTTTCCCTGCTGACCCTGCAGGATGTTACTTATGAACCTCATCAAATCTGCATTCATTCCCTCAACAAAAAATCGTTCATGAATGACTCTTATTTTTGCCTGATGCTTCAGCTGCCTACCTTTCTCTTCCCAATACCATCTTTTCTTGCCCTTCTCCATAAATGTAATACCAGACAACACCTATTTCTTCCACTCTCCTAAAGAAAACATTAGTCCAAACTAATGCACTTAGTACATGCATTTGCATTTTTGCAGTGGATAGTACAAGAAGATTTGCATTTGAGTGGAAGAAATGCTTTCTGACAGTGAGGATGATGAAACAGACTTCTTTAGGTAGGTGGTCTCACCAGGACTAAAAAGCTTTAAGAACAGTTTAGATTATTTTTCACCAAAAGTGCTGTAAGGTGTAGTTGAGTCTGTTTGGGGGCAGGAACTTAAACCCAGTGATCATTCAAGATCCCCTGCATCATCATTATTCTTCAATTATTCTAACAATAATTCTGCAAGCCCAACTCACTGCCTGCCGCTGTTTCCAGTTAAGAGATTTTTGGAGTTGGGGGACATAAATAATAAAGCTGGTGAAGTTTTTAGTGACACTTTTAGGTACCTCCAGGCATGAGATGAGGTACTAAGCTGTATCTTAGCTTGAGAACACACTTCCGCACCTCTGAGAGCCCGTCAGCCATCAGGGTATTCCACGTCTGAGCTTTCCTGGCTCCTGGTAAGGAGCTGTTTCACTGGGGCTTTGCAGTGGCAGGGCCAAGAAGCAGACAGGGCACAAAGCTCTCATCTCACTGCCCTGCAGGTGAAGGATTGAGGCCCCAGTGTTCCTCCCATGCTTCTTGGATAATTGAGGATTTCAAGCATGCTAAGTTGTGTTAATTCCCAACCAGCCTTCCTGCTGCAGAGATGTGTTAGGAGAGGCAGTGATTTCAGACTGCAGCACTTCAGGCTGCTTGCTGTATGTGCTGTATGCAGAGCAGCACTCAGAGCAGATGAATGTTATATCACCAGAAAGTGTGATGTACTCCCCCTGTCAAATTTCAACTCTGGTAATTAAATTCTTTCCACCTACATTCCCCTTCCCATTTCAATGGAGAGAGGTATACTTCAATTCTTTTTCCAAATATTTATGTAGGCTTAAGGGGGAAAAACTAAAAGGTTCTTGCTGTCTGGTCCTCATCTGGGTACAGCTGAGCAGTGAAGTGTGAGCCATCTGCAGCACTACATTTGAATGGTAAAGTGCTTTGAGAAGTTTGGGAGGTAAAAAACATTTCATACCAGATCTCATCCTCAAAATTGTTTCAGTAACTCCTTAGAAAATAATGTCTGCTCTTAATCTTGGTGGAATAACAAGGAGGTCTCTAAAATACACTGTGGGTGTGAAGCAAGACAAGATGTAGGTAATAAAAGGTGAGCCTGGGCCATCAAGCCCAGGAACTGATCAAAACTTGCATAGTGCCAGTGCTTCTCCAGGTCCACAGTTTTGGTTTTTCATTGTTTCTGGATAATTTTTAACTGAATTGAAGGCTTTTCCTGAGTTCTTCCAAGCTATTTCTAAAGCCACTGATGTTACAAATGAACAGAACACACTTTCAGTACTTATTTTCCTACATATTTTACAGAATTTTTTTTTTTAATGAGCCCAAGTAGCTGCAAAAGGAGAAACAGTCGAAACCCTGCATCCAAAGGAATTACAAGAGAAGAAATCCATAGTATTCTTGTATAGAATAAGGCCTAGTATAAGCCTATTCTAGTACAGAATGGTGGTGTCTCATTTTTAAAGCTCTGGTTTTTTCTAAAAAACTAAAGCATGCAGTTAAGGAAAGTATATAAGCAGATTTGATTTACTGGAGAGCAGTTAGCTGGGGTGGCAGCAGCTTTGCCCCGCAGGCTGCACCAGCTGGCACAGCAAGGGACACTCTGCTGACTGCAGGGACATGATGTTGACCTGCCCATGCCTGCAGCCCTTTGAAGTCTGCTTAAAACTTTGCTTAATGCCTCAATGTTTCCCCAGCTGGTAGGACTCAGTGTAAGTGCTGGAGAGTTTCTAGAGTTGAATCAATAGTTGCTGTTGCTGCTTTCTGCCAAGACTTTAACCTTTTTTTGAAGCAGTTGTGCACAACGTTAATGAGTCTCTGCAAATAGAAGCCTGTATTAAATTGGCACTGGAGTTTGTGCCCTGGAGTTTGTTCAGACACTAAATGCAGCTGAAGGGAAAGTCTGAGTATTATTCTAAAATGTTAAGTACCCAGAATTTCCTCTCTTCTTCAGCTGATGCACAGCAAGTCATCCCTTCCAAATGACCCTGTTAGCTTGAGTTAGAGGCATTTAGTGTTATGACTCAGCCATTACTGTATCTTTCTAATTCATTTCTCATCTTCCCTTGCACTCTGAGGCCAGCTGATGGATGCAGAGCTGGGCTTGGGTGAAATGCTGAAAGCAGCTCTCAGCATGCCATGAGCCCTGCAGGAACTAGCTTTTCTCTACCAGGATATCTGTGGGCCAAACTGATAAGCCATGTGCACGTTCTCTGTAGTGTGCACACACCTCACACATAAACCTCTGCTCAGTGTGTCAGCCTCGAGCAATTCTTAGAAATGCCTTGATACCTTGCTCAAGGTGCCTGAAATGAGGCTTTGAACAATCTTCCTAGGAAAGGTTTGTTTAATAATCATTACATCTGAAGTCTTGAAAAGCATTTCAAGCCTTTCTTGCCATATCATCTGATTTTAGCTCTGTTTGCTTCACATATAGAATATGCAAATCCCCACAACATGTCTCTACAATGAAATGAGAAATTACCAGAATTTTATTGCTGGTTTTCTTCTCTGCTACCTTCTGGACAAAAGCCACCCTCAAATTGTTTCTCTCATTTGGTTGATATCAGCTAGGCTGACAAAAGTAAAACCATCAAGATCAGAAAAAATTACAAAAGCTTAAGGGAAATCTGAAATGCGCACATTCTCTGCAAAAAAGACAAAGCACATTTTCCAGATCACTGAAACAAGTGAACATATTCCATATAGGTTTTGTTAAATTATGTATTTAAGAAAAAGATCCCCTCATCTTGTCAATTGGATGGAAAGAATCAAAAGGATTTTATTCTAAAAGCGGGGCATGGTATGTGGATTATTAAATGCAGAAAAATTTAAAAGACTTTGTAGGATGGAAAACCAAAATATAGCAGGCCTGACTGATCCTTGGTGGCACTCAGGCTTCTGAAGGCACTCATGCTGGATTGGGAAATGCCACAACAGGGCAGTGGGAGGACCAGGCTCTACTGGGCACAGTGGACTGGGGTGAATATTCCCAAGGGTGAAGCAGAGGCAGGAATGGATCTTCCAGCATCGAGGTGGACATGGAAGGATCTACTTCTGCTTCCGTGGACCTGCCACATTTGTTCAGTACCACCTCCATGAACATTGGGAACTTCCTGGTGAGATTGCTGCCAGCTTTTGGCTGCTCCCATCTTCCCTAGCAAGAAAGGGAGGGAACCTGATAATCCTGAGAGCAGAGGTGCTGGGAGAACAGATTCCATGGCTCTGCACTGTGTGTGCTAGAGCTGTTGAAGATGGATCCAGCATGTTGGCCATCAACCCTGGGACTTGTGGGCTCCTGGCATGTTTGGGGCCCATCTAGCAGATGGCTTTCCTCAGTAATTGGAGCATTAGGCACACTTTGTAGGGAAGGTATCAGGCTGGGAAAGAGGACTGGAGAGCCAGAGTGGCCTCCATATGCCTGGCTCCTGACTGCAGAGGGGACTGCCCGAATGAGCCAGGGGTGTGGGGACAGCTCTGCCTCCTCCTGTTGGCCAGGCTGGGCTGGACTGAGCAGCAGCTCTGTCCTGAGGGCTGCTGAGTGTCTGCCCTGTACCTGCATGAGAGGGCAGCAGCCTGGCAGGGCCACACTAACAGCTGTGAGTGCTTGCTGAGTGTGTCCACATCACTGGCTGAGTGAAGAGCAAGTGTTCTCTCTTCCAAGGACACAGGAGACTTCTGAGTTCATGGAAACACAGGATTATAAAGCTATTGTATAATGGTACAGTTTAATTTTCTGAAATGCAACCAGGTAGGTGGAGAGATTAAATTTTGGTCCATTTATTCTCTCACCACCTAAATTCCAATATTTTAAAAATAATCACTAAGTGACATTAAAATAGGTCTAGACTTCCAGTAAAATATTGATACAGTTTTTCACTTCATGTTTCAAGACTTTCTCATCAGGTTGAGTTGGTTTTTTATAGTGTATGCAGCCTGAAGTAGAGGTTGGATTTGTTACCTAAGACTTATTCCAAGTGAAGAGGATTTGGCAGTGGTATGTGTTTGAACTTACTTGTTTTTCAGAGATTTCTTTATTTTGCACTTCCTCTGAGGTTAAGCTGCCAAATATCACAGCTTGGGCTCTTTTACTGATTTAGGAAAGACAGGGAAAAGTTTCCCCTGAAGACCATCAGAGGTTAGATCTCTTCCTCTAGATTTAATTTGCTGAATTCCACTCATACAGAAGGAAGGAGCTTTAGTACCCTTGGCAGACAACTGTATTGTCATTAACAGCTCCAAATAAGCAGTTACCTGATAACACTGATAAATGACTGCCTTGGAGGGGGTGTGTATTTAAGAGGCATTACCTCAACTGAATTATAAGGTTGGTAAGAATGCCCCTCCTGCTGTGCCAGTGGAACAGAAGGGCACACTGCATCTCAGCTTTGCTCTCTGGGATTTTTGCTGCTTCACTATAGCCTGTTAGAACAATCAGACAGATATTTCCATGCTGCTTGCAAACTGCTGGAAGGGGTACACTTGGGAAGGGGAAAAGGATGCACATTATTAAGGTTTTTATAATTTGTTTATTATTTTGTATATTTAGAAGTATGGGGTTTTAGAAGCTTCATAAAGCTAGCTGTTGCCAAAGAAATTGCAAGCAGACCTCCATGGTGATAATTTTTCAAAGCAATCAACATATAAATCCCACTTCAAGTTTTACTTTGGTGCAATGTTGGCATAGGTTCACATCTGAATCCAGATACAGGTTTGGAACTTCCCTAAACTTCAGGGAAAATTAGATCTGAAATTTGCTTTTTATCATTCCTCACTATTTCTGTTGGAGCAATACCAGCAAGAGACAATTGCCAGTAGAGAGGAAGGAAGGAAAGAAGGACTGTGTGTCTCACTCCATGTGGCATTGGCTAGATCTGAGCATAAAGAGCATTAACATTTAAAATCAACTCTTGAAACTTGTACTCTCCTGCTGATAGGAGATGTTGACCAAAACCAAAATTTTAGACTGGTGAAATTCTCCACATCTCAACTGTGTGATGAGACAGACTATGCAGTCAGGTTTAGATTGCTCTCACATTTGTGGCATGTTTTAGACACATTTTTGATGCAATCATGACTTGGCAACCACTGCTTCTGACAGGCTATATGACAATGAGATTGAAAGCTTTTTCATTTTGTATATGTTTACCAGAGCAGTTACTCTTCTTTAATAAAATAAAATTTTTCTTTTGCTTTGGTATTCACCTGTATAGATGCTGAAACCCAGCAATTTAGTAAAACACTCTGAAGGAAGGTGGGGTTATTGAATTTTATCGTGGCATGTTACATAGTTTTCTGCCACTAAGGTCACTGGGTATGATGGATAAAATTGGGCTCTCTCAGGACATCAGGCACTCTTTCTTCTATTCTTATGCCTCATTTGTATAATGGGTTTTTTTTCCCGGCTTTGCTAAAGCATTAGTAATCCAGTTGAGTTCACTTAAAAGCTCAGACTTTCCCAGAAGAATATTCATCTTCTCAGATGCAGAAAATCCCGCATATCTTATGTCATTAAATATCTTGGGGTACTTTCAGACAGAGTGGGACCGTGGACCTTTTGGTTTGGACAAAACATGGGTCTGACATCCAAACTTTTTCAAAGAATTCATAAGAGGTAACAGGGTTTCTTTTTGTATTTCCCCCTACAGAGTCTTGTTATCAGTAGAGACAAACATAAATCTTGTTCAGTGCTAGTCCCTGATTCTGAGAGGGCTTACACATATGATTAGATTTCAGTGGAGCAGCTTGTGTATAGATTTAAATGAGAATTTGTTGCAGGGTTGGAACTATTGTGAATAAGATGCATGTTACCCCTGGGATCATTTGATGAAAGGTGTTGTTATCTGTATCACTCAGATCTGATATGTTGCTTTTACATGAGTGCTGTGGTAGTAGTCAATTCATTTTCTAACATTTAGAATAAAAGATACAAACCCTGGATGACCTGAAAAGAGAATCAACACATCACAGGCACTGCATGTAGATTCCTCCCTGGCACAGCTGGCTGACAGGTATTTAATGCAGTTAAAGGTTATACATTTTTTTGTGTGTCAGGCTACAGTTTGCACACAGATCAGGTATTTTTGACATTCATATTCACATACACCACTTAAAAGTTCTTCCTGCTGACTGTTACAGAGCTCAGAATTAGCTGGCTGGCCAAATTCACACAACCTCATTTTTCTTTTGTGCTGCCCACCACCACTGGCTATTACTGGATGTGGCAAAATTGTAAATTGTCATAAGCAGCCACTGATTTGTGGCCAGAACAGGAACACTATGGATGGGCTTGAAAAATGTCATCTGAATAAAAAAGCACCTGCTGTTTTCCTTGGGAGGTAGTGCAAAAATAATGATTTATTTTCTCTCCATGCATTACAGAGATGGAAGGGAGAGCTGCTTGCAGCTCTTTTTTTACTGGAGGATTGAAACTCATCAGCCCTCTGAGAGCCCAGGACTGAGGCTCTCATTTGCCTCAGTCTGTGATCCCTGTTACGTTCTGTGGGATGAACATCACAGTGAGCTATTGAGATGGGCTGAAGGTTCTTGACATTCCTTGAAAGAGCACCCCAGAGCTTCCTTTGTGGTAGTTTTATTAGGAATGTGCTACTTCTTCAGGAAAAGGCTGAAGTCCTGAGCTTATTCAGGATTGCATGTTTTGCATTTGGTTCCAGTTGAATCCGGATTTCACCCAAACTGGTCTATACGTGGTCTCTTTGTAAAGTGCCCACCACCTGAGTGGTGTAAGGTGTGTGTTCTTCCAGCAGCATGTGCCACATTTTTCACAGATTTGCCTGGTATCCCCCTCATTTTGCACAGATTTGCCTGGTATCCCCCTCATTTTGCACAGATTTGCCTGGTTTCCCCCTCATTTTGCACAGATTTGCCTGGTTTCCCCCTCATTTTGTACAGATTTACCTGGTTTCCCACTGAGATCATGCTATTTGCCCTCATACCCAGCCATTCTACACAGAGCTCAAGAGAAGCTGTATTTAACATGCCCTACAAACAGCACCACCAGTGGGTTCCACCCTTTTCAAAGTGATGCAGAACTCAGCCAGAGGCTGAGGTTGGATGTGTCTCAGGGCCAGTGTGTGCACACTGCCATAGTCAAGGGATAAAAGTAGCTGTTGCTACAGCATAACCCATCTGTGCTGGTTCAATTTCTACCTTAGGAGCAGATAAATCTGGAAATGGCTGTTTCTCCCCATGGCTGAAATGAGAACGTAGCCAGAGAGCTCAGATGCAGGTATTTGTTTTGTAGACCTGCAATTTGCATACACAAATTCCTGCTCATGTGTGCTGGGCAGGAATAAAGCCCTAGTGGCAAATGGGATAAGCAGGGCAAAGTCTCATAACCCTACAGTCTTGAACAATTTTGTGGACAGAATACGTATCTGTGAGGCACATCAGCACATAACTATTAAAAAGTGACCACTGCACTTGTTAATAGCCTAATTTTTCTTCGTTTACCCTCTAGTATAACTGTGTATATCAAACTGAAGCAGTAAACTCTAGGAACTTTATCTGTGGCTTGAATATGGCATATATCAGTTTTGTGCTAGGAACTTGCAGCACTTGCCATACATCTCAATGAAGACCAATAAAGTATCTTTGGTATCTAAGGTAGGAAAAAAGTATCTATCTGTAGTGCAGTGAGCTCTGATAGCTAAAGAATGTTGGGATAGTTTTGACTGCAACAATGAGATTTAAAAAAAGGTTCTAAAGTAAAACCTCTTACTGCCACACACTGCATGCTAAGGGCCAGGAGTGAACTCTGAGAGCTGCAGAATTTTGTCTTTGTACTGCTCTGCCATTGAGATGTATTCTCATTAGAGGGAAAGTGATTCACCCAAAGTAGGATGTCGACAACTTTGCTCTTTCCCACACACTTTCTTTGAACTAAGGGTTTTTTATTGTCAGGTCCCTCAGGATCATAGTTTATGAGAAATTTCATGCAAGTTCAAAACCTACTGGAGTCTTTTCTTAGTGCTGGTACTGAAGCAAGGCAGGTTTCTTCAATTATTTAATTTCTACTTTCTACTAGCAATGACTGACTTCATTTTTCCTTCAGCTGTTTGGCTTTGTTGAACCACTGAAACCCTGGTATTGCAGGGTTTTGGTTTGGGGTTTGTGTTTGGGGATTTTTTCCTGAGGGTCACATCAAGGATAGCTCAGCATATTGAAAAGCAATGTACTTAGCAGCTCCCCTTCCCCTTCAGACACTGAATGAATAAAACAAATCTAGAAAGACATTTCATTCTGACACCTAATGGCATGCCAGGACCAGACACACACTACATATCTGAGAAAGCAACAGCCACTGTCAGGTGAAGGGATAGGTTTCAAAATTAAGGCTATTTAATGTTGTTGTTGTTACAGAACACCACAAAATATTAATAGGGACCAGTAAAGAAACTGTATCACTTCCATCAGGAAAATGAAAATCAAGTTCATTGCACAGTCACATGACTCCCATTAAGGGCTTAATAGAGATTCCCTTTACTGCTGGATCATGCTATAAATAAGCAGATGGTGGTGATTTTGGGTCCAAATTGTTGGATTTACATACAAAATGTCTTTGAAAGGTTGAATAGCTTTAAATTAAACAATAAAAGCACACTGTATTTAAAAAAAAAAAAACTATGGAAGCAAGAGTACCAATACTATCATTAAAAAACCTCAAAGCCTGCAAGCCTGCAGTTCTGGCAATGTTTTAAAGCTGAGTGAGATAATACATAGTTAAGATTACTCAAATATAGTAAATTGAAAAATCAGTGGAGTCTTGCTGATTTATAGCAATAGAGTTTTGCTCTTATGCTTTTATGATTTTATTTTCAAGTTAAGACTTCAAATACAGTCATTCAAAAATATTTAATAAGCTCTAGCCATAAGCCTATTTTGGATGGTTCTGGTTACACAGCTTGCATCTGAAATTTTCTATAAGTAATACTTGTTTTTAACCTACTTTTCAGTCAAGCTGATGGAAACCTGCCTCCCTTGATTTACACCCTCTGAAGGATTTGTGCCATGAGATCACTCCTGGCTGCTGTTGTAACATGATCCTGCCCCAGCTCTTACAGCTCCTAAAAGCACACATAAATGGAAAATCTCATGACAGTGTCACCTACCTGACTGACTTCAGTCCTGAGCAGCAGTGTCTACATACAAAGAGCTTTAAGCCAGTGAAAAACCACATTATATCGATGGCTTTTGCTTCTCTGGATTAATTGTGTCCAGTGTGGATGTCTCCTGGATGCTTTTACATCTAGGTACTGACACAGTGTTGTGTGGAAGTGTTCAGTGCACAGTGTTTGAGAGCAGCATGGGCAATAGCACATGGAGCATTCGCCCTGGAGCTCATGGACCCGTTCAGCTGCCCTTGAATGACAAACTGATCCTCCAAGAGGAACAAATGGGAAGGCAGCCACCCAACTGAGACAGGCTGACCCTGCCCAGCATCCCTCTGCAGCCCATGGCTAAATACCACATGTTGTTGTAGAAGAAGGTTGCTTGTAGCAGCTTATGTTCTCATACAGAGGATAAAACTGCTCTGCCTGCTGAAAACGTCCTGGCAAGCATGAGCCTTGTGACCTCATGAGAAGGGACAGTGTTCCCTACAGCTGCTGTTTTCATTTGGGTGCTTAAATTCCAAATGAATGTAAACTACTGGAGGGGAGCAGAGAAGCTGGAGTTTGTCCAGGTAAATATTGGCATGTAATAATTGCAAGTGAGCTTGTGTTTGCTTCTCTGGGAACGGTTCACAGAATTCATGTACAGGCTTTGCCTCAGACCCAGCTTAAATGCAGCTGTCTCAGGGGAAATATGGAGGTTATTTAATAGTGCCCAGCAATGACACAAAACAACTTGGGGCAGGAGGAGAAGGCACCATATTAAATTAAAACTGCACAAAGCAAAATTTAGGGAGACAGAATGTAATTATCCAACTTGGACCCTGGCCAAGGCACTGATGCTAACACCTTTATTATTAAAAAAAAGAAAAAAAAGTCATGAGAGCCAGGAAAATCAAAAACAGACAAGACCTTGCTTTCAGTCTCTTTTCTGAAAGATGGCACCTCAAGTAGCACAGTGCCCATTAGCACTATGCCAGGGTATTGATTCAGTACCTACTAAGAAAGAAGAAGGCCACCCACTGAAGAACATGCATAATTAAAGCTGAAAAATGAGCTGATTCTCTGTGAAATACAGAGTTCTCATAGCAGTGTTTCCCCAGGAATACACCACCAGGGAAAAAAATAGTTTGCACTTCACCTCCAAGGAATTTTGTAAAGGTCAAGCACTAGAGCCAGCTGGATGCATTATTTAGTGACTTGATCATTTTATTACTGAATATTTAATTTGGTTTGTTTTTACAATCAACTATTTCTGCTCATGTTAGAAGGAGTTGTCACTAAATCCCATTTCTACTGTGGTAGACAGTGAGACAGAGGCAGCCAAAGGAAACAAATATAACCAGTTATCCCTGATATTCAACAGCTTCCAGCTCCTTTGGGTTCCTTTAGCAATTCCCACCTGCCAGTGATTTTCTCAGTGTTATTCTGGGAGATTGCAACAGAAATCAGTATCCTTATTGCTGCCCAGCAGTGCTCTGCAGAAGTACTCCAAATTACACTGTGAGGCCCTGAAGATACATCACCAAATACTTGCAGGGTTCCATGGGTTTATGGGAACAGGGAAAGGGAGAAAATGAGCTCAAGGCAGATGTGGTGGGAGCACAGTTCTGTATTTTCTGTGCAAACCAGAGACACACAGACTGGAAGTGACCCACACATTCACCACAGTTGTGATTGCAGCCATAGACTCAGATTCAATCTGGATTAGCCGTTTACCCTTTAGAGCCTGGGTGTCTTCCTAAAGGAAAATTCAGAGAGTTGCCCTTGATCAGAAGTTCCACAGTTGATTGTGAAATCATTTGAGATTTTAGGGTCTGTGTTGTACAGAAGTCCTTTTCAGGCTGAAATTTAGTAAACCTGTGTAAGATGGCTACTCAAATACATTCACCAGTCCATTGTGCCATTTTGCTGAATGGGTAGATCTGGAGTTTTAGGAAAACAGATGCAGGAGGTACAGATAGCCTACCTAAAGGTAGCACATTGACAGTTATTTCATGTTCAAAAATATGGACGTTATTGATCTCAATTCCTTGCATGTTTGTTTGGTTTGGTTTGGGGTTTTTTGCTGCTAGGATATTTCAACTTTCCTGGATGCATGCTAAATTATTTCTAAGATAGAAACTACAGAGCAGAGCCTGCCTTTTATGAATAAATGCTATTAAGCACATTATCTAGTTATGCTAAGTCTTCACAGGCAGCAGCTTCTACTGTATAGCTTTTCTGTATAATATGCCCTTCAGAGCCTGTGCATTTACCAATATGATTTTATGGGTATCTGTAGTAAGCTGGAACATTTTAGATTAATAAATTACATAGCAGCATTATTATGTGCAGGTTGTGTTTGCTCCACAGTTACAGCTGAGAATGACTTTCCACTGGAAAGCCAAAAAACACAGCTGCCTTTATATAATCAGAAAAGCTCTACCCACTTCTAGTAAGTAAAAAGTCATAGCAACACAGCACAGGAGAATAAGAGGCTCTGTCTTTGGGCCTCATCTTAAATGCAGAAGTCTACACTGAGTTTAAAAAAATTTTGGAATATAACAAATATAGCCAGAAAATACCACAATGTCTGAGGAGAAAATTCTGAAATTAAAAGTATTTTTTGCAAACATACATTTGCATGGGTCCTGCATGAGTAGGTCCTTAATACTATTAAGAACTCTTGTTTGAAAAACCACTGCATATCTTCAATATTTATGATTTATGATGGATGAAAGGTATTTCTCTCTACAGGACAAATTCTCAACTTTTGGCAGCTCTTATTTTGATCAGTGCTGAGCAGTTTTCAGATTCCTTACCTGTGGTGTCTGCACGAAAAGAAATATAAACTTTTAACCAATCTTCTTTACATACAGAGTCTTCCTTTGTTAATGAGTAGAAAAGGCTAGAATGCTTTTCTCTTAATCATACAGTAATTTTACTAATTCCAGCCTTCTTAGTGATCATACCACAAACCACAAAAAATTTCTTACAAGACAAAGGGAATACTGGCCTTCATTAAGATCCCAGGCACTACCCATTCTGAGGAAGGATCATTAAAAAAATGAGTGAATATGGTTGTAACCTTCTTGGCCAGTAGCACACAATTACTGCATGTGTATAAAAAGAAAAATAATGATCTGATTCTCTAGCATCACCATCAGTGCCAGAGGTATGGATGTACACAGTGAGTCAAGACCCATTTTACAAGTTCTCATTGCTCTGTTTGGAGCTTGGATGTGCAGGGGTCTCTCACAGCCCGTGACAAAAGGCAAGCATTGGTTCATAGCTTGAATTGGGATAACTCAGCTGGAGTTCCATCCAGTGGAGATTGTCTCCAGTCCTCCACAGTGCCTCTGCTGGGGAGCTGTTCTGGCACGCCCAGAGTGCAGGGAGCCACAGCTATCAGTGCTTCTCATCCCAGGCTGGCACATGAAGGGTTGACAGTCCCAAAACTGCCTTTCCCCATCTTAGCACCAAGCTCTGCTCCAGCAGGTTCCAGCAAACCCACCCACAGGGGACTGAGCTCTGAACCACAGCCAGCCACTCCTGCTGCAACATGGCATGGCCACTACATGGCCCCTGAACTACAGGAGCAGTGCTGTTATAAAACTCCTATGGAAAAAAGATAGTGATAAAAATAATACCCAACATTCACATATTGGGATTGCAGTAGAGGCTTCTTCAAGAATTTTTTTTTTAAGTTCTTTTGCAGAAGTACCCAATGCAAAAAGGTGATATTTTGTTGAAGAGGTACCATCTTGGAAAAGGAAATAGATGAGGGTTCAGCCACATTCACGCTTCTGAATGACTGGCTTGGCATCATGCTCTGTATTTAAAGTAGAGTAAAGGAGGATAGGAGGGATATTTGGGATGATGGTGTTTGTCTTCCCAAGTAACTGCTGGGTGTGATGGAGCACTGCCTCCCCAGGGATAGCTGATTACCTGCTTGACCATGGGAAGTGTTAAACTAATTCCATGTTCTTTCTTTCCTTGCTTGTGTGGCTTTTACTTTCCCTATTAAAGTGCCTGTATCTCAGTCCATGAGTTTTCCAGCTTTTACCTATCTGATTGTTTCCCCAGTCCCGCTATTCCAGAAGTGAGCAAGTGGCTGTGTGGGGCTTGGCTGCTGGCTGGGGTTAAACCAGGACAAGGTTACTCCCTACCCAAAGAACAGCCCTGATTCAGCTGAAAGTGTCACTTCCATAAAGAGGAAATACTAGCTTTTCTCTGAATCTTGGGATTTTGTTATTACTATTGATTTAATAATCACCTTTTCAGATACTGTGGTGACAAGAAAAAAATAACAAAGGGGTAGATAATAGGTAGTATCCAGCCCAGGATTTTATCTGATTTCCTTCAGTCTGTTGTAGAGTGATGCAGCAAGATAATAATACTGCCTCCAGTACAACCCACTGTAATAGGGTGGAAAGTCAGAGCCAGTAACCTTCTCATGGTAGCACTAGTAAGAACTCCAGTATTCACTAAAACAGGAAATCCCTCCTTCTCTTCTTTCTGCTATTTTGTATCTTTTAGTTATGAGCAAAAATGTGAAGGGCTTTGGTTATCTTATTTTCCCAAAAGGAATGATTCTATAGAAAACATCCATTACTGCTTATTCTTTAACTAGATGTTATTCCCAAGTGCTGTGTAATCATTAAGTGAGCTTTAATTTAACAAGTGTGCTGCTCTTAGCACATTTTCACTTATGTAGTAGTAAATTAACTATAACAGATTGTAACTGTTCTCCATCATTTAGCAATAAGTAAATCTTCCCATAAATATCTTTAAACCAAGGTACTTTATGGCACTCACTCACCACTTGTTCTTATTTCTCATCACAGCTTAAACAATATCCATTTCAAAGAAAAGATTATTTTTCATGCTGAGGTTCAAAATTTCAGTTCATTTGCTTTCTGGTTACTGGGAAGGAAACAGCAGCACCTGAGGTGTGTCTCACTTGGCCACCTCTGGGAGATGAGCAATGCTTTGAGAACAGGGATGGGAACACTTCAGTGGCCTAAGTGAATTCACTGGATCAATGAGGCATTGCTGCATTTCCACAGTGATTTCTTCCAGTGTCTCACAGTTTCACACTTTCACATCACAGGTTTTGCTGTGCTAGTAATCAGCAGCAAGTCTCTGAATGACGACAACGCTGAGGGCCAAATCCCAAAAACATAGTAACCAAACAAGAGCCTGATATTTAGAGGAGCTCTCACCTTTTTATCTGCAGCCTTCTCAGTTTGGATGTTAAGTCAAGCCTCTATGCTTGTGTCTAAAGGGGAAAAACTCCTTCTGAAAGATTGTCCTAAGGTGACACTTCTTCTCTCTGTCCCTATACAGGCAGGGAATGACCATGATTAATTAGAATAGCTACTTAAGTAATTTCTTGAGAACAATGATGATCTTTGACTTCAATTTTGCTTTCTCCAGGGCTTTGCCGTGGTCCTTTAGGATTGTGCACTTCAAAGGGAAAAAAAAATGGATCTGGCACTTACATTTATAGGCTAGGCTGACATTGTTGGTTTGCTGCCAAAGAGGCATATCAGAGAGGCACCAGCTGAGGGATCTCAGCCACTGAACCTTGGTGCTGGCCTTACAAGAAATCACTTCAATGGTGACATGGACTACCTCTGTCCTATTTGTCCTTAAAGTTACAGAAATGCCATCCCAAGTTAAGTTAAATCACAGCTTTCTCATGGAGGTACATGACCCTTCAGAATCAAACTGATGCCATCAGCTTGTTTCACATTTCACAGCCTCAAGCAAAGTCTTAGAGGATGAAAATTGTGCTTGTAAAAATCCTTCTCTATCCCTACTCTCTTATTGCCCCCTGCATATCATAAACCTCTTCACGGGACATTTTCCTTTCTCTGGGTTTCTATATTGTGGCTTTAGTGGGTTTTTTTGGTTTTGGGATGGTTTTTTGGTTTCTTTTTAAGGGCTAAAACAAACATGACATTAAAATACCTGTTATTCTTCCGACCTCAGGAAAAAAATGGGTCTGCATTTTAAAATAATGGAATTTTCATTTGAAATCTGTTTAACCATAATGGCCTCTTATCAGTATTCTCACTCAGAAATGTTCTTCCTGTTGTTCTTTGACACCTCTTTCAGTTCATGGGGATTTCAGTCTCTAGCAGAAACTAGCAGAGAATTAAATAGTTAAAAGAGGCTAGTGGAACTTGCGTTGCACAGGGGTGTTGCATTAATTATATTTCCAGTGAGTCCATATGTTCTTCTAAATATACAGAGTGATGGCATTAGATGGGTAATAATCAGTGATTTCTCTCAGTAGTTTTAGCTGAATTGTGAAATAGAATTGTTCCCTGGAAGCTTATTTTCACTTGGCAAAAGCAAATACATTCATTAGTCATGCAACTGCAAAAGCAAAACAGAACAGGAATTCATCCAGCATTTTCAACACTACCATTTTTTAACATGTAGAAGCTTATCTTTTCCTTTCTATGCATCATCAAAACAAAGTCTTTCTTTTGGAATTTGGGAGTTTTTTTCAGGGAGGATGTTTTGGAAGTGGCCCACTGTCACAAGAAAATTCAATAAATATTGCTATATTTAGAACCTGGATTTTTGTCTGGGCAATTTGTAACTACAACAGTAATGTGTCCACTCTTCTTAAGGATTTTGTCGATGCACGTTATTTAGATATTTATTATTTCATTTCTTATGCTATTCTGAAAAAAGAGAGAAGTATTTGTAGAGCATCTTTTTTTTTCAAATTGTCATGGTTTGAGCCTGGCACAGAGAGCCAGTGCCCCCCCATGAAATGTATACAAATGTATACATTTTTCATATGTAAACAGTACTCCTTAGAGTCCATAGAGAAAGGCATGTGTGAGCAAGTCTAACATCAGTTATTTTACTCCTGCATCTCCATATCATAACCTTGTTCTCAGTTTATGAGAGACCTCTGTTTGTCTTGACCCAGTATGGTCAACCCAAACTATGTCAGCAGAGGTTTGATCTGTGTTATGTTTATGTGGCTCTGCTTAAAGTTACAAAAGGGCAAGTTCTTTAGGACAAGCTTCTCTCAGTAGTGTTGTCTTACAATATTTTGTAGCTTGTCTTACAATATTTTGAGAGCATGTGTTCCCTCTCAGTCTTTTCACTGACAGCCATATGTCAGGGAGTGCTGCAAGCAGATAGCCCAGAGTCACTACAGGTGTCCTGCTGATAAGACTCTGTTATGACTCTGATTGTAAAAATATTTGGATTTTTCATCAGATATGTAATATTAAAAGCATGCTGGATAAATTATGAAAAGAAAAATGGAAAGTAGCTGGGTTGTTTAACACCTTAAATAAAAGGACAAAAAATAGGTGGATCAAAGAAGCCTAAAAAGCAAGTCTGTTTGCTCTTTTTTCATCAGATGTTGCTTGGATCCCGGGGGATTTTATTATCCAGATGGAAAGCACAGGGCTTGTTTATCAGTGCTGAGGCTTACGCTGAGATGACAGCCTGGTCTGCAGTCCCCTGGGATGTGTGGGCAGAGCCGTGAGCACAGCTGAGCTCACTGATGCCTCACCTTTGCCTGGGGTCCTTGGAAACCTGCGAGCACAAGTTCAAAACTTCACACTGAGTTTCCTCAGCCTTCACCGAGAACAGGGCCTTTGACTGCAAACCCCTTTTGCCAGCCTTTAATTCCTGTCTGCACCATGTGGCTGCTATCAGTTTACAAATAGAGAAAAATTAAAATTGGTTTATGAACTGTTATTATTATAACTGAGTTCTGCTATTAGCTAGGTCTAAATGCTTTTATATATTCCACACCTCTGTTGCCCTTTGAGATTTTTAACTGTTGTTTTCTTGTACATTAATAATTTCCTTGTATAATTGTTCCCAAGAGAATGAGCTGAAAGAATTATGAATTAATTTGCATCTTTTAATGCACTAATAAACTTTGCAAGTAGAAAATTTCACTCCATCCAGGTGGAAACCAATCACTTTAAATCAAAGCTTACTGAATTTCAAATAGGTTTTTTTTCAAGAAGTTGGAGAAGAACAGTGCTCTGCATGTTAAAAGTAATTAGAAAGCACAAGCAGCAATTTCAGACAAAGCCCTGGGTCACTTTTTTTGCTGCAGCATAGAGTTCACAGGCACTTAGGAAAACGAGTATTTGTTGTATTTAAACAAAATGAATAGCAATTTATTGGAGGTTGAGAGGTCTCAGGCTGTAAATGTAGACTTCACCCTTTCATTGAAAAATATTTTTAAACTGTTTTAGTGTTTTTTATTGTCTGATGTAAATAAATAATTCATGGTATAGCCTCTAAAACAGGGTTCAATAAAAAGAAATGTCCTTTTATGTACAATTTATTCAGATAGAATTTTGAGTGAACAAAATGTTCTATCTCATGTATTCATTTGTAGCCTAACAATGTCAGGTCCTTGTTCACCAAAGCACTCATCTTTATTTATCTCTGAGCACTTGAGGAACCAAAGCTCTTCTCCTGAGTAACTAAAGAAACAAGTTCTGGGCACCTACTCTGAGTTCAATACATGGGAGGGTTACTCACATAGTTACTGACAAGTTTAAGCTATTTACTGAACTGGTGATTTTACATCCAAGTTTATTTTACCAAGTTTATTTATTTGTATTGTAGCCTTGGTAAATCTGGGAATAGAAATGCATTCTCTGGCCCCCATTCTCCAAATGGGACGCAAAATATACAATCAATGGAGAAGACAGATTTGATATCAAGCTTCTGGGTTTTTTCTAGATAAAGTTAAGCATTAACATTTGACAGGGCAAAAGTCATTGGTTTAAATGGCTACAAACTGCAGAGGGCAGAATGAATCCCAGCTGGTCTGGGACACAAGGACAGTGCAGAAGGGGAAGGGACTGAGGAAGGACAGAGTGAAAGCAAGGATAAAACAGGACAGGTTTGGCAGGGGGCAGAAGAGTGGTGGAACTGTGACCAAGGGGAGGCCAAGGGAAAGTCACAAGAGGTGAGATAAGGCCAGGTGGGCACATGCTCTGAAAGGGAGTAAGAGAAAATGGGGTGCCAGGCCAAAAAGGGGTACTGCTAATAAGGCAGAGGGAGCTGTGCCTCTTCCCTGAGGGAGCAAATGCAGATTAGAGGCACAACTTCATCAGGATTATTGATATGGCCATAGAGAATTAAACCTACAAAAGAATGTTCAATACAATGTGGGTGATGTTTCCTCTCAGAAAATAAAAAACCAAAGTAATTTCTAAAACCATGGTCTAAATATGAATAATCAAAAAACTGAAGGCAGGAATTTTTCAGCAGATATGGATGTTTAGAGTTTTTATCCCCCTTAGGGCTTTGAAGAACATAAGCTTCTTTATCAACATAGCCTAATAGGATGCTCCTTTCTTTATCATGCCCAAGAAGGAAAACATTGTATTGACTGAAGAAACCCCCAACAGAACCTGTTTCTCCCACAAAGCTCCCAGGCATGCAGATTTCCACGCATTCTACCTGAAAGAGTTTTTTCTGTTCTAAGTTTGAACACACTTGTGTGTGCTCAGAGCACTGCTTGTCATGAAAAGTACTGACAACAGCAGAACACCCTAGCAGTATGAAAATACACATTTTAAACAGTTGCTCTTTTTATTATTTGAGATGTATTGTTTGATTTTTCAGTCTGATGCAGAGACTGCAAACAGATAGTTTGTTTTCCATTCTTACATGGTTTTGTATACAAATGTATATATAAATTATTTTTTAAAGTCTGTGGTAATTACAGGATATTTTTCTTGTGCACAAAATAGCATTTTTACACACAAAAACATCCAGCTATCCCTTAAATAGCCCAGAAGACACTATTTGACACCACAAGTGTCTGCCATGATGGGTTAATTTTATTTTAGCACCAGACAAAACATGTAAAATTCTTTATAGCAGGCAACCTTTCTCCAGTTCCAGACTGAAATTACTTTTGCTTAATGAAAGTCCTCAAAATATACAAGCTGCAGTACAAATTTCAGTGCAAGAATTTTTAAAACGAGCAAGGGGAAAACTTTACACCAGAAAGGAGGGAAGACACCTCAGAGCCAGCACAGTTCAGTCCCACTGAAATGAGGCTGCCGTCTATTGGAGATGTTTTGAGATCTGGCCAAATAATCCAAGACCCTGACAATTATCACACCTGTAGAAAATATGGATACTGCTTCACTCCTGGCACTGCTCTTGGTGCACAAATTCCTGCACAGAAGGACTTATTCTTCCATAGTCAAGTAATATTCTATTTAATGGCATTTTTTTCTTGCCAGGATTTAAGAAAGTCATCAGTACTGTCTCCCCAGATTCCCTCCCCACTGCAGTGTTTAATGATATCTAATCTAAAGTAAGAACATGGTGCCTAATGAATATTCATTTGTCATGGATACCAGGAACAGATTAAGTCCAACAGTCCCCTGTACTCTGCTGGGAGAGATATCTGGAGTGCTGGAGTCAGCACAGCCAGAAAACCTTCAAAATATTTTTGTTCAGAGCTAATTTGAAAACTTCAATGGCAAAGTTTACCCTAAGGAGAAATGGTGCTAAGCACAGATTTATTTCATTCCTGCTGATGAACACAGCCATGTGAATGACTGAGATGTTTTTTCTTGCAGGAGCGTGCCAGAGCTGCCAAGTTAAAAGCCTAAGCTTCAGAACTGACATTGACTCTATTTATTAGCACAACAATGGGCTTGCTGTGGCTCCCGTGGCATTCCAGGATTGCTGAGAGCTAAATGTAAGTGTGCTGTTGCTGTCCCAGTGCAGCTGGCTGGCAGGGCAGGGTGCTTGGCTGAACATACACCCCGTGTGTCTCCTGGAAGATTCCAGCATTACTTGGGATCCTCACTGTCAGGGCAAGGCAACACAATCCCTTCAGAAACTATTTCTCTCTGAAACTTTATTTGTTGAAAACACATGATGTTTGTCCTACAGGATTTGGGGGGCAGAGACTGGACAAGTCTCCTTTGGAGTCAGGCAGTCAGACCAGCTTTCCCCTTGGGCACTGCAGTTGGAGACCACATCCCTTAAGCCCTGGCATTTATGGGAATGTCACTGGTGGGAACTAGCAGGTGAAGAAGGGCTGCTCCTCACCTGGCTCCTGCCTGGAAGAGTGGAAGGGCTTGGAGCCTGACTTCACACTTCCCTCAGGATACTCAAGTCCCCTCATAATGGCATTTTCTGATCTTGCAGAATTTCTAATGAGAAGTTAATCCTCTAATACCAAACTCTATTTGACTTTCTCTAGAGAAATATAAGATTTCCAACACATGCAAACCATGTTGTTAGAAACATGGCCTATTGAAAAAAAAAAAAGTAAGAAATTTTTAAATACAAGTAAAAATTTTCAGTACAAGTTTTCCTGTTTATACTTTTGGTTACTGAGGAATTGTTCAGCTGTTTTCAAAAAACAGTATCTTCATGAGGTTTCTTTTTTTATTACTGTTATTTTTGTAGCTTTGAACATAGCTTTTTTTTACAACTGTTTACTGTTTTTCAAATACCTCTTATTGGTGCATATCAGTCCTAAAAAAGCCAAAAGTGCTTCAGATACTTCAGGAATCATCAATACTTTGTAGAGACTCACAGAATAGCTGAGGTTGGCAGGGACCTCTGGAGATGATCTAGGCCAAGCCTCCTGCATAAGCAGGTTGCTCAGGACTGTGTCCAGTCAGCTTTTGAAAATCTCCATAGAAGGATTTCACAATGCTTTGAGCAATCCATCCCACTGTTCAACCACCCTTGAAGTAAAAAAGAAAAAAAATCTCTAAAAAATTCTTACTTTAAAAAAACCTGTCTCACATTTCAGTTTATGTCCATTGGCTATTATTACCAGAAATCAGTGAGAGTCTGGCTCCTTTGCTCCCTGCCATCAGCTATTACACACACTGATAAAGTGCCCTAAGCCCTCTCTTCTGTCCTTGGCAGCCAGCGGCCCCTGGGGACGCTCTCTGGTGTGCCTGCATCCTTCTGCTCTCCAGCTGCACAGCTCCAGCCTGTGCTGGTGTTTGTGCTCCTGCCCAGGTGCAGGGCTCTGCACTCCCCTTTGCTGAGGTGCACGACATTCCTGTTTGCCCAATTCTCTGGCAGCTCTTCCCCCTGGATGGCAGCACAACCAGCCGGTGCAGTGTTGAAGTGAAGGAAGACGACCCACCTTTGTTGGTCAGCATCGACTTCGGTTTATTGATCAAATTAGACACCTTTTATAACAGTGCTAATTCACTTCATGCATATTGCAAAATCTGAGCTTCCGACAGGCTGTAGAAAAAACTTCAACCCCTCCTTTTGTTTACAATACCAAGATTTGTGTTCTCAAAACTTACTTTTACTTTCCCAAAACAGCCAAAGATAGAATATTTACCTGTTATGAGAAAACTGTCTGAGAACCCTGAAAACCTAGTTGTTTACAGAAACAGGCTGTGAGAATTTGCTCCTCACAGCTGCCTTTTAAGCCATTTCTGAAAAAATCTCCAACAGTGCAGCACCTACCCTTCAAGTCCTGTGCCACTGCAGCCCTGAGGGCAGCTCTGTGCCCCCGCCAGGCTGTGAACAGAGGCGCTGAGCAGCACCAGAGCCGGGGCTGGATGCACAGAGTGTTTGGGCACAACCCCAGGGAGGAGCAGGGCTCTGGAACTCCAAAGCTAGCAATGTGCCCTGGTGGCCAAGGAGGCCAATGGCATCCTGGCCTGCATTAGGAATGGTGTGGCCAGAAGGAGCAGGGAGGTCATTCTGCCCCTCTACTCAGTGCTGGTGAGGTCACATCTTGAGTGCTGTGTCCAGCTCTGGGCCCTTAGTTTGGGAAGGATGCTGAGAGCCTTGAGCACATCCAGAGGAGGCAACGAGGCTGGTGAGGGGCTGGGAACACAAGCCCTGTGAGGAACGTTTGAAGGAGCTGGGCGTGTTGCCTGGAGAAGAGGAGGCCTAGAGGTGACCTTATTGCTCTCTGCAGCTCCCTGAAGGGAGGCTGCAGACAGGTGTGGGTGAGCAGACTGGTGGGGGTGCTGTCACTGGCAGCACTGACAGAACCAGAGGACACAGTCTCAAGCTATGTCAGGGAAGGAATAAGTTGGATATTGGGGAAAAACTTTTTCACTGAAAGAATAATAAAGTACTGGGATGCTCTTCCCAGGGAGGTGGTAGAATCACCATTTCTGGATGTGTTTATAAAAAGACTGGCCATGGCACTTGGTGCCATAGTCTATCTGAGGTGTTAGGGCATAGGTTGGACTCGATGATCTTAGAGGTCTCTTCCACCCTCATTAATCATTCTGTGATGGGAGCGTTTGCCTCCCCTCCAGGCCTCTCCTCCTGCTGTTACCCTGCTCTTGTCACAGTTTGGCAGTTCTGCAGCATCACGGGGGACACAGGGACCAAAGTCCTGTCCCAGAGAGAGGAACAGGGACACCCCAGGCAGGATCCAAGCAGCTGCTTCCAAGTGAGAAACCCCCAGGACTCAGGGGCTGCTGCTGCCCCGCTCACACAGGGATTTGGCCAGCTGGAGCACTTACAGGTCTTCACCATCGAGGAGCAAAGGAAATTCTGTGAGAAGGCTTCTACAGCTGAGTTAGCTGCAGGGTGGGCCCTGAGTAGACTTGGGTCGCTTCTGACGAAATTATCTATTTAAGAAACAGTTTGGGGAAAAGCTGGGATGAGTATCTTATTTGAAAGTCTCGGGAGAGTTCTTTACATGATTATATGCTGTAGTAAAAGAGGTAAGTTTGATTCCTTGCATAAATTATTACTATTAATAACTTAATTATAAATTTAAATATTAATTATTATAATGAATCCTTTAGTACCTAACAATTATAGAGTGTTACAAACTCTGAAATAAGCACTCCAAGTCTCTAAATAAACAACACATTCATGGCCTGAAACTGACTTTTTTTTCTTGTGTTGTAGGACACCTCAATACAATGGACACCAAAGCTCTGGATTTTCACTTACTTCAACAGAAAGCAAACAAGTGTCAGAGTAAGAATCAGACCTCAAACCCTGCTATGGCCTCCTCTGATGGAATTTCCACCTTTCTGTTATGTATTCTTCTGCTTCATTCTTCTAAATTCAAATTCTTCCTCATGATCTTAGATGCTGGTGCACTTTGATATCTCTTCCATATCTAATCTCTCTTATCCTGACTTTCATTTTATGAACTAGCAGGTAACTATTTCCTTTCTTATAGTTTAAACAAGGAGACTCTGAGATACAGAAAGGCTAATCTCACAATTCTCAAAAGTGTATCTGTAACTCTCATTATGTTTCTAGACTTAATTCTATATTCAACACATCTTTTTTATTATATTTGTCTTTGATCCTGCCTCAAGACCCTTCACAGTCTGTTTTACTTGGCAGTGAAGAACCATGGCCATATGTAGTGTTAAGGTTGAAACTACACAGCTGTGGTTGGAGAGTGGAGATAGAAAGGGGCTTCCCAAGCAAAATCTGATATCAGTTTGACGATTTGCTAGTCCAGGGAAGTGCTACTCTGTCCTTCCTAAGGCTCAGTACAGGATTCAACTTGGAAAAAATCTCAGAGCTCCATTTGGAGTGAGGCTGGAAGGAAGGTCCCAGTAGAGAGAGATGGCTCAGCCCAGAACGGAACATTTAGCCTGGGAAGGACTATGGAGCACCTCTGCAGGGCCGGGATTAGAGCGGGCAGCGCCCATTTTTGTAATTTATATACACAACGCTGCTTTTTGTGCTCATCCAGCAAGTGAGCACCAGCTTTAGAGCACGCACTGTACCCACAAGGAAGAGAGCTGTAACTGCAAAGCGGTTACAGAGGGGAGTGCTGTGCTGTAAGGGCAGGAACCGCAAAGCTCCTGAGCTCTGACACGCTGGGAAGGACGAGACTGAACCGCACAGGCGGCACATGCCGGGAGCGGGCTGCAGGCACGGTCAGGGTGCCGGCAGTGCTCCCTTAGCACTCATGGCAGCCCCGAAACCGCTCCGGCGGCACCGCTCCAGGGCGGCATTGCCCCCTCACGCACCCCCGGCCCCGCCCCGCGCGCGCCCCCTGCCGGCGCACCGCCCGCGCGCTTCCAGAACCATCGCTGCCCCGGCTAAAGATGGCGGCCGCGCGTGCGTCACCGCCCCGTCGGCCAATGGCGGCCACCGGCTCGGGGTCACGTGGCGGGAGCGAGCCAGTCGCCGGCGGGGCGGTTTGGCGTCACTTCCGCTGCCGGGGGCCGGGCCTGGTGCGGCGGCGGAGCGGGGCCGAGCGCGCAGGAAGCGGCGGGACCGCGCCGGGCCGGGGCAGGTGCGGGGCCTGTGGGGGCCGGGGCGGGACCGGGCGGGGGCAGCGCAAAGCCGGAGAGGGCCCGGACTGAGTCGGGCGCGGGCGCCGCCCTGCCGGGGCTGGGAGGGGTTTGTGCGCGCTGTGGTGCGGCAGTGACTCCCCGGCGCTACGTTACGCTACTGCCAGTTAATGTGTGGGAGTGTTGTTCTGGTCTTAACTCTTGGCTCTCCGCCCTCCTTGCTCTTGGTAAAACACTTGAAGTTGCCTTGCTCTAAATGCCCATTCCCTAAACGTAAAGGTAAAATCTCCGAGTTGGCCCTGTCAGTTCCCGCAGGCCGTGCCATCCCTGCGTTGGGTGGCACAGTCGGGACGTACCTCGTGTAACTTCCCGTTGCAAACGCGGCATTTCATAACTGCTGCAGAGCCAAGGGACCTTCCAGCAGCAGCATTGTTGTATGCTCTGTCACTCCTCTGTGATTCATGCGGGCTGCCCAGTGCTCTGCGTGCTTGTTTCTCACCCGTGGTTAAACCTGCCGTTCTTTAGAATACTTTTAGCTCATGCTGAGCACTGCACCCATAAGGTATGACCGGTCATTTGAAAAAAGGCACTGGTAGTTGGGGTATTCCGTGATATCACAGATTGTGTGTGATTGTAATTAAAGGACGTTAACGTGACTCCAAGACGGTACTACTCCAAGGGTATTTTATATGATGTGCACTATCTGTGGCAGTGAGCTGGCATTTTTCATGTTCCCAGTGGGACACACAGGCTGGTTCTGCTGGTGCTGTGAGTTACCCGTGGGTGGTGTCACTGTGTTCTGGTCAGAATTGCTTAGGATGATCTGAAGCTGTGTTCTGGGCTGTGACCTTGACTGAATGCTGTGCCCACAAAGCTAACTGATTCTTTAAAGGACAGCTTAAAATCTCTCTCTGACTGTATTCCACCATACATCTTGCGCTGTTTTTATACTTCTGTGGGGTTCTAAGTAAATTTGGAGGGCAGAGCAGTCAAGCAGTGTTGTGTCTCGAAATGAAGGTTAGTTGCCAAAGTAACTCGAACATAGTACATAAAGGGTCTTAGTTTAATTTATGCAAATGAAAAGTGGAATGTGATCCTGTTTTTGAGTTAATTGTGAGAAAGAAGTCTCTGATTAAAGACTTATACAGGTATAAATACAGGTAAAACAAAATTAAACTGTGTATTTAAGAAGATTTTACCCCCTATTACAGTACTTCCGTGATAATGCTGCTTTTACTATAGATAATCTATGGTTGGTTGGTTTTTATTATTTCTGTGGTAGTTGAGAGTAAGTAGTTCGTGTATCCTGTCTGAAAACCATGTAACAAAACAGCAAAACACTTTTTCTTGTGCATTTGCAGGAGCACAGTGTGTTAGGTTATCTCAGCAACCATGCTGGCTGCCAGGCTGGTGTGCCTGAGGGCACTGCCATGCCAGAGCATCCGCCCCACCATCACTCAGGCTTCCCCAGCCTTGAGGAGCTCCAGCATAAAGGCATACAGGCTGTGGCAGCCTAGCCAGGTAAGGTACCTCTCCTTCTCATGGCCCTGACTGCACATGTTTTAAAGGGTTCAGTGTATTGCTAAAAGAATCACTTTGCATGGAGTACCTGATGTGAATGGGCATGAGCCTTCTGCTTGTTTGAGGCACCTGCTCTAATTTACTGAAGGCAAAATGTTCTTCAGTCTAAACACAGGGGTTTTGGAGCAGAATAAGTGAACTCTTCTGTTTCAATTACTGACTTGTGTCTTGAAATTAATGGGCAAAAGAGATAGTTAGGGATGGACAGGCCTTACTAGGTAAGGTGGGAAGAACAGAAATTCTTGTCCTGCCTGTTCCCAAGTTAGAATCTTAAATGTGACATTAAATTAAACACTTTCTTTTCAATTATTTTAGTCCCAATATGTGTTCAGAGCTGTATTGTACGTTAGAGCAATTTCTGAGCTACAGTAGGACAGTCACAGATCTAAGCAGCATTTTTAAAAACCACACTGTCATTATCCTGAGACACTGTTTGTCCTTCTCTGAGAGAGGGTGTCTCAGACCTGCAGCTCACAGCTCTTGGGGGCTGCTGTTGGTCTTGTGCCATCTTGATGAAAGTGCTAGGGGAAAATTCTTCACCTCTTTTGTATTTTTCTCTTAAGCATTCTAAGTTTGTAGGTACGTGGTGGGCTTTTTTGTTTGTGAGCTTTCCAGCATTGGCCTGGATTTCATTAGCTGCCAAACACAACCAAACTGAAGGGCTCTGGTCAAACCCTTGAATTGCAGTGCTCTAATGCCTGATGAGAGTAATGCTTGTAGGTTTTCTGTTTTAGTGCTGAAACAAACTCACAGCTTGATATGAGTCCTTGACTACTCAGATGCAATTTTAATTTAAAAATTCCTGTAAAAATGGTAGGAAAACATAAGGTTGTTTTTGAATTTATTATGAGTATATTCTCTGTTGCTCCTGCCACTCACTAAGACTTGGAGCTTGTTGACCTTAAAAATTTTGAGTTTCTAGGCCTTCATTCAAGGTTTGTTCTATAAATCAAGGTTAGACTTGAAAGCAAGAAATCTGTGCTGCTTTTCCAGCTTTAGTGTTTCTAAAATAGCAGGAAAGTATTGTGCAGATTTTTTTTTTAGATTGAAGTGTTTGCATGAAGAGTGTTTTAGCATAGAGAGCAAAAGGCTTTTTTACAAAACAAAAAAGCAATGATTATGTTTTTATATTTAACAGAGAGGCTTGTGGTGCTGTGTAGTACAGTGGGACTAAAGTAGAAGAAATGCAGTCTGAATATTCTAGCATCTGGAATTCACTGCATTGGTTCTGCATTTCTAGAATATGTCAATGTTTTTCACAGAGGTTCCTAAACTTTAATGTTCACTTGTTTTCCTTGGGCACAGTTGCTTTGTATGTATGAAGGTAAACACAGATTAATAAGAGATCAATTAACAATTTTAAGTGTAGCAAGTAACTTGGTAAGACTATCTTCTATTTTGTTTCATTAAATATTTCTTATGTTATTTCTGAATTTAACAGAGTTATGCCACCAGAGCAAGAATGGGCTCAAGGCGTGGAAAACTTGGCCAGGATGTGAAAGATGCAGCATTTGAGCCATCTGCAGAAGCTGCACTTAAAGGTAAAGGAGCTCTGCTTTAAATACTGAGAATCTTTCAACATGAACTTAAAACTTCCTCAAAGGAATATGTTTTTCACTACTGAAACAGGTAGTGAACTGACTTGAAATGCAGTGAAGCTTTTAGAAGAAGGGGTAAAGTGGAGCAGCTATTGCAGATAGATCAAAATTCACATGAGGATGTTGTTAACTGTCCAAGAAAAGCATTAATGAGAGTGTGTGTTTGTATTTCTTTGCCCAGCTGATCGCCTGGGGAAGTTCATTGTGGCTGGAGGGGCTGCTGTTGGCCTGGGAGCCCTGTGCTACTATGGAATGGGCTTGTCCAGTGAGACTGGGGCTATCGAAAGGGCTGCGTAAGTAACGTGCTTTATTTCCCTCTCCAGGGCAGCAAACCTCCTCTGTAGCTGCTGTCACCCAGTGCACTCTCAGGCTTTTCTATGCTCTGAAGAGTAAACCCCCACCTGTGTCTCTGCAGGTTTTTAAAGCAAAGTTAGAATTATTCAGCCTTAAACGGATAGTAGTTACCTGAGTGAGTTTGTTTTGCTAAATCTAATGTGAAGAGTGTATAAACTTGTCTTATGAGGTGTGCTCCAGATAACTTAGGGAGTGTGGTCTTCTGAAAAGCATTGCTAAGACCAGTTTCCCTGCTATTCTTATGAGACTGTTCATGCAACTTTAATAGAGTTGTTAAAAAAGTCTCCATTAAACACAGTATCTTGCCATAAGCTTTTATATAATAAGCATATTCTTAAAACTTAAGTGAATTGCTTCTTGGTCAGAAAAACCCCTGGCTAATGGCAAAACTGTATAGTTACCACTTGCAAGATGGGTAGTAATAAGCATGGGCTTGGGAGAAGTGTGTTGGGGATATTTTGCTTTATTTTGCAGTTGGAAATGGCAGTCAGCGTTTATAATGAACGTGTGCCATTTGTGTCTATGAGAAGCTTGTTATAGATCTATGTCTAGTTTTTTTCTGCACAAGTCTTGATTAACAGGTCAAAAGAGTGAAATGGGAAAAAATATGTGCACTGTGTTCAAATTTAGTGTTAGCAGGGAAAGTTTTCTTTCTGTAGTGTGAGCAAATGATACTGCAGAAACTCACTCATGTCCAGGTCTGTTGCTATTGTTAGAGCCCTCATAATGACGTTTCTGTCCTGTGGTGTCAGATAACCATGTGCACTATGACTCAGCAATCTGGGAGCTGCTCAGCAGGCTGAGCAGTGCCAGTACACATTCTGTAGACCTTTTACCTGAAACCAGTTTGTTATATACACATCCCCCTCTTTTATTTTTTCTGTGGTTAAAAGCATTCATTACTCTGTTTTCTGTGCACGCTTCCTGCTTAGGATTGAATTATAGTTAGTATTATTTGTAATTTTCAGTGTTTCTACTGAGTTAATATTAGATTAAATCAGCAAGACTGACAAGTTCAGCCCCACTGTAAAGTAAACTCATGGCAGAAGTTGCTAGACCTCATCATTATAATGAAACCTCCTTTATATCCATGGCTATGAATGCACTTAACAGCTTGGTTGTGTTTTTAGCTGCTCTCTGTTGTGAACCTGCTAACTGCACAGCTCTGTGTGGCTGCTTCCTTTGCAGTATTTGGCCACAGTATGTGAAGGACAGGATTCACGCCACGTACATGTACTTTGCGGGCAGCATTGGCATGACAGCTCTGTCTGCTGTAGCAGTGAGCAGAACTCCTGCAATCATGAACCTCATGACAAAGGGCTCCTGGCTGGTAAGCTTTGTTATAAAAATAAAAGTATTTGGTGAGGAATGCCACCAAATGATGGTTGATATCAAAAAATCCAGGAAATGTAACTACTTGGTGGAAAGTAAGGGAAAACTTAACCGACATTAGTGTCCTTATCCATAGACTAATCAGGTATCCTGATGATACTTTATGATGTAAGATTTGGTGATTGTAGTCACATTCTGACATGTGTTTTGTATACTGATAGTTTGCCAAAGATAAATTACATGAGTGAAAACCACTATACTACCCTAACTAGCTGTATATGTGCGAGTAAGAACCTCTTAGAAATAGCTACCTAAAGTAGCTAATGGCACAGTTTCTATTGCTGTCTGTAAATAGAGACTGAGGTCCCTGTGCATTCTTACTCTGCCCTGTGGCACTTTTAAAGCTGTCTGTGTTTGCCAAGGCTGAAACAATATGGTAGGCTTAGTATGTATTCAGTGTGTTACGTGGAGTGAAACAGTAACAGTTAAATGTCAACACCTACATAAGTTAGGGAGGTGAATTTGATAAAGCATCATTGGTGATGAAAGTTGTACACTTCTGACCAGTTTGGTAGATGTTGAATGATTCTGCTTGGAATCATGAGTAAGAAGAGGCACCAAGGTTAAAACATCATTGGTAGCAAAAGCCAGTAAATTAGTTGGTTTTAGATAGGGAAATGTACAAGAAAAGAAGGAAGGCTAACACATTTCAGGTACCTTCATGAGTGTGAGGGGCAGAACCATGGATTTTCCCTTTCTTACTTTACACAGGCAAGAGAGTTGCCAACTTCATTGTTAAATTTGGGTTTCTGGAAAACTGAGTGAAATAAATGAAAATAATTGCAAGCTAAGATCTGCAAAGATTTGACTGTAACCTTTTAGGAGTAGAATCGATGAATATTCCCTCCAGTTGTGAATTAGGTTGCTGTTTTCAGAATCAGTGTTGCCTTTTAGACTAGGAGATTAGAACAGAGACCATATGTCCATATGCTAACTTGAGCTCTGTAATGCTGTTTCTTCAGGCAATTGGTGCAACTTTTGCAGCCATGATTGGTGCTGGAATGTTGGTCAGGACCATATCCTATGAAAATAATCTCGTAGCTAAACATGCAGCGTGGATGCTGCATTCAGGTATGTGGTTTCAGTGTTTGTTGTAGAGATGTCTGTGCTTCAGTGTGACCAAATGCTTACTTTAATAAAATTCTGGCTTTAAAGTAAATTTTTATATACTGCTGTAGGGGAGTCAAGGTTTTTCAGAGATCAGAGACAATTCCTGAATGTCAGGGAAAGATGTCTTAAGTGTCCTTAACAGAATTCTAGTTTTTCCATAGTCTTCTAAAAGTCATGCTCAAGTTAAACTAGGTTAAACTTAAAGTACAAACACTCCACACTGAAAATGGAACTAGATGGTTTCATGGCTACTTTGGTTTTGTCACTGCTTTCTAACACTACCACTTCTCTGAGTGCTCTTGCCTACAGTAACCATTCTTGGAGGCATTTGAAACCTGACTTTAAAAAAAAAAGATTTTAGTATTAGTTTACTTTTGATCTGTACTCATGAGATCTGTACCTAATGAGATATTAATGGGCTAGATACTAGATACACATTTCCTACAAGCCTCTAGCAAAAAAATCTGACTTACTTGCCTAATTGTTGTATCAGAAATCTGTCCTACTTTTAAGTGTTGCATGCTCCTAATGTTATTATGTAGTTGATAAGTCCCTGCTAAATATCTCTTCTTACCAGTTGTTATGAACCGATCAGTATGTTGACTTTCATTAGTCTTTCTTCCCCAATGCGAGGTTCCTGAAGTGTTCTAGTGCTAAATAAAAGTTCATAATGGAGTTTAAGGTTGCCAATTTATTGTGCTTTCTTCTAGATAAGAGCACAATGAAGTGCATTGGTGTTTTGTAGTGTGTATTACTTGGAGTCATGCCATCTGGCTGGAGATGAAAATCAAGTGGGTTTGGCGTGTGGTGTTCCAAGCGTTACATGTGTTCTGTTTTGCTTTGCCTAGGTGTCATGGGTGCAGTGGTTGCTCCTCTGGCCTTCCTTGGTGGTCCTCTGCTCATCAGAGCTGCCTGGTACACTGCTGGAATTGTTGGGGGGCTCTCAACTGTGGCCATATGTGCTCCAAGTGAAAAATTCCTGAACATGGGAGCACCCCTTGGCATAGGCTTAGGTTTTGTTATTGCTTCTTCTATCGGTAAGATACTGTTTCAATTCTTTCATGTAAAGTGGTTTATGAACTTAAGCTTCTGTGGTGCAGCTCACAGTTGCAGGCTGGTCTGCTCAGTGTAGATTTGCCTTAACTATAGTCCTTGCAACTCCAAAACAGCAGAAAATGTTCTGTCATATTTGTTCTTGAAAAGGA
Organism: Zonotrichia albicollis; assembly: GCF_047830755.1. Classification (NCBI taxonomy): domain Eukaryota; kingdom Metazoa; phylum Chordata; class Aves; order Passeriformes; family Passerellidae; genus Zonotrichia; species Zonotrichia albicollis. Next base: position 24,884,121 of record NC_133825.1, on the reverse strand, counting down.
ACATGAAGTTGTGGTTCTGGCAGATGTTAATCTGGCAAACAACTGATAGGGGTGCCTTATGTTTTAGATACTGCCAGTGAGTAGAGAAGGCAGTAAATGTGATCTTAGTTCTCAAGCCACTTGTTTTCCTTCATGTGTTTTAGTCATTGTTGTAGTCATAGGTACTTTCACCTGAACAAAAACGCACACAGTTCCCTGGGGTGTTCAAAATGAACAGGTCGGGTTGTGTATGTGACATCTTCAGTGTGCATGCTAAAGCTCTTGCGTGCTAAAGCTAAACACACACCACAAACTGAGAATTGAATTGAATGCTTACTGGACAATGTGTGCTCCAGTGAGTGGAGTTGGAGCTAACCCAGAGCAGCAGGCAATGATGTTTACCACCTCTGTCCCTGGCTCTGCAGGATCCATGTTCCTGCCTCCCACCTCTGCCTTTGGCGCCGGGCTGTACTCGGTGGCGGTCTATGGCGGGCTGGTGCTGTTCAGCATGTTCCTGCTCTATGACACACAGCTGGTGATCAAACGGGCCGAGACTCTGCCCTTCTACGGTGTCGTCAGATACGACCCCATCAACGCGTAAGTGTTCTCTGCTACCACAGCTGCTCTGGGCCTGGGTAAGAGTTTGCCTCAAGTTACATTGAAGCATGCTTTGAAAATAGCCTTTTAAAAGTGTATTGCTGTTCAATGTGAAGTATCACAGAGTTTGAAAACAACGGTGACAAAATAGCTGCTGAAGTTAAAACTGAAATCATTGTGAGAAACAGAATTGAGCGTGTGATGTCACATGCCTCCAGCAATGCATTCTAAAATGTATTTTGGTTTTCTAAAGCATTGCTGGCAGAATTTATACCTGCTTTCTGAAAATAACTGTCAGTATCAGTTGAGAGGAAAAAAAGTTAATCTTCCCGTAGTCATTTAATATTTATTAGTCTTTGTCACTAAATAGAAAAGCTGCAGTGGTGTCATAGGGAAGGAAGGATTGACTCTTCAGTAAAGACCAAGTCTGACTAACAAGTAACTTTCTTGTAAATGTCTGTCTGATCCTAGGTGAATTCTTACTTCCTTTGGTTCTGTTTTATTCTAATTAAAGCAGAGTAATACTGATCTTCTTGAAAATTCTTGGAGATAAGCAGATTAAAGTTCAATATAAAAGCAGAGGCTCCTGTATGAGAGTAGGATACTGTCTGTTAGGATTTCTGTAAATAGTTCTTGCTGGCAGAGATGGTAGAACAAAACACAGGTGTTCTTTGACATACAAAGCACTGAGGGCAGTCATAGCTGGGTTTTGTAAAGATAGTTCATGCAGGCTCCTAAAATTAAGTATAATGGTGGGAAACAGCAAATAATTCTGTGTCTGTTCAACAGCAGTAACTGTAATTTCTTGTTTCCTAGATGCCTGGGTATCTACACTGATACACTGAACATCTTCATTCGGGTGGCCACCATGCTTGCAGGTGGTGGAACTGGCAGGAAAAAGTAAACAGAGACTCAACTTTGCAACTGTCGGACAGACTACCTAGTGCACATATTAAATAAACATTCATGATTAAAGCAGTAATGCTCCAAGTGAGAATTTTAAAGCATTTCAGCATATTGGTTCAGTGCAATGTGATTCAGTCTTAGTTTTTCTTCAAACACTTTCCAGCTCTGTTTAAAATAGTCTGAACTGCTTCTTCTAATTGTACATTATTTTGGGAAAGTAAATTATTTTTAATATATATGAATAAAATAGTCCTACCTGCTTTTAAGGGGTTTGACGGCAGTTCAACTCTTACTTTCACTTATTTTTTTTTTTAAACTGTTGTTGCATAGTAAAGAAAGTAATTTTTGAACTGGTATCCCATAGGCAGATAGGAGTACAAGCTACTTCATGAAGTGCTGCTTAGATGCATCAATTTTCTGTTAAGGTTCATAAATTTTATTTTAGTGGCATCTTCAGAAGAAGTGAATAAATTGTGTATGGCCCTAAATGCAATCATGACTTTGATCTGGGCAGAAATATCAGAAAAAATTAAGCAGGATTTCACAGGTTAGATGACCAAAAAGTGTAAAGGAGACAGGATATGGGAACTATGCAGCATTTGTCCCATATGAACTTCAGTCTCCTTCTGGAGTACACATGAGAATTCCTTGCTTTAATGTTGACTGGCTATAATAGCTAGCTTATTTTGATACTAGATTTATAAAACTGTCGAATGGCAATATAGCTGTGTCTTTCTTCTGGTGGCTGAATTCCTGTACTGCAGATGAAGTCTGTCCAGAAGAGCTCCCACTGGTCATCTCTTGGAAGTTTGTACAATTGGCACAGAAACTGGGAATTCAGGATGGCATGCTGTAAACCCCAGGATCATAAATTGGTCCTACTATTGTGTGCATTATTAGTCTGTTTACCTCTTTTCCAAATTGATCTGTTAAATGTGGTCTAAAAGAAATGTTCCCTAACAGTAAAATTGATTTAACAGTAAGAAATTTATACTTTCCATACTCTTTTGCTGTATGTTAGAATAAAAGGGGAGTTCTTGGGCCATGAAAATTTTGACCTAATGTCAGCAGGTCTTATTTTCAGTTTCTGGCAAATATGTTATGTTTATGTATTGATCTATGAACAATAAAATTCTAGCCTCACAAGTTGACTACTCTTACTTTTCCCCATGTTAATAGAAATATTTTAGTACCTCTGCACAAACAGCTTGGTGAAGAGTACTATAAATATTTTTTTGTTACAGTTACAATTTCCTTTTTAAGAGAGTACATATTCCTCTAAAAAAATCTGCAAAGATGCTTCTCAATTTTCACTGGCTAGCACCTTTTTGGGGGTGTTTCCCAGTTGGAGGACACTGGCTACACTTGAAGAAGTTCTGTTGGTGTAACCTGTTGGCCACTTATTGCAGCCAGTGCTACTTTTATGTTTGTCACACACTGTAGTATTTTTTGATTCTTCAAACAGAGGGAAGAAAGCATGGATTGTGAAGAACCTTGTTGCAGCTCCTTTGTACCCAAAGATTATAAGGTACAATTTAGTTCCTGGCACTATTACAGCTGGAGGGACATCTGTAGTTCTTAGAAGGAAGAATTCTTTGGATCATGTCAGTTTTAAGTAGACTGTTCAGGGAGTTTTATCTTTTTAAGCAATTTGATACCCTTAATTTCTTCTTTTACTGTAGCCAAAAACAGCACTGTGCTTGTTCTCAAAATCTGAAATGTACAGGGAGCTGTCTTAATGTTCAGACATTCGTGCTTGTTGCAAAAGAAAACTCAGGCAAAAGAACCCTTTGGTCTAGATTCTGAGGCTGAAGTTTCAGAGCTTGACTATAACCCAAGGGAGGGATTCTGGTCTGTTTAGAATGGTGAGGTGTAGAAACCAACACACTGCTTACAGGAGGTGTTTGCATGAAAATGAGCCCAAGAGAAATAAATAACCTTTTGGGAAATAGTGCCTGAAGAAACATGAGCATCACTTGTGCTCAGTCTTGTGGAAAGGTGTGACTTGGCTTCTGTGGATGACATTACAGCACTAGCAGTATTTTCCTAGTGTTTGTCTCCAAAAGAAGAAAAAGAAAATTTGTTTTTCCTTTACATTTGAAGTCTTAAGTCAAAAAGTAAGATACAGACAGCTCTGTAAATTAGGTAAATTAAGACAGCTCTGATGTGATGGGAGATGGAAATCTAAAGCCAGGACTACTGTCAGTGACTCCTGGCAGACCTACTTAGGATCATGAGACTCCGGGGAATTTTTTTTTGCAGGTCAGGTGTCATTCATCAATACGTAAATTGAGTTTGCCTAAAAATTCCACACCTGTGTGCCAGAGGACATTACAAACGTAAATACTGTGTTTAGTCCACAATTTAAATTCTGATCTTTTCTACTGGTTATAAATTGTTTCTATGGATTTTCATGATGTTTCAAGTAATTCTCCTTTTAGATTATGATCTAAATTATCATCTCTATAATATTTAATAATTTACTTCAATTTAATCAATATTATAAAGTAAGAAAGTGTTCTTCAGCGTCACCTAGTATAATTAAGGAGGCCAAGTTCAACTGACTCATATTTTAAGTCTGCATAGCAGAATGCAACATGAAATTTAGATCTCACCTGATGAAATTGTTGAATGTAATTAGCTTTGCAACTTTCATCCAGCTTGCCCCACCTCTAATGCTGCTAAAAACTGTCAGATAAAACCTTCATAAAACCTTTATAATGTTTCGCTTGTAACACAGCAACAGGGTGTGCCTGATATCTTTATGTCACTTGAATTGGTCCCAAGACAAAGATTATTCCTTCCTATTACTGCTGTCATTAAAGAGTAGAAAAATTTTTTTTAACACTTCAGCATTTGAAAGTAATTTAGGAATACAGCATAATTTTGCTTGAAATTCAGTTTATAGCAAACTTGGAATTTAGAAATTGTTGCCACAAGTTCACTTCAAATTTTGAAATAGACCATCTGGAAATAAAAAAGGGGCATTTAAATAACCCCTCCACAGAGTATTTTAGTAAGAAGTGGATTTTTATTTATTTTATTTTTATTTTATTTTTATTTTATTTTTATTTCAACCATCTCGGTGACCTTTAGTCATCATAAGAAAGAGAGATGGGGAAAGCAAGAGAGGCTCTTGCAACAACAGGAAACGATCCATCAGTTGGTGGCTGCTCAGACCTGTCACCTGGCGCTGCAGGGGCAGCTGCTGCAAAAGCACAAGGTGTGACATCAGGCACTAGGCCAGCATTCACCCACCCCGTTTTTCCAAATACCACACAGAGCTGGCAAACACAAACCCAACATGTCTGACAGTGACGGCTTTTAGATCTAACCACCTCTCCTTTGCCAGTGATGAATAGGAGTAGGTCTGGAAAATACCATCTTTGCTAATTCCTTCACTCAATTGTGACACCATTTGGTGTGTGCCTGCAGACATCATTAAGCTTCTGAACAAATCTTTAGTACTGCTGTAAGGCATTTCTTTTATGAGCTTGTGCACAAGAGCTAAACCTTTACTACACTGTATTGGTGTTTGTTTTTCCTTCTATGAATGAGCAACTTTGTAATACATTATGTAGTACATAATTACAATTTGTATTCTTGCTAGTGAAGATCACCAAAAAGAACTACTGAAACTGTTTTTAATTATCAGTTTCCTTTAAAGAAAAAGCATAACATCACATTCTTGTAGTGTTGGTCAACAAAAATTAAAGTGGGATAGAGAAGAAAATGAAAAGCTTCTAGTCACTATCAGAGAAAAAATTTAATCTAAATTTTAACTGGAAAGGCCAAGATTAAATGTAGCTCCCATGAAAAAGACTAACTACGTTTTTATAAATTGCATAATGGTCTGCATATCTCTGGAAGTACTAGACTTCCTGGACAATAGCTCAGCACCACTGCAATGGTCAGATAGTAGAGGCATGATAATGTACTTGTGTTGAGGTAATGGCTATGGAGTTACAGCTCTTCCTTTACTGCCTGCAAGTGTAAAATCACTGCATCATCCCACCTAGTTTGGACATGAGATGTTGCACATTTACAGACCCTGCCAACTCACTTTATTCCTGGCTGTTGTGATGTCCATTCAGAGATGAAGATCTCTTTTTTTCTTCCAAAGTAGTGCAATACATCCTCATCCATCACCATCTTTTCTAAGAAAAATGATGTTACAAGTTAAAAAACCCCAACAAACTGCAAAAGCAAACAGAAATTGTGTGCCTTGTGGCACTACATTCCTTAAAGACTTCTGAAGAACTTGTAGGAACAAGAGCCATTGATCAGATTCCTCCTCCTGCCCAAGACAATGTAAGAAAATAAAATTGCACCTGTGTTTTACAAATTATATTTGAGTCCCAAGGGGATGAAAAGGACTACTAGCTAACCTGAAATGCAAAAATCTCACTCTTCTTATGTCTCATACACAGATGGATTCATACAGAACTTGGGCTCTTAAAAGCTTCAGCAGAGTTCTCCTATCCCATTAAATTTTCACCTGAAAGTAAAGGCATTGCTGCTGAAGTCTTTTTTCTTTTACTGCTTCCTAGTCACATTAAGTAAACTGAGGTGACCATAAATGCTTTGGTGGGCAGACTGTGTTCAGTGCACTGAAATGGTGCCCAGTAAACTGGATTATGGGATTTTAGCAAGCTGACAGTAAATCAACAATGGAACATTCTCCTCAAATGTCTCTCTGTCAGAGGTGGCAGGAAGAAAAGTTGAAATTCATACCATTTTAGAAATGAAAAGATCTTTAGCCTCTAAATTCCTTAGTTCAAGTTCTGGACTTTATTACCAACTATTTTTTTTTTGTATGAAATGATTAGCATATCTACAACGTACAGAATAACCAGAAAGAGGTGAGAGTGGCCAAGTAACAGCATCAGGACAAAACACTGTTATTTCTGCAACTACCTCCTATCAGATAGCAGAGACAAGGCTTATTCATGTCTTCAAGAATGAGATTAATATGCAGAACAATCTCAAAATCTTTCCAAAAGCCTAGGGGCTGACATCTGCACAGTATTTTCTATTTTGGAGGCTTGCCAGCTGAAGTAAACATCTTGTCTATTCAGGAGGAAGAAGAGTGAGATGCCTGCCCAGACATCTGTCATTGTACCACTTCCTCTTACCAAGTTTTCTGGAATTAGGCATTGGGCAGCTGGACTAGTTACTTTGTACAGAATACCAGATAGACTTCATATTCTTCTATCATCTTTCTGAAAAACAAAGAAAGTGCTGACTGAAACAAGGACACATCCTTACAGCCATGGTAAGTGGCAAGAGGGATAATCTTCCCTGCTTGGGTCCCTGTTTTTTCCCTACTTTGGGAGAAGTAACATGCAGTGGGGACAGATCTGCCTCCATAATGAGAAGGTTACACAGCTCCTCTCATCACACCATCATGGAAGTGTGAGCTCTGGCAGGTTACCTGTCAAAAACAGTCTCTTCAATCACGTCTTGCCTGAACTAGAAGACTGAGCTACCACAAAGAAATATTTCCATCACACATAGCACAATGAGCGTGCACTTCATGTAAATTTTTATGGCCTGAACCCTTGCCTCATTTCATTATGCTGTTTAGAAGCCTACAGCAACCAGATAAACCACATCTAAGGCTTGAAAAACTAGAGAGAGAACACATGAACTAAGCAGGGGGAAAGGGAAAACATCTGTTTTTTCACATTTGTCACATTCCCAGCAGGAGGAAAGTTAAAACCAAGCAAAATAAAAACAGCTGCAAGTTCCATTTTAATAGAACTATCTAGGACAGTGACCTGTGAAGAGAATGGGGTGAGCACACAGAGCCTGGACACCCTGAACAGCACACATGAGATTCACATGCCAGCTGGCAGCTCTGCAGAGGCTTTACTTGCAGCCACAGTATGACGAGTGGCAGGGCATTCATTGAAACAGCTTTGTCAAAGATGCTATAAACCCTGTTCCAGGACAGTCTTCAAGGTGTTTATCACCATAAACTGCTAGGAGAAATTATAACCTCAGTCTTGCTCTTCATTCTGATCTTAGTGTAGTTAGTATGTCCCACATGTTGTCATTACCGCTTCTCATACAGTGACTGCTACTGCAGCCTTTAATTTCTACACTATGTTCCCTCCTTCAAAAACAGAGCAGCACATGCTCCTGGATAACTGTGTTGGTTCACCCACCATAAGTGGTCTAGGTTGAATTAAATTAACTTTGCATCCTTCAAGTTCTTAATGTTTCCTGCCTTCTCACAGCTCAGAAGTTAGTTTCATTTCACTCTAAATTTAACAAGACCATTTGCTCCAACTGTGTTATTCTCCTTATGTCACAAACAGCTGTTTCAACCTGGTTAGAAGAAATTTTCATACACAAAATGCAGATTCTTCTTAGAATGGCATGACCTTTAAAAAATATTAGTGAATCTTATAATAACATACCACTTCCAGAAATAATGACTCTATAAAGATTGCAAATTTAGGAGTTTTGGCAAGCACAAAAGGAGACTGGATCACGCCTTAATTTAGCAGTAAGAAATCAAAATACTTTCTTTAAGACTTTGAGAGACATCCTATGTGCCTTTTGAACACCAGGTATTAATAGGAACATAATGCAAATCTCAGGATGCATCCCTTATTTCCCTGGATGATTCAGAAATACCTCTGCACTCAATTTCAACCTTTTTTTCAACTGGAAAGATGAACAGCAGCTGCTGCTCATTTCATAAAATTCATGTCCTACGGCAGATTATCATACAGATGCTTCAGACTTCCAGCTGACAGACCCTAAGGACAAAGGTTAGCAGAGATTATTTATTAATCTCTGGTTTTATTCCCTCTCCTGTCTCCAGCCACTCCCTTGACACAATTCTGTCTCATTATTTTGTACAGTCCATAACCTTATATGGTAAATACTTTTGTCTCAGGGCAAGTCTAAAGATTATGCTAGGTAATTGCTTCTAGTCTTCCCTTTTCAGTTTGCTTAACTTTTCCTGTAATATTAACATTTATAGACACATATGAAACAGGGCACTAAGAATTACAGGGTTTAACCACAGCAGTGATCAATTTTGCAGCCTGAAATTTAAGATAAAAAGCACAGGAATTTCTTCTAAAAGTATTCAGTTTAGGAGGAAAAACGTCTTCCTCAGCTATGTTTCTTCTCAAAACTGCTAAGCAAAGTATACTGCATGGGCCCCATTACCTATTCAAAAGAATCTCTCAAGGTTTGCAACTAGACCTCTCAATTGGTGAAAATAAATAAATTACAATATCCTCACCCCAATAAGTTATTTTGATAAATTCACACAGTATTTTAGTTTTAGAAAGTTTCAGGTTTTCTGTTTGCGTTCCTAGAGCAGCCTGACAGTAAGACAGGACAAACTCCTGAAACAGATGCTGTCCTTGAAAAAATGGGCACTTGTTCTTTTTCCTATCAAACCCCTCTCAGGGGCTTTTGGGAGTGCAGTGATGACTGTACAGGTTTGCCTCATTTCCTCTCATGGTAGCTGGAAGGCTTGGATTGTAACAGAGACCAAGTAGCAGCCTGCCTCTTCCACGCAGAAAACAAGTGGGGCATTCAGGGAGCACATGCTGTTTTCTTGCTTGGGGTGATTGGTAACGTCACAGTGCAGTGATGTATGCTTAGAAAAACAAGTCTTTGTACATAACTTGCATTGCCCAATATTATGTTGTAAATATTTCAAAAGAAAGATGGGGGGTTTTGAGGTAGTGCTTTTGGCAGCACTTTTTGTTTTCGTGAACAAGTTGGAAGTGTCAATAGCCATCATGAGATGAGGTTCTGTTCTGCAAGTCATCTCCCATCTTACCTGGTTACTTTTCTGTATTCACTTTTTATTTCTTATCATGCACACAAAAAGAGATGGTGATGGTTCTAGTTAAGGCGAAAAATACATGAAAAATTATTTGAGTATGTGGTTTAACCCCAGCTGGCAACTGAGCCCCACACAGCCATTCACTCACTTTCCTCAGTACATGAGCTTGTCTGGAACTTTCTCAGAAAGTATAATGGAGATAAAATAGTGTAGTCACCAAGTGAAATCCTTGGTTCAGTGCTACCACTACTCAGACAGATTGATTGAATGTTGCAGAAAAATTACTCTCCTACTAACTCTTTCTTGTGCCTTATTTACATTTCAGATTTTCTGCAAACCTTCGTGAGAAGGCTGACTGGCTCCATTTTACATGCTTAATTTGTGTTAAGATTTATGTTATTTGATTCAGTCTTGACCAGCAGAAGTGTTGACTTTAAAAGTACAAAATGAGGACTCACACCTATATGTTTCAATAGTCAAAAGAAGTCTGAGATCATAACAACATTGTTGTCATTCATCTTCCTCTGCATCAACTGAACTGTAGAAGTCCCTCCTGACTTAGGTGAACTAACAGCCTTACTACAGGCTGAACAAGGTGTACCAGTGTGAGGCAGGGCTTTCATAAAGCACTTTGAAGGTAATTCTATCTTCTAGCAAGTTTTGTTAGTGATTTGATTCCTGCACCTTGGTAATGCTGGCCTTGGCAATCAAAAAAGGCTGTCAGGTATTAGCAATCTTCACCATCTATGGATATTGCTAGGTAGGACAGCAGAAATAAGCGTTTGGGGTTAAATTTGGTGGGTAAAAGGGTGACCCAATTTGGAAGGCTGCTGATGAATGCAAGAAACAAGCCAAATCCCAAACCTGAAACGGGAAACCTTTAAAACTGGGGCTGGGAGCAATATTTGTGCACCAGAGTGAAGCCTTCTCTCCTGCTGTAATTCCAAGTCTGGGTGGCTTGCAGATACTGCTCCCACCTTTTAAGGCTACATGGCTTTTAACACATTCTGTTGTTAGAGACCCAAATCTTACCAGATTAAGCTGGGAGTATGAATGCTCTCAAAGCTGAATTTTTTGCCTGTTTACAGTGACACAGCTCTATAGTTGATCCCTCCTTGAAGGACTTTTTTTTTTTTAAGTACACCCTGTTGAATTTGATGACTTCTTAATCTTAACTGTTAGCTGGAATCTTCACAACTTAATTATCCAGATATAACAGAAACTGAGATGTTAATAATAAACTCAGAAATCTGCTGCTTAACCAGCTGTCTTGTTAATTATGATAACAACAGACTGGCAATTGCTTTGATTAACACACCCTGGGTTTGGTTTGCCTTTTCAAGCCCCAATCACTGTCCATACAGATTCAGTTCTGCTGTACTCTCTCCCTTTCCAAGCATGCAGAGGAGCACACCAGGTCCTCTGGAGAGGCTGCTGTGTAGCACAGGACAAGGATTCTGCCTCAGAACATCCCTGTGTACTTTAATCTTCACAGCTCCTTACCTGTGTAACTGGTAAGGAACTCTCTATGCTGCCTTATTCTGAGTAAATTGCTCCTTGAAATAGGAAGTGCTGGTTTTTTTCATGTGCTGAGGTGCAATAAAAGGCCAACTCCCCACCCATTCTGAACATAATCTTCCTTTGACTCTATCTTATAAAAAGCTGAGGTTGTGCTGGGGGAGAGCAAGACGCACCTTCAGCGTGCTCGGAAACGTCTCGTTGGAAGGATGAAGCTCTGGGCAATTTGTGGCTTTTTGTTTCTCTGTCTTTTGTGCCTCAATGTCTTTTCTGCAGAAGGTAAAGTATAATAGTCTTCTACCACAGCTTTCTCTTTTCCTCTCTTTCCTTTTTTTATATAAAATGCTTCTTTGCTATGTTGATTTTAATTAAAGGAAACAAACAGAAACAAACAATGAAAAGGAGGATTGAACTTAGAAAAGGTCTTAGACTGCAGAATGTGGTAGCATATCAGTGCTTTGGTTTGTACAGTAGTGTTTCCTCTGCTATAGCCTGTTGCACAGCATGATTAACTTTTACCTTAATCTGTATTCTGAATTCTGCTCTTCTGAAAATACTTCCTATTATATTTTCCCAGTAGATAACTAACCATCCACCAATGTAAAAATAGTATAATTTTGTCAGTAGTGGGAAATGTGTTAATGGAAAAAGCTTCTACCCATATGAAATAAGGGAACATGAATCAGTGAGGTTAACAGAGTATATAATAACTTCTTTATAGAACAGTGAAACTGTTCTTTGGTAATGCTTCTGATCTTCAATCAGTCTAAACTTTGTTTTCCTTTTTTTTTTTTTTTTTTTTTGGTAGGGTTTTTCTTACCGCTGATAATCCACACTTCATCTGCAGTATCTTGAGGCACTTAGTTACCATTTTGCAGTATTCAAAAATCACGGAGCAATTAAAATCCTGAGAACAGAGGATTTTCCATCTGTCTATAGCCACATCTCTGCAGATGTCATTGTGCATTTGCAGAAGGACTGTTCAGTAGCATTTTTAAATTGAGAGGTGCAATCTAGAGTTACCTGTGCAGACTTGAGGTTTGATATTGTGAATCTCTGAGACTCACCATGATTTTTACAATGTGTATTTTATAGCAGATGTGAAGAGTAAATGTGAGATAAATAAGTTAAATGTCCAAAGGCCAAGAACAGTAGACTTGCCATGCTTGATATTTTCTAGAAACCTTCTAAGAATTGCTTTATGTGTAAATATGAGTATGGAGAAACATGTGAAAGCTGTTTTTCTAATTGGTTAAGTCAGCTGCCCAGTTTTATCATTTCCTGGTGTCTGTGCTGGTAGAGCTATTTGCCAGAGCAGTGGTAGCTGAAGCCCTTCTGCTCTCTTTGCCTTTTTTGCTTCTTTTTATTCAGGTTTTTCCATAACCCTTGAGAAAAACTTCAGGAACAGTGCAAGGGCAGTTGAAGACTTTCTAAAGTGTCTTCAGGAACATAAAGGAAACCTGCCCAGGGAGGACAGGAGATGGCCATATCAATAAAACCCAAATGAACACCTGCTGTTCCCATAGTAGCATTTCCTTCATGTTGATGTACATGACTCACGCTTTCATGAGTCAGAAGGTGGGGAGGAAACGTGCAAAGGACACTGTTCCTTATCTGTAAGCACTGATGTCGAAGCAAAAGTGTCTGGGTGTGCAATAAATGTACTTGGCATGTTAAACCATTCTTCTGTTACATCAGAACTAAATTATGGTGGTAAGATAACTCAGGTTCCATCACCAGCCTTGGCTGTAAAGTGTGCCTCAGTGATTTCCAGAAACATTGACCATATATTAGATTTTGTTGATGAGAAATCATCTGTCTCTGTCCTTTCTGCTCCCCCCCCCCCAACTCCAGAGTAAACCTTTTTTTCCCCCTTTATTGTGACCAGCACTGTGGTCAACTGCAGTCAGCAGCGCACTTATTTGGGTGTGGTGGGAGGGAATATTTCAGTGGCTTTGCCCATCCAAAGCAGTTTATTCTACACTCCGGTGCATCTGGACACTGAGATGCTCTTTTCTCCTGTTGGTAATTTTTTCTATTTTCATAAAGTGGTGTAATTGAGTTGCCTGCCAGTGTGACATTTTGAAGGATAAAGAAATCTTTACAATGTGTATCTGATGCATCTATGAGTAATGACAGAAAAGAGCAAATAAGTTCCTGTTCCACACTAGGGACAAAGCTGTGCAGAGATCTAAAAATCAGTCATGATAATCCTTTGTTTTACAGATCCCTCTACACAAGGATTTCAGTGGTAAATACAGTAAGGAAAATGTCTGTGAAGTCTGACACGTTTATTGTATGTGGACAGTTATTTGCATTACCCTTCTCCACTGATAATGTATTACTTTTCACCCTTAGGTCAGAAGATGAGAAGACGCTGCTGTTCAAAATCATCCAAAGTCAACAAAAATCCACATAAAGGTAAAAAGGTTTACAGTTTCATTATATAAATTAGGTAATCATAAGAGAGAAATCACAGCACTCTGTTTTTTTCCATCTGCAAACTTCACATAATTTTCCATACAGGTAAATATTAGCTTCATTGGATCACTGAGAACTTGTTCTCTCTTTTTTTAGGAAACTTACTGAGTGTTTGGATTGGGAAGAAATAAGATTAGAACATATTAGAACCCATTTAATGCCCATAGTATAAAACAATCAAGAGAAATAGGATCAAGTCTGAGTGTCAGTGTCCCTCATTGATAAGAACAGAAGTGAAATACAATCCTGGCTTTGCCCTGCTATATTCCATCACCATTCATCTATGGCTGCATTCATCTTTATGTTTTGAGAGATCAACCAAAGTGTGGTTCTGTAAATTCCCAAAAATCCAATTTTTGAACCCACAGCCTTCACCAGGAACGTGAATTAGCTGAGACTGAATTTGTTCTAAATAGGTGCATCTAAAGACCATGCAAGTAAAAGTACATAATATCTATGGTTTCAGTGAGGCCCCAGTGGAAAAAAAGCCAAACCATTAACAAGTCTAAAAGGATAAAAGGATTAGTATGCTCTTTAGAATCTTAGTATCTTAAATCTTAATGTTTTTCATTTCAAGATAATGTCTAGCTGATAACTTCTGTTAAACTCTAAAGAATTAGATCTAAAATAGTTTACTTCCTATTTCTAATCTTTTAATCATAAAAGCACTAATTTGAAGTTCTGAACAAATTCATTCTAGCTGATAAAATATCTTAAATGCTTGATTACTTTTCATATTTAGATAGCTTAGATGATCTAAAAATCTTTGTGTTACTCTACAGTTTTCCTTTAACTGGAGTCTTTCCTTCCTGCCCAGTCTCCCAGGGCTGAATCATGGGCTCTGTTTTATAGGCAGAGTTCCATTGGTACCAGGAGCAGTGAACAAATTGCAGAATTATTATGGGTCAGAGGTTTATAGCTGTCTGGGGCTCCTCATTTAATCAGCAGGTGTAGTAGGAACTGGGGACTTGAGCAATAGCATGTTCCCAGCTGGCCCACAAGGCCTGGGGGGATGTGCAATGCCAGAGGCACAGATGTGGCTTCTGTCACTCCTGGCCTGAGCTGGATTGCATCTGCTGCTCCCTGCCTGATCCAGTGCCCTTTCCACATTACTGAGACTTCATATGGTCAGCACAGCTCTTACTATTCAATCTGAGTACTTTCTATCTGACAAAATCGGGCGTATTTCAAACTTTTTTATGCAACATTTCAAGCTTTTTTACATGAAAACTCTCTGCTAAAAGTGCTTGCAAAGAAAATGTTCCTTTGAAAGCAGACCGCTGTTTCCTGGACATGAAGTCCAGTGATGCTGGTCTCACAGAGCAATGGAAGGTATCGTGCTGAGGGGCAGAAAGGAGTTCAAAGGAAGCACTCCAGTAAAATCTGTAAATTCACCACAGAGATCTCCTACAGAGGGAATCTGAAATGCTTTCCTCTGCTGCAAACACAGTAATACTTTAGGATCTTTGCTTGTCCCATTACACTCTGCCCTGGTTCTCAGAGCATTCCAACATGCTTACTGTAATCATCTCCTGTCTTTACCTGAAGCCAAACCTTTTATAGGTCAGGGATTGTTGTTTATTTGCTTCTGTATAAGGTGCATCTTTTTGCTGCAAATGACTTCCTCATATCTGCTTGTATCAAAATGCTTGATATGAATTGGTTTCTACTCTTATTGAGAGGCAACTGTAAAAGCTTGGGCCTAATGCAGCAACTGCCCAAAGCTGAATTCTTCTGTTTTAATGTGTGGTTCTTGACTGGAATTGTACGATGTTGGCTTTGTTTTGTATTGTTGCTATGAGATTTCTGGGTAACTTGTGCTGTCTTTTTAGGGGGATATTACTTGCTTTATAGTCTGCAGGAAAAGCACAGGGACTGTTTTTCAGCCTTGCTCTGCACTGTTCTTTGTGCTGGGCAATTGCCATGGGCAAGCTGCAAAGCCACTGGCAGACCAGCTCAGTGTGGCTTGAGGAGAGGGTTGTGTATAACCATATATAACCACACTGGCTGCTTCTCTTGAAGCAAAACCACTGATTTCCTACAATGTCGTCATTCCATCAGAAACAATTGCTGTCCCAGAAAGCAAATACTTCAAGCCAATGTCAGTCTATGGCTTCTGACCAGGAAACAGGGAGAATGTGATGATAGTAAGGGGAAGACACTGTTTAATGTGTCAATTGCAGAATTCAAGCTCTAGACAGACAGTAGCACCATCCTGTGTCTATGAAGACCTTCACCTAACTATGGAAACTTCCAGCAGCAGCAAACTTGCAGTGATTGAGCACCCTCACTAGGGAAAATAGGCTGCTGAGAGTCAGTGACCTCCAGCAACCTAATGAAAAGAAAGAAAAAATTGCCATCACATCCCTGTTTATTTTCAGATTGCTGCTAATCTAAGCCTTCCCACACAAACATGGCTGAATTTCAGATATTAAAATTAAATCCCAATTAAACAAATCTCTCAATTTTCTCTGTTTTTCATGTTTGTTTTACAGCTATAGGTTTTAAAGGTACTCCAGTGGAAGCAAGGAAACCGTGCAAGCCTTGTCGTCCGCGAGACCATGGAGTGTTTTCTGGACCACTTCCACAGCTGAAATAAGCAGACTGAGAGGAGGGGGAAAAGCATCTGCCGACATACACAACCAACAGTGCTTCACTATCCTGAAGACCCTCCTTCCAAGTGCTAGTAATCCACTTGGAAGTAAATTTCTACAAATGATAAAAATCTCATCATATACAAAGGGCTGAGAAACTAGATAAGCATGTTATTAAAATAATGGTGATGAGCCAGATTCAAGTAAGCTTTTCAATATGTCTTCTGAGGGGGCTAAATCTGACTTTAAAATCAAAGTGGCCTGGTTTTAACTTCCTTAAGAGTGTCATCAGGTGGTTATTGAAGAGCATACTGGAAAGATATTAAACCTAATCAGATTTCATCTGTTCCTCTAAAGCCAGAAGGCAGCTGTTCTTTCAAGACAGCAGAGTTGTGTGATCACCTCAATAAACAAAGCTTACTGGAGCATGAAATAAATGCTAAGAATAATACCAAAGGGCTGAATAACAGAGAAACTGAAGCACCCGCTGATACTTTAGCTGTGTATCTTCTGTCCTTTTCTAACTGTCCTCTGCATTGCTGCTATTTCTCTGCCTGGGGGAGAGTCCTTAAAACTGAATTACTTGCTTGTTCATAAATTCAGTTCTCCTTCTAGTGAATATGAGGAGGAGTAGAAACCTTTGCTGCTGGGTAAATTGCAGATTGCAAATAGTAATTTTTCTGTCAGTACTCATAGTACTACTCTTTCTCTTAACATAATTGTCAGTATGATAGAAATGGTTTCGGTGCCCTTCACAATTTGGGGGAGTTGAATGGGAACAGTCAGAGGTCTGTTGTAACTCACACAGGCAAATGCAATTCCAAAAGGTCAGGTTTATGGGCACTTGCTCAGGGTCTGCTCTTACTGAGAATGTTTCTATTGTACTGAGCAATTGAACCTATTTCTGGCTCTTTTGTGTGCTTGCTATTACTTTATTTTCCTATTGGTTTTCAGAGTAGGTAGATCTGACACTCAGCTTCCTATTTTTGAATGCCTGACCATACATAGCATTTTTTTATATCAAGGATAAAGCAACTGCCAGTCTTCCTTGCAAGACCTCTGAATCAGGAGGTTGGTGAAGGAACTGTGTTTCATTGCTTGGTTGCTGGTGAGGGGGCCAACATATTTTATCTCTATTGTTTTGTGGAGCTTGCAGAAAGAATCTGTAGAATATAAATGACAACTAAATGTAAAAGCCATTTTTGGTATTGTTTGCAGCAGGATTTTTCTCTGTAAAATATGGCCAAGTGTTTACAGCTCTGTATAGAGCTTCACTAACAGGTCTGAAGATTCTGTTCTCTAATATGAGTTTAAGCCCTTTTCTTTTACATCTGAAAAATGCTCCAAGATTTTCCTCTTTGCCTTACACCCTCCAAACAGCATGCTCCAAACTCTCCAACCCTCCTCCAAGCAAAATGTTCCCTCTGATAAGAAAATCAGAAGCCCCAGAGACCATTAACGCAATTCTTACAGAAATACTCTATGCAGGCACACGGTTTGTGGTGGTTCGGGTGGGGCTGGGCAGAGCCTCATCCCCAGTGGGCACAGCTGTGAGCAGCAGGGGAGCAGCACTGGCAGCAATGAGCCATGGAGTGCCCAGGGGCACTGACCAACCACCAAAGGGAGCAGAGGCCACACAGGGGCAGGGCATCAACAGGAGGGGATAAAAGGCTGGGCTGAAGAACAGGAAGGGCAGATGCTTGCAGCCTTCTGAAGTGAAATGATGTTACTGTGTGTGGGCAGACACCTGAGGCCTTCTGCTGTGGTAAGGTGTTCCTGCGTATGGGTGAATGCCTAAAGCCTTCTGAAATTGTATGGTGGCTGTCTTGACTGCAGCATGTGCTGTGACAACTCTGGATCTCTGGAGAGATCCCAGCATATAATTTAATGTACTTTAGTATTTTTACTCACTAAGTTTCCCAGGCTGGCCTCAATCCCTGGTTGGGGGCTATTCCAGCTAAAGATGTTGCTTGTCTGAAGTCCTGGCCTTGGCTGGGCAGAACATCCAAATAATTTCAGCATGGATTGTGACTGCTGCCCAAATGCTTTGTTGCTTCATATAGAGGTATCAGAATGTTGTTTGTCCTCTTGAAAGTAATTCCTCAGCAGAGTTTGACTCTTATGTACCAGGCCATTTCCCCATGTGGTACAACAGAGCTACCATCTGATCATGGTTTCACTTACAGGCATCTGTTCTTCCTCTTTATTTTCCTTTCACTTCTACATGTATTTGTCTGGCATTACCAAAGAGAAACATATTTGCTCAGTGGCTTTTCAAAATACACAAGCTGTATGCTTATATAAAGTAAATTTATCTTGTCCAAGCTGACAAATGTATTTTTTGTGTCTTGTGTTTTTGTGTGCAGTCAGCTGTCAAGCAAGAAAATTGCACAGCCCTTAAGTTGCAATAAAGATGTTTCTGAAGTGCCTGACAGAACAGATGTTGAATCCTGGTCTGACCTTGTCAATTAAGTGAGCCATGTGTCTCCTCACTTTGTTTACAACTTAATACCACCAGCTAACACCAAATCAGTCTGTTTTATTTGGCACTATGACTGTGAATTGTCAGGAGCACAGAAGAAATGATCTCTCCTGACAGGGACTGTTGGTTCAGAGAAAAGTTCTGGGATCTCTTTTTCTAAGTGGGTAGTAGGAGAAATAAGAATATGGGGTTTTGTACAAAATGTTATCCCAAAAGGTGTAATGGGGGCTCTTGATGTTGGCTCTACAGCTCTCCTGACTGGCTCACAACTGATGCAAGAGCCCAGGTATCCTCAAGGAATTCAGGATTTTGTCTCTAGACAAGTTCTGCTTATCTAAAGTGTGGACTACAGGGGCTACTTCTTGTGATCCTATTTGCCAAGGAAAACTGCACTCCTCCATGAACAGTCTCATCTCAAACAATAAACTCAGCTGGAATATAAAAGCAGAAGGCTATTTCCTGTGTAGATACATGGCTAACTCTTGCCAAAACTGAGTAGAAGACTCGTTGGTGGCTTCAGTGTTCATTGGATCGAGTCTGAGGATCTGGTGCCTGATTCTGTTTGGTCCAAAGTTATCACTAACTAATTTTAGGAAAATGTTGTCACATTGTGGAGGCAGGTCAGATGCATGTGCACTTTTTACCAAAGCTTTTTCTGAGGAGAATTTATCCAAAGCTTATCTTTTTTGTCCCTCTTGCATATTGAGGGGAAAACCCACTTAGACAGTCTTCTTTACTTCAGTTGTCATTAGATATAAGCAGCTAATTGCTGTTGGGGAGCAAGGAGAGCTCCCTAATGGCAGGAGCAAGGATGTTGGTTCCAATCCACATGTGCCTGTGGTTCCCAGTAGCCTTCAGTATTAAAACACAGCAGCCACTGGATAATCTATGCTTTTGAACATAAAACTGTTCCATTATGCTTTGTCTTCTCATCTTAGAGCAAGGCTTTCAGAACAGAAGGAATTCCCAGGAATTATTCCTGTTTTCAGTGTCTCAGTATTGGATCTCTGCTAGAAGAGTTCAGGATGTGGATTTGTTCACGTTGTCATTCAACCTTTGTGCCAACATCTGTTCGTGTGTTTCAGATGTACTGACTGGGAATGTCTTTAAGTGTGAGGAATTTAAGCCCATGTTTCCAGGCTGATGCTCCACAAGGGAGCTAAGGACAGATTTCCTATAGGATAAGCACCTTACAATGCCATCTGGTCAGCTCTGAACACGTTATCAGAGAAATCAGGTCACTGTGTGCCTGTCAGCAATCCTCACGTGAACGTGACTGGTCTGGCTTCTGCAGCCTCACAGCCACAACAACCTCAGCTGATTTGTGGAATAAGGAATTTACAATTAAAATTGTAAAGCAGGTATATTTTATTCCAGCAGGAATAATGTTGCAGGTGTATTTTAGTGCAGCTGGCATGCATGGGGGACATTTCCACCAAAGACAGGTGTACCTGGTCAGATTTTGGGTTTAAATACACATTGAATCCCCTAAGCTCACACCTCCCTGCCCGGAGTCTTTGGTGGCTGTGGGTGGGCATCTTTGATGAAGTAATATTATCTTCCTCAATGTTCACTGCTTGACCCTTTCTTCTGGGCAGGTGCAGTGGAGATTTGGCTTTCTCTCATGTCAGTTTGTCCTGGCCAAAACCAGGAGCATGGTTCTTGCTGGCTCCTTAAGCAAAAGGTTCTGCTTTATGGATTTCAACAATGCCTGAGTCTTGCTTTAGTAAGTTTGCTTATCTTTATGGCCTTTACCTAGCAACTAAATTCTTATATGTTCTGTTACAAGTTGTCTCTACCTAGCAGGTTACATTTCTGTAACAAACTGTGTTCTGTACTTTTGCAAATTTGTTAAATAGGCTATATATATTTCTGTTTTCCTCCACCCACTAAAGTACATTATATGCTTCTAAAATTCTGAATTTTCATATACATGTATGTTTCCCATATCACAGTTCTCCCAAGAAGCTCTCGCACCAGGCCCGGTTTTTCCCAGACATTCAGGCTGTATCTGGGATGTTCCTCTAAGAGCTGATTACTCCCAGCTGCTCATACAGCACAGGCACTCAGGGCTGATGATCTGCACCTGGTCTAGGAGGCATTGGAGCCCCAGCATTCAAAGGTTCCACCACACAAAAAGCTTGTTTGTTAACTGCCCACCAGGCACCTGTACATGTAGGCACACAGTTTGTGGTGATTGAAGTGGGGCTGTGGGAGCCCAGTGGGCACAGCTGTGAGCAGCATTGACAGCAATGAGCCGTGGAGTGCCCAGGGGCACTGACCTACCACACAGGGAACAGAGGGCACACAGGGGCAGGGCATCAACATGAAGGTGTAAAAGGTTGGGCTAAAAAACAAGAAAGGCAATGCTTGAAGCCTTTTGAAGCGGTGTGGTGTTACTGTGTATGGGTTGAAGCTTTCCGAAATGGTGTGGTGTTACTCTCTGTGTTGTGGCCATCTCAACTGCAACGTCTGCTGCGACACAGAATCATTTAACTGCATTGCTGTGCACTCCATTTGTGATGGGTGGTGGTCACAGCAATGGCTGCATCCTGGCTAAAGGAACTCTGAGTGCAAAAGCCAAACTGCAACAGGGTTTCCCCTCAAGCTCCTGACAAGCAAAGTGCTGCTTTGATCAGTGAAGAAGAGTGCTTTTCTGCTGGGTTTTGTCATGTTTGGTCTTCAACACTGATGCCAACCTCATGGGGCCAAAAGACATATTCCTCAGGCATCCTTTGGGGCTTGCATGGTCTCTGAAAAGCAAATCACTGTAGCACATGCTTCAAATTGTCTCCCAAAACTGAGGTGCACTGGAAAATGCTGTCTTTGCTAGGTAGGTCCTCCACACAGAGCTTCCTGTTTGCATTGTCCCAGAACCCTGTGTGTCCCAGTCAGTGCCAGTTGTGTGGGCTGTTCACTGAGCAATGTTAAAACCTATTTCCATCACAGATTTCTCCCCAAGGGATCAATATGCCTGTATAGGAAGATGTTTTCATCAGGAAAAAAAAAAAGAAGTGTGAAGAAGTCCATCTGTTTATGAATGCTATCAGAGAAACAGTGAGGTGGTTAAAAACAAGGCTCTGTATGAGCTGAGATAATGCAGCAGTGTCTTCAAGTCCTTCTTTAAAGCAGTCTTTTTGACTCTGTGGCTTTCCAGTTGTTAACTTCCGTTCCTTGGGAAACCATAAATGATGGCAATTGTCACTAAGCTCTTATCTTGATGATGTTTGAGTGTACCAAGGTTAAACAATTCAGCATTTTCCTTTTGCTTAGTTAAATATGTACCAATACTGCTGCTTTATTCTGCACACATCTTCAGGAGCGCGGTTGATGAAAAGAGAGAAAGCACTCTGTGTGTCTTGACCTTAACCTCATAAGTTCCACCTTTGATAATCTTTGAAAGGAACTCCTCTTAAATTTCCATTAAAGTCAGGACTCAGCAGTTTTAAAACAGATTCTGGAGTCTGAGCAGTACAGTCAATCTACTCTTCATAATTCTATTATAAAATGTACTTTGCACTTTTTCCTGTCTTTTGAACAGCATTTCTATTTCCTTCCTCAACATTCTTTCCATGCTTTCTTTTGTTCCTAAACATGTCAAGTTTTCCTCCTTGTCAGTTCTCATTGATAGAAAATTAATATTTTGCCTCTTGGCACAATGATCCCTCAACCTTTCTTTGTCTATGTGGGATCTCAAAGAAATTCTGTGGTCTGAATTTCCACAGGTGCTGAACTACATTAATTTGTCTCCATTAAATTCCAGTCTGTCCATGAGACTGACTGGAGTGTATATTTTCAAAAAATATGTTGTAAAATGGGGCTGCATTGCCATTTTTGCTTTCAGACACTAATTTTGTACCAGGGACACTTGCAGGATTTAACATCTCTGTTTCAAGGCCCCGTGTAATCATCTTAGAGCCACAGAATGAGAAGGGATTTTTCTGTCATTTAATTTGTATTTCAGCATTCTTTGGACTGTGTAATCTTAGTTAGCAGATGTGAAAGTCTTTTCCCAGATATTTTATTCATTCTTCAACTTAACACCTATTGTTGAGATTCTTGCTATGTAGTTCACTTGATTTATCTTATTGATAGATTGTTAAAAAAAAGGCAATTAATGAGAGCATTTTGAGATAAAGTACTAGAAATTGTGGGAGGAGATGGTGAGAGCACAGTGGTCACAGGTGGAACTAGTAGGAATGAGGAGACAATCTTTGGGCTCTCACCAGGTTAAACTATTTGAGAACGGTAGAGATTTGATTGATTTGATTGTAGAGATTTCTTCAGGCAAAGAGTAGATTGTTGATGGAAAATACAAGTGAGAATAGAGCAATAGTCCCATGTGGTTTGGAGGTAAATTACTTCAAAGCTGAGTATTTAATATTCTTGTAATAGAAAATTTGTTGACACACATCTTGTTTTCTAGGTTAAGGACAAGCACTGCTTTGGTATAAGGCTGCCTAGATGCTCAGGTTTCCTCTGGACACAGCAATGCAAGGCAAAGGCTGGTGGATGCCCTGGCCATTGGGATCTCCATACCCTAACAAGACAAGTACCTGGTCACTTAGTCCAGTGTGAGAGTTGCTGACTTGTGGGATTCTCTTTTGAGAATGGTTTAATGTACATCTCTGCATTGCCAAGAGAGATCACAGGAAGAGCCACCTCCAGTCACAGTGTCATACATTTATTTACCTGAGTAAAATGCAGGGGCTGCATTTCATCCCTGTGGCCAAAGTGCTGATGTGGCTCAGAGCTGATCTCTAGTGAGGGCTTTGGTTCACCTGCAGTCATTGCATTCGTGCCATTCCAGCACTGAACAGCTGAGTCTGGTCACACATGGCAGTGAAAGGAGCATGTTTCATTTTCATACATCCCCTGCTTCAGCAAGTCCTGTTACAGTCTGGTAAGCAGGACATCCACACAGGGATGCCCAGGGCATGCACACCAGCCAGGAGATTTATGGGGAGAACACGAGTGCTTCTTTGCTCTGCCCAAACAAGTCTCGTTATTTTTCTCAGCCACACTGAGTAAACTATAAAATCTTGATTTATTCATTATTCACACCCCAACTCTGAGTTATATGTATAATTTTTAGAGGCAAAACAATGAACAATACTAGTTCTTTCATAAATAACTTGGACTGCCTGTCTGCTGCTAAATGGCATCCTTCACACAGATCTGTTCATGCTCCACAGCACCACATCCATCACAGATCATGCTGCTGGAGTGAATGTAGGCTATCTAAATATACCTGGATCTTCTAGGGACTATTTGTTCATTTTCCACCCCTGTCAAAAGAAAATGAGGAGAGTGATTCGTAGCTCCAAAGAAGCAAAGTCACTGAATTGTAAATGGATTTTGCAGTGGTCTTTAAAAGCCTCTAAGCTAGCAAAATGGATAGCAGAAACTTTAATTACTTAGCAGCTGCAGAAAATGTTACCCTTTTCTCAGTTACCTGCAGCACCTTTTTGCAAATGCTATAAAACACTTTTTGGCAGACTAAAGCCAGGAGAAGCTGTATCTGAGATGAAGTTACTTCTTTTTCCCAGGAATTCCCCAAACCTCTGCTGCCACCCACAGTGAATGACAATAACTCATGATAAATCATGCAGGGAAATGCTCTGAGATTTTTGGTGTGTAGGCTAGCATTTTTTTCTGATGGGATGAAAGTAGCATCTCTTTACCTGTGTGGAAAAAATGCCCACCACACTTTGCTGGCAAAGCACTTTGTTGTCTGTTTTAAGACCACTGTGGAAATGCTAAAACTGGTAGATATTTGGTGTTTGCTCTCCCTCTGTTTTCCTGACATTGTAATTTCTTAATTCCTTGGGACATAAGAACATCATAGCTGAGTGTTCCTGTTCTTGTTACCTAAAATAGGTGGGGTTCAGGTTGATATAATGCTTGTAGTCACCTCTCTAAATCTTGGTTTTTCTTTCCAAAAATTGGGAATGTTTTCCTTCTTCTGCTCTGTGGGTGTATCTTCCTCAATCAGTTGAGTTACAAAGTCTTTTTCATGATGTTTTTTCTGATGTGGGTGGTGAAATGCTGGCACAGGCTGCCCTGAGAAGCTGTAGATGCCCTGTCCCTGGAAACATTCAGGAGCAACCTGATCTAGTTGAAGATGTCCTTTCTCATTGCAGGGCTTTGGACAAGATGAGCTTTAAAGGTTCCTTCCAACACAAACCATTCTTGGGTACTACCCAGGTTTCACCTTTCTCCTGCACTATGCTGGGGTTTAGCATAGTTGCTTAGTGGAGCTGCAATATAAAAAAGGATCTGTAGAGAGCTGAGTTACAACTCATGTTGTTCATTAAATTCCTTAAACCAAACAGTACAGTGTCACTTTCAGCCTGGAATTACTGAACTAAGAGAGTCATATAAACTTAACCAAGGTCAGTCATGATCACATCAGTATCTTTTGATTACTTTTATGTGAATTTAATGATCTTGAGCTGATTATTTTAAGACTGACTGTGCTAGATATGAAAACTCCCATGTGTCAGAACTGTAACAATGAGCTCATTTTCCTTTTAGAATGTTAAATCCATTCAATTAATAGCAAGAAAATAGAAGTGAGAGGAAGAAAGAGGTGCTTATTTGTTTGCATTTTAATGTGTCACGACTGCTAAAACTTCCATGTCATTTTAACAAATTTGCCTATCCTAAGTGATGAGAGTGGGCTGTGGAGAGATGTATAAACTCTCATTTAGGAGGTGGCATATTTGTTCTGGCAACTGGAGGGGATCAAAGCTCAGTGATAATGGCCAAAGGTTCAAGCACATGTCTCTGATTAGATTTAACCACTAAAACATAGAACTGATTCTCTTTTGTAGTTCCTACTGAGTAATGTTTGACCTATTGCAAGTCTGTTTCTCTCTCACAGCTGGTAATTCAAAATGTAGAGATGGAACTTGAAAGTGTCTGAGGGACTTTAGTCTTTTCTCTCCAGCCAACAAACTGGCCCAGTTTCTTGCAGATTCCTCAGTTCCTATGGCTTCTCCCAGCAATCAGACAGAAGGCATGGTGCTGTGCTATGAAAAGGTAAAATCTGGGTTGTGTAAAATGTTTCACTACCAAAACCAGTCATCTGAAATGTAATCAATAGCTGTTCCTGGATTTCCAGCACCATCTGTATTCTGTATTAATGGAAGTTGGTGGACAGTGATGATATGCTCCAGTACAAGTCACCTCTCAGTCCTTTGCAGGGAGATTTTTAGGAGGAGAAATAATGTTATTTGGGCAGGCAAGCGTGTTTTGTTTGGTTTGTGGTGGGAGCTGTGTGCTTAACTTGTCTCAGTTTAGAGTGCTCCGACCCTTGCCAGGTGCCAGCCAGGCAGCAAACACCCAGGCAGCAAGTGTGATCATTACATTTACCTCACCTCAGCATGTCCTGCTGCTCCTAAGGTGTTTGGAGATCAGCTGAGACAATTCTTGCTCACACCATGCTGTGGGACTTGCTACTGAACTGACCCTTTGGTGTGCAAGGGACAGCCCAGCTGGGGCCAGGGCTGTTAGGGTGTCTGTCTTACCTATGGTTTATGTCATGGCCCCTTCCTTTGTTTTCAAGCTGAAAAAGAACTTCCCAATCACTTTCAAAGATGTGAGAACAGAGAGAGTTTTGAGAAAATTTGATTGAAGCTCCACTTCTCTCCTTTGCAGAATTGCATGAGGAATTCTGAGTGAGCTGTGCTGTACCTAATGCCTCCAGGTATCAGTGGTAAGTCCCACAGCTCCTTTTAGCTTGTGATTTACAAAGAGAAGGCCACAGTGTGATTTGGTGTCGTTCTGCACGTGCTGTGGTTTATATAAAGGGTGCAGCCTTTCTATGTTGAATGTACATGCCCAAATGTGCACACAAAAAATGCTGAGTGCTCCCCTCCAGGGTAATGCCTAATGTCATACAGACCCCAAATTCAAGGAAAAGCATACAAAAAAAGTAGCTTAAACTATTGTTATATGAGTGTGAACTTTATTACTTATCAATACCTGTCCAGAGCATAGAACACAGGAAAATGGAGACACGAAATATGACGACAGTACATAGTAGCTAAAAAAGCAATGCAGGACAGTGGAAAATAATATCTGTTATTTCTTTCATTTTCTTTTTCTCACGATTTTTAAATTACAAATGCCCATGAGCATCCAAAAGCTGATCAAAATGCAACTCATGAAAGCCTCCCATTTATATGCCAAGCAGGCACTCCCCAGGTGGGCAGCTCTAATGTGATTGCCCTGAGGTGGAAGGGCCACCCACGATGTGGAAAAAGTAATTTCCCAATTTCCCTCTGTGCCAGCTCAGTCAGAGCCCTCTGCTCAGGCTGCCAGCACAGGTGGCAGCGGTGCCAGCTGGGATTCAGTGGCACAGCAGGGCACTCCCTCCCTCAGCTGTGACCAGGCAATGCTCCTGGTGGCAGTGCTGTGCTGCGGGAGGGGCTGCGCTCTTGGGGAAGTTTAGGTGCTGTTTTATGTTGGCATCTGCTGCCAGTTCTAGTCTGGCCAACATTTTAAGCTGCGCTTTGGCCTGGGCTCAAGAGCAGCTGTCTTTGTGGGACCCACAATTCCCCCATTCAGGGTTGTGTAAACATAAAAAGTGCAGCTCTTGGTGGTGGTGAAAGCTCCTTTCTTGTCATCCATATTTAATGGAGGAGTATTACTAGTCTTAGGCTTAAGTTTTAGGGCTAAAAATAGTGAACATAGTGGGGCCCAGGATTTTCCAAGATGCTCAAAGAGATGAGAGTTAACAGGGTAGGAGCTGGCCTTGCATGTGGCTGGTTTTGTGTCTGGCCCCTGTCCCAGCCATGACCTGGTTTAATGTTGGGAAGTAGCTTTGTGCTGGGGAAAGAAAAGCATCCATGGCTCAGGGCATCCCAGGGGCTTCTCAGTGCACAATCCAGCAGCTCTACAACCATGCAGGTGTACACCCCAGTACACCCCAGCTGTGCTCAGAGGCAAGAAGTCTGAAAAATATCCACTGCATCACTGCAGCATCCTTCAACATTTCAACTTCTATTGTATAAAAATTCAGGTTGTCTAACAAGCTCCAGTAAATATTGCTAATCCGTCACCCAAAATTCTGTTCTGAAGATATTGGAATATTTTTTGGATGTTTTTTGTACTGAATAGTAAACAAAACACTGGGAAACCAGTTGGTCCAGATCAGGTGGGTATATTTCATTTTTCTTCTATGTTTCTTGTGACTTGATATGCTAAAGATGTACGAAATAGCAAGTTTCTTTTACATAGAAAGAGGGACCCTACCATTCCCAAAAATATTGAGACAGAAGGTACTGGTTTCCTGAAACCCCTTCCTGCCCCTTTTCTTCCAAAGGAGAAAAGTCATCAAAATAAGCCTGGATCCATGAGCTGTGTTGGTTTTGATCAAAGTATGTTTTCTGACAGAAAAAACAACTCTATTGAATGTTGCTGTGTTAGGTATGGCTCTGACTGTGCATAGACACACATTAGCTAGGTTTCCAAACTGTAAGGGGATTAAGAGCTCAAACTCATTGAAATTCAGGAGGGAGGCATTTTGCTTCCTTGGAGATGCAGGCCCTAGAGATTCAGATCCCCAGGGGATGAAACCAGGGGAACAGACAGCTATTAACTTTGACAAGAGCTCTCCATCACTTGTTCTAGGAGAATTCTCTGTAGAAAAAAAACATGTTGTTAGTTCTGGGTTGAGGAGGCAGATGAGAAGACATTTAGGAGCTATTTATATTTTTTTTTTGGGCACCATGCAGATCTATTTCTGTGATTTTGTCAGTGGTTTAATACTATTTTTGACAGAGGTAGGATGATTAAATCTACAACAGGGACTAAATTTATATCCATCTTCTAT
Source organism: Zonotrichia albicollis (assembly GCF_047830755.1). Classification (NCBI taxonomy): domain Eukaryota; kingdom Metazoa; phylum Chordata; class Aves; order Passeriformes; family Passerellidae; genus Zonotrichia; species Zonotrichia albicollis. The sequence continues at coordinate 24,855,904 of NC_133825.1, read as the reverse complement.
ATGTGTATCTGCTCCCACACAGTTTTCAGCTTTGGATCACCATATCCTGAATTTAAATGCACTAAAAATACATTTGTTTTTCATAGTTGCCTGCTGCAGGTTTCTCTGAGCTTTACAGGCTACTGCTGCAATCACAGATTGGTTCAACATGGAGCTTTTGTAAATAGTTCTCTACAAATATAATCATACAGAGCCAGAACAAAGGCCTGATCCCATAGGAGATGGTCAGAAAGAGATCAAGATGTCAAAGAGACTTTCCCTGGTTAAACTTCTGAGCTTCTGGCAGGTGATAATGTAGTGCTGTACTGAGCCAGGGTTTGCATCTGTGTCATCACATTTGTTAGTCATCAGTGAACCCAGTCTTCATTAATTTGTCTCATCCATTTGCAGCCTTCTTTTGCTCCCTGTACCATTTTCTGGTAAATTCCATTGTGGGTGATGAGTTTTGTTAATATCGGCCCAAGAGTTTTGCTTTTCTCCTTTGGAGAGCCTTGCAGCTGACCTGTCCTGCAGGCAGAGGTGTCCTGCCAGCAGCACTGTGGTTCCCAGGGGCTCTGCAGGTGCCCACAAGCCCTGTCCACAGCACGGGAGCAGCACAGCCCTGCAGCAAAGGCCTCTCCCATGGCCCCCTCCAGCATTTGGAGCTGCCCAGCTTGTCCTTCCCCTGGCTGAGGGATGAAAGCTGTCCCTGGAGCCCTGCCCCTCTTCAGGCCAGGGCTGGGAGGGGAGGCTCTGCCTGTGGGCTCATGTCTGGGGAACAATCCCCTGCTCCCTTCTGCAGCTTAGCAAACAATGATAAAAGATGTGTGTGACTGAGGGAGCCAAAGCTTCCTCTGCTGCCCTGTGTGAAGCTGCTTCCTGGCTCTGCACCTGCTTGCAGTGTTTGCACTGCATGTGCCCACCTCACCTGTGCCACGCAGGCACCCAGCATGTGCAGCCTCTGCCATTCTTTAAAGCACTGGGATGGGGAACTCTGATCAATTCCTTGGACACATCCTTCACTCTGACTCTTAATTAACCCAGAAAACTCCATTAACACATCCTTAAAGAGCAAGTGCTTTGCTGCAGGTCAGGTTTAAACAGCTCAGCTCCAATGTAAACATCTCAGTGCTTGGCAGCCAGGTGCTGCAGGATCACAGTCACAGAATCATCTGAGCTGAAGGGACCACAAGGGTCACTGAGTCCCATACTGTCACTGATGGAGCTCCTTTCCAGCAGGTTTATCTGTGAGCATCCTCAGTGCGGCTGATTTTTAACCATATAGTGTATTGGCATATATTTTTTTTAATTAATGAAAACACCTTCTATGTGTCAAACCAAGCAATTTAAAAAAGCTATTCTGTTAACTTTTTCAATGTGTTGATGGTTAAACACGCTTCTTAGTGTGTTGAAATTTTCTACTGAAAGTAAAAGATGCTTTCAGCAATTCATGCTGTTTAAGAATTAAATGATCAGGCCAACTCATAAAAAGAACATTCTGCATTTGTAATATGCAATGTTGTGTATTTTTTTTGCTATCATAAGTGCTTTCTTTTAAATTGTAACAATCATTGCTATTCTTTTTGCTAATACTAGATTTTCCTCTTTTGTAGTTTCTCAAGATTACCGGAGCTAAAATGAAAATAAACTTCTTTTAACTCTTAGATAACTGTCTTAGAGAATTATAATTCGGAAAGAAAACAAATTTCTACTTTACCTTCTCCCTGACTTGTGTGTTTGTGCAGCACAAATACAGTACCAAAAGCAAAACATGAGAGTTACACTGATTCCTCCAAATGTTGTCTCAGAGATGAGTCCCACAGCTCCCTGCAAAGTAATTGGTCTAATTAGGTGGTAGGAAGGAGCTTCTTTAAATTCCTCAGAAATTAAGACGTGTCATCCGCTTAACATCTTAGCATCTGTTACTGCCTCTTCCACATTTCTCTGCTACATCAACCTGAAGGGCACTTTCCTGGATGTTTCAGAGAGATAAAAAAAATTAAAATAAATAAAACCAACAAAAACCAAGCCCTTATAACACAGAAGAAGTTAGCTCTTTCTTCAGTGGGATGAAGCATGTAAGGCATTTCATCCCCTCCTTATTTCTCAGTTTGGTGCATGTTTGCCTGGGTGAGTACAATAATCACTTTGTTAAGTAAAAATATAGAGAAAACAAGCATAACCTTAAATCCTGTAGTTATCCTTACTGATGTGGTAATGTTGTTCTGAAATATTTTCCATGGCAACTGGTCCTTGTGCAAATGTTACCCTCTGTGTTTATATATTTGCAGTTTTGTTTCAATTGGGCTATTTTGAATCTCTTAACAGTCAGTCAATAGAATGACAACTAATTTGCTGTTTTTTGTTTTGTTTTTTTTTTAAACTTTGCTGTTGTCTGGCAGCAAGTAAGTATTTAATTATGGCTAATTGCTCATGTAATAGGCATAATTTTAAGGCAGGATGTGCTTAGAACACTGGGTAAGAATATTGGGTAAGGTACTGAGGCACTGGGAAAGTTTCAGGCTTGTATGTGTGGAGTAGAGGAGAGATGTTCCATCATTGCAAGCTGGAAAAGTTCATTTTTCATTGAAGCTGACTGGAACTGGTTGAGTTTTTTTAAGAGAGATGCTGCTATTTGTTTCTGTTGGTTGGGAGGTTTTTTATATACTCTCTCTATTTCCTGCTGTGTAAATACTGGCACAGTGGCACGTAGAAGTAATTTTATTAAAAATATCTCTACAGATACAGTTCTGAAAGTCCATTGCAGCAACTGGGTGTGTTATGCACTCCTAGTATTCCCTGAACAGCTCCTGTTTACTGAGAGTCAGGTAACTGAGACAGCCAAATAACTGTCACCTACAAAATGCTTTTGTTTGGCTTCTGTTTTGTTTTAATTGCAGTTCAGGCAAATTATGCCCCCTATTTCTTTGATAATGGAGCCAGAAGCACAAATGGGAACATGGCACTTCTCAGCCTTTCGGAGGACACGCCTGTTGGTCAGTATTAAAATTTGTATGTTTAAACTGTGAAAGTGGAAATGCTTGCTCTTATGATTATATATATTTTCTTGTAGGTTGTTGTTATTTGCTGTGATCTTACATGTTTTTTTCTCAAGCTTTTAATTGGCCTCAATTTAAAATGACATGTTTGATTTGTAGCTGTAATTTAAAACATGAATTCTAGCTCCCTCTTTTTTTTCTGCCAATCTATTCACAGCTTCAGAGCTCAGACCTTTGGGGTCAGAAATAAATTCTTGGTGGGAGGCTTCTCACCAATTCTATAAATGCTTATAGGAAAAAAAATTACTAGAAATTAGGCTATCAACCTTGATAAAAGCAAGCTGTACATTGAAAAATGAAGGGGCATGATTTTTTTCTAAACACATTTTTAATATTTACGTACAAATGGTAGAAAATGTTTTCACTTGCAGTGAAAATTGTTTTGTCTAAATAACTGATGTTTTTTAAAAAGGTTTTGTTTTGTTTTATTGAAAATTCAAAAATTGATGCAGTGTACAGATTTCAGCACTCTGAGGCAGGTCTATTTATGCTTCTTTTAACTGCAGTTGGACTATGAAAAGTTAAATAAGAACAAAAAGTAACTTATAATCAATATTTTCTGTGGGGGAAAAATAATCTCCTAAGACCTAAGCAATTACATAAAAATATATATTAAGTGATAAACATCACTTTTACTTCAAACTTTGCACTGAGATTTTATTTAGGATTTTCTTCTGTTCATCTGTAGCTTTCACAGGCTGAATCGGAAAAATATTTAGTTAATGCAAACTGGGTATACTGAAGCACCCCTTTACTCGTGCCTCATGCAGAGAGGAGAGATGTGGCTGCTCAGGGGTGCAGCCAAACGCCCCCTCCCAGGGCTCAGGCAGCTGGGGAAGGCCAGGATGAGGGAGGCATCAGAGGGCACAGCCTGCCCTGCCAGCCTGACACTGCCACCCACGCCTTCTTACAGCACACCAAGGTCACTCTGTGCTGGAGGCAGCTGCCTGGGTTTGCTCAAAGTCTCCATTTCTGACTCAGGGGTGTTAATGTCATCCAAGACCCACACTGGGCCTGCTATAGGGTGAGGAGGGGGGTATTTGGAAGCAGCAAGTTCTCCTTTACCTGCTCAGCTTGAGAAGAGGAGGGGGAGATGGCAGCACAGAGTGTAGAAGTGACACATGACAATGAACTTAAAAGGAGCTTGCTTATGATGCAGCAGGAATTTGCTATGAGCTTGGCCAAGCTTAAGTGGAAACCCCAGCTTGAAGGCCACCAGTACTTTTTTAATGTAGTGGCACTTGGAAAAGCCAGAGGCAGACCAAGGAGCTGCAATGTTTGCTGTACTTCTGCCTGGATTCTCATGGAAACCACACTTAGTTCAGCCTTGGCAATCCCTACAGTTCTGCTGCTAGCTGGAGTTAGATTGGAATCACTTGTCCAAGTGTAGATAAGGCTGTAATCCCAGACAGCCACAAAATGGGACCCCAGCTCAGTTTGTTTGGGGTGGTGCTTGCCAGCTCTGCCACTGAAACCTCAGGCAGGACAACCCATTTGCCATCCAAGCCCCACTCCCTGGTGTGGTGCCAGCCTCTGCCTGCCACCACTGGGAGCCTCCAGGCACCTGCGTGGGGATGAGGAGATAAAGATGGCACAGAGCCACACAATGAGCAAAAATGTCCCTCCTGTCAGAACTGCAGCACCACATGGTCTCTCAGATGATAGCACTCCCTGCAGCAGTGAAGTACAACAGTAATTTCCACTGCATCTGATCTGGTGCTCCAGCAGCCAAAAAAAGGACAGTGTGCCTCAACAAACAGCAAAACAGCAGTGTGAGGGATCAGAGCCTGTGTTAGTGCTCTCCTAATTAGCCTGAGTAAGAATAATGAGATATTTGTGATGGGCTTCTGTATGTGCTTTTGTAACATTAGCAACCAGACTAGGAACATGGAGGTCTCTGGAGAGTTTGTGCTTTGCTTGCAGCAGTGATAAAGCTCAGGCTGTTCTTTCTTGAGAGCTGCTGTGCTTCCTGCCTGCTAGCTTCATCCAGAATGTGCTTACATGTGTTTAAATTGGCTGGCTTGTACTTCTAATTTGATGTGTAAATGTGCTTTAAAAGACAAGAGAGAAACAGCTTCTCTCTGAAAGCTTCAAAAGACCTGTAGGAACCCTTGGGAAAGAGAGATAAGACCTTACTTTTGGGAAGACCAAATGTGATTGCTTTGTCACACAGCTTCCAGTGCTTCTTTGGGCTAATTCCCAGAACGCCTTGACAAACAGCTCCAAGTACTGCAAGGTCGTCTCTTCTGAAAGCACTTTCAGAAGTTCCTTTGGAACATGGTTGCTTGGGATTTGCTTAATGCAAACTGCTGCTGCCCATGTCAGCATAGCCACTCCTCAGGGAGCCTTTGGCAGAGACAGTCACAGGGAAGGGCACAAACAGCACTGACACTGCAGTGTTGGGTGTGCTTTCAGTTTTGTACAGGGCAAGAGGACCAGAGTTCAATCAGACCACAGCCAGGTCTTTGTGCCAGAGCTCCCTGCTGAATGGCTACCAGGCTGGCCCTTTTCTGTGGCACTGCAGAGGAGAATATTGTTCTTCATCACCAGCTATGATCTCCTCCAGAAGCAGGAGAAAGCATCTGGTCTCCCATGTCCATGTGCAGTCCCAAGCATCCACACTCCCACAGTCATCTCTCAGGTTGAGCAGGAAGATCAGTGACAAAACAGGGGAACTAAAACTTCCATATGTTTGATTCTGGATGACTTCACTCAGATTTATGTGCTGCAAAAATTGACAGGTTGCAGTTAGATATCCCCTGTCCTTACATAAAGCTTGGAGTCATGGACAGGATGCTTTTCTTGTCTGTGCAGTGCCACAGACAGCAGCTTTAATAAACCTCCATAAATTTTACAGTCTTTGACCCTGCTGAGATTGCAAGTGGTTGGCAAAGTATTATGTGTTAGTTTTATTCCCAGGCATCTGTAGGCAAGGGACATGGAACATTTGGGAACACTGAAAGGACATGATGGAGTCTGTGTGGCTGTAGAAAGAGACATTGCAGCTCTGCAGCTGTGTGTGAACACATCAAACTCATTATCATTCTTGTCTCATCCTTAACTTTACCTTCTTTTCCCTTGTCCAGTTTTGATTATTTACACATGGTTGTAACTTGTGTACCAAGCTATCATAAAAACAGCAAGTACTATTTCTACATGAGTGTTTGAAAAGTACCTGCAGATTCCCAGATCCTATTTATTGCTGCAGGGCTTGAGAGCCCTCAGGGTAAGAGAGGCCAGAACAGCAGCAGCCCCTTTCAGTGCCAGATTTAAGAATAGGAGGAGTTATGAACTGAAATAGCAGTTGGTGTTTGTGGTTTGGTGGGGCAGGTGGGTAATTAGCTCTTTGCATGTGTACATACAAAATGTGCATGTGCTCCTAATCAAGGTCTTAGGGCAGGAGTGGGATGCTATTTCAGGTTGTTTGTTTCATCTTACCTCATAATCCCTGTAAGCCTCATGGTGGGGACAGAGTGGGGCTGGGAACAGCTGCCGAGCAGGGGATTGAAGCATACTCAGAAGGCCTAAGTTCATTATCTCTCAGAGCCCAACCATCATCAGTGCTCTGTAGATCTCTGCATGATCTCCTTGCATTTCCCTTTCTGTTTTTTCCCTTGCCCCCAAAAAGGCACTTTTCCCATTAAAAGCCAGTTTGCAGTGGCAGTTCTTTGATTAAAGCTACAGCTGCCATCTACTCACCATGGGGTGACTGATCCCTTCAGATCCCTCCATCCTTCAAGCTTGCCCTGTTCCTACATGCTGTTTTCTTCCTTTCTTCCCATCATTCACAGCTGACTGAGGAGAGCCTTCTTGTCCCCTGTGGTCCCTGTCATTCTTCCCTTGTTTCTGTCACCCTGCTCCACCCCTAGGCAAGCTGGGAGCTGCCAGAACAGCAGTGTAAGCACGGCCTGCCTTCTGCACCCCTGCAGCAGTGCCAGCATGCACAGAGCAAAGCCCCCTGCAGAGCTGAGCACTGCACAGAGATGCTCTGAGCACTCACAGGTGTTACAGCCTTCAATTTCGTTTAGATTCTTCTGACAGAAACTGCAGATACATCAGAAAATTACACTCAGATGGTTTTTCCTTGGAGTTGGTTGCCATGGGTGCTGCAGAGACATATTGCTGCTGTCCATGGGGTGATGGTCCAGGCCCCATGCTGACCCCTTGCTGCCATATCCCATCTCCCCAGGACAGGCACTGGCAGCTGCAGAGTGTGTTTTGGCTGCTGTTGATGCTGCCATGTCTCTTCTTTGGCAGCTGGCTGCTGCATCAGGCTGCAGAGAGGGAGCAGGAATCCCGAAAGGAGCAGTAGCAGGTGGTGAATGGGGAAGGGGCTTTGGGGTAGGCATGGTGTGTGTCCATGGCCTCCAGGAGCCTGTGCTTGGGGTGAGCTTGGTGTGAAAACAGTCCTCTGTACCTTTAACTGTCCATCTTCTCTTCTGCTGGGGAAGTGAGACAGGTGGAGAGCAGACATGTGACCCCAGGCAAGGTGGTGTTTGCTGTGACATTAGGAACAGGGGTATGCTGTCCTGGGAGCATGGCCATGCATGTCCCTCTCAGCATCTTCTTAACAGTTGTCAGCTGTGCTGGCAAAGGACAGTGGCAGGACTGAGCATGAATCCAAAATATGCTTGGCTTCTTGTTTAACTGACAGGGAAGGAATCTGATTGCTGGGTGTTGCACAGCAGAGAGGGAGAGTGTGTCTTCAGTGAGAAACCAAAACCAGTTCCAGAGCCCAGGGCAGAAACTGTGATTAAATTTGAGTCAAAAATGAATTAAAATGGAGCAATGACATCATGAGACAGCCATTCAGCCCAAGTGGCAGAGCTGAGAGCAAATGACTTTTAAGCTGGAATAGGAAAAACAGAGTGGAAAGGCCTGGCATGGCTCATGGGAGGAAGCCACAGCAGGAAGCAGCAATAGCACCCCAGGACTCCCCTGTCCCAGCCTGCTGCACCATCCCCTGGGCACTCAGAATATCCAGCTCTTCTAACTGTGGCATTTGCCATATCCTCAAGTAAAGATCTTCTATTCCCATATTTTTATGGCAGGGAGAGGATATTTACTTGGTATCCTCTGGTAAGATTTTATCTGTCTTCTTCATTTATTTCCTTTTCAGCAAGTAGAGGCAGCACACTGAGAACAGATTTTTAATTGGCATTAACACTGTGGTGAGAAGTGTTCCTGGGGGTGTTAATGATATGGAGGGTACTGTGCAGTGAAATTACAATTTGGAAAAAATAAGGAATTATAATGAGTTAGAAAATAAATTTTGATCCACAATCTAATTTAAAAGGCATGCAAGTATTTTGTGTTATGAAAAATGAAGTATCAGCTTTAGCTAAAAAGCAAAGACTCCAGTGTAAAAATCAATGAAGTCCGTCATTACTTGCTCAGAAAGCTCAGTAATCTCAGTCTGTACCAATATCAATGTTTCTACTCATTTAGCAGCAAGAAAGTTCCTGTCTTCCTTATAAGAAAATTCTAAGAAAAGTAGGAAAGGAAACTCTGAGATTTAAAGAACCTGCCTAGGTTTAAATGGGTTCACATAAACTTTCAGTCTGTTGTTCTCCAGTCCTGTGCCCCCAGAGGAGTGGTTTGCATTTGAGTGCTGCTGGTATTGGCATTTCAGGGCAGCCACAGCAGAGACCTGCTGCCTGGTGTGCCTGGTGGCTGCTCTCAGCTCCCAGAGAGCCCAGATGTGGTGTCCATCCTGCTTCTCCATGGCGCACCGAGCACTGCTCAGCAGCTGCTGTGCACATCCACAGGCAGGACAGGCAGCACTGTGTCAAGTGCAAGGGACAGGAAAAGGTGGCAAGAAGGGCAGAAAACAACTGAGAAATAGAGACAACTAATGACCAAAAAAAAGGCTGCAGAAAAGCACTATATTTATAAGGATATCAGTGAGATGATGGCAATTGACACCTTAAATCTTCAATTGGACCCAGCTGTGATATTAAGACAAAGCTTTTAAGAAACAAGAATAAATAATTCCCTGCTGGTGCTGCAGAACCCTCCAGTTTTCAAATTTCTCTGTCTTATATAGATAGTTGAATCAGGAAGCAGGTGTCCTTTCAGGATACTATTTTATATCAGTCCCAGTTAGTTCCTCTCCTTTCATTTGTGTTTAGAGAGTTGTTACAGTCAGAAGTGTCCCATCACACCACTCATTGACTTTTCCTAATAATTTTCAGTGATCACAGCTACAGATGTTTTGTTATTTTCCGTTCTGTTTTGTAGGAAAAGTACAAGAAAAATGTGGAAAAGTGTTTTGTAGTTTTGTGAACTGTTTTGCAAGTCTTGGTTATTTGTTGTCTGGCTGACCCAGCTCATAACAGGATCTCTTGACAGTGCTCTTGTGGGTGCATTGGTTTTTGCAATGTAACATTTTTCTGTACAAAGGTGCCCAAATGTTGCTCTGATCATTATCACATGAGAATTTACTCCTAAGTGAGCACAGATTCCACATGGTTTAGTATAATCTCTTGCTATGACAAGAAGACAGCCATGCTTTGCAAATATCACCACTGATGGCTGGATGTCCCATGGCCACTAAGGCCCCTGAGCAGCTTCAAGTTTGAATGCCAAGAAAGAAGCAAATGAGGTCCAAAAGGCTGCCTTGCAAAACTGAGGAAACCTTTGAGAAACTGACCTGTCCGTGGTGTGGGCAGACTCTAGAGCTAAGCCCAAACTCACAGATCTGGTCAGTGATCTATGAAGAGAGGAGAGGAGAAAAAATTATCATTTTTGAGTATTGAATTAAACATCTGTCAAACTCAGGGCCAGAGTAGTTCAAAACTGAGCCTTAGTGTTCTTCTTTTACTTTATGCTGACTTTCTTAGCAGGGTTCCTTCCATCCTGTGTTTGAGTTGCATGCATGAGCAAAACTCACCAGTAACCAGTGAGTCACCTGCTGCAGTATTTCCAGTGCAGAGGGCTTTGTTGGATGTAAAGCAGTTTCTGTGCTTAACCTCTCCAACCTGAATATCTCAGGTAACTTAGCCAAGGCACAGCAGAGAGGAAGGAAACAACAACAGTGGTTTATATTTCAGGTTCAGTTAACTGGTGTTTGTAAACTGCTTGAAGTTATTTGGATGAAGGTGTTAAAGCATAGTAGAATGACAGATATGTAAGTTTAAAAAATAATACTAATAAACACTCTCACCATGCTTTGAAAATATGGGTGTTATGACTCCCCCAGGAATAATCATTTATAATACACAAGTCAGTTTGGTGGAAAAACTGGCACCAACTTCTCAATGTATAAAAAAGGCAATAACTATCTTTCTCCAGCTTCTGAAGGAAATACATTGATGAATTTGAAAAAATTAATTATTGGTATGAGCATGAGTGGGTGTGTCAAGTAAAGAATTTAATGAGAGAGCGCTATGGAGTGGGAGTGAAACAGGAAAAATACTTTTGCATTGATTAATTCTGAAAGTGGGAAAGTATGAAATGTCCTTGCACCTGCCAAGTTCCAGTATTGACCTGGGTGCAGCTCCACAGGAAAGGGCCTAAAGTGACAGAAACCGTCACTAATGAACTCAATTTAACCAGCTGGTTAAAAAGTTGCCATCAGGACTATTGAACTGTCTGCTTATCCATACTTCCCAGTAAGTGGGCTTGACTGACAAAACCTTTTCCTGCTGCAGGGTAGCCAGGTTCCTAAGGAACAGACCAGAGAAACACTCCCTGATTGAAATAACCACAGGGAAATGTTGTTGAATCTCAATTTTTCAGGCACCCACGTGTACACTCTGAATGGAACTGACCCAGAAGGAGATCCTGTGACATATGGCCTGACCTATGAAGCTGGATCAAGGCGTTACTTTGCTGTTGACAAGAATCTTGGAAATGTTACTTTGATTGAAGAGCTTGACAGAGAGGTACAATCAAATGGCACCACTCCAGGTGTTTGTGGGATTTCTTTCAGTTTAATTTGATCTGAGACTTTGAGGGACAAGGCCAGTTTATTAGGCCCTGAAGCATGTACTTTGCAATTCTAAGACATTATATGCAACCCATCATCTTGCATTCCAGTTGACTTGTGCCACTGACATTGCTATCAAATTTTTCAGCTGCTGTCTGTCTAGCTTTTTTCAAAAGAGAAGTGTATTCTTTAATTCTTATCTTCCCCCACCCACACCCCATCAGGAGCTTAGGGGCAGCTACAGTCATCAAATCCTCAGACAGGGGACTCTCCTGTCATTGGGAAGAAGTAGAGATTTGTGTAAGCAGTGTTTCAGGACACTCCTCTAGTACATCACAGCCCTTAGCCAATGTAACTATGTTAGTTAAAGATGCCTAAAGCCAGCCTTATTCTGGGAGTAAGGCATTGAACCCTTCATATCTCCTCATTGAGAAGCTTACACAATATTTGGTGTAAACCCTTTAAAAATCTGTACACTAATACAGAACAATTTTAACCAAAGTGCCATTTTAGGGAACGTTTCTTGAGAAAGGTGACTGATTTTTATGAGCACTTTAGGAAGCAACAGGGATTACCAGAACAACCATCTCCTGACGGTAGCCAGAAGAGGTTCAGGGAGCTGGAGCTTCTGAGGAGTCTTCCTGGCCTCTGCTGGGATTGCTCTGTGATATTAGTTGCTACTTTCATCTGCCTGCCTAGACAGGTTTAAATCTGCAGTCCCTTTTCCAATCAGGACAAACACCATCCCTCTTACAAAAGAATTTTCTTCATTTACAGAAGGAAGATGAGATTGAAGTTATTGTCAGTATTTCAGATGGCCTGAGTACAGTAAGTATTTAATTATGCTGTAGCTTGTTAAACTAACTGTCGTCACATACCTACTCCTATTAAATTACCTTAAAGGGACCATCTCATTTGATCAGAAAACACAATCTCATTAGAGCCTTACCTCCTGTTCCAAGAGCCACTGAACTCACAGTTACTCAAGTCTCACTTCATCTCCTTGCTCAGCTATTTGAGGGTAATTACAATGAAGTGTGAGCTGAAATACTGACTTAGCAGCCTGCAGAATTACAGCAGCTTCCCATGAAGTTTCACTGCCAGCACAGTCAGATTTGTGCCTAAGATCTGGAGGCTTTTTGGAGAAATGTGTGACATTATAGGAACTAGTGTTGGGTGCCCAAGAGCTGCCTGTCCCCACCCCCACAGTGTTTCTCTAGCATGATGTTAAGAAGATTTGCTTAGGCTAAGGTGGTGGGGTCTGCTGCTAGATAAAGCTTTGTGCATGTCTAATCATTAAGGACTTATCTGAGGCACTGAACCTCCAGCCCTATTTCCAAGGATTTTCTTGGCATTTTCAAATTTATGGACTGATGCTCTCAGGGCCAGGATGGCAGTCTGCCAGTAGGAGGATGTGGGCTTCATCACTAGAGGTTCCATAAAAGTGGGATCCTCTTCTTATCTACAAGACTGGATAAATCTAGAGCTTTTCCTCATCCCAAAGAAATTAATTGAGATTATTACAAGAAATGTTTGGGATGTTCCAGCCTCCTACAGGCACAACTGCCCTGGAAATCTCTGTAAAAGGGAAATAATGGGATTCATAAATTATGGGAGTCATAATATGCTCTTCATACTCTACTCCAGGTTTCTGAAAAAGTAAGGATCCTTGTAATGGATGCCAATGATGAGAGCCCAGAGTTCATCAATACACCTTACATAGTCCAAGTCCCAGAGGTTGGTGAAGTTCCTTTGCATACTGGAAATATACTTCTAGAGGATGTAAACAGGGGCTAATATGTTTTCAGTAAAATAACAAATTGTGCAGAACAGACTTGCATTCTTTTTATTTAGGGTTTGGGTAGATATTTAATATTCACTACAAACTTGGGGGATAAGTCTATAGGTTCTTAAGGTGTGCTATTTTGGGGGTAAGTTCCAAGGTGCGAGTCAATGTGAGTCTTTTAGAATTGAATACAGTGGGAACGGGATACACCCAGTCTTAGCTAAAATGTTCTGTTATTTTTATTTCACAAAGTATTTCTTCTTGTTTTCCAGTTTTAATCTCTTCCCTCTTTCCCTTCTGCTCTTTGGTTCCTTCAGTGCTTTTACATTCTTTCTACTATCACTCTTTCTGCCTCCCTGCATGCTCATGTTTCATTTCTTTTACCTCTCCTCGTTTTCTGTTTCTGTGTGACTCTGCTAACTCTTTCTGGTCACAGAACACTCCCTCCAGCAGCAGCATCTTTAAGATTGAGGCAATAGACAAAGACACAGGTTCTGGAGGAAGCATCACCTACTTCTTGCAGGTAAAGTATTGTCTGTACCGTCACAAATTTGTCTCTCATTTACTGAGATTTCAGAAAGCAGATTTTAAAAAGATTTTGGGGGTTGAGTGCACTGCTAGTGCCTCTAGGATCAATGTTGTACCATGCACAAGGAAATGAGCATTGGCAGAAAGGATGTTGTCTGATTGCAAGCAGCCAAGGGTGATCCAGCAGGCAGCAAGGGGAGCTGGAGTTGCCACTGACACTCCTGTGCTTGCCAGCCCTCATGGCAGGGCCCTTACTGGCCCTTCCTTTGGAGTGACAGGGAGAGCAAGATTAGCTGGTAATCGTGTATGCTTATGGGATTTCTAAAGCATGAAATAGCTTTTTTTAGGAAGCAAAACACACTGGAAACATAAATGTGCCCTTTAGTGTAGCAGGCTGCTGCATAATTGATACCAAGATCACAGTGTGAAATGAGAGGTACTAAATCTTCTCCCTGACAAAGCAGTGACTGCCTGAAACCACCCTTTCAGTTGCTGCCCACTGGTGAAGAACTGAATGGGCTCCAGATTTAGACCTGAAATTCTGTATTACAGATTTTCTGTATTCCACAAGGGCAATTTTTTGCATTATGTCTTTCAAATTCTTTCTTCCTATAGGCAGTTTCATCCAGGTTATCTGCAGTTCCCTTTATTCAAGAGGAAACATGAAAAAAGCAAACAAAAAACAAAGCAAATGTGTTGCAATATTTAATTTTGGATAAGAATATGAAGACAAGTTAGAGGATATTTACATAGCACTAAAGCTAATCCTGTTAAGAGCTTGGACATACTATGAAAGAACACCTTGAGTGCCTTGTTGAAATTTAGCTTTGATTTCACAAATTATGATCCATGCACAGGATTCAATTTTGCACAGGGCTATTTCCAGAGAGCTGATAGTCTATGAACCAAGGGACAGCAACTCCAGAATTCTATATCTAGTTTATAATATATTTGTGTGGAAAAAAGGATAATAAATATGTATATTTGTTGAAAAAGGCTTGCCATGTCTTTGGGCATAGTCTCTGAGAATTCTCAAGTTGCACAGAAAAAACCTCTCCATAGGTATGATAAAGGCAGGTGGTGATGTCTGCTGAAATGGCCAGGATTATCTGACAGTGGCCATTGTGTCTGGATACAGGGACAGAGGTGCTTGTACAGCTATCTCCAGTTCAGAAGAATGGAGGGAGGCATTTTTTAAGTCTCTTTTAAAATCAGATGTCCTTTAGATTTTGTTTGTACATCACAAAAATCACCAGACCACCACTGTGTTTGACAATAATCTATACACGCAAACTTCCTGCTTATTTTTGAAACCAGTAGAACTTTGAAACACTAAGGGGTGATACCATTTCTTTTTTTGTTCCTTTTCCCTTCATCTTTTTTTCTGTTAAGTCTCCCCACACCTTTCCATGCATTTAACTGAGTTAACCAAAAGTGTAAGTTTTCACAATGAAATACTAAAAGATTTTACAAATCTACATTACAAGGAACTCATTTATCCTGAATAATGAGAGACTTGTGGTTGGTTCATGAATTGTTCATAAACACACAGAGGTGAAATTCATCAAATGCATTATTCACCCACACCATATCATTATTCTAGTCTCCTCCCTTAGCAGATGAAATAAAAGATGAATCCCTGTGGCAATCCTACCTCCCCATGTGTAATCTCTGGCTGTTTCTCCTTTGCTTTCCCTCTAGAACATCCATGCTAACAAGTTCACGATAGACCGTCACAGCGGCGTCCTGCGCATCAAACCTGGGGTCACCCTGGACTATGAGAAATCAAGAACACACTTTGTGGTGGTTGTAGCCAAGGTAAAAGGCTTTTATGTGACACTAGAGGAGGTGGGGTTGTGTTTGAGTGGGACCAATAAGTTTGAATGCAAGTGCTGCTGAAACATGGAGGCAGCAGAGTTACTCCTGCTGTAACATCTGGAGGCATGGGGGGAAACGTGGAAAGGTGAGGAAGGAAAGGTAGCAGGTGTCTGCTGTTGAACAACATCTGGGGGATGAGGGGGAATGGGGAGGAGTTTCCACATTTCATTCATGTCACATATGCCATGACAATCATCTAGAAGTGAAGGGTTGGTGTATCCAGCCCTAGCTTCAAGAAGCAGCAGCCTGTGAGCTCAGGGCTTCTCATGCTGCCCAGGGCACAGCCCTACCACCACAAGGACAGACCCTGGCAGGCAGATGGGCCACAGCCACTACCCACAGCTAGACCCAGCCCAGCACAAGTGATGGATTTCTTTTCTGGAAATATCTGTGAATGTTTCTTTTTTTCACTTCCCTGCTGCCTCATGGCAGGAGCTTATTTAAATCCTGCAAATATTGCTGCACATCCCCTCTTGCCACTGTCTTTCCCAGCAGTACTATGCCTGTGACTGCACATGCTAACAGGCATTAAAAGTTTATAGATTCTGAAGTCTCTCACAATCATGTGGGGACCTGTCACACAGACAGACTCACATGGGTGGAAAGAGGGCAGTTTTGCTGTAACTTATGGGGACTTGGAGTTGCTCATATTTTTTTAAAATATATGGGCCTTTTAATGTATTTTTAGCCAAGTTCATTTGAGGAAGAAAAACAAAATTTGGCTTAAATTCTACCTTTGGGGCAGTAAGGAAGAAAAAAAAAATCAGTGTATCTTTTTAAAAAAATTGGAATTTTTAGAATTGGTACTGCAGATATGTTGAACAATTCACACTCTTACACACCAGCATGACTACTGACCTACAGCTGGTGCTCTGAGACTGAGGGTGTTAAAAGCCTCTGAAATAGCAAGTTGTCTTCCTAATTGGCTCTGCTGTATCAGTGGTGCAGAGCTGGTTGTACCAAGTCCCCAGAGACTGCTTACACAGTGTGGCTGTCTCACAGGTTTGGGCTGCACAGCTCCTCTGTGCTTGCACTTTATCACTTTGGAGTTCCTGGGAGACTTTGAGCATGTACACTGTTTATTTCCCTCCAGAGATGCACTACCTTGCTACTGTGTACTGTTTTGTGTTCATGACAAGGGATGAAAAGTTGTAGACCTTGGTCACTAACTTTTGCATCAGTTTCTAGTGTTCTTTTTTTCATGAAAAGCCCTTGAATTCCCTATCCCTTCTCTAAAGATCATTTATGACTGCATATATTGCCTCAATCACTTTTAATATAAGAAATTACTTATGAGGCACTGCAAGCTGTCTTCCTAATCAGAGGGGAGAGCAGGACAAATGGAAAAGAGAAGGGAATAGGGCAGCACAGATTAAATCTATATGTTCAGAGAGGGAAAGGATTCCTGGAACTGTGCTTCTGAAGGCTCATGAGGTCCATGCTGATTTGCAGGCATGCTTCAGCAGAGGCATCTGACAATGACTTCTTTTCTAGGATGGTGGTGGGAAGCTCAGGGGAGACAACAAAGTCTTTTCAGCCACAACAACAGTTACTATCAACGTGGAGGATGTTCAGGACACCCCCCCTATGTTCATTGGGACCCCCTACTATGGATATGTCTATGAGGACACACTTGCAGTAAGTTCTGGTTTCATACATGGGAGAACAAGTACAGCCTTTCCCATATTACTCAAGACGGCCCTAAGGTTTCTGGCATAGACTTTACTGGAAATAGGACCTAAACTCTGATTTGACTCCTAGGTGAACTGAGCGGATCAAATCTTCCTTATGTCTACTGCCAATTTGCCATGCAAAGCTTCCTGGCTTTTCCACTGAAGTCAAAAAAGATTCTGCCCATTTACATTGGTCTAAACCCAGACAGTGACTAAGAGCTCTTGTGTAGCTCAGACCTCCAGAGGCACTTGGCTGAAGGCTTAAGCAGGGTGCCAGTGACCTCACCTGAACACATCATGCTTAAAAGCCTTCATGAGCCTGTTTGCTCTGTGGGCTCACAGTGCTTTTATTTTCTACCTCAGATCAGTCTGCTACCAACAGTTGGTTGTACAAGGTGCAGACAGAATTTATGCCCAAATACTCCAGACTCTCTGTTGTCCCATGGACGTCCCCTGGGGAGAAGCAACCCTGACATCCCCAAAATGCAGGACACTTTCTGCTCAGTGGTGCCTGGTTAGGCAGGATGGGCCAGGAAGGCCTCCTAAGCCTAAACCCAACCAGATTATCAATCAAGCAGGGACATAATTAGGAGAACCAGTCATTTCCAGCCACACATTCTTGAAGCTGCAAACTAATGAATTTTCTCTGTGTCTAAGCAGTGACATGATTGTGTATGGATCAGCTTTCACCCTGATCCATAAGATTTAATTACAATTTTCTTCATATATAGGGCAAGAAATGGTATCTACCCATGAAATTCCCCAACATTAGGCTATTGATCAGTTTAGCAGTGTGATTGCACTCTGTTCATCTGACCTTCTCTTGAGTTGCAGGAAAGATTGTGCCTTACCTTTCTGTTCAGAAATGTGCACTGCAGCCCATGCATGACTATATACTGCAGTTCACTGCAGAGGCTGTTACATTTCAGCAGGGCACAGAAGTAATGCTCATGTACTTTGCAGGTGTTTAAAATGAATGATGTTATGTATATTGATTTATTCTGCATAGTTACATATAGATCTTGAAATAACTATCAGGTGCACACAGGAGTTAGTGTTTACTATGGAAATGAGAATCAATAAATGTTAATTATATCCAGCTTGAGCTCATAACTTACACCATTATGATATAATGATGGAAGCATGGATCAGTCCTTCCCTGTGTGGGTTTTTGCCATTAGAATGAGCAGAGAAAGAGGCAATAGCTGATTGTAGTGGTGTTTGTGCATTTGGTGTTAATTTTGTAAACTTGCTTCTTTTCTCCTTGGTGGAGTTGTCAGGATTTACAAGTACTCTGTCACCTTCAAAGGGACTGCACTGCATTTTGCCCAGTAGGCAGATTTTATTGCTGCTTCCAGCATAAACGATAATAAACACAGTTCTGTATTTCCAGTTGCTTTAACAGAGCTTGCTCTTGTTTGAAAAATTCACTCAAGGGTTGTCATGAAAATGTTCCTTGTTGCCATTTGTGATTCACTGACAGTTACTTCAATGTTCCCTGGTTCTGCAGCCTCAAACAGGAGCACTTTAGTGCAGAGGCCTGAATTGTACAGCTCATTGCCTCTTGGGTGAGCATTTTAATGTGACACTCATCATCCCTCTGAGCTGATAGGAGCAGTCACATGAGCAAATGGTCCTCAGTACACAAATTCTGTACGTATGGCCCACGGCCACGTTACTTGTGCAGAAAGACAGACAGTGAAGGTTTAAGGGCAGTTAAATCACCATCATTTTCATCACAATTTTATGCCCTAGATCTTCTGTGGGCCAAGTTGCTCTGTGATCTCTCTTTTCTTCTACTGCCTGTCTGAACTTAATTAGGAAGGACCAAAGTGACCCAATGACTCCTCGGCAGCTGCCTGTCTCTCTGCACACTGTGTGGCCATGGGACACAGAAGCCTACACAGAAACAGCCAGAGGGAATCTTGGTAGGGCCCCAAACTACACTTTGGGTTCCAGATTGGTTGCTCCAAATCCTCTCTCCACATCTGTGGCTCCAGGCAGGTGTCCCTGGCCACAACTTCCAACCATTCCTGTGACCAGCCAGCCCCCAGGGCTGAGCCACCCGTGGCCATGCAGGGTCTGCAGCCATTTCACATCCAGAGCAGTGGGCACTGGCCCTTTTTGTGCTCCCCATGTGGCACAAGTGCCCACTCTGCCCCCAGCACTTCACTGCAGAAACACTTGCAGCAGTTCAGTTTATTAATGTGCAGTTGCAATTTCAGTGCTCTGATCTCAGCACACAGACTGTGATTTCCCATTTCTCCCCAGGGCTCTGAGGTCCTCACTGTTGTTGCTCTTGATGGAGACAGAGGAAAGCCTAACAGTATTCATTACTGCATCGTGAATGGTGAGTAGGCTTGTCTTAGATGAAATCTGAAGGGCACTCAAAACTCCATCTGGCATTACATTAGAACAGAATATGCTAGAGTTTAATAAACCTGAGACAAAATCTCAGGAAATAATGTCAAATACCTCAAACAACTTCAGGGCCCTGTCTAGCAGAGAACAGCCAAGATTTAATTCAGTGAATTTTAGTATCTTCTTCACAGAACTGTTCTTGGAACTGTTAATGTTGCTGATTTGTTAGGCATCAGTAGGCTGCTTGTCATTTCAGAAAGTGTAAAGGGAGATGCATTCACTCTTCTGAGCATCTCTATCACTTAATCTGGGAGGTGAGATAATTCATTGGGAGACCCAGACATGGCATTTGGAGGGATATTTTTATTAATACAGTGATAAAAGTGGCTAAACAGGCAAACCTCCAATTTCTTGGAAGAAATTATATTTACCAATAAAGAGACTGAAGTGGAATAAAACAGATGTTATCAAAAGATTAATGCTTTTCATGAGCTATTCTGAGAGTGTCTATCACACATCTTTTAATAGCATGAATGTGAAATTTAGTGAATTGGTGATTCATTAGGTGGTGAAGACAACAGCTTAGAGCAACTAAACTCCAGGCTACAGCTTTGGGGATTTTGAGTTTTATACACTCTCCCTTCCAAAACAAGGCTTCTGTAGCAACTGGGCACCCCAACTCACAGGTGTGAAAGATCCCAAAACTTCCTAAGAGAAATCTGAGGTGTAGTTGAAGAGCTATGGAGCAAGTGCTTCATTGTGTTGTGATCTAAGCTGCCAGAACAAAGAGATACAGCTGAGTTTTTGTGTTGGTGTGGGATGAGACCCATGCTGAGGTTCCTTCTTAATGTGAGGAAATAAACAGGTAAAAGAAAGGTAGAAATATCAAGGAAAAGAGAATTGCAGAAGACAATGGATAGAAAATGAGAAAAGGTAAAAAGAAAGGTGCAAAATGAGGAGCAAGAACAAGTGGAATGAAAATACGCTAAAAAAGGGAGAAATTAAATAAGGAGGACAAGTGAAGGAAGAACCAGGGAAAATGTCAAAGGGATGTAAGATTAATGAGAAAAGATACTGGATTGCCAAAGAAAACAGAGAAGGACCAAAAGGGTTCTCTGGGATAAAAATAAATGGTAAGTGTTTAGGAAAGAGTGGGAAAGGAAGATGGAAGGGCATAACAGATAAGTGGAACAAAATATAACTTAATGGAGAGCAAGCTTTTCTCATGCCCATTAACAAAGGGCTTTGTTTTTGTGAAAGGGAAAAGAGGGGAAGGGAATATGCTTTTAGTGCATAGAAAGTTGAAAAACAGAGAACAGAAGATTGCAACAGGTTTCTACTCCTGCACCTCAGACACTGGTATTATTTTTGACAAGCCATTATTCCAGTAACTGCAGGCTGGGATATTAAAGGACAAGAAAACACTAACAGCAAACAGGAAGTTGTTTGTTCTTCTTAATAAGCCTATCTTATCCCTGGAGTGTGGAATAATGATAGGAAATGCTCCAATCTTCTGAACATCTGGAGGAAAACCAATACTGCTACATGTACTCCAGGTTACCAGTCTCCCTGGGATAACTAGACAATAACATGAAGTATGGTGGTTTGAAACCACTATTGACTTAAGCTTCTTCTCAATCAGAATGTATTTTGCAGGCCAATGTGTCTTAATAATTGGGTATTGTGAGTCAATACGTGTTCAATGTTGTGTCTAGAGTGCTTTAATGAAGTTGCAGTTATTGTAGCTATTAGCAGAAGAGGATACTATCGGATGGTTTAAAAATCAGCATTGGAAATTAGTTTAAGAAAAATACTGGGCTTTGGGGTCATCATCCTTTATTTCTGAAGGCTTGATCTCCTACATTTAAAGAGATTTCCTCTCTTTTCCTTTCAATGGTAGACTGTCACAAAGCACAGGATGTGGCCAATAGTGTGCGTGAGGCAGCATCAGGGCTGCCCTTGCTGGGCACCAGCCTGCCCTTGGCTGTGATGTGAGATGGTTCCTGACATCCTGGTGAGACACTGCTGCCCCTCTGCAAGCTGGCATTTGCTTCAGCACAAATCCAGCAATCTGGAACTGCTGTTCTCTCCGGATCAATGGAAGTTGTTTAGCAGTAGCAAAGTCAGCCTGCAGCCCTGTCCTACCTCTGTCGGACTCTGCCTCAGTTCAGAAACCTTGGGGTTTATCCCAGATACTCCAAAAAAACATTTTTATTCAGGGCAGCCTTGCAACAGGCTGAAAGGTTTTTTTGACAACTCAGTGTTTAAGACCAGAAGACACTTCTCCAGAGATGCTGTCTGAGGGAAGTGACTGTACTTCTTTTTGACAGATTGTCAGACTTCTCACCTTAGCTGATATTAGTGAGAGAAATGTTCTTGTTTCTCAGAGACTTAATTAAGCATTTGCTAATTACAATGACAAATGTCTATTTTTGTCTAAACCAGCATATAAAGAAGGCAGCATAATAAAATTAATACCAAATTTGCATGCCTGGATGCTGAGGCTTGAGGGGAGCCTAAGCAGGATGGGAAGAGGAACATGCTGACAATTGCCCATAAGGGAAGAACTCCACTGAGCTGTTCCTAGGGGAGGGAAGCCCTTTTAGGCCCTCACCTGTGATTTCATCTCAGACCAGTCAGAGAAATGCTTCATTTTTGAAGAGTGGCTTCAGATCTACTGATACATATGGATAGACATATGGACCAAGATGTGCTAAGTGAAGTGTCCAGTTGATTTGCCCATGTTGTTCAAAGAAAGTGTGGCATGTAACCGGAGCATCTTGGCTTCATTGCAGGAAGTGAAGGTTCATTTGAAATCAGCAACACAACTGGAGCCATTTCTGTGATAAAAAGCCCAAATCAGCTCAAGAAAGAAGTGTATGAACTAAAAGTTAAGGTAGGTACTGTGGCCACTTTAAGACTATTGGTCTAAAATGCCATGAGTAGGCATGATTGTCCAAAATTTTTCCATTTATAGCTGACTTTACCGGCTCCAGAAAATACCTCCCATATTTGAGCAGAGTGCCAGATAGTGTAAAGCAGCACTAATTGCTAATCTAGGGATATTATTGTTGGAATATTTAGTATCTCAAATTATTTCTTTCAAATGAAATCACCTTGTCATAATTTCATTCCTGAGGCTAGAGAATCAATGTCCTTTGCAATCTGTAGATACTCTGTGTTTCCAGATTTTATTGCTAAACTAGGAATTAATGTCTTGAGACTTCCATGTTATGAGATAGGTAACAGTGAAATCTATTATTAGTAATAGGAGTGGGACAGATCATGCAGTGTCATGTCAGCATCCACTCCTGAGCACTCTTCAGCCACACACAAACACATGCTCACACCATGATGAGCTAACACCTCAATGAGCCACTACTCATGTCACAGGCTGTGTTATTTTAAGCAGTTTCTAAAGAAAAAGTGTTTAAAAGTGCAGAATTAAATTGTGAAGACTGTATCAGTTTTCCCCAGCATGTTGGAACTGCACATTATTGTTGTGATAAGGACAATACTGGCTTAAAGGGAGCTTTGAGGAATTGCACACTGCCAGAACCAAGGGCACTTGCTTGCTCCTGGACTCAAGCAGGGCAGGTACAGCTACATCTGCCTGGGAGAACATGGATTCTCACGGGCTCAGTTAAACTCAGGCACCATTTCTTCCTCTATCAACTCTGCTTCACTGCATTCTAGTTCCATTCCCCCGATGCAGAATGGGTTAAAGCCTTGCAAGCTTTTCTGATCTCCTAATTATGTGCGTGGTGACCCAGAGCTCATGCAGGCTGCAAAAGCTGCTAGAGGAACCAAAAAGGTGTTATTTTACCCAGCATATACAGTGACAGACACCTCAGTTGCCAGACTAGTGTCTTTGGAGAAAGTGCCCTTGGTTTTGAGCCCTTTGAGCAAAAAGGCATGTTAGATAGAGCTGTTGGGACAAAAATATCAGCCAGTTTCTGTCCTGGCAGAAGAAATGTCTCAGGTTCAATCCAGTGAATCAGGCCACATGTTGCAGTTGTTGAAACCCAGACGGATTTGATCTCATGGCTCAGAAAAATACCTAAGTTTGCCTGTCTGCCTAAACTCTATCCATCTTAAATTAAGCTCATCTAAACACCACAGCAGAATTTTGAATTGGAGACTAAATCTCAAAAAAAACCATGCACTTTTTCAAATATTTACCTAAATGCCACAAGTATAGTTTTTCTCACAGTATTAAAGGCTGCAGTCCTTGCAGCAATGAGACAATGAACTGCCTGTGGCACCACAGCAAATTTAAACATTGTCTTCCTTTTCTATTCTATCAACACTTTAGGCAAGCAATTACCTTGCCTCTATTGGATAGCTTTTAGAGAACTGTTTTCACCCAGAGTGAGTTACTAAGATGACAAAATTAGAGGGAGAATCAACTGGGGCTCTACTGGGACTGGTTTATTACCATAATCTTCTAATCATCATAAACTTCAGTGTGAAATGGACTGAGGTTTTAGAGAAATATAAGCCTATGATGCTTCTTACAATTTAGAGTGCTTTGTACATGTGGAAGAATGCCTGAACATGAATCTGAAGGAGGAGAAAACTGCTTCATCATTCTTTTCTTCCTCTTGCCTGCTGCAGGCATCAGAAGTCAGTCAGGAAGGTGACAGCTCCGAGCACACCTTTGCCATGGTGACCATACGGGTGGTGGACCTCAACAACCACCCACCAACCTTCTATGGAGAAAATGGGCCCCAGAACAGGTTTGAGCTGACCATGTATGAGCATCCCCCAGAGGGTGAAATCTTACGGGGACTGAAGATCACAGTCAATGATTCAGATCAGGTAAATGGAAACTATGCAGACTTTCACTTTTCTGGTCCTGTTTTCCTAAAGACTAGAAAGAGCTCTCAGATGGAGAAATGTCATTTTAGAAACTCAACTGTTTCACCTGCATTCCCTAAAAGCCTAGGACAGACAAAGCAGTGGTAGGGTCCAGCAGTACCCCACAGAGACTGGACCCAGCAGTTCTGTTAGTCTGTCCTGTGCTGTTATTCCAATGGAAGGGTGGTCCTAAACCTGCAGCCCAGGTCTTGTGGCAACTGGAGTTGAACAATCCTTATGAATTCCCTAACTGCTGGTTGTGTTCATTTGTTGCCAGTGTATTGTCTGAGAACATACTCCCTTTGAACATTTTCTTGGAGGTTCCAAACCCTTTAGTAACTTCAGGTGCAATTACTGTTTACATCTTCTTCTAGCCCTTATGTTGCATTCAGGGTCTGCAGTGCATGCTTTGATTAGTCATTCCCACTGGAATGATATTTTTAGGTACTCTTAAAAATTATGCCCAAGCCAAACCAACTCTTACCAGATCAAGGAAAAGGAAAGAAGATTCCATCCATCTCAGCCTGCTGTCTAACAGACCTGTGATACCTGTAGGTGCTAGGGCAGTGGTTGCTATAGGGACCCCTAAGCTAAATACTGTATGAATGACATCCATCTGAGTTAGCCTCAGGTTAGCTAGTGACAAGAAGAAAGCTTAATGCATCTGACAATTGTATTCCTATTGGAAAGAACTCTCTTCTGTAACTGTGCTCAGTATTGTGCTGGTTTGATGGTATTGTACTTTATCAAACCCACTGGCTTCTTCCCCCTCCCTCCTGCTGCTCTGCAGCGAGCAGATAAATGACTGCTTTCAAAGCAGTGCTATGTCTATCCTGCTATTGTCATGGGGGATGGTGCTGCAGAGGGGAGAAACAAAACCCATCTCTTCTCTTTAGAGACAAAATATATATCTAGGCTGACAAAATATTCAGGCTGCAAGTTAGGCTATAAAATAAGCAGAAAACACTGATAAATACACTGTATAGATTTCTCAAGAAGCTTCCTAGTATAGCATAAGGCATCACTCTAGGGGGGATGGGTAGCTTTTCTTCTAAGGCAGAGAATGCAATTTTTTCCCTTCCATCCAAGATGATTCTGTAGAGAAGAAAATTAAACATGTGTCTGTCTCTGTCACAGCTGCTAGAGACTTTGTTTTGGGGGAGTGGATGAAAAAGGTGAGGAGGAGGAGGAAGCTGTGGTTAAGGTCTGGTTTAGGCCTACAGACTGATGGAAATGCCATGCTTACTTGCAAGAAAATGATATAGAAATTTCTCTCCCAGACCTTTTCAGCATGGCTTAGGACTCAGTGCTGCTGTTCCCTCAGTCATTCCTGTGTCCCATGGCTGTCTGCTTAGAGACATGCAGCAGCATGGCAGGCTCTGAGCAGATCTGGGTTCCATGGACATCAGGGGCAGAAATCCCTCAGCTGTTGGAGGGACGCAGTTCTCTCCCTGTCCCATGCCACAATTCTAGTCATGTATAATCCCATGAGCCACACACTTTGTATAACTTTGTCTGACTCTGTATTGTCAGACTGTCCAATCTTCTCATCAGCACTGTTTTCCATAGCCCAGCAGCTGTGGCTTTGTGTGTTTGGCTTTACCACCCAGCAAAAGAGAGCCCATTATCATCTCTGTAGTTGAGGTTAGGGTTTGTGTGACCAAACAACACAGACCACTGAGTTTGGATCCAAGGTCACTCTGTTTCCCTTAAGGGACTACTGCTGAATACTTTTTCTCTTGACATGAGCTACGGCTGCTCAAGAACTGCTCATAACAAGCTCACCAGGGATACAGCTGAAAGTAAAATTGTCCTGTTTGAAAGTTATTATTAGAAATTCATCGTCTCAAGATTCATGCTACAGGCAGAGCATGGCATCAGGCAGGCAGGGAATCTGGCTGTTTGTCACAGTGTAAACATGACACTGAGAAATTGGTGAACCCAGGGAGTTTGGTGAGGTAGGCTCAGCTCATTTTCACATCTTCTCTGTAAGGCAAAAATATGGGGATCCCCCTTTCATCTTTTCTCTTACATGCTCCATGTTAGTTTAAAAGAATTAGCCTGGCCAGCTGGCTCTGGCTCACTCTTCCCAGCTTGCATACAAGTGATGATAACATTTTAGATACTGCTGCTTCCCATGTTCTCTCTGGCTAGAAGGTCTATCTGTGTAAGGGCTGGGCTTGTGAGGTTGTGTTGTCCTTACTGGAGCAGTTCAGTTGTCTTTCCTTGGCAGGATTTCCCTGCCAACATGCATGTGGTGTCATCTCTGTCTGGCTCCCAGCGTGTGGCACAAAACCCAAGGCTGCTTGCCACAGGACTCCTCTCTTAGCCAGGCCTGCTGCAGGGTTTTTCCATTATGACTGAAAGAATAACCAAGCTTGTCAATCTATTTTAAGAAAAGCTGTGTCTGTCTTGTGACTAGGGCTGGAGAGATTATACAACTAAGCTTCTTAGTGATCTCCTGCCCAGGGGATGGAGAGCAGAGGGCTCTCAGCAGTAAGGCTTGTTCTCATTTCATGTAGT
Source organism: Zonotrichia albicollis (assembly GCF_047830755.1). NCBI lineage: Eukaryota > Metazoa > Chordata > Aves > Passeriformes > Passerellidae > Zonotrichia > Zonotrichia albicollis. The sequence continues at coordinate 24,829,327 of NC_133825.1, read as the reverse complement.
TTGAAGAAACAGAGCAATCCAGGCTGTAAGAAACATGACATTACTGAAAACAATCAATGTCATATCTGCTTTAATCAACAGGGAGCCAATGCTAAATTCAACCTCCGGCTTGTTGGACCTGGTGGCATCTTCCGAGTGGTTCCTCAAACTGTCCTGAATGAGGCTCAGGTTACAATAATAGTGGAAAATTCTGCTGCTATTGACTATGAAAGCTTCAAGGTGTTAACCTTCAAGGTACTTCTGCTTTCCAGGTCCTCTTTTTCAGTGTATACAGTATGAGCATGATGGCTTTTGTGTCTGATGTGATTTGGCTTCTTAATCCACCCAGAGCTGTCTGATGCATTATCAGATACATGAGAGCCCATGCAAGGGAAACTCATTTCTGCCTCTGGTTCACCACCTTCACAAGGTTTAATGGATGCATCTGTGGACTGATTTAGTCCACTCAGTGCAAAATGTTGATTTTTATGTCTCTCTGGAAACTGTACATGTTGGTGGCTCTGAATCATTCTAGACTGAACCCTTAGGGTGTTATTTCTGCACTCACAATGATACATTCACAGGATGAAATCCTAATTTCTCTGCAGCAAGAACTTTACCTACTTAGTGCTAAGTAATTTGATTCATGATCATGCTTTTGGATGTTGGCAGCCTGAAGACCCCAGCTGACTGGAAGATAATTCCCCAAAATTGCTCACTGCCTTTGTCAGAGTCTATCTATCTGTATGGCCATTTGCAGGCTGACCTGAGGCTCACCCACGCTCTAAACCAGCCCTGCAAGAACCAGTTTAATCCAAAAGCTGGAACCTTGCATTATCACCTTCCCTGATGGATTCTTTGGCTCATCAACAAGATAATTAAGTAGTCTGGTTTTCTGTCAGCTGCCTCTGAAATTGAGTGTAGATGTTTCAGTTCTGACTGCAAAGAACTGCATAGACAATCCCTGTAATAATTTTTAAAAACTGCCAAAACAATCTAGCTGAGAATTAACATATGCTAATTTTGTAACGTACAGAGAGGGGCATTTTTTGCACAATCCAAAAGCCAAAATTCCACAATTTTGTTCTCCCCCTTGCTGTATGGTTTTCTTTGTGTCCTTAGCAAGTTTCACTTCAATATGTTTCAGGCCTCTTCTTGTAATGTTCCTAAGCCATTTTGAGCTTTATAGGTTATAGATGCCACAAAAATATGAGGCATCATTACTGCATTAAAGTGGAAGATTCTGAAAGGGCCATAAAGTGCTACTGAAACTAATTATAACAAGCACACATTTATTCAGGTTAAACTACCAAAAGACCAGTAAAGGAGTTACACATGGCCTCCTCATGAATGCCAATAGAAATCAAAGTAGTTAATGTGATTGCCACGAACACCAAAAGAATTAATTACCAGGAAAAAGGATATCTATTTTTATAGCTTAAGCAGTTATTCTCTTTTTAAAAAATTATTTCTGCTGGAGAAAGACTTTCCAAAATTATTTCTACTGGAGACTATAAGACTTGGCTTAAAAATTGCAGCCTTTTTCTGGATTCCAAATGGAGAAGGTGCAGATGGATGATATGGTAGCAATGTATGGCAGCAAATACTTTATAAAGACCTCATTGCTGGCTTCACTTTCCTGCAAAGTTCAAATCACTTCCTACCCAGTTTTAGTTGTCAGTGCATTCATTCTGGTTAGAATATTGGATGAAATATATTTCTATTTAATGTGTATCTCACAACAGCTTTGAGAGATTATCTTCAGGGTTTTGGGGTTTTTTTCTGTAAGCAATGATCCCTCTCCTCTAGTTCATTTTTGAAGAGTAAAATGCCAGATAATAATTAAAGCTAATTTGTCTGGGAGATGCACTGAAAAACTTTCTGAAGCAAAGGCTGCTAGAGAAACCTATATTTCATTTAGTGCTGGCTCTTAAATGAAGGTGGTAGTCAGGAGTTCCTTCATTTTCAGCTGTCTAAGAGCTCAAATGGATTTCCCAAAGTATGGCAGCAGTGGTAACTCACACCTCTCCCCAGTCCCTCTGCCACAGGGGCCAGATATTGCTGTGCCACCTTGTTATGGGCTGCCATGCTTTGGGGAAAACCTCCTGCCTCTATCTGCTTCAGCTCAGAGCCCATCCTGCCCTGGCAGGAGCATCCAGACATTCACATCTACAGACTGGGGCCAGCAGAGGCTGCAGTTATCTTCAGCTGCCAAAATCAAACTCTATTTTAAAAATTCACCTACCACTTTTAAAATTGCATGTCAGTTTGCTCTTCTGGCACCTAAGTATGAATTGTTGATATGTAGTCCTGTGAAGTAATAGTTTTACACTACTTTTTTCTCTCTGCATGAAACAAACAGTACAGGTCTGCATAAGACACTGCAGGCAAGTGAGCTGACACAATTTCCTCCCTGAAGGAAGATGTTGTCAGCATGTAGACATAGCAGGACCATGGCTGCTTAAAGGAGAGGGAATAAAAAATTAGTGTAGAAAACAAAGTAAAAATACTGAGCTTTCATAAGGTGTACTAAGATGGACTGATTGCAGCAGCAAAGATGTTAGAATTTAGTAATAGCTCCATGTGCACAATCAGCACTAAGATTTTACCTCTGTACTGCTTTAGGAGCTGAGATTTCTCATGAGGAGGTTTTTGCTGATGTCTGCATGGCTGTCCTTTCAAAAATGTCTTTTGCTGCAACACCACCTGAGACTCCCAAACACAAAAGTTTGGGAGGTCACAGCAATGGAGTGACCAGGCTCTCCTTTTGGAGCAGCAGTAATTGCCAGCAATCCCTCGAGATTCATTTCTTATCTTTATTTCCAAACATTATAAATGTCCACACAGCAGGCACAGCTCTATGAGATGACACTGAGATGGCCTTTTCCCTGTCTGCTTGAACAGCTCCCCACCCTCTGCTTTCACCTGGAGGTGATACAGTTGTCCCAGTCTGGCAGAGTGTCCCCCAGGCAATCGGGGTGCCACTGCTGGGGAGCATCACTCGCCCTCCCCACAGGCCCTGCACAAGAAGGATGAGCTCCCAGGGGAGCAGGGGATGCTGTGCCAGCCCTGCTGCTCCTGCCAAAGCTCCCTTAGGCACCCCCTCCTTGTGGGAGCTCCTGGGACACATCTCCTAGCAATTAAAACCCTTGCAGCCAGATTTCTCAGCTGAGCCTCTTAGATCTCAGTTCACGTCCTGCTCAGTAGTCTATTAGTGGTGTGCTGTCTTCTTAGAGCCCTCCTGCTTGTGTTAACTATGTCTCTGCCCAAGCATGAAAACCAAACATTAGACCATTGTTTCTGGTGTTACCCATCTGGGCTCAGCCCCCTCAGAGCTCAGGATTGATGGCCTAGTGCTGATCCTGTGTGATGCAGACACTGGGACAGACCCTGGGAAGGTCCCAATGTCTCTCAGTACCCATTGTTGAAACTGCTCTTTCTGGCTTACAGAACCACCACAGACCACCTGAGCTTGCTGCTCTGCCAGCTGAGGCATCCTACTGATGCTTCCCAAATCCAGCAGATTTTGCTCAGTAAGGAGCAGACAGATACAGTAAATATTCAGTTTACTCTGTGTGATTGCCTGTCCTTTCAGATGAGCAGTTATAAGAATGTGTGATGTCAGAGAGCTCTGTTCTCCTCAGAGACAGTGAGGCGATACAAAAGCCCGCATTTCATCTGATAAAGTCCTAATTAGTATGAGGCAATGAGGGTAGAAGTGCCATGAAGTCAGTAGTAGAAGTCCTCACAATCTTTGGGAAATGGGACTCTGCTCTACATGCCTGACTATCCAGCATTTGGGGTGGGAGTAATGCTGCTTCAAAACAACTGGTTCTCTCATCTTTTTTCCCTGTTTGGTGCAGTTTATTGTTCCTGACTTCTTTCTTGATGAAGAATTTCCTCTACAAAAGATCACAATTAAGTTTATGTCCTTACTCAAAATAATTCAGTGGTTCTGTTTCCCAAAGTTCTAGGAGCTGCCCAGGGATGATTGTTTGTCAGCTTTTGTTACGGTTTTTGGATGTGTGTTGGTTAGTTATGACCAGTCACATGTGTCACATGAAGTCTAATGTGAATACACAGGTTTGAAGGCCTCTTGACTGCCCATCTCAAGCAAGCACATACAAATAAGCTGAGGCCGCATGCTGACCTGGCTCATCATCTCCTTGGTTCTGAGCTGTCTGCTCCAACCAGGCTAAAATGCACTGATGGTGCCACAGATGGTGGAGGAAGCTCTTTTAAGAGAACTAATAGCTGCTTTGTGGTGATTTCTGGGTTTTCTCTTCTTAGCTTCTTGCAATAGAGGTGAACACACCGGAGAAGTTCAGCTCGACGGCCGACGTGGTGATTCGCTTGCTGGACACCAATGACAATGTCCCCAAGTTCTCCTCTGACTACTACATTGCCAGGATCCCTGAGAACTCCCCAGGGGGCTCCAATGTAGTTGCTGTTACAGTAAGTTTCATTCACCTCTTAAGAAATGTCCTCTTTTCTGGGTGTCTGTGGAAACAGTTCAAGTACCTTAAAAATAGTGGACAGGGCAAATAGCAAATCTTACTCAATATTTGACTTCTGGACCAAACTCCAATTATTTTCCAGAATCAACCCAAAAAAAAAGCACTTTGGGAAAAAATAAAGTTTATAAAGTTTTAGGCAAATATTATTTAGAACAAGAAGGGCCATCTGCTTTTAAGACAAATCCCATGGCCTTTGAGTATTAAGAAAGCCTCAGCCAAATCAGTGTCCAGTGGGAGATTCAGTTATGGCTAAGTGGAATTGGATTTACTGGATTTGCTTGCTTAAGTATGAGTAAAAAGAAAACAAGATGGCTGCTTAGTAGGTATTAGTCTCCTCCTCTTGGGAGGAACCTGGCTGCTAAAGGAATCATGAAACAGTTAATGAGGGCAAGAATATAAAATGAAAGTGCTTAGGACTGGGAAAAAAAAGATCCTTATGTATGCATCTTCTCACAGTGGGAAAAATATGCCTATAGATTTTCCAGTATCTTGCATTTTCATACAAAGAAGTCAGGGTTGTTACATGGGCCCTGAGTGCTGGAGGAGCATTTCCAGCTGCTTCTCTCTAATGCAACTGCTGAGACTGGAAAATGCCCTCATGTCACAAAGCCAAGAATGTCACCTGGGCCTTGGTGGGGGATGCAAGTCACCTTGCAGAGGCCACACAGGTAAGGATGGTGCAGGCAGGTTGCCAGAGATCTCCAGCAGAAGCTGGCAACATGTAAGAAAGATGATTAAATAACCAGAATAATAAAGTGCTGAAGGCATATTTTAGCAATGGAAAAATCAAAGAACTGAAACATAAACAATAGAGAAAAGGTTATTGCATGAAACTAATAGGAAATCTATTAGAGACTCTTAAACATAACTATCTTTGAGATAAAAGGAATAAAAAAAATCTAGGATGTGGAGAGCAAAAAAAGAAGAGATTTAAAAAATGTTTGCAGAAGCAATAAAACTTCTGAGCCAAAGTGCACAGGAATGTGTAGCTGAAGGAGCCCATGTAAAATTTAGTCATGTGCTGTCAACTCAGTACTTGACCCAGATTCACAACTATATGTGAAAACTAAGATGTTTCAAGTACTCAGAATGGCAATTCTGGAAGAAGTCCCAGGTATGCAGATGTTTTAAGTGAAGTCAGACAGTACTAAACTAGGCTGTGGTCAAAATCATGGGGTTGGAGAATCTGACAAGCTCATGCCAAAGAACAGAACTACATCTACCAGTAGGGCTGCAGGTGTGTTCTGTTAATCATGCAGGAATCAAAGACATTGTTCCAGTTGTCAGATATTTAAACAGGGAGATGAATGAATCAACCAGCACCACCATGGATTTTGATGGCCAGATACAGTAGTATAACACCTCCTCAGAGCTATCAGAGGAGCAGGAGCTTATGGAAATAGCTGCTACCAAATCAATAGCTTTCCTAAGCCTGAGCTAAGAAAGGAAGCCAACAAGAGCATAAAACAAAGATATCATCTGGTAGCAGTATATGCATTATTAAAAGTCACACAGGCACAAGAGTGATTAAAATATAAACAAAGCTGAAATACAATGTATGGATTGAAACATTTGTTATTCATTACTATAAATTGACTTAATTAAACAAGCAGAAGCTTAAAAATACAATATAAGAAGTAAATAATTTTGTCTAGGGAATATTCATTAATGTTTAACTGATAATTAGGAAGGTCTGAGAGCTGGCAGTGTGTTCATGTCACTGAGATTATCTCCATCTCTATCAAAGGAGGAGGAGGTAACTGTGGATGGATGGGGCCATCTAGCGTCACTCTCTGTGCCAGAGCCCCCGGGCACAGGGACAGCATTCCTGGGGCTGGCAGGGACATTTCCTGGTCTTAGGCTGTGCACTTTCTAGGTGCTTATTTGCTCATGCGGTTTCCCACTAAAAATGTGATGGCAAGGAGAGTGAAAAGCATTTGGGCCTGTTAAAATAAAAATGAAACAGTTCTTTTTCCGTTTTAGTAAAGTAAAACTCTCTTTTTTTTTTCTTTTCTGAAGGCTACAGATCCAGATTCAGGGCTTTGGGGAGAAATCAAGTACTCTATCTATGGAACAGGAGCAGATCTGTAAGTAACAAGTAAATAAATAAAACTACATAACCTCTAAGTAGCGTTCTGAAAGAATTTTAAAAGAAAGCTAGCAAGGTCATTCTTGGTCTGCTTATTTCCAAGGACATTTATACCATGTTCTTTGTGAGTTCTGTGAACTGCTGCTGTGATCATTAAACATCTACTTAATCGACCTAAGGAATTCTACCCACAAACCCCCAAAGAGATACAAAGCAGCTAAAGTATCAATACACAGGATTTGTTCAATCACCATTTGAAAAATACTTGTAAGAGAAAGAGAGATTTTTGGTCTAGTTGTGAAAAGTCAGTTCTACAGAAAAATAATTTTTTAGGTTTATTCCCCTTCCCTTTCCATATGGCTTTACAAATAGCTCTTGTCAAGATAAATCAAGGAAGACAAGATATTCAAGGATATACACTTCAGCTTTGGAGGTCAGCTGCACTGGCTGTTAAAAGCCTTTCATATATTTAAATATAATAGTCCTGCATCAGGAAAAAAGGAATTTGATGCTTACTTGATTTGGTAATAATGCCTCCCTCCCTCTCCCTGTCTTTGGGAACAGTGCTGGGGGTAGAACATCTTGAAACACTGGTTCCTTCACACCATGTCCATCCCAGCTCTCACACATGGCTGGGATCAGTGACATGGCTGTCACAGATATTCCTGCTGGAGCCTGCATTCTGCAGGGGAGAATGCTGGAAATGAATGAAAAGCCTGAGCTTTTCAGGCACTCATCTCAAGAATCTTTTTTCCTCTGTACGTTATCCACCTGGAGCTAAAGCTGAACTCTTCTTGTTAAGGTGAAAACCATTTAGGAGGCACAATCAAAGTCCAAAATCCAAGATGTTAAGGGTGAGCCTCTTCTGTAGCCAGAAGGATACACATTTGGGAGCATTTCCACGATGGATTATTTTGAGCTCTTCACTAAGTCTTTAAGCTAGCTGCTAACTGCACAGAGAGAAGCAAGAAAAGGTCATGTCATGCAGGCAGACTTCTTAGGTTTAGAATGCAGCAGCTGGTGGAAAGAAGCTTGAGAAGGTTGTTGACAAAGGATTTGGGGGGAAAAAAATGTAAGCACAACTTTATTCTGATTGGCATTATGAGGCTGCTCAGATTCAGTGTTCTTATGCTGTTGAATGAAGAAATTATGATGTGAACTTTTCTTTTCCTTCTTAAGTATTTTTGTTTGTTTTCCTCCTGCCAGAATGGCATCACTCTGCAAGGCCGGATTGATTTTCCAGCCCTGGTACCTTTAGATGTGCTGAACACACAGTTTGATGCAGATAGGAGAATTTCAGCCAGAGGCACAATGTTTCTGTGGTGGATATTACATCAGTGGGTGTGCAGTTGTGTGGGCAGAAGATGAGTTGTACTGGAGTAAGAGAAATAGTGTTAACTGTTGAAGATGAAACCAATCTGATGGCAATCCTACTTTGGTAATCCAAGCTGCCAGTGGGAGCACTTTTATTCTTCCCCTAAAATGGGAATGATGATGAGTGATGGGTTAGGCTGGGCTGGGTGCTGAGGAGGCAGCACAGGCACTGTCTCCTACACAGCTATTCCCACCTACAGGTCTTGGATTTCATCAAAACTTGTATTTGTATTTAACAGGGTTATGAGAACAATTGAAAATTCTAGATTGCTAAATGCCCCTTTAATCATCACTTTCAATTGCATTCAGAGCTGGAATACAGAAAATATTTTGCTACCCTGTACATTGATCAAAGGAAATAAAAAAACTTTCATCTGTTAAAAGCACTACTGCTTGGAGCCTACAGTGGCAGTCCATTTTAAAAAGACACTTTTTTGGTATCTCCTCTATAAATCCAAACTTTGGGCTGACACTTTTGACAGTGTCTCTATAATTACAAATGTGTAAAACTGAACTTGCAACAGATAAATCTGAACACCCACTCCATCCTAGTGTCAGTCTATGGAAAAATGGTTATTTTTGGAAAAGATAATTTGCTCTGTGGTTTGGGAGATTTAAGAGCAGATTTTTTTCCTACCTGTTCTGAGAAGTGAAGACCTTAAATATGATATGCATCACACTTCTTTTAGATATTTAGGTGACATAAACCAGTCTTAATTTATGCAGGACATAATCTATTACAGTGTACTTATAAACTTTCTGTTTAAAAGTACACTGTACTTTTAAACTGAAAAAAAAAGTAAAAAAATAGGCTTAATGTTTTTCCTTTTAATGCAAGAAAATCACTCTGGGAGAAGGCCATCACACTAAGCATTTACTGAGGACAAAGACTTTTAATGGAAAATGCAGCTAAAATGGCACAAGAGAGAGAAAACCAGGAGACACTGACAGTTCTCTGGTTTTCAAGCCTAAAGGAACTAGACAAACACCAGGTAGAGTGAAAGATTTGGAAATATCACCTGGAGAGGCATTAGGTGAAGAGTGCCAGTGTCTGGGCACAGCATTTCAGTCTTTACATCCTGGAGCAAAGGTGGGATCTAAACACACATTAAGTGACCAAAAGTCTTCTCCTGCTTCTTTTCCAGATTCCTAATCCACCCATCAACAGGTATAATTTACACCCAGCCCTGGGCTGTGCTAGATGCTGAAGTGAACTCGAAGTATAATTTCTATGTGAAAGCAGAGGACACAGATGGGAAATACAGCTTGGCTGAAGTGTTTATCACCGTGCTAGATGTCAATGACCACTCTCCAGAGTTCAATGAAAACATCCAGGAGAAGACAATGATCATTGGGTCACCAGTGAAGATAGAGGTGAGAGATGGCACCGTGTGTCACAAAGCTGAGTGCTTTGGAAAAGCCCTGGCTCTGGTCTTTATTCTCAGGGGTCATGATGAATGTCTGAAAGTTGTCTTTTCTTGCAGCTTGATTTGGCACATCCATTTGGATGTAAAAAATGGATTAAAGAGTAGAATTATAGTATTTACTGACTGCTGAGAAGGAGAAATAAATTCTATAGGCAGAATATAAAGTCCTGTTACAGTCTTTGAACAATCAGCTGGGGGACAGTCCTGGATTATACAGTGATCACAAGAAGCCCAAACAAGATTAGTGAATGAAAGGGTTTTGAACACATAACCTTCCTGACACCCCTTTGTGTTCAACCACACAACTCAGTTCCCTTCGTTTTGAAGAACCTTATCCAATAATCCAGTGTGGAACAGAAGGTGAAAAAATGCAATAACAATTCCCAGTCTGAACATCCTATTTACACACAGTTAAATGTACATCATAAGCCTGATCACACAACACCTAATGTTTGTAGAATAAATACCACAGCACAAAAATTAAGGCAGCTATAGTTTATGGTATGGAGCTAATCCCACTGTTCTCTATCACTTCACATTTGTCCCCCACACTGTGTGAGAAGCTCTCAGCTGAGGACCATTTGCATTCTACAGATAGGTTACCATTCAGTTTTTCCCTGATTTTATTTCATCTCAAATAGAAGTAATTTATAAAGAAAGGAGTCTAGTCCTGCTGTTTTTCACTAGAAAATGTAACCTAGCTTCCAAAATTAAATGAAAGCAGCCCAGTCATGGCACAGATGCTCTCAGAAGTGAATGCTCAGAAGGTGTTTGTCCTCAGGCAAAGACAGAAACAATAACACCTTTGTTTTTCACACTTCCCCTACCAGGCCATAGACCAAGATGCAGAAGAACCCAACAACATTGTGGATTATTCCATCATGCAAGCAGATCCAGCCAATGTGTTTGACATAGACCAAAGCACGGGGGAGATCAAGCTGAAGTCCTATATCAGATCTCTGGACATCATCCACAACATCACAAACAATAAAGACTGCATATGGTCATTGGTGGTCCAGGCCAAAGACAGAGGCTCCCCATCCTTCAGTACCACAGCAGTTCTGAAGATTGATATCACAGAAGAGGTAAGCAAATGTTTCAGAAAAATCCTGCTGGGAGACAATCCCTGAAGGGCACCGAAGGGTAGACTTTGCTTGCTCCATTTCTGAGACTCTCTTGCCAGCTCTGTTTTGCAGAGTGCTTCTATAGCCTTGTGGTGAAGTTGGATTCTACAGCCACAAATGTGAAAGATATTTTGATATCTTATCATTTATATTATGCTCCTACCTTTGTACCTTGCAAAGGTACAAAGGTAGGAGCATAATATAACTGGGAGATGAGTTTTTTGTTAGAGATTGTTAGATATGAATTAAGGTCTATAGACTTCTGAGAGTAAAGGTAAATCCCAACTGCTAAAGTTCTGCTTTTTTATTTTCATCCAGGAGGAAAAAAAAAAACTTTTTCCCTTACAAAAAGTGAGTGGAAAACAGCTGGGATCAGAGTGAACTAGGACAGAGAAACCACCCTAAGTGACATAGGAAAAGTGAGAAAAAATTTTACAGAAATGCTTTAAAGTACATAGAACTTTGGATGGGAGTTCAATAATTGCAATATTATTAGCAGATGAAACAAGACTTTAAAACAGTCTTGCACATGTAGGCTGAGATTTTCCTTAGTCCAGCTTTTAAGTCAGCTGAAGAACAAGCAGCGATTTATGGTGTGCAGCACATGCTTGCACAATTCTTATTTATTGTAACTGCCTTGCCATGCCTTTAAGTAGGTACCAGCAGGGAGGAAATGGGCTTTAAAGCAGATGAGAAACACATCATTAGCCTGACAGTCTCTGGACCACACACATAAACAGGGCAAAGATGCAAATCTCATCTTGCAGACAGCAGCTGGCCTTCTCTTTCTTTGCTCACAATGCTCCCGCTGCTCTTAGGTCTGTTATAATCTTTCTCTGTTTACTCCATCTCCTCTTATTCCCCTGGTACTCTGAGGCACATTCATATGATAGTTCTTGTACACAGTTCAGAGCCTGCTGGACTGCCAGGGCACTTGGGTCTGCCCCAGCAGGGCAGTGCCTACATGGGGCGGCCTTTGGGGCCAGCCAGCCCTGTGAGCCTGAGCTGGGCTTGCTGCTGCAAGGCTCTGCCATGTGGAGCTGGGGGACTCCAGGGTGTCTGTGGTGAGTCTAGAGATTTAGCTGTTCTTACAAAGGAAATCTATCTTAATTGCTTAACACTTGGATTTCTCATGGAAATGAAGTTTTCGTGGTTTTTATGCAACAAACAAGAACTGCTGCCCACAGCCAAGAGCAGGAGAGTTTCCCTCCCTGCTCCTCACATGCTGCATGTTTCAGGAGTGCATGGCAGCAGGTGGACCCAGGCCCAGGCCTCAGACATGTGCCTGCTGGTGGCCACCAGCCTCCGCTTCCCTCCTGGGTGAGCTGGAAACCTCTCTGTGTCAGCATGTGGGGCTGGTGGGTGTGAGTGGAGGGAGGGTGTCCCACACCTCCCTGCTGGGGGACAACATGCTCCTGTACCAGCTGAAGAAGGACAACTGGAAGGAAAACAAAAGTAGCTGATACTTTGGGATAAGGAGTTTCCTGAATTTCCTTCTAGTGCTTGAAGCAATAGTACCTGATGAAAGATGGCGTCCTGTATGAAGTCCCTTGTCTGCTCCCTTTTCTCCCCCTCCAGGGGTATATATTTGCCACAAGGTGAGGGAGAGCCCTCCTCATAAAGTCTGAAAGGGGAAGCAGAGAGCATGTGATGACATAGATTTCCTCACACACAGTTCTTTTCCTTCTTCCCATGCTCTTCTTGATGCCAAGTCCCAACAGAGAGTCCCAACAGCATCTTCTTTCTTTGAGTACGTTTCTTCAGGAGGATCTGGGTTGCTAATCTAGTGTCACATCCTCCATGACCTTTTGTACATGTCTCTATTACTTCTTCCATGGCTTGTAATGATTTGGGTTGGTTGGATTGGGGGATTTTTTATCCCATAGCCATCCCATCTTTTTTGCAGAAACAGATTTCAGTTTGCAGGTACATGAGATGCAGTGCCAGTGTCCAAAACCCTTGCTCACTGCCTGTGTCCCAGGGACAGACAGTCACTGCTAACACTTTGTGAAGAAAACAATCTCTTGGTGTAGGCATATTGCAAATACACACTCTCTCTCTCTTTCTCTGAGGCCGTTACAAATGTGCATTTCATCCAGCTGTACAAAGGCTCTTATTTCACTGTTTGGTGGGCATTTATGTATTACTGATTTTGGATAAGGAGGATATTTTTGAATGCATCCTCCAGAGGTTTCCTGCAGTGTTAATCACAGTAAGTAATTAAACAGGCATATTTTCTGATTAACGTTTACCATTGCAATTAGCACAAGTCTGTGCCCTTCGAGATGGATGCCTTGTGGCTAAGTTCAGCAGTATTGCACATCAAAAGGACCTTCTCTTGGAATAATAAAGTGCTAAAAGAATCCAAAGGCCTTTTAATTTAACTGAGTCTGATTTTATGGAAATTGGCATTGAGGGGCATCTCTTAATATCCTATCCTTTCACAATAAATAAAAAATGCTCTTTCACAGAATGAAAAAACATATGCTGGAAAAGCCAGTCTTTTTCCATCCATATGTCTCACTCAGAAATCTATTCCTGCCTGATATTTTCAGAGAAGGCTGATTCCCACTCCTGTTCCTGAAAGTTGGCCTGATGGGGGCATCCCTTGGCCTCTTGATGACTCCACTGAGGTTCTGCAAATGTAGAGGGGGTGTTTATTTACACCTCCTCACAGGCTGAGCCTGAAGTCCATATTTAGACAGCATAATCTGTAGTTCTTAATAGCTTTGACCACTCATTTAGACTTCTAAATATATCTGGTGAGTCTCAGTTTTAGATTATCTTAACTGAAAGGTTCAACAAAAATCTTTGAAGTAACATGATCTTCTGCTTCATGCTAATGGCAACCATGGGAGCTGTGGTTGCTGGCACTGAACAGCCCTTGCCACATTTGCAGAGCAGTTAGCCTCTTCTTTCCATAGTTTCATGGACTTGAAGTGAATACTGGTTTGATTTGAGAAGTCTTGTTTCATGCTGGTGTTTGTATTGCAAAGTGCTGCAAACACAGCCTTCATATACAATGACAGCACTGAGCTTTGGGATAAGCACTGCAGGGACAGCTGGTGTTCTACCTCGGATCAGGAGTCACTTCTGAAGCAAATCTCCTGATCATCCCCACATGCTGTGGGATGGCCTGTGCCTCACATAGCTCCAAGCACACAAGGTGGATTCTTTCAGAGGAAAATGTGTTTTGGGAGCACAGCTAGTGTGCCAGGGCACCAACAGGCAGTCCCTCCCTGCAACCAGGCTAGAACAAAACCCCAGAAACACTGAATGTGTGGAAGTGGGCTCCTCAGAGGCAGCTGGTTCATTGCACAGATTGTACAGATCCACTTGCTCAAGTCAACAGAGCCCAAGTTGTCAGTAACACAATCATTGGACCAAACAGTTATGATGGAGTCCAATTCCAGCACTGCCAAGTCCATCACAAAACCATGTCTGTGGCACTGCCAAGTGCCACATCTACAAATAATCTGCAATAGCTTGGGCTCTTAACAGGTTTGCCTACTTACTTAGACTCCTAAATATAGCTGGTGAGCCTTAGCTGCTCTTGTGATTGAAGAGCTCAACCACATTCCTTCTGGGTCCAGCTTCTGGATACTTGGTCCACGTGCTCTGCTCACTGCAACCCATGCATTAGGAAAGGCTCTTTAGAAACTGCCACAGCCAAAAAATCCCCAAAAAACTGCAGAGCATTATCTTCTGTGAGCAGTGGTATTTTGGTATTTTAACTCCCTTGATGACTGTTAAGGAGTGTTTCTTCCATGTCCCAACTCACAGAGATGTGACAGCTTTCATTTAATCATGTATCTGCTTTTATTTTATGTGCACCAGAAAAACCAGTACCCTTCAAAATGCAGCATGCCTTTTAGGAAAAAACAACAGCTTCAGCAATTCAACAAATAGTGGCACTATTTGTTGAGCTGGCTACATCACACTGCTGGTAATCAACACAAGGACTTGATGTTTTAAATGTGCACTTGCCGTAAGTCTCTCTGCATCCTGGCTAAGATTATGACATTCCTGGCCTGTATTGCAAGTTATTCCTTCTATTTATCCTGCCAGTGTCATGGCCATGACAAACAAACTCTCCCACTATGTGCTTACAAAATGGCTGATGTTTTTATGCAGAACAGTTGTTGTCCAAGGCTAATTCCAGGCAAAGCTTTGTATAGTAGAGGTCAAGTAACTAAAATAGAGGCTGAACCAGCTAGCTGTTAATGGGTTTAGTTTTGGTATTAATCATCTCTTCATCACTGGAAGCTCTGAACAGATGCCAGATTTTCTGAGGCCAAGCAACTGAATGAAGCCAAATGTCAAAACTCTCCATACAATTTTTTATCTGTTCTTACCTCTGCAGCTGTAGTACATGGGCAACATGTATTTCTGTCTAATCTCATTTATTCAAGGTTTTCAAATACCTAGTCAAATACTCTTCAGCCATCAGTGCCTTCCTATAAAATAGATCTTGACAAAACTCGTAACAGGTGGACTCAGGTCACATACTACTTAGCAGGGTTTATCTGACACTTAATTTATCTGACTTTCACATGAAGTTAAGTAAGCCAGGGTAGAATTTCTATCATCTGATGGGATTTAAGTACAAAAAAATCCATGTAATGCAGAACAGCAAAGCTGATGTGAGTCTAAGCTCCACCAAAGTCATGGGCTGCTTTGCTTTAAGTTTCTAGTTCAGGTCCACTCCTAATTAAGTACTGGAAGAACTCTCTGTACAACAAAATGATGAAAATTTGTCCCTACCAGCCCAATGACATGGTCTGTGAGTTCCATTAGCATTTCTTTGCTACTTTCTTGTTGGCAATGGGACACATTCAGGGTAGGAGAAGAGTGGGCTTGATAAAGTGTTTGAGATAGGTTGTGAAAAAACAGAAATTAAGGCAAGGAGGTGTTTATTAGCTAATTTACATGCCCCTAGTTTATGGATGTGATATTAATGACAAGAGGTACTCTGAAGCACCCTCTGGGATACTCTTAGTCATCTTCCCCCACAGACTGGGGAGGGCAAAGAGATGGGCATCCTAGATTAGAGTCACACAGGGAAATCCATCTGATCTACAAGTCAGAGGTTCAAGTCTAAGCTAGTGACAAGGTTCTCCTTATACACACTGTCTTTGACACCTATTTTAGCATATGGTAACTACTGCTCCAGAGGGGTCCTTTTCTCCCCATTGACCAAGAGCTGGGACCTTAGACCTCTAACTAAAACACAGCTCACTGGACATGCAAAGTTTGGGTGGATCCCCTCCTGTAGTCAAAGACAGGGGACTAGGGCACAGTGGATCTGTCTTTCTGCAGCCACACATCACTCTACGACCAGCTCTCAGTAACCACACCGGAGTGTCAATATGCCATTTCTGAAGGCTCTCCTGGCCTTACATAGCACTATGTCTGTTCAGACACCACCTGTATTCACAATTAACTTCTCTTGGAAATGCAGTCCAAGGATAGGCTACCACACCCTGAATAAGGGTGATCTATGTGCCATGCCTCTAGACTTTATTCCCCAATCAGCCAGGTGGTTATATGTGCTTCCTAATTTCTGTTATTGTTTCTGGATTCAGTTCAACATCATTGCAACCGCCTCCTCTCCTGTGCCTAGTTCAACACTTAGCTCCCTTTATTTTATAGGCTCTCTATCCTGTGCACATTTCAGCCTAGTTCCCCAGCTGTATTTATAATAGATACTGGCCTCTTTCAAATATAACCATGTGAGGGTTGACCATTTCTCTTATTTTTGATATTTCCAGATCAAGTCCAGGGTAAAATCCTATATTTTAGGCCTCAAGAAGCGTCCATGGACAATATATGGAATATGCATGAGTGGCGTCCTTTCCACCATTTCTGTTACAATGGTGATCTCCACCATCATGTACTGGAAAAGTGTGAAAAGATCCAAGCTCCACCCGCAGGGCAAAATCCGCAAAATTATACGGGGACCTCCAAGACGCACAGTGTGCTGAGATGGAAAGTGAACTGGCCATTCATTTGTCCTTAATATGCCATATGTAGCTTATGTCATTGCTGATTTCTTCTCTTTCTATAAACAAAGCTCTTTAGCTCCACTTATCTCCCCTACCTCAAAGAGTTTTGTTATGTCTGTAAAAGAGTACTTGAAAACAGAATGCAGCACATATCTGCTAACTACTCATTTGTACTGACGTTTTATAAGCAGAAGCTTTCTCCTAATCCTTTTCAATGCCACGCTCAGTAATTGAGCCAATTATTTTCTTTCTCCGTTCTTGCAAGTTAAACACTATGGTGACATGCAGGAATCTGCCCTAATTTGGTGGCAGTACTTCTGTAAGCTTTTGTGTTAAGTCATCTACCTCACAGTACTATAATGTTTACCCAGTCTCCAGCCCCATCTAAATTCTCCACCCCTGGACTGGACTAGCTGTGTGACTCTCATATTTTTTTTAGAGACAACTTCCGTCAATCAGCTCTACTTGTAACATATTTTGGACAAATGAAATTTCTGGGTCACTGTCTGTCCCCTGGAGTAAGTCATGTGTTTTCTTTGTACTCCTTTACAGACTCTTCACAAAGGGCCTATGGCCGCCTTTTTGATGCAAACTAAAGATAACCCCATGAAAGCCTTAGGAGTGCTAGCTGGTGTCATGGGCATAATGGTGCTGATAACTATCATGATCTCTACTGCCATGTTCTGGCGCAACAAGCGGTCCAACAAAGTCATGCCGGTGAGGAGGATCATAAAAAAGAGACAGGTGCCGCCATCCCGGACGGTCAGGATGGAGTGGCTGAAGTTCAAGAGGCCCAGCAATGCTGCAGAGAAGTTTGTGGTTGAGGAGGATGTGAAGAGCCTGCACAATGAGAACAGCAACAATAACGTGCAGGTTGTCCCTGTGCCGCCGGCAGCCCCCGTGCCCCCGCCACCCCCAGCCCTGGCTCCCCGAGGCGACGGCCCAGGATGGCGGGTGCCAACCGTGTCCGGCTCCCTCACTCCCAAGCACATCATCAAGCCATCGAAGAAGAAAGGTCACAGCAGCACCCACAACGCCCTCGTGTCAGAGCTCAAAATGAGGTTTGAGAAGAGGAACGCAGCTTTTGGGGAGCCCATCATCTAAGTGCTCTCAGCAGCCCCAGAGACTGCAGACTGTGGCTGGGAATGTTTTTACTTGCTGTCTCTTCCCTGTGTCTGTCAGCACCCTGTGAACCAGAGCAGCTTCTCGCTGTGATAGCCACCCCTCACCTTCTGCAAGCACCATCGTGACTGCTGTTCCCTTGGCCATGTCCCATGGGCCCTCCTGCAGCTGAGTCTGCCCACGGTGCTGAGTGTGCCAGCCACAGTCTCCCCAGGTGAACAGGGACTCAGACTGCCCCTGGTTTGGAGGTCTCTACCCAGAGCTTGGGTTTTCAAACAAGATGCTCTGCAGCCAAGACCCTGGTGGATGCTTCTTCTGACCTGGTCTGGCAGGTGGATTTGAGGTGTCTGAAAATCCATCACTTCAAATCCCAGACCCATTTTTGAAGATGTGGCAGCAGCCCTGAGTCAGTTGCAGGTCTCCTACAGCAGTGGCACTGCTGTGTCCTGCGCACAGTGTGCTTTGCAGCAGCTGGCAGAGCGATGTGCTCCTGGCCTCAGTACCTTCATTCCCAGAAGGTAAGCAGGCAGGCTTGGAGAAGTTCTTCCTATTCCTGCAGCTTACTCTGCGTTTTGCCAGAGCACATTGACATGATGCTGTGCTTTGCTTCTGCCCTGGACTTGCCTGCTGGGGAGAGACAGGAGGGGCACCTCAGCCTTCCCTGGACCAGCAGGGCCAAGATTTGAGCATGGAAGTTCAACAGCAGCCCTCACTCGGCACTGCCTCCTTCTGACACTGTGCTCCAAAGGAGCAGGAGCCCAGCAGGAGAAGGACATGAATAAAAACACTGGGAAGACAAGGTAAAACTGAGAAGCAAATGATAAGTGGAAGACAGAGACAAGTGCTGTAAAGTTGCATATGTTGGTCAGGGAAGTGTCTGGAAAGATCATGTGGTGTTGTACACTGCTAGCAGAAGGTGTCAAGAAATATATTTCATCACCTCTCCTGACTTGTTGCTGGGACTGGTGTGTGCAAAAGGAGGTTTCCATAAAGTATTCAGGCTTTTCTTATCAGTATTTTTGAGTGAATTAAACAACACTTAACGGGAGGGGACTGGCAGAGCAGCTGACAGGTTTTTCTTTTCCTGTTATGTGACAGTAGAAAGGCAGCAAGAGCAAAGCACCTTCTTCACTGGATCTACCCCACAGACCCCCCTCAGGTTTGTTTCTGAGGAGATGTTTTTCAGCTGGGCCTGGCTGTTTCCCATCCCCTGGGGAGAAAGCAGCACCGACTGACCGAGCTGCCTGGGGAGCCTGCACTGTGTCTCTGAGAGCCAGCCCTGCAGAGAAGCTGTGCTGTCATGGTACAGGAACATCAAGGTGGGGAGCACTCCATGTTAATTCAAGGGGTTCATGAGGGTTCTCCAGCTGTCATTTCAGTTAACCAGCAGACCTGGCCCTCAGGATCTCCTCTCACTCCAGCAGCTGAAATAATTCCCCTTTTTGCACCAGGACTTCATCAGTTTAGGAGATAGCTGGTTGAATACGAAATTATGCACTTACAAGGAAAATCTTGTATTTTTTTAACTTCAGTTCAATCTGCCTAGAGGCCATAGTGCTCGTGGCTCACGTCCCCCGTGAGCTGAGCCAGCAGCTGTAGCCAAGAGATCCAGGAGAGTCCCAGCTGGGGGCCAAGGCAGGAGCGCTGCTCCCAGAGCCTCTCCTGTCACATCTCTCCTTTTCTCCACTGTTTTCTTGCTTATCCCTCCTCCTGGGGCACTGTGATGTGAGGCCAAGTTCTCACCTGTCCAATCACCTCGTCCTTGTTCCCTGGCCATAAACTGGCCGGAGGGAGGGGACATGCAGCCCCTGACCCCCCTCCTGCTGCCCTGTGCAAGCACCTGCCTTCTGCTGGCTGGGTGTCTGCAGGTTCTGCAATGTTCCCCCAAGTCCCTGATTTATTCCCCATTCCACTGTCTTCCCAGTTTGTGTTATTGCCAGTATTCAGTGTTCATTCTCTTATGAGGAAAGCCTATAAAGACCATTCAATTAAGTCAGATTTAACAGGAATTACAGGCTTATAGTCTTAGAGATTATATTTAAGAGGCAATAAAGATGTTTTATTACTATGTTGTGAGACTATTTCCCAGTTACTCTGTATTTCAACTTGAAGAGTTTTTTTTAATAAAAAAAAAATTAAAATCTGCAAAAGATGCTTCTGTGCTTGGTGTGCTTCTCCTGGCAAGGATGCCTTGTGCTCACCTGTTATATTACCAGACAGCCACAAGCAGCCAGGCCACTTTTATGGTGACCAAATGGACCCTTCTGTGCGCTGTGAGTCAGGAGAAGGGCTGTGTGGTTTTTGGACACCACCAGGCTGGATGGAGGGGAGGTGAGAAGCAGGATGCCATTGGCACAGGCCATGGGCAGGGTCACAGAGAGCCCAGGCTGAGTTCCTGTGGTACAGAGCACTGCAGCTGGTCCCAGGGGCAGGGGGCAGCAGGTTCAGCCTGTGCCACTGCCCAGGGTCTGCAATTTGTTATGAACAAATCCACAGGTCAGGGGTTGTTTTGTCTTTCCTTGGCTGTTTCCTCAGTGATTCAGCAGCTCTCTCCAGTCTCTACAGTGTGCTGGTGTCCCTCCCTGCTGACTGGGGTGGAAGAAGGCCGGTCATTATTGACAGTGCTTTGTTATTTACTGCCCCTCACCCACAGCCCCACACTGGTCTCCAACCAGCATCAGCTCATGGCTCACTCTGTACTAGCTGTGTCTGTGGCTGGCTTTCCCAGGACATGGTTTTCTTGCTTGGCCAGCTGCTGCTGCCCCTTCCTCACCACTCCAGGGCCCTGTGACTCGTACTGCAGCTGCCTGGCCTCCTCTAGCCCTGCAGCAAAACCCCAGAGCTCCTTGGAATCAGGTTTCTTTGCAATTTGTAACTGTAAAAGGCCAGAGAAGAAGCAGAGGACCTCTGTGTATTCTGAAAACCGGTCGTGTTTATTGCTTTGACACTAAAAGACTGACAAGATTAGGAAGTCCTGTGAAGTATTGACAACGAGTCAGCAATGACAAAACAGAGCTCTGTTCAAAGCTGTGCAGTACGGTACAGCAGGAGAAGGTGCTGGAAGGAGGGACAGTATGGAAAACACACACCAAACACCAAAATACGATTAGAAAGCCAAGCTACCACAGCATGAAGCTCACAACAGCTGGGGTGTCTACTCTAGATTCTTCTTTTTGAGATGATCTATAACACATATTACAAGTGCTGTGGGTCTATGGGCCACATGCTTTGGTTTGCTGGAAAGCAAGAGGTCAAAAAAAGAAAAACAGTAAGTCACATGTCCTCAGACCTCTGAGAATCACAGCAGTGAGCTGCTTCACAAGCAGGAGGCAGTTGCTTTTACATGCATCTTTGGGCTATTTTGCCTCTAGCAAAGAGGCGAGCTTTGGTTTCAAAGCAGCAGGATAGGCAGGCACCTGTCTGCATTTAGGGAATGTGCCTAGCTTGCATCTTCAGCTCCCAACCCCATCCTCCACTCTGTTCTCTGCCTCTGTCAACTTGTCCCACTAGCCTGGTTCAAGCACTTGCACTTTTCCTGTTTGTGGCACAACCAAAGCTGTGAATCTCTGAGTGCTGCGTAAACCTTAAGGAGGAGTAAGAAAAAAAAAAAGAAACCCACCCCAAAACCAACACCTCTGGTCAAAATATTTTTTTTCTCCAACTAAAATAAAATCTCTTCCTCATGTTGACCCAATCCTCCCCACTGTTAGTTGTTGCTGGGCTGTGATGGCAGGCGTGCCCAGCTCCCCTGTGCGTTCCCAGGAGCTGGCACACAGGAGAGGCTGGCACCGGGCACCGGGCAGAGCTGCGGGCACACAGAAATAAAGACACACCTGTGTGGGTGAGGGAGGGACACTTCTGGCCTTTGGCCACAAGCACTACTATTGCTTCGGGGGTTCTTTTTGTTAGTGGTGGTTCTCTTGGCGTGTCAGTGTGCGCTGCTCCATGACAGTGCTGCAGGGACAGGCTACGGAGGCGCAGCTCCCCCCACCCCAGTGGCACCTCCATTCCCAGGGCCCCCCGAGCCTGCCGCAAGCACCGGCGGAGCGCCCGCCGTGCCCGAGCCCCGCAGCACGGAGCCGGCCCGGCGCTGTCCTTGGAGAAACCCAGCTCCGGCTGCGGGCGTGTGGAGGCGCCGCAGCGCGGCAGGGCCCGGCTAGTAGAGGTCGGCGCTGTTCCTGTGGGGCGGCCGGGCCTTGCCGGGCTCCGGGCGGTCCGCAGGCCGCCGTGCGCCGCCGTCGGGGCGGCAGAGCCCGTCCTCGCTGCCGGCGGGCAGGCTGTCCAGCGTGCTCTCCTTGCTGCCCGCGGCCTGCGCCGGGCCCCCGCGGCGGCGGCGCGGGCAGGCGCTGGGGCAGCGGGCCAGGCAGCCGGGCAGCGCCTCGGCCGTGCAGGCGTACATGCCGGCCGGCACGGCCAGCACCATGGCGCACACGATGACCACGATGTGGATGAGCTTCTCGCGCTGCTCCATCTGGCTGACGTCGCTGCCCGTGACGAAGACCACGCACTGGCCCTTGCGGGGAGCCTGGTTGCGCACGGCCACGCACACCTCGTACTTGGTGGCGGGCAGCAGGTCGGTCACCGAGTACGTGTTGACCCCGGGCCCGATGTAGATGGTGTCCTTCTGGGCGGCGTCGTAGCGGCCCACAAGGAGGGTGTACCAGGTCTCCCCCGGTTCCGCGGCCGCCGCCGCCGCCGCGAACCACTCCAGGGTGATGCCGTAGACCGTCTGCTTGGCGATGCGCACCTCGACGTGAGCGCCCGGCTCCGCGGGGGCCGCGGGCGCCCAGCCGCGGGGCGTGGTGCTCGCCCACGGGGCAACCACGCGGAGGTTGATGGCCACCGAGGCGTTGCCCAGGAAGTTGGCGGCTGTGCAGGTGTAATTCCCGGCATCTGCTGGCCGTGCGGCCGGGATCAGCAGCTCCGAGCGGACGGTGTCCTCGCTGATGGGCTCCGTGGACACTGCGGGCAGAGGTGAGTGGGTCAGCAGCGAGCCACCGTGCCCTTGGGCCCTAAGGCTGTGTGGGACGGGACCCGCCCGCCCAGGGACAGAGAGGGGCACAGGAATGTGCCAAACCCCACAGAGCTGACAGCAAAGTGTGTTGTCTGTCTGAAAGGCAATAAACGCATGGGGACACCCAGGTGTAGGAGACATGGGGTGTGCCCGACGCCTGGCCCAGTGCAAGCGGCTGGAGGCGCTGCTGTGGGCAGAGGCCGAGCTGCCCATTGCCATCGGCGTTCTTTGGGCAAACCAGGAGAGCACTGAGGAGGCACACCTACATTTTGGACACATGCTTCGTCCTCTGTTAGGATTAAATTGTCCGTCTCAACAGGCTCAGACCAAAATAGGTGCATGAAGGTAGAAAGTGTTGGGCTGGAAGTGAAATGCAGTTTTAAGAACAGTGT
Source organism: Zonotrichia albicollis (assembly GCF_047830755.1). Taxonomy (NCBI): domain Eukaryota; kingdom Metazoa; phylum Chordata; class Aves; order Passeriformes; family Passerellidae; genus Zonotrichia; species Zonotrichia albicollis. The sequence goes on along the minus strand of NC_133825.1, from coordinate 24,806,284 downwards.
GAAACCCTGTCATCTACCCAAACAGAGGTGTGTGGCTGTGGTTGAGAAGAAACTGTATGTAATTAATCAGCATGTGCTTGTGGAAAGACACACAAGTGCTGCTGCAGCACTGCAATTGAAGCAAATATCAGCCCAGGATTAAGGGCTAATGCTATCCTATTTAGTTAGCTGGCTTATTAGGGACACAGAACCTGTGTGCTGGCTGCCTGTATGTCTTACTTCACCTGATGAAAATAGCAACTTGTCCTATTGAGGGCTCTTAGTAAAAATAAACATGAGGGAGGATGGATTGGGAGGAAAAGGTCTCATTTTACAACACCTTTTCTAAAGAACATAAATAAGCAAGACTTCAGGTAAACACCAACCTCTGTTTCAGTTCATTCAGAACATGAATGGACATAGGAATCAGGGCTGCACAATTTTGTGGTTTGTGTAGTATTTCTTGAGGGAATACATGGGAATAATGTAGGAACATACATCTGTGTATATGGGTGTGGGCTCATGCAAACACATCTATGTGCACATACACATATACAGAATGTGTGCTTATATATTTGTAGTATGTGACAGTAAATTATGTAGCATATAATATTTAGTAAATCTACATGCATATAATATTTAGTAAATGTACATGCATATTTAAATAGCTACATTTTTATTAAATATGTACAGTTAATATAAGATTGGTAGCTCCTGCAATCATGTACCATGAAGAAAGAGCTGCTTCTAAAATCCACAAGTATGATAATTGTATAAAAATGAGGCAATGCTCCTTTTATCTTTGACTGATATCCTGCCTGAAGCAGCTCTTCTTATGCTGGTCAGATGTGCCTAGATGCACAGGATGATTGAGATCATTTGGATTACAGCCACCACAATAACTGTGGTGCTCCAAAGGGGCTGGGTTGCTGTGGTGACTCTGATGGCCTGCAGACCTATGTAAGTAGAATCGTACAGCATAAATTTTTAATTTAAAAAAAAAAAACAACTAAGAAGAAGGAAAAGCTTTGCTTACCATTAAATGCCCTTAAAAGTTTGAGTGCATAGGTCCACCAGACAGCCGGGGAAGGGCTGGCTTGCACAAAGCAGGTCAGGGTGATGTTTAACCCTGCTGGGACTGTCAGGTTGGTATCGAGGGCTGAGGTCAGGGGCTTCGTGCAGCTGTTAAGCTCCACTTCATGAAAGAACTTCCCTGTCCTGAATTTTGGGCCTGAGCATGTTAAGTAGGAGTTCATCAGGATAATAGGTGGGCCCACAGACTTGATGAACTGGACAAACCCGCGCAGGCGGCAGTCGCAGATCCAGGGGTTGTCATGGAGGGCCAGCACGGCGTTGGAAATCGCTTCCAGCGGCCCCTCCGTGCTCTGGCTCCTCTGGTACACGGGCCAGTTGTAGAAGACATCCCTGGATATGATGGTAAGCTGATTGGAGGATAGGTCTAAGTAGGTCAGGTTGGGCAGATAGCGCAGCGCGTGTTCTGGAAGGACGTCCAGCCGGTTGTGCTTCAGATCCAGGATCTTCAGAGTTGGGGTGTCCTGAAATGCTGTCCATGGCACCGAACTTAATTTGTTCCCTTGCAAGCGCAGCTCCTTCAGAGCTGGCAGATACTCCAGGCTCTTGATGTGCATCACTGTGATGTTGTTAAAATTGAGCCACAGATACTCCAAGGCACTGACGTTCTCAAAAGACCCACGGGGCAGTTCTGTTAGGTGAGAATTTTCTATTCTAATTTTCCGGATGTCCTGAGGGATGTTTGCAGGGATCTGCCTCAGCAGTGCAGACATGCAGAGCAAACTCCTAGGGAGGAAATCAGAAAATTTTCCAGGTCACAGACGATATTTGAGGCCAATAAACCAGTTCCCTATGCAGGTCTACAAGCACTTGAATAATTTTAAGGTATTGTATATAGGGCATGCATAAGCCATCCATCCAGCCATCCATCCATCCCTGGGGTTTACACCAATTTTGCTATAAAGGATGCAATTAAATCATAAAAATGGCTATGTATGTAGCTGCATATCTCAGGGAAATAAGAGAAATCTCATTCTATGCTCAAGACAGCACAGTTCAAGTATTAGAGGTGGCACTCCATACATCAATCTGCTTGGTTTTGGTGCTCACATCATCAGCAAGTTCCTACTGGGGCTGTCTGAGCCCCTTCACTGGTGCTACAACAGGATAACAGTGTTCTTACCTTCCAAAGCTGTCCTGAGAACAAGAGCATCCTGTGATGCAAGATGAAACAGATGGGTTTATCTTGTGGAAGGCCAGAAGAAGAAGAAAAATATGACAGACAGGGTCCATATTCTCCTTTAAGAAAGCACTGTGCAGGGGTTTGCACCAAACACGCCAACAGCCTCCAAGAAGCAAATCCTATTAGCTGTAATCTTCCTTGACGCAGAAATAAATCCTGCTGGGGACCCAACCCTAAGGAAGACATGTAGTGTGGTTCTCAGTCTGTGTCCAAGTGCTAAAAACCACCCCCAGGATCACTCCTGGCATTTCTCCTCCAGCTGAGGGGATTCTGGCAGACATATTTATTTGGTTGGGAATATGAAGATGGAGCCAAAATCACTTCTTTTGCCAAGCCCTTGCAAGTAATTAACCAGGCCAATTTTTTTTTCTTTTTTTTTAGTTTCACAGGGTGTGTCTCTGTCTCTTATATTTTAGTGGCTTTTATCAAGGCAGAAAGTCACAGTAAGGGCCAGTCTTCAGCTGTAATTTCCACAGTGCCCCATTGCCCCGTGCATCTTCCCCCAAACCCTGTCTGGTGGGCTCTGCTCATGGTGAGCGTGAAGCCTGCTCCCCAAACTAGGATCTGACAGCATGGAAGCATAAACATGGCACCTTTTTCCTCTGAAATGTAGCTGTGGGCAGTCCATGGGGGGTTTCTCTGACAAGAGTCTCTAGGAAGTCAATTTCTTTTGTATAAATACAAATGTTCAGTGCTGTTCTCTGGCTTCCCTCATAAGTCACGTACCGACTGCCTTTCGGTCATCTTGAAAAACTAAGCTGTTCGGAGAAGGGATTTTGAGTAACCAAATGTATTGATCTCTTTTGAGCCAACAGAGCAGGTTTCAGTTGTGCTTTCCAAGGAGTTCTGCGTTCTCCTGGGGCCATCTAGTGTGGATGGGCTTCACTACAGCCTGGGAAAAGGGCTGCACCTCACTGCCCTTGTGTGTGACGCTGGGGCACAAAGCAAGATTAGCCTGAACCTGCTTAACCTCTAACCTATGGGACCAGGATAGAAAAGTATTTAAAGTGTGGCAGCTTAGAGCTATATGTGGCTCTTAGGGTTGTGCTGCTTTCAGCCTACAGAAAACACAGGCTTGATTCTGCAATGTTTCAATCAACAGGAGCTTTTATTTCATGACAAATCAGCAAAATGAACTGGTAGGGGACTGATACTCTGTTTCTGTCCCCCATGTACAGGGAACGGGCCACAAGGAATGGGCCTGTGGGGATGCTATTGCTGGCAGTGCCTCCCATCTAACCACAAGCATAGGGGATTTATTTTTATGGTTTGGGTTTTCTAGCTGAAATGTTCCTTATTTGTCCATGGTGCAGTATTTGATTTTTCGACAACTGCCCTGTATTCTGACCTGTCAGTGGCTGGGAAGGGGAAAGGCTGCTGGTCTGTAGCACAGCAGCTGAAAATCCCCTTCTATGGTGGTGGCTGCTGAGGAGTTTCTTGGTGAAGGTGCTGCTGTTGCAGTGGGGGTGGCAGCACTGCAGCCCTGTCACTGAGGCACTCCTTCCTTGTGCACTTCCCATGTACCCAAAGAGAGGGGACGCCCATCAGCAGGGCTGCGGCTGAGCTGGGGAAGTGCAGGAGAAGCCGCGGCAGCTGCCGTGGGAGGGAGTGTCCTTCCCCATCACCCAGCAACGCCACAGCCACCGGTGCCTTTGTTCTTTCTCTGGTCTGCCATGAAAATATTCCCTAATAAAACAATTTTCATTTCTATTATAATAATAGTATTATATGTTTACACTTTACAAGAATAATAAATACAATTTCACAATAATAAAACAGTACAAAATATTAAATATATTATATTATGCTATATTATGTTATATTATATTATATTATATTATATTATATTATATTATATTATATTATATTATATTATATTATATTATATTATATTATATTATATTATATTATATTATATTATATTATATTATATTATATTATATTATATTAATTTTTGTATATATTTTATATATAAATATGTAGTATTTTTATATGCTCAAGGCAATTAGTATAAGTTTCTACTAAAAGCTAAAATCTGTACTCTAAATCTATATTTCTGTTTCACTTTGTGGCTTCATATATCTCAGTTTCTACAAGGGTTTCAATTCAGTCCCTGTGCCTGGATTTCCCTCTGGGCCTGTGCCAGAGGAATGCCTGTTGCATTCCAACATCTCCCCCTCCTGTTATGTTATATATTATATATATAATATAATATAATATAATATAATATAATATAATATAATATAATATAATATAATATAATATAATATAATATAATATTATATTATATTATATTATATTATACATTACATTATATATTATATTATATATCATATATAATATCATAATCAAAATATAATATATTATATAATATATAATGATGCCATAATTATATAATTTTATTATAATGAATTATATTATTTTACCCTTTACAACAGGGTAAAACAGTGACAAACTATTTATGATGTAGTTAGTCAGAAAACTCCTGGGTGTCAGGAGCACATCCTGGAGTTTGCCCATGTGTGAGCTGCAGGGCCTGGGAACAGAAAGCTTTCAGCAGAGGCAGAAGCACATTGTGCCAAGGGATTCACCACTTTTAAGGCCCAAAACCTCCTTTGCTTGAAAGGAAGAGCCCCTCCTTGTCACCTTCCACCCCTCCTCCATGGCCCATGGGGAGGGTCTTACAGTATGTGGCAGCTAAGTCACGTCTTCAAAAAATCGTTCATGAAAAGTGAAGTGTTATTTATTTACAGGTACCTAAATAATAAATTGTGCACCAGAAGGTGCACAGTGCCCAATGTCCTGGGATGCAGGAAGCAAAATGATATCCAGGGTTCTCTGTTAGAAATACCTTATTTTAAATAAATGAATTGCTTAACAGAAAAAACAATAAAGAAGAATTGCAGTTGTTTTCCTTTTTCCCCGTGAGAATTCCTGCCAGTCCAACCTATCTTATAGAGGTCTGGAAAATGGCCTTTCAAAGAGTGGTATTCAGTACCATGGGCCAATGCTCTGGCTGTGTTCAGGCTGATATTTATTTGCTGCTTGAGAGGCCATTTATCTAAATATATCCCAACCCCAAGTGGACTCAGCAGGTTCAGTATTAACCTGGGAGTCCAGTGGTGAATCACTTAGCAAAGTTGGATGAATTAGGGTAGAGAGAAAGGGAAGGAGAAGAGGGGGAACTAAGGGAAATAAATCCCCCAGTGTTAGCCACAGTCATTGTGCTTATGTTCCCTACTGGACTGGGATTTTGCTGCCTTTTTAATTCAGCCCAGTTTATGCCTGCTTGTAAATGTAATGGTCACTGTTGTGACAGCAGATGTCCACTCAGTTCAGCTGCTCTTTAACATCATGTGACATCCTGGCTGAAGCCAAAATGCAGAACAAGCTGTCTAAAACTCAAGCTGTCAAAATAAATCTCCACAGAGACAGTGTCTGTGGGAAATGGAGTTTAGGAGACTGTGCTGATTGCCAAAGCAAATGCCAAGAGATGACCCACTGTGTGCTGCCAGCTATGGCCAGGGAGTCAAACTCCATCTTGAAATGACATTTCTTCTTGTAGGAAATTGTCTGGGCTGATGCTTTTCAATTAGTCCCTCTGCCAGAGCTTTCAGTGTTAGAAATCACTGCTGAGCAGGACATAAGCATTGAAGGCTACAGTTGGGTGTTTCAGACAGTGCATGCATCAAAGTGTTTAAAAATGAGTTGATGTAATACTGTTTAGTGGGCATGGCAATATCCTGTCCAGGCTTGTTAAGAGGGAGTGCAATAGCAGATGTTTGCTTTGATTCTTACAGCACATCTTGAGAATTTACTTCAATCAAGAAAGAAATGGTTTCCTCCTTACCTGGAGGTAAGAATGAAACTAGGTGCCAAATAGCCCTGCTATGACACACAGAAAATCCAGTGACGTACATCTTTACATGTCTGAGACCTCAGAAAAACTGACTCAGAGCATTAAAATCACATCAGCTTCCTTCATGGTTTGACATTTCCCACCTAATTTACCTCTGACCAATGCCAGACAAGACAGAGCATGTGCAAGTTTGTACCTATTGCCTATTGTGTATAAACCACCAGTGCAGTAGAGAAAAGCTTGTCTTGAACAGCAGCAGCTGAGATGATAAACTGCAATGCCTCAGCTGTGAGACAGTGAGAGAGGGCACAGGAATGAGAGACACCACGTTTATTCTATTGGGGATCACTATTTATTGAAGGTACAAAAAATACCCAGTAGAGTCTGTAAAATTGAGCGCATCCACAGTGAATGTCCCAGGATGATCCCTCGATGGATCACAAGCAGAGAGGGCCCGTGCTGGCCCAGCTGGTGCCTCCTCCACAGCCAGCCCACAGACCAAGGCTCCAGCAGGGGAGGGCTGCTCCTCGCCAGGGCTGGTGCAGCAAATGGCGCAGCTCATGTCTCCAGTCAGCTGAAAAGTGAATTCTTCTGGCTCCCAGTCAGCTCCTGACTTACAGCAAAGCCCTTGGGCAGTAGGTGCACTCTGTTCAACACAGGGAAACGTCAGGACAGCCTTGGTTCTTCAGGAGCTTACCCATCCAGGGCCGTGGTAGGGAGAGTTCTGCACAGCCCAGTGCTCCTGCTGCATATGTGGGCAGGACCCAGGCTTACACACAGCAATCCTTGCAACTCAGCACAAAAACTGATACATTTTTTTCCTCACTAATATAATCAGGTTGAGACAAAACTTAAAAAGTTTTTATTAAACGTTATAAATAGGGAATATATCTATTACGTACCATCTTTCATCAGTTAATTTGTTGCATTAAAATATATAATTTTACAAAACTTTACTTGTAAACCTAAAAATCTGCACAGTCCAGTGATAGAAGTAGCATGAGTTATTTTATACAGGGATTGACAAATTCTCCCAATACAAGAGAAGTTCCTTATAATTAATGTAAGGAATACAGGGAGTCCCATCAGAAACTCCTGTGGTGTATCCCTGTTGCTGGTATTTATGCTGAAATCAAATGACTTGCTTTTTCCATCAGGCCAAGTAATCTAACATAAGTGAAACCCTTCTGTACAAGGAGGACTAGCAAAATCCATACAGGGCTCCATTCCAGCCAGTGAATTTTGTTAAGCCATGCTGTACATACACATCCAGAATGTGAGTGGAAGTCCTTCCAATAAATTTACAAACACATTTCAGAACAATTCAGCAAGCTTCATCCCTTAGCATTTCAACTTGGCTGGATCTTTCCCATTCAGCATTTGGCAGAACATATATAATTTTCTTCATGAATAATATTTATTACAAAGAGAAAAATGTTACATGCAGTATTACTACATAAGGGACTTGAGTGGAAAATTACACATCTGGGAATTAGTTTGTGATAAGCACTCAGATTCAAATTCCAATGAAGCTGCAGAACTTAAATGACTGATCAGTTCACCCTGACTATGAAAGTGCATTTAGATTAATATTGGACAGGTTTTTTTCAGGGTCCTTGAATTTGTAAAATGTTTGAAACCCAAAAAGACTTCATTGAGCGTCTGCTACCACTGAGAGCATAATCAGGAATGGCTGATGTGTGCATGGCCAGTGGTCTCACACCACATCACTTTCTCCTGCTCTGTACAGAGCAACTTCTTTCCATGACCAGGTCACAATTACCTGGCTGATCATGTGGGCCTTCACCATCAGTTTTGCCAGGAGCACAGGCAGCAGTGACAGAGCTGGAGATTTTTGCAAAACTGTCTAATGTAGGTTTTCCAGTACGATTGCAACGCATTACACCACCACACACAATGTGCAGAGTAGGCTGCTGTATGATTGTAATCTAGCACACGAGGTATAAAACATATTCTACTAATTACAATACAGACATAGAATGCCAGCTAGGACTGATACTGAAAGACCTTTGCTATTGTTCCATATCTTTAGAACAGAGTTTAGGCCCAAAATGCAATCAGCAAATGCTCTCTATTATGCAGTTTTTGGAGTGGATTGGGTTTTGTCTCTTCACTTCTATCTCCTTTGCACATTTCTCTGAATTCAGAGCATAGAGTTGTAATTATGTTGGACATATTAGAAAGGGTTGCTGTACATCTCTATTTAGTGATCTATTAAGGATCTAGCTGCATGTTTCATGCAAACATGGGGGATGCAAAAGGTGAGACTCTCAATCTTCACCTTCTTAAGTTTTTATTAAAATTACTAAATACTCCCTTGGCTTGTCAACGAAAAGAACATCAAAAGAGCTGAGATTAAAATACGTAGCATACTGCAGAGCAGGTCCTAAACAATACCAAACAGAGCACACTCAGAAATGTTTCTTAATGTCCTTACACTTAGTGTGCACACTTCATTTGACAGGAAAAAGAAAAAAAAACCTAAAAAAAGGTGGTCCAGGACAACGAGGCCATTATCGGAGAAGCTTTTGACTGTGTACAAAGCAGCCAACCCCAAGTGGTGTGAGCAACATGTTTCTGTAAAGCTTGGGCACTGTCTGTCTTCTTGCATCCTCTTCCAGAACGTGTCAGAGACAGAAGCATGGACAGGGTGATGTGCAGGGCTGGAGCAGAGTCACAGAACAGCCACCCCCTTCCCCCTGGGTGAGCTGACAGCCAGCCTAGGTACTGTCAGCAGAAGTATTCATTGGGCTGTCCCTCTATCTTTGGTATGGCTTCCGAGTCCACGCTGGAGCGGGCGGAGAGCAGCCTGTTGGACTCGTCAGGGGTGTGCCTGGTCAGGTACTCTCCCTCCACGCCCTTGGCCTTGGCCCCAGGGGACAGGCTCTCGAAGGTGACGTACGATTCCTGCGCGTCCTTGGGCTTGCGTACAAAGCATTTCTTGCAGCGCCGTTTCAGGGCTCCACAGCAGACCACCAGGGTCAGAGGAACAGCAATGACACAGGCCACGCTGATGACAACCACATTGATGAGCTTCTGCGTCCCTCCTGCACTGACCACTTCGTCTGTGGAAAATATGATGCACTGCTCCTTCCTGGGGATCAGCCCTTTCACACAGACGCACACGATGTACTTGGTCTTTGGCAGCAGCCCGTACAGAGTGACCTTGGTCTTGCCTGGCTCCACGTTGATCCGCCGCATGTCCCTCTCCCCAAAGACGGCGTAAAGGACGCTGAACACCGTGGTGTTCTTTGCCATAGGCGCCTTCCAGGCCAGGGTGATGCTCTGGTCCGTGTCCCCTATGACCCTGACAGACCTCACCATCCTCTCTGGCTCCTGCTGGCCCGTGGTGGGGCTCACCAGCAGGTTCTGGGGGTTGCTGTCCTGAGCCGTGTCCGGGAGGAGGACGCTGTCTCCGGTGCCCGCCCCAGCCCCCAGCGTGGGCACGGTGGAGGTGGTGATAATGTACCTGGCCACCAGTTTGTCATTGTAGGCAGCTGCCTCCATCCCGCTGGCCTTGCCATTCCACGTGCCTTTGGCACTAGAGTTAGGGTCATCCGTGCTTTCTGAGTCTGTGATGATGAGCGAGATGAAGGCCTCTGTTGCCCCCAGGAAATTCTTTGCTTTACAGATGTACTCTCCAGAGTCAAGGTAAGAGACTACAGGCAGGCCCAGGATAGACCAGCTCATCCCATCACTGGAAATCTCTTGGTGAACTGCAAGGCAGGAAAAATGTTAAATGAACAGGCAATAGTAAATTGAATTAATTCCATATTTGTAAAATATTAAGATCTATCACCAAATATCTGCTTGATAAAGTATATGATAAAGAATCCTCATCTCTGCTTGCTACCAAGAACATTACAAAATCAAAATAAACCTAAGAAAAAGACTAGATTACATCAGGATTTGAACGACTTCAAAATGAATATACGGGAAAAAGTTGATGCTATTTCTTCCAAATTGATGTACAGCTAGAAAACATAACAGGAAGGGTTCTTCCATTAAAAATAAAAGCTTGAAAATTCTTATATAGGTGCAATACTTAAAAGAGTGGAAGGAGCAAGCAGCAACATGATCTATTCGAGCATTAGATGCAGACTGTGGAGGCAAAGAAAATACGAACAGTGGAGATTTTATTGTAACAAACACACATGGACTAGCCTAGAGTATATGGAAAAATAGTTGAAAGATAAGATCCCTTCTACTGCTCAATTACTGCAGGTGTTTATCCTTACACAGGTGTACATTTGGTTACTACCAAAGGACATGTACATAGCTGAGTGTTGATTTGCTCATGTGATTTACCTGCCGACCAAAACTAGCTTTTATTGCCTTTTCCTATTGGTGCAAAAAAAAAAAAAAAGAGTTGGGATTTTGTGGAAGGGTAAAGCACCCTCATCATTTAACCAGCCTCCTTAGGATAGGCACATGCTGTCTCAGCCCTTTCCTGCTGAAAGGTAAACCAGGGAGATGTCTGAAAGCCAAAGAGAAGAGGATGCAAACTTCTTCCAACCCCTCTTGGGGTCAGGATCCAGCCTTGGCAAGCAGGGTCCCTTCCAATGGCAGCAAAATATAAAGGTAACAGAAGTTACTTTTTCAGTTTAATTATTTACTGAATGAGTATTTTAAAACACATGAAGCTGTGGGTCTACCTATGACAATTACCTGTAGATACAGACTGTGCTGTTTCTCACTCCTTTCTGCTCAGAACACCAGCATTTCAAATAGTCACATTATAGCATTGGCACAGAAGCTGCCATTGCTGAGAAATAACCTATCTTTCCAGCCAGCTTTTTATTGAAAGGTGCTAGTGTCTGATTTAATGGGGCACAAAATACATCATTCTCAGTTGTAGCTCAAGGTAAACTCAACACAGGCTTTCAGGAAATCACCCCATTCTATTTTTTGTGGTGGCTCTGTTTCAGGTGTAGGAAACATGGTGGGTACACATTATCATTATGAGGAGCAGCTCTGCTGCATCCTGCACATCCTGCACATCAGAGCAATGACTTGTGCAGATCCCAGGAAATGATACTTGTTACAAATGGTTCCTCTGCTGTGAAAGAGAATTGCTCTCTTCCCTGTTCTGTGCACCAAGGAGCCCTGTAACCCTTTGAACATCAGACCCAATACTTAGCACTTTATCTGCTGGGTTTAGATCCTCTATGAAAGTCAGGCCAGGACTAGCATACAGGAGTATTCAGGGCAGGTTGGAGGCAAGAAGGTTCAGGTCCTGACTGAAAACTTCTAGCACAAAAAGCTAAGGATAACTGTCTTCAGCAGAGTAAAGGTTTCTTCCCTAAATTCCCCACAAATTAAAGGACCTGTGTTGCAATTACAGCTCCAGACTTCCTTGTGAATGGAAATGAAATCATGATCAGTCACAAAACCAGTGTCTGTCTGAAAGCTTCCCCTGGAGAGGTGCTCAGACCACGTAGTCAGGGTTTCTTCCACAGAGAGCTTGTCAGTCTATCAGAGGGAATGATTCCTTGGGGACATTCCCACTGAAGTATTGTATCCTTCAGCACTTTAGTGGGGTTTTTTTTGTCTTTTAATATTTTAGTAATGCTGTATGTTTGCATCCTTTTCTTTCTTGTACAGCTGATCTGAATCCCAGTTGAATTCACATCAGACATTTCTCTGCCAGAGATGTTTGCTAATGGACTAGCAATACAATTGAATATAGAATAATTCAGTGAGAATCCTTTTCAGTCACTAAATAACTAACTGAAGACAGCTAATTGCTACTGTTGGAAATATTTCATTTCTTCAGCTCCAACAGATTTCCAGAAAATCCCTTGACTTGTCTCACCACTACAATCGCTATGAAACAAAGCAAAATCAACTTCCTATGCATGATAAAAGACATTTATCTGATAATATTAAGATCAACATACAAGTATAGTATATAGACTATTGTACAGTCTATAGAAAATCACAATGCAAGAGTGGATTGCAGCTTGTCCAGGCCTGCCTCACTCATTGCACGTGTGCAGGAAAGCCCAAACCAAACCCACCTGTGCCATTCAGCTGAGCCCCATCAGCTCTCCTCCAGCTGAGCTCGGGGATGGGCACGCCCGTGGTGCCGCAGCGCAGCAGCACCGTGCTGCCCAGGATGGTCTTCACCTTGGCCACAGACGTGTGCACCACGGGGCTCTGGCACTTCCTCAGCTCCACCTGGCTGAAGAAGACTCCTGCAAGGCTCCTGGGGGTGAAGCATTTCAGCCTGGGCTCAATGAAGGCTATGTTAGGAGACTGGAAATTTAGGAAATGCACCATTTCGTACAGACTGCAGTCACACACCCAAGGATTGTCTTGCAAACCTGTCAAAAAGAAATTAGGGCACTAAGTCGCTCCAATAGCACCTTTTGTTTCTGCCACTTTTGTTTCTATTTTTCAGCAGGACACAGTGTGATAGAGTCCCACTGTGCTCTGCAAGAGCTGCCTGTGCAGGAGTATGTGGGGTGGGGAGGGGAATGTCCCCCCACTGTTGCTGGCTGAGTCTGATGGATCCCACAGTTGCCAGAATGGAATAAATGTGACTTGCTAAAGTATCTCCAAATCTGCATCTGAAATCATATTCTTTAAGTTCAAAGCAGCATTATTCATATCGTGAAAACATTGTGATTTGTGCACATAAAGAAGCAAAACAAAAATTCATTATAAACACATTTTGTTCCAGGATGAAAAAAACAAGTACTCATGGGAGAAGTACTCATGTGGATTCTTTTGGCATGGGGAGACTATGAAGTCTCTGACAGGCCAGAAAATTCTCACTGGACCTTTTTAAAATACTAGCCAGATTGTCATACCACTTTTCACACCTGCAATAGCTGTGGCTGATCCTACTTGACTGTCATAGTTCTCTTCCAGCCCTGTTACTCTTAAGTTATTTTCATTATTTTGGTAATCAGTTGCTTTTCCTGAAATGCTAATTTATACTGGATCATATGAAAGAAATGTTTTAAGGATTAAATTGAAGACAATGCCTGTTATGGTATATAAAAAATGTAGATAGACCATTACTATATTTAGGCTATACACACAGAATGAGGTATATTGAAAAATACACTCCTGTTTCAGATTCTTGGAATGTTGCTCTTCTTTATTCTGCTCTCTTAGTTTGCATTGAATTCCAATTCTGAAAAAAATATGCATTATTAAAAATAGACCTGTGAAGATAGTACTGAAAAAGCAAATTTGGAACTGGAGCAATGCATATCCATGAACAGAAGTTGCTGCATCTGATGAAATCTGTGTCATCCCATTTACAAATGCTCACATCCAGCTGTGCTGTGGCCAGGCTGTGGTCTCTAATGATTTTAGCTAGCAGAACTGGCACTAGGGATATGAATGCCATCCAACCCCAGGCACACATTTGAAGCCTAAACCAGGAGCGTGGCTCCCACGCCTCCTGCCTGCCACAGGAGTGAGCTCTGCTCCCTCTGAGGGGGCTGCACTCCTCTTTTCCATGCACAGCCCAAGGACATGCCTGGGGCTGGCACCTGCCTGGAAGGGAACAGTACTGATACTCCCTCACGGTGTTTTAAAGATGCTGTGGAAAAAAATCTCCTGAGTGCATTCCATATCTTCTTCCCTGGGCTTAGAAGAGGATCTGGGAGTGATGGGTTTTGGCAGGAGGTCAGTCCTTGTAAATTAATATGTTAAAGTGAAGGGGGACTAAGTAAGTAATGAACATTCAGCTTGGCTTTGTTTTGTGGCATTTTTCTAGCAGTTTCCAGTTCATGCACTAGACAGCAATTGAGCCCAGGTTCCCTGGCAGGTGCCCCAGCTCCAGCTGGAGCAGCAGCACCACAGAGGCAGTGAGGCCTTTGCTGCCCTGCACAGCACAGCTCCATGGGCTCACGTGGTCAGGCCTCATGTGCAAAAGCTTGCACCCTTGGCACAGACTGTCAGCCAGCAACTTAGCCGAGGAATTACTTCTTCTTGAGGGAGTCTGCAAGCAGTGGCTCTGGAGTCACAGTGATGCACTGCAGACAAGGAATGGATTGGGCTGACTCTTTTTATTATTCATGATTTTTTATGCCTCCATGAGAAACAGTCATGGGCAGAGTGAAACAGAAGCATGCAGCTGTGTTTTTCCAGCCTGCTCCTGTGAGAGACATGCATTTTATCTACATGGTTCCTATGGGTGTCCACAGGACAGGACCTAGAAGCTGGAGTGTACATTACTGCATTAATTTTAGCATTGTACTCATATGGCGACATGAATTTTTTAGGATTCTGGCACAATCAACCTGAGCATAGCCGGATACTACTCAGTTTGGCCACGTGTATCTGTTCTTGATAAAACATTCTCCTAATCTATATTGAATGGAATAACACTTTTACACATAACTTGACTCTAAAAATGAAAAGTATGATCTAGGCAGTCTTGCCATGAATGAAATGGGCAATCCCAAACTGCCAGTTTTGGCTTAAAGAACTTGTTACTGCATCTGGCAACACAGGATCGTGAAACACCTGCTCCTCTCCTGATGCTAGTGAAACCTTCAGCAACATCTGCTAAGGACACTAAAAGCTTTGTAGGTGGTATTTTGTATCTTTTTTTAAGTCTTGTATCTCTTTCCTCTGCAACCCCGCTTTAAAAACTTCACCTTCCTAAATTTATCGAGGGAACCAAGAGCAGCAGGTACTTGCCAGAGTGAGAGGAAGCTTGCAGTGCCTCTGCTGAGATGATCAGCAGGTGTCTGAGCCCACCCCTGGTTGCAGAGACTGTACAAGCAGATGGCAACAGCTCTGAGCCGTCATCAACCTGTCGTGGATTTGAACAGTGAACAAGGGCTAAAAGACCATGTAATAGTGCCCTGAACTGGGAAATGTGCTCAAAGCCTCACCTGGACATCCTGCAACTGAGAATCAGCTGTGAGACACCCTGACACAGAAATGGGTAACTGCCCCAAAGCCATACCTCTGGGGAGCCTAGAGCTGCCACCAGAAGGGAGCTTCATAGCTGTCCTGCAAGGCAGCACTGTCCTGGTGTGTTTGGGTCGACTAGGGTTTAATTCTGTGTGAACAGATATACAAGGCTCTGGGAAGAGACAAATTGACAGCTCTGACCCAGATTTTATGCTCAGTCGTGGCATTATTCCTCTTTAATTTAGGCATAATAAATTATCCATCCTTTTCTTTAGTTCTGCTTAAAATGGGTCAATTGTAAACGCAGTGCTATTAGAGAAGAGCACACAAATGATGAAGAGCTGTAAACATATTTGTATTGCTATCCAAAATGGCAGTGGAAATAACTAAAAAAGCCTTGAGCAAGAGTCACCAGTTTTGTGCTGCAAAGATCCAAGCAAATAATCAAATTTATGCCATAATAAGATGGGTGTGATGAGCCTGAGGTGAGTTTGTTAATATGCAAATGAATGTACACATATTATTTAGGGTATGAAATTGTATACATATAATAGCAGGGTACTTGCTATGGTAACCACAGTGGATGAAAATGCTGCAAGGAGATGAGGAACTCTTGACATTTGTGCCCCCTACAAAAATGGCAGGCACTTCTCTTACCTAGGATGATCTTGGAGTTGTCATTGGGGAAGTAGGGAACAGCCTGGAGGTTGGCCCAGGTGGCAATGAGAGCCTGAGGAAGAGTCATCAGCTTATTGCTGGACAGATCCAGGTATGTGATGTTCCTGACATAACGAGCAGCATCTGGGGGGACTGAGGTGAGTTCGTTGTTGTGCAAATCCAGGAGCCTCAGCTGGGGCATGCCAGCCAGGCTCTCCCAGGGGAATGAGATCAGGTTGTTCCCATCCAGCCTCAGCTCCTGCAGACGACGAAGGCCCTTGAAGGTGATGCTGCTGAGGCTGCCCAGGGAGTTATAGGGCATCCAGAGGTACTCCAGGTTGTGAAGCAGGTGGAAAGCCTCTCCTGGCACCCTGCGGATCGCTGTCTTTTCTATCCGAAGCTTGCTTGTATCAACAGGGATGTTCACAGGAGGGAGGGTCATCTCTGGGTCATTACACAGCACTGTCCTGGTGGGGAAAGACAAAGACAAGCAAAGATGGGACTTTCTTTTATTATGAAAAGATTTGACTCCTTATTTTAATGCAAGATTTTGATCTGCCTTTTTCACAAGATTTCTTCTTGTCATTTCTTTCTTGCTGCTGATCTCTGCATCATCACTGTAAATACATCAACGTGCAGTAATTAATATGTACCTTCTGACTGCAGAGATCACAGTGTTGTGCCTCTCCTGGAGTGGTGTGAGTCCGAATCTGCCCCATTTAATGTTCCTGTTGGGTTTTGCTATCTGTTTTTTAGAGTACTTATGATAGCAATGATGACATTCATGCACAACAGAGGATTCTAGTGCAAGTTAAAACAAAATGATCCATAAAATTGAACTACAAAAGCCCTACAAAAAGAAGACTTATTGACATGTGGGAGGGCAAGAAGTTATATAGATTAAATATGACACAGGAACTCTGGTTTGAGAAATGAGGATAAGAAAGCCAGCTAACAACTCCTTGGAAGAACTCTGGAGTAAGCTCTGCGTTACTATGGAGGGTGTGTAAAGATGGTGGCAGTCACTGCACTGCAGGCTCATCTAGTCTTGAGAGTGAAAGCACAGAAAATTAACTCTCTGGAAAATGCTATACCGAAAGTAAGACAGATTTATGTGTTTTAATCATTTCTCCCCATTTCTAATCTCTAAAGGTCAAAGCATAAAAAGCCTGTGCTGCATTTTGCAGCCTTCATACAAAAAATTGTGACTTGGGATTGTAGAGAGCCATGAGAAACAAAGGGAGACAAAACAGGTCTCTCAGATGAATTTTAATTTTCCTATCAGCAAGTACAGGAAGGCAAGTTCTTTAACAAAGCACCAAGGACCTGCAAAAGGTAAGAGGTTGGATGGGCATGTTCCAGTCTACTCACTGAACAAGACACCACAAGAAATGGAATGTGATCAGTCAGGTAACGTGTTCCTATCACACTGCCTCCATAAACAGAATATTACAAAGCTGTCAAAACCAGGCTGGTTTTGGCTGAAAGCAATTATTCCTCTACTATCAACAAAAATATATAACATTGCTGAACTGCTCAGGCAGACTTCCCAGATTTAAATGCTATTTGAGCCTACAGTTAAATTGTTAATTTGTAATCAAAACACAGTACATTACTCTCACCCAACACTTTTATTGTGGCATTAAATCCTGCCCACCCTCTGCTGAAGGCTGAGATTTGAGTAAGATAAAAATCTACCAAATAAGAAAAATTCAGAAACCACTTTAAATAAAACATTTTACTTTGTGTAGTCATGTCACAAAATGTTACTAACAGAAAGACCATGGCAGTAAAGCAGAATGCTTCTAACAGTGTCCCTAAATTATGTCAGTGAGCATTAAACATTTAATCTATGGGATAATCTCCTTCTGGTGAGAAATATGAATCATAATGCAGAAAAAAGGGTGGCATTATGATCCTTAAGGGACTAATGGATATTTGCTTCATTATGTATCTTACTAAAATGTACAACAGCTTTTTCCAGTCCCTGAGAGGAAATTCCCCTGGGAACTGTGACATTTATGGAAAAATAATTGGCTCTCACGCTGTTGCACTTCCTTTTAGCAATTTCAGGCTACTTGTGTCTCTACCATGCTTCTTCTTACTGTGAAAGTTTCTAGTATTAAATCTATAGCACCATAAAAATGATAAGAAAGTAGAGCTATTTCATGGGGTTCAAAAATATCTCATTTCTGTAATGAAAAAATATTTCAATCTAGAAAAAGTTTATTACAAAGGATTTTGCAAATCCTGTATCTCTCTCACAAAATCTCCTCTGCTGTGAACCACACCTTATGAAAATATGGGCTCTATTTTCTTTAAGGCAGATACTTTGTGCCTACCCTTCAGAAGGACTCTTTTATAACAGTCCTCCAGAGAAATGCATGTTCAATGGCTTTGCATTCAAAGATGGGTGTCCTTCTGGTCTTGCCTTCTTTTTTAACGGAAAGTTTCCAGTCTGAGAATTTACTTCTTTTGATTTTTTTTTTTTTTGTTGTTACTGTGGTTTTTTAGTTCATTTTTGTCTAAAGTCTATTGCTATGCCTAAAATCACCAGCTGAAGGATTTTTAAATCCTTGTTGGGTTTGTACCACAACTGGAATCAAATCTAGTCACACTTTAACAATGAACCAGCAGAGCAGAATAAAACCTTTTAGAACCAGAATTTAAAGCAGAAAGGTTAAATATATATATATATATATATATAGTTTAAATTTTATTCCCTTTTTGCCATTACACCAGCAATAATTATGTCACTCCTGTTCTTACAGAGGAGATGCCCAAACGCTTTCTCTGAAATCAGCTTACTGTGTTTTCAGAAGCTAATCCTCTGCAAATATAGCTAGAGCGGGGAGCAACTGGAAAAAATAATGGCCACAAAGTGCAGAGACAATATTTTGTGCTGCGAGCATCCTCGGAGAGGAGCAGACCCACCCCCGAGCCCGCCGCGGGAGCGCCCGGCGTACCTGGCCTTGGTGCCGTCGCCGAGGCTGTGGAAGGCGCAGCTGCACTGCGAGGGGCAGGAGCCGGCGGCCCGGGGCAGCCCCGCCAGCGCCCAGCAGCACAGCAGAGTCACCGCCAGCCGCATGGCACCTGGGCATGGGCACACCTGGGCTAGGCTTCGTGCAGGGCTTCGCCTATTGTTCTGTCCATCGGCCGGTCACATCTTGTTAACTCCCTTTTGTTTTCAGCCACACTGTGATCTTCCAGCCCTCGCTGAGTCCATCAGATAAAAAAGGATAGGCAGGGATTAAGGATGGGGACTTGAGTTATTTTCATGAAGGTGCTTATTGCTTCCCGGAACCACTAACGGCATTTCTTCCTTCAGCAGCCCCTTCAAAACACCCTCCTCTGGCAGCCTGGGGCTTTCATGCAAGGAAGAGGCAAATCTATTTTGGGGGGACATACATCACAGACAAGATAACTGTAATCTGACCAGGAATTAGCAATAATTTACTTCCTCGCAGAGGTATTGGTAAGATTTAAAACAGTTATTTGTGCTAATGGAATGTAAGCCTTCTATCTAAAAACACTAATATATATATAGATATATATAGTGATGCTATTAAAAGGCTTTATTTTCTTTTAAAGACTCCTAGTTTGATAAAGCAGTTATTGAACTGTTGGCAACAAGCCTGTTACTGATAAACAGTTGATAACCCAGTAAATACGTACATATTTCAGTTTCTACCGGGGCTAGCACACACCTGCAGGACTGGCCACTGGCTCTGACTCACTGACACAGCTAAGCTCAGGTAAGGGACCCTTTTGGGGAGTGCCACCTGATGCAGGGCTGAGTGGCAGGAATTCAGGAATGCTCAGAAAAGCTCAGCTCTCTCTTAAGGTCAGCCAGAGACACCTCACTTTTCCAGCACTCCTCCCTGTTGCGGTCCTGTTGCTTTCCTTTCGGAATACATAATGAGAAGTTACCACTCAGAAGTGCAGCAATAACACACCTGTCTATGCACAGACTACCTGAGGCTTAATGACTCTGCTTACATCAGTGTTGTTCCTAATGAAGATTGCTCACCAGCATTTCTGGAGTGGAGCTCTTCTCATGCAGAGTTCAACCTGTGTTCTTCACAATGAAATTATGCTGCTGATTTTTCAGTAATTCTGGGTAATGAACTTTCAGTTTCAAGGTAATCTAGATGTGGTTTGGGGCTAACTATTAAACAGACATTTTATGGTGCCATAGTTTCACATGAGCTTGTTTCACATGAGCTTGTTTCACAAGTTACTCCGATAATTAATTAAGGCTTGCAGAAATAATTTATTGAAATGATAGCCCAAAGGATTACTTTTCCCCCTGCTGTTTTCACATTCTACATTTACTGTTGTTCAAAGAGAAATTCAAGTATTATTTATTTCTGAAGAGATGAGAACATAATGCAGTGCTGCTCATTAACTGTCCATAGTTGTTCTCTCATTGACTTCCATTAGGTCCCATTTCTAGATTTAACGATTTCTCAGTTCCCTTAATGATCTCCAAGCTAAGACCAAGCTTATTGGTTTTTTTTGTGTACTCATTGGTCAGCTTGCCTTGCTGCCCAGACTCTGCCTCAGCTCAATACTTACAACATTGACTGAAACATCTGAAGTTAAATTCTACTTGAAAAGGCAATGCAACATAATTAACCTCTTGCATCTGTTTTCTTTTCAATGCATCTGATAAAGTAGTTTCCCTCCATTGGAGCTCTTAGATAATAAACTTGTAGAAAGCAGAACTGTATTGTAAGGTTTGCTTTCATGAACCTCAATTTTGCCTCACTAATGAAACATTTAAGTTACCACTAAATGTCAGGAGCAGTAGAAGTAAACTTAATTTGTAAAAATCAACAGCAATCAATAAAGCATACCTTAGCAGCAGCTAGTGCTCTGCACTTTGTCAAGAAAGCTGCTATTTACTCAACATGACAGAGTCACTTCTGAACAAGAAAGAGAAAGACCTGGAGGAAGGCTGAGAGATTAATAAAACCAGATAAATAAAAGAGGTTAAACATTAACAGGTTTCACATCTTGGAGTGTATTCACAAGTGTGTCTCTGGAAGGAGGAAAAGGAAGGGAGAAGGACCAGTCAACTATTAAGCCAGTTATGTTTTATCAGCATTTACATGTTGGAGTTTTCCCTCCCTGTTGACTGGATTATTTTATAATCCTTCATTGACACACCATCACCAAACGATGGGTTAACCATCAAGGCACCATGTTAGGCTTGATCTGAATGGTCAAGAGAGTCTGCCCTCACTCTGCAGAAACTCAAAAGAGGTTCATCAGGAGGGGTGGAAACCAGCTCAGGTGTGCTTTGGACACAAGGAACTGGAGGAGAAAGAAGTGGAGGAGGCAGGCCTTGGTGCACAGGGGGCAGATATATTCCCCTGATTCACAGGCTGCATAGATCATAGCATCACACAATGGTTTGATTTGGTTTGGAAGGGACCTTAAAGATCACCTAGTTCCAAACTTGCTGTAGTGGGCAGGGACAACTTCCACTACAACCAGTTGCTCAAAACCCCATCCAACCTGGCCTTGAATGCTTTCAGGGATGGGGCATCCACACTTTCTGTGGCCATTCTGTTCCAGGGCTTCACTGCTTCATAAACAGTAAACAATTTCTTCCTAATATATAATCTGAACCTGACCTCTGCCAATTTGAAGTAATTCCCTCTTGTGCATGCCCTTGAGCAAAAAGTCTCTACAGTTTTCTACTAGGCTTCTTTTAGGTACTGGAAGGCTGCTCCAAGGCCTCTCCAGAACCTTCTGTTCTCCAGGCTGAACAACATCAATTTTCTCAGCTTGTCTTCATATGAGACATGCTCCAGCCTCCCTTCATCTTCATGACTCTCCTCTGGATTTGTTCCAGCAGGTCCTTCTTTTGTTGGGATTTCCCTGAACTGGATGCAGTACTCGAGGTGGAGTCTCAGACTGGAGCAAGCAGAAGAGAACAGAGAGAATCAGTGAAACAAAGACAATGAAAAGAGATCCTTAAAACTGTTGGAGTAGGTGCCAGTACCTGCACTTCAGAGACTTCATGAGGCAGCATTGACGAGTGGGCTGCAACAAGATGCTGCTTCTGCTTACATTCATGCTCTCTCCATAATTCAGGCAGATGGAAGAAATAAAACTGGAAGCAAAATCTGATTGCTGTGTTCAACAGACTATGAATTCGCTTCCAAACAAAATTCTGGTTTATCCTGAAGCACTGTTTGCAGTACAACAGCTTTCTAGATCTTCACGGTATTTTTAAGGCTTAAGTGTATTATCTCCTCCCTACTACTGAACAGTTTTTCAATCATTGTGCTATCTAATGTAAAATGAACACTCATTAGATAATTTCCCTGTAAGTGCAGGTAATATTTATTTGAGACTTTAAAATCAATACCACATTTTGCAGTGCAGAGTAAAAACATTTTTTTTCATGACAGACAATTCCATTCCATAATGAAACTGGTGGGAGTTAGGCTCTTTACTTACAGTTCTGCACTCCTAATCATAAAAATTGTGCTCCTTGCTGTTTACTTAGGAAGTAAACAGTTTCTTCGCTGCACCAAACTAAAAATAACAGTTGTAGGAAAAAACATACAAAGAAGCAGTCAAAAAGTGTCATTCATCTGAAGTGTAAGAATTTGTTTTGCATTCTCTGAGAAGAACCAGATCTCTTGTTTATATTTTTGGTGTAAATAAATGCAAAGCAAATGAGGTAAAAGTCTACTGTCAGCAAAGTTCAGCTGTGTTCAGCCATGGCAATCTTTCTTTTCTTTCTTAGGTGGGGTTATAATTCAGAGGAAAAAAATGCTTTGTATTTAATAAGATTAAGTTAATTATTTGACATCATAGTTTCAAATTTTTTTCCCAGAAAAGCCTGAAATGTTTTATCAGAAGATTCTCCTCACAAACTCTACGGCTAAACCTGAGTGACAAACACAGCATGCTCCACTAAGTTGCTCATTTTTAATATGGCAATTGGACAGAATTTATTTTTATTTCTTTTCTCCATATACTTAGAAAAATATAGCCTAAAGCAAATCAAACAGCATATATTAGCATAAATGAAAGCTATAAAATTCCTTATTATCATGATTTTGTATGAAAGATTTTATTAGCAGGCAACACCGGCCAGACACTAAATCAATTTCATTAGGTAAATGCACCTCCAAGAGGCTTCTGGCAGGGCACATGTAAAGTGGAAAATCCTTGCCACTGATGCAAGCGAGCGCACGCTAATGCATGACGTCATTGTAAATTGGATCTTGCACTTAATGCTGATGAAGGCAGCTCCTCCAGACCTGTAGGACCAAAGTCATTAACAGAGCTCTGGACATGCTGTAGAAATAAAACAAACCCACACAGCTTTTGGCATGGCACATTACAGGTCTATCAGTGGTAGTTGTTTTGTGCATATTAACCATGGTTGTTACAGCCAGTGCAGAAGAGCAGATGTGAGGGCAGACCTCTGGCCCGTGGGGAGATAAACTCACACACCTCCCTCACTGCACCCATTTGTGTCCATGCAGCAGAAGCCACCACGAGGCCCCACCATGGCCAGCAGTGCCCTCAGGGCAGAGCCTGGCAGAGGATGGAGGGGTGTAACCCAACCCCCCAGTGTCTCCCTGTCTGCTCCTTCTGCGCTCAGGCACCGACAGAGACCTCGCCCTGGCTGTGGCAGATGTGAGGCAGATGTGAAGGGCTGGGCAGAGCCTCCAGGTCCAGTGGAGAATGAGCCCCTCAGCAACCAGTGAGATAAGCTGGACACAAACTCTTGCCTCACCTTAGGGGAGGAGTGGCCAGCCACCATGGCCACAGTTCTACTCTTCTTCTACAAAGGCTCCACAGTGACAGGAAAATTCCACCAGGATGGGACATTCAGGGCTCCAGAGCAAAATTCTCTGGGACAAACCCTTTGTGAAGTCCTCTACAGAGGGAAAGCAGCAGAAGAACTGATTATCAGGGATTACCAAAACATACACCTAGAAAAGCATAAATGTCTGTCCAGCAGCATCATTCTCACTGAAAAAATTACTATTCTCTGAGATGCCTCAGCCACAGACACATCCACAATAGTCCAGTTTAATGACTGCACATACCATGGTCATATCTGATGGATTTTAAATTAGTGAAGCTTTCTTAGGTATTCCTGGTCCCATATCTCTATTGTACCTTTATTGCCTAAAATCCAGTGCAGTTCCCTCAGTTCCACAAAATCAGCTAACTTTGGGCTTAGCATCCTCAGCTGCATGACAGAGGGGCCCATGCAGTAATATTGCTGATTGCAACCACCTTTTCTGATTTGGACCTTAATAGTATTAGGCTAAGCCCAGCAGAGTCACCTCTGCTTAGGAAACAGTGGCTATTTTATTTTGCTTCTTCAGGCATGCAAGAATTTCCAGCATTGTTTATCTGGCTCCTGAATGTAGATAGAGCACAGTGTTTTACACAGCAAGCCTCTGCCCCCTTGCCAGTCTGACAGTCACCAG
Organism: Zonotrichia albicollis; assembly: GCF_047830755.1. Classification (NCBI taxonomy): domain Eukaryota; kingdom Metazoa; phylum Chordata; class Aves; order Passeriformes; family Passerellidae; genus Zonotrichia; species Zonotrichia albicollis. Next base: position 24,782,136 of record NC_133825.1, on the reverse strand, counting down.
CTTTCCTACTCTGATTTACCTGAACACAGCTCTGAGATTTTGCAGGCTGAGTACCTGTGTGGCAGTTCTACTAAACTTCTTGGAAGCTGCAATATTCTAGTAACTTTATTAATTTTCTAGCCTGGGTGGATATACAAATATTTATGAATTGCATATTCCATTTACAGTGAATTAAGCTACTTGTCTCTGGAGAGGTAACTCAAACAGTAGAGGCAATGCTTTCCAGCTCAGCAGGTAGCTCTGACTCGAAACGCTGAGGTGCAGCAGCAGGCAGGAAAGCCAGTCCCAGTGCTGCCTGGTCCCAGGTGATGGATCTGTGTCCTTTTCCGGAGAGACTTTCACACAGCACTGCTCTGGCTCTGACTCTGAAGCTGTCCCCCGGCTTTCTTACTTCCCACCAAGTTTACAGCTCCTTCATTTGTGCTCAGCGTGGCCAAGGAGCTTTCCCCAGATATTATCCTTGACCTTGATGCTTTCTCTGTACTTGCAAGTGAGCCCTTTCCTTCACCTTACTCTGCACAGACAGCACCTGCACCCCCGGCCCCATCCTGCCCTGGACCCCTCGCACCCTCCCCACCACACCTGGGCTGTCATGCTCGCTCCCCAAAGCACAGCCCCTGGCTCCTGCCTGCCCCCAGCACCCTTGGCCCTGCCCGGCCTTCACCACTGCATCTTCCTCCAACAGCTCTGAGACAGCTGCAGAGAAAGTCAGATTGAGCAGAGTGCTGCTGTACTGTGTTACACAGACTGTTGAGGAGAAGGGCTATTGTGTGGCTGCAGGCATTCCCAAAGGGCTGATGCCCATCCACACACCAGTGTGGTGTCTTTTTCCCTGCATCATCCCTCCTACGGCCAGCACCAGGTGCCTATTTACAATCTGGGTCATGTTCCCTACCACCCCTACCAAACTGAAACAAATTTACACAACTGCAACTAGAAGGTCTCCAGACAATACACTTTCTGTTTCCTTTCTTTGGCAAGAAGCCTTTCCCATGAGGACCAAGATTACCACTCATTTCACTGATACCAAACTGCAGTTCTGGGTGACTGCATTCCCAGCCTGCTTCTGCTGAAATGCTGCCATTTTCCATTTAAAGGCATATTTCAACATAAAAAGTCAAATTTGGCTAAACCTGAATCAGAAAAAAGGATTAGGAAGGCAGAGGAATAATAACACATCAATTTAGCAAAGTTCTTGCTGTGAATATAAAATACTGTGTCAGTAATCTGCATTGATTGCTTGAAGAAAATTCAGAGTGCATGAGCACTCTGTTATCTTTGCACTGCACCTTTTTTTTGTTGTGCTTGTACCAATGCATATTTTACAAAGATTAATATGCTCCCACCAAATATATACAGTTCTATGAAATCCACAGGGACATCTGGCAAGAACCTATCATATATTTTTTCTGTGTATTCTTTGCAAACGGATTAGTAACCAGTGAAATATTCTTCAGCAAGAGGGTAAAAAGAAATGGATCTGTTATTGATGCAGAAAGGAGATCAGTGGAATTCAAATTATGAAGTTCTAGGATAACATCAGGTTGAGCAAAACCTTTCCCCCTCAATTTGGAAAGAGCAAGTAGCTATTGAAAGAGTGCATAAAATAGAAAGGCATCACAAAAAACTTCATCACCACGGAGTTAATGAGTGTCTTTGGCAAACCTGTTATCATTTGCGTGTTTTCCCTGACTTCACAGGAATCACGATGTGAGGTTACCTCTTACATAAAAAGTTCAGAAAGGAAATGAATGCAGCTTTGTTTTGCCAACTGGAAAAAGAACTATCATTTGAAGATCCTATCAAAGTCAGTAATTTATTCCTTATTTGCACCTCCTCTTTGCTTGAAGAAAACCATTTACAACCTGAACTTATAACTGAAGTTAGCAGCCATATTGGACCATACATCATTCCATACTATCTCCACATACCCTAAGAAAGTCAGCTTAACACAACATCAGCAAAGGATTTAAGAGACTGATGCAGGAGGTTTCTGTTGACATGAATTTCACATGAGTCAGATGCTGAACTGCCACTGCAAAGTTTGCCTATGACTGACTTGTGTAATTAGACTCTGCACTGATAAATTAAATGAGATTTAGACATGGAAATTGTTAAGATACTTATAGAAAAGCAGTCAACAAGTTAATAATCATCATTGTAACAAAGGAATGTTAAATCCAAGGGGACTGGGGTAGTAGCCTAAAATGGAAATAGTATTGGAATGAGCAAAGTTTGCCCCTCAGGCTTTGAAACACTCCACCAAAACTCCCAGCAGTGTAACACATCTGGGAGATGTGCTTGGGAGCGAAGGTGAAGTACAGTGGCAGGCAACCAAAAGTACCTGACAGCCTTCAGGAGGGCAGTTAAAATATCTGTGTCCTTTATCCCCAGTCTAGAAGAGCTGTGCAGCTTTATGTTGACAAGCATTACAATGAGCCATCCATTTTCAGAACTATCACACTAGGAAGATTTACAGCACATTTACAAGATCTAGCACTAATTTTTTTGCAAGAACATACAATGGATCACCATTAAAACACAGGTTTATATCATTCATTTGCCATGCTAGGAGGCAGGACTGTCACCTTCTTTGTCATCAAGATATGTAGGTGAGTGAAAGGCAAACATAACAATGGATTTATGTGGTGCAATGTAATTTTACTCTGCTTAAACAAAATATCTGTATAGCCTAACAAATATCATCCCCTCCTGAATTCTACTTCAAAATCTAAGAGCATATCCATCAAGGCAAATACCTGCATCAAAAAGAGCTGTAAATTGAATACCAGAGATCAAAAAAAGTCAGCAAGATGGTTTCACAACAGCCTTGAAGCTCTAATCAGTTCTCCTGGGCATCACAGCCTTTAAGCACAGATTTCATGAAAACTGCAAAAAATCCACCATCTTCAACCAACACCCCTGATTGTAAATGCACCCCTGAAATGGAGACTTCACCATGTAGTCAGGAGAGCTGAGCAAGCTCTGGTGGCATCTCTGGTGGCAGAGTGCATTCACATGGAGTGAATGCACTCTGCCAGAGACCTCAATCAGCAGGGAGCCAGGTCAGCACAGTGTGGGGCCTGAGCTGGGGGAAGCTCATATCCCCTGTGCTCATACCCCTTTATGCTCCCATTTTGCAGTAGGATTATCAGGGTGAAGAAAGTTACGTATCAAAGAAACAACTGCCATGCTAGTGGCACCTTGTTAAGGCCGTGAGCTGGAGGTTGGACAAGCTGCAGGTACTCCAGAGCCACTGTGCACCAGACTCCTGTCCCCAAACATCTCCAAAAGGACACCAAGGTGATTCCTGTCAGTGCTCACCACTGAGCAACTCACTCATGTCCTTGTATGTTTAGGGCCCCAAATCAGTAATTTGTGTTTGTCTTCAATCAAGCTGTGACAGTGTGCATATTAATTTAAGCCTCAGTTACAAAAAGGAAGTATGTTAATATAGAGAACAGTCATTGCCAGAAAAATACACTTGCCAGTTTCTAAAAAAGTGGGTGAGGGGAAGATCTACAAGCTGCAGAAATTATTCGTTCATACTTTTCCTCTAATTATCAACTCAATGAGTGCCCCTTTGTTTTTCAGGTCACTCCCCAATTACATGTTTCCTTTGTTCCACAACATTTAATTCTTTTCCAGTGTTGCAAAATTAACTGGACAGGTTTCTTAATCTTGTGTCTACAAAGAACTTGTTGTAATTGCCATGAATGCTTTCATTTTGCTGGTGTCTGAAATACGATTTGCAGGGGAAGGGGGAGTGCGGGCTGATGCTAGTCCCATCATTAATAACATTCCTGCAGGGATTGTAGTGGTGGGAGTAAAAACCCCAAAGCTTTTATATAATAACAGCATGTGTTTGCACGTGAGCTGCTCCTTTAAGAAGCCTGGGGCTACTGGAAGTAGAGAGATCCAGAGAAAAGGCAGCCCCACAGCTGTAACAGAGGGCAGAGGTTAAATCTTTTGGCATATTTACCATAAGAATGGTCACTGCACACCCTCTCCCTGAAGGCTTCACTGAAATAGAAGTGTTTGCCATTGGCACTGCCCTGCTGGTAGAAGGTAAGTTTGGTGTGGGACCTCGGCAGCAAGATTTCTTTCCTCCTATTATTTCTGGTAAGAGGGGTAAGGAAAACTGAAGTGGTATGCTGAACCTGGTTACTGTGGCTACATCACCAGTACTTCTGGGGAGTAAGTCAGGGTGAGCTGCAAGCTCTTTGCTGTGAAGATCTGCAGTCTATGCATAGCTGTGGCAGTGAAGTACTTGCTACTCAGCTCTCTTCTCAGGAATTTGGGATTTAATATTTTGTTGCTGACTTTTAAAGGCAATTTTATCTTCCTCTGGGGAAAGTTGAAATGACTGATAATCTCTCAATAAAATTGGACTGCTTGTTTTGTGGGTTGTGATGGCTGTCTTACAATCAAACATGATTGCTCTAAAAAACCTGTAAACTGTTAGCATACATCCAGACTGCATTGGTTGCTGTGCAATTAATGGCTGCTGGGTAAAAGTAACAAACCATATCAATTTAATTTAGCCAATGTGATCTTTTCTTAAGGCATATTCCACTTATTGAGAGACTGCAACAAAACTGAGAATTTATATCTAGCTGGCAGCTAGCAAAGGCTCATAGCTAGGGTAATGTTGGTGTCAGTCCCAGGGTCTGGGATGCCATAGTGCTGATCAGAGGGGGATGTGGGAATTGTGGGGCCCAGCAGCAGAGGAGGAGAAGCTGTGAGCACCCTCAGAGTGAGATAAATGCTCCTTAGCTCACCCCATGAATGGGGAGCTCACCTTTGCCTTGCACCTCAGCTTGTATCTGGCTGCAAAGGAAAGCTGGAAATGCTGTCACACACTCTTTCTTGGAAGAGAGAGGAAAAAGCTTCTACCTCTTGCCTGGGGGCAGGCTGCTGCCTGAACAGGGCTAAGCCTGGCTGACAGTCCCTGAGCCAAGAGCACAGCCTGGCAGGACCTGCACTCCCACCCCGAGGGGTGGGAAGCAGCAGCAGGACAGGGACAGTGCTGGGGGCAGGCAGAGCCCCAGAGTGGGTCCTGCTGGGGACCTGCTGTGGCACCACGGCCCTGCCAGCCCTGACCTGTGCTGGGGCTGCAGCCTGCCAGGGTCCTGCAGCTGTGGAAACCCTGTGGTAACCTTCAGTTAAAACTAGGTGCAGTCTAATACATTTATGGTTTACTAAACATAAGTATTTTCCATAAGGTTTTAGGCAGAATGTGCCCAGTAGACTGGTAGTAAAACTTTGTTATTGTTATCTGGGTTAGAAGACCAAGCTAAACAATCAAGGATTAATTCACTTTCTGAAACACTTTGAGACAAAGGCAACAAAAACCTCTCCTTTTCTAATGGCAGCTTCTAAGTGCAGTTTGCAAAGAAAGGCTATGGTGAAGAGTAGCATTCACTTTATTAAGTGAACATATTTGCTGATCTGAAAATGAAAATTCAATGCTTTTTAAAAAAATTAGTAAGTTGTCTATTTGTACACTCACGCTGACCTTCAAGAAAGCAGAATCTGGTAAAGGCTGAGGCTTCCAAAAAGAGGGAAAAGGTAGAAAAAATCCGATATAGTAATAACTCTTCAGCTCTACTCAAAATATGCTCAGAACACATCTCTCCTAAAGGCTTCTCTGCATTTGAGAGAGTTGACAGCAGTTTTACCCTGTGGGTGGGAGGTAATCTGCAAGGAGGAAATAAAAACAGCAGATCTCTAATAGCTCCAAATATTTCTCCTGGAAATATTTTGTTATATGTTGTGCAATGATAGACACACATCAGCTGTTTCTATGGTTATGCCATCAGCCATTAATGCAATTAAGGTAGAAGCAGGATTTCTGGCTAGAAAAAAATCATCCATCTTATGTAACTGCAGAATTAAGACAATAAGCATAAGTAACTCCACTACTTTACAGAATTAGGGGATATGGATTTTTTCTGTGCTGCAGCATTTCTTTTTCCAAGAAGAACACAAAGACATAGTGCCTCTCATCTAACTGAGACTTAGAGACTGGATGTTGAGTCAGATCCTCATCAGAGCTAAAATAATTCAGGTCGCCTTGAAAAGGGCATTAAAGGACAAAGCTTGACTTTAAACCAGTGAAGGATGGGCTTCAGAGTGGAACAGCTCTGTGCCGGGTGAATAGCTTGGGTTGCTTGGATCCCTCCCTGAAGAACAACATAAACTTATTTTTTTAAATCTATCAGTGACTGCTTTTCATAATTAGATTATTCCTTTCCATGTATAGTCTGTTGACGAGGGACAGTAATAAGATTGAGCTGGTGTAATTCAAGCACTGTGTAGGCTACCCTGAGACAGAAGCCCAAAGGGAGGCAGGCTGACTGAAACATGGCTGAGGGACTTCTGTGCTTAAGCAAAAAGGAATGCTACAATTGATATTAAATACAGAACATTTTTCTAGCAAAGTCCTGACGTGTACACCAGCAGCATGTGCTGGCTGTCCTGAAACTGCCTCCTCTGCATCTCGCTTGCTCTGAACCTGAATCATGTGTCCCTGCATGGAGCCTGACAATCCAGTTTCTCTTATTAAAACAAAAGGCAGAATTACAAATAAAATCAAACTGCTTCTGCTCCACATGACTGAAGAAGTCTGAAGCACTGTCACCGATGAGTTCTCTTCTGAAAGCCTTTGTAACCTGTGGGCAGACTGACCACTACAGATCTATTCCCCATGCATAAGATTCTACTGTAATCATTGTTCTCTCATCAAAGAAAACAGCAGTATCATTCAATTTCCAGTTGCATCACACCAAACAATTCTGTCTTTCAGCCCTGCTTGGTTTCTGTCTGAATGGCTTGACAATTATTTCTTTCCGCAAAATCAAAGAGCTGCGGACGCCGAGCAATCTGCTGGTGCTCAGCATCGCCCTGGCTGACTGCGGGATTTGCATCAACGCCTTCATCGCTGCCTTCTCCAGCTTCCTCAGGTATGGCACAGAGGTTTTCCTAAAGCATCCTTGGGAGAGCCACATGAAAATCAGCACCTTCAGTTCTAAGAAGTCTAACTAATTAAATGGCTCTCTTTCTACCATTAGTCATAGCCAAACTTCTCATTCCCTCAATCCGAAACAAAACAAAATCCTACATGGTTCTATGGCAAGTAGAAAAGCAGATTTTACTGCAGATCATCACTGACTGATTATAAGACTGACTAGAGAAGACATTTAGCCAGACAGCTTTACCAGGGGTTATAGAAACTACTTGAATATCAAAATATCACTTCACTAAACCTCTAGATTGACCCTAAATTTGTCTGCAAGTCTTTATCTGTTTGTTGTGTTGCACTGACTTGCACACATTGACAAATTGGCTCCTCACAAAGGAGGCACATCTTGAAGATCTGGATAATTGGATGAAATGTAGATTTCACATTTAAAAACCCCACCTCTTTAAGACACAGATGCAGGATTATATTTTCTTCTCAGTATTAAGAGTACAAATAGCTGTTGTACTATAAGAAACACCACAGCAGGAAAAATGCTGGCAAATGCCTAAAAGCAAGCACAGTAACATTTTTCACAGTGTTTCTCAGACAGAGCCTCAGGATGTGCACAGGCTATCATTTTACCCTCTCTGTTAATGCAATTTCCAAACATGCCTTCACCTTTCTCTATCATTTCCTTAACATATTCCTTGTTTGTTGACAGATACTGGCCCTATGGCTCTGATGGCTGTCAAATCCATGGATTCCATGGCTTCCTGACAGCCCTGGCCAGCATTAGCTCCAGCGCTGCCGTGGCCTGGGACCGATACCATCACTACTGTACAAGTAAGGGCTGCAGTTTCCCTCCAACCTTACTCAGCTGGCTCAGGTTTCTGAGAATCAAAGCAAGCACATACTTATCATTTGTGTATTTTATATATAAGTTTGTTTTTCTTACACACTAGATACAGAAAATATAAACAGTTTCTCCAAAGGACCTCTTCCCATAAGGGGGAAATTATCAACAACCTTCAGAAGATATTTCCTTGTCCTGATCACATCCAACTTGTGACCCTCTTGCCATGCTTTCTTTAAATCCATAAGTAAACTTTAAAACAAAATCCCACATAAAATCCAATTCCTCATATTGAAGAAAAATCTATTCATCTTGGGCTTTCATCCAACACCCTGCTGTGTACCCAACAGATCATCATGTCCATGCAGAGTTTACTAATGACAGATAAGTCTGGTGTAAGCAGAGAGCTGCCTCTGCAGACAGGGGCTGGAACAGAGCCCATGCAGAGGCACAACTGGGCACACAGAGCTCAGCACCCCCTTTGTGCAACACACAGCTGTTTTGGGGTGCAAGAGACCTTTTTTTGCCCACAGAGCCTCCATATGATTCCAGCAGCAAATGGCAAAACACATCCAAACACACAGGGAATATGGTCAGTCTGATGATCCTGTTGAGGAAAGGTTGCCAACGTTTTTGTTCTGCAATTTTTGCAGGAATCCAGCTCAGGCAAAGAAATATATTTTTTCACATCTAGACAAAGGCCTCAAATAATGCAGGCTGTGAGCTAAATCCATACTAACACCCCTTGGACACTGAAATGCATTTGGAGCTGGAAGAGGAGCATCTGTATTTTTCAAGAGAGAGCCTGAAAATAAGCATCTCTGGGAAAGAGATTTTACTCTCTGCCACATTGACTTTAATGCTTTTGTGTCATGCACTCCTCCAGTCAAGAACATACACTACATTAAGAGGACAGAAGGACCCTAAGGGCACAAGCTTCTTTACTTTGCTCAGATTGTTACTTACTGATGGCCAAACATGGCTCTTAAAGCAAACATTTTGAACAACAAAACTAAAAACCCAGAAGGTGCTCATGCCCTGTGGTTATTCCAGGAAAACCAGCCCCTTCTAGTTCAATTCTTCACATGCTGATTGCAAGGAAGAGTAAGTCATATTTCATAGATGTGCTCCAGCAAGCCCACAGGCTATGCTGTGTTCTCAATCCATACATTAAACTCATGTTGACAGTGGTGCAAGCTGCATGCCTGTACAGAAGGTACAAAATACCTTTACCTAAAATACAAAGTTATCAACCTTTTATCTTCATTCCCCAGGATCTGGTACTCCTTCCAAGCTCAATTACATTATCCCCAGTTTTTTGTTACATCCTAACAGTTTCCCAAGAAAACCATCATTGTGGCATTCCTCAGCTTGGCACTTGATTATTTACTATCTCTGGGAAGAAAGAGCTGATGAGAATGTAAGAGATTACTATGATGATAGGATAACTTGGAACTCTGCAAGTTTTCTGGATGCTAATATCACAAATTTGTTCACCAACATTCTGAAAATTGACCAAGTTTTCAGATTTGGAAGTCAGCACAGTCCTAACTGACAAAGCACTGCCTTTACAGTGTATTGATAACTAGACAAGTCACTCAGCAGAAATCAGGTTGGTGTTGCTTGGCATATGGAAGAAAATAGTATTATTACCCCACGTGACAGAGAAGGTCAGAGCATTTTATTCTCCCCTATTTTGTTTTATTTTTACTTCTAGGTAAGCACACTGGGCAACTTTTTTCATCCCCTAAGTGTGGCTCTGGGGTCCAGAGATGCAACTTTCACAGCAAAGAGGAGAGAACTAGAGAAATAACCTAAAAGTATGCAATAAGAGGAGAGATAGCAGGGGAGTCTGAAGGGTATCAATGTCAATCCCTAGCAAGATAGGAAAAAAAGATTCGAAAATTTGATCATTAGGGGGAAAAGGAGGAAGCAGAAGTAGTTATATGTTAGAGCCTGAGAGTGAAGAAGAAAAGGGCAGATTCTGAGGAAGCTCTGTCTCAGCAGCCAGGTATTCAGGACAGAAGGTGCCAGTTTAGATCAAGGCAGACATTGTCAGTTCTTCTCTGGCCACTGATACTGCCATTACAAGTTTGGGAAGTGGGTAAGGATCCTGGTCAGTTCATAAGCATAGCATAAAGTTATAGATTCAAAAGGAAAGAAAAAAAATATAAATTTTTAACTTGCATTTCAGAATCAGGGGGAAACAGAAAATCTGAAGTGTTTTATATCAGTATTTCTCTCAATATTATAAAAGAGAAGACAAACAAATCCAGCAGGGATTTCACAGCAGCATTCAATTTCTAAAAGTAGAATTACAGTGACTTTTATCTAATCCTTAACAACCAAGGTAACCTGGGTTGTTATATCGGTATTCAAAGATTACCAAACTACCATTTGCAAAAATTGCAGCTGTCAGCTCTGTCAAATGAAAAGTCCTAAACTCCTGTCAAACTGACTGCATTCCCTTCATCTAGCTTTGCGCCTGTATCAGTTTTCCCTGACAAAATGTTAATGTTTTTACACATCTTGTGTTTTTCACTGAAGCAGTAGGTAATCACCAAGACAGTCTAAGATGATGGTGAACCAGAGGAAAAAAAACAACAAAAAAACCCCCCTTCATTAGGTTATTTTAAAGAGCTTTTTATAATGATATGCACAAAATAAGCTATTACATATTACAGCTTTCTTATTCCTACAAAAGTTGAATGCTTGTGACCACCAGTGGCTTTTTGCACTGCAGATGAAGTAGGTGCTAACACCTCTTTAATTTATGACTGATATATATATTATTCCTTGTCTGATTTTCAGATATTTCTGTCTTTGACAAACTTAGCTAATTTTAAATTATGCATGCCATTAAGTTTGGTACAAGCCATATACTGTCCTGGTATGTATATATTGTAACTTAATATTATACAGCTATTATAACTTAACCATTTGCAGGAATGAGAAAAAGGGACTATTTTTCCCCTCCATCATAGAAAATTCTGTTGACCTTTTATTTCAGATGCTCCTTTTGAACAGCAGACTGAAATCTCACTGAAAGGTAGCCCAGTGTCAGAGATGTATCTTTCAGTTTGTGAACATCAGCTAAATGTTTGAATAAATCATAAATCTTACAAAAATACATTTATAAATGTTTCCAAAAAATACACCCTGAGATGTAGTTATGATTATATCACTAAAAACTGGCTTTCATGATCAAAAGGATTAAGGTTCCATGCTCTATCTAGCACTTGCTAAAAGTTCATCTTTTGGCATCACAATTTTAGTAATCTTTGAATGATTAGGAAGCAGTCTTTCTGTTCCAAAGCAATTAGATATATAATTTAAAATTCCCTGTATTACTATTTCACTGTTTGGAAAAGAGAGGCTTTTCTTTTGCTTTTCAAAGAGAGAAAACCAAAGCACAAGAGTGATTGGACTTAATAGGACCAAACTGCCAGCACGGGCCCCTAATTAAGAATTATATCTGTAAGCATTTGCTGAACCCCATACACAAGCATTTAATTGAATTAGGACCTACATGGCTATTACATCAAATTTTATCAGGCCAAGAAAAGGCATCTAAGGTAAAGCAATGGCCTGCTGTGCACAAAAACAACTGAATTGTTCTCAACTTGTGCTCTTGCTTTCAGCCTTCTCAGGGGAGGACATTTTTGCCACATGAGGACAGCACAATTCTTTCACTGTTCTTCTACTGAAAGTGGTTTTTCTGAGTAAAACGAAAATAATCTCAAGCTTGTTTAATTTTACATTCCTACATATTTAACTACTTCTGATGTGTGTGTAAATATTTCTGAAGAGTCAACCAGCAGCTGATTTCACCAGGTCTAAAAATAAATGCACCTCTTCCCCAGTCCTTCACCTCTCAGGGATAGATCAGAATTGGCCTGAATCTTCCTGCCTGCTGTCATGATGCTGCTGTCTAAGGGCAGACAAAAAGATTGCTTCCCAACCTCAGTGAAAATTTCATCATTACTTGTCCCTAATGGGAGATTGGATTAGGAAGGAGTGCTGGGGAAAGTCACTGTTCTCCTTGCTGGTGCTGCTGGCGTCACGGGCTGCCCAGCGTGGGCACAATGACAGACACTGGCCTCAGTAACAAAATTATACAGACCTTTCCACATGCAAGCAGTGAGGCTAACACAATACCCTTCAGCAGCAGGGCAGGCTGCCTGCCTTCTCCATGAAGAAATACTTCCTGTGTCTTCTCAAGTTTCCAATCTTCCATTACATTCCTATAGTATTTGATGGAACTGGATGAGATAGGCACAAGGGAACACTTTATTATAAAATTATTTAAAATTACTAATGCTGAGCTTCACATTTCCTGTTATAGGCTAAGTGATGATCTTAAGGGCAAAATTACTTGCCCAGTAGTATTTTTAGAACAAGCTCTGTTTTCAAGTTGTATATATATACTCACATATGTATATTGATGACCAGTAATTTTAGAACAGGGTATATGAGATATCCACACCTTCCTGGCCTGGCAGGAAGGAAGAGGGCAGGGGCTGGGGAGTGTGTGCAGAGTCACATTTCTGACCTGTCCCACACTCTGCAATGGGACTCAGTTTTATGAGATATCCACACCTTCCTGGCCTGGCAGGAAGGAAGAGGGCAGGGGCTGGGGAGTGTGTGCAGAGTCACATTTCTGACCTGTCCCACACTCTGCAATGGGACTCAGTTTCTTCAAACACTGTTTATTGCATCACCTTGTTCATTCTACTCACTGCCTCATCTGTGTCTTTAAACACATTCCCAAAACACAAGAATATAATGTTTGTAACAGCAGATGTATCTCCAGTGTGGTACAAACCTGAGCAGCAATACAGCATTTGTCTAAGTAAAACACACAAAATGGAAGTACAGTTTGCTGTTTCCTAAAAGCTTCCTTCATATTTTATGGAAGACTGATTCCTCCAGACTCAGATCAGCTTCAGGACACAAAGCACAAACAACTGCTTGTTTCTGCCTGAGGCGCAAGGGCCTGACAGCTGTTTCCAGTGGTTTTGTCAGGGCAGACAAAAGGGAGACCCCCTTTCCTTTTCCTACAGGGAGCAGGCTGCAGTGGAGCACAGCTGCCTCCATGATGGTGTTTGCATGGCTGTTTGCTGCCTTCTGGTCCGTGATGCCCTTGCTGGGGTGGGGAGAATACGACTACGAACCCCTCCGAACCTGCTGCACCCTGGACTACAGCAAAGGGGACAGGTGAGGGCCAGGGCCAGCTCCCACAGGAGCAGAGTGGAGGCTGCCATCCCCTAGGATTGCCTTGGTGGCACACAAATCTCCCAGCTGTGCCCAGCACTGTTCCTGGGGCAGATATCCCAGCAGCTGGGACAATGCATCACCCCAGTCGGCTTCCTCTGTGGGACAGCCTGGTGCTCAGCTTTCTGCCGCTCACTCACTCATCTATACCCTGCATCCCTTCTGGGTTTAGGGCTTGAAACTCTTTCAGAATAGTTTCATAATATTTTCATTATAGTTTCAGAATATTTTCATGAAGCTTTTGGCTTTATGCAGGCCAGCAGAGATGTCTGAGTAGTGGTGTTTGGGTTTAGAACACAAACACCGGTTGTGATTTTCTATGAGACTTTCCATCCCACACACAATAGCATGGCACAGCTTACCTGGCCTTCAGCAAATGCTGCACCTGAAGCACATTGACAAAAGTGGTTTTAGCAATTTTAAAATTACAATTTGGTAAATACTTACAGCAAGTTTGCATAAATGCACTAGACTTGAATTAACACCCTCTTTTTTTCTTCCCTCCTCACCTTTCCCAGAAACTATGTCACATTCCTTTTTGCTCTGTCCACTTTCAATTTCATGATCCCAGGCTTCATCATGCTGACAGCCTATCAGTCCATACACCAAAAGTTCAGGAAAACTGGGAACTTTAAGGTAAGAAAGCTCCCTGAACCCCTGCAATCACTGTGACAAAATAGGGCTGCCTTCAGTAGAGACAAAGTCCTTGAAAAAAACTAATTTCTTTCACAAAGACTTTGACTCAGCTCCTTCTGTCCTAACTCCCCAGTGCAACACAGGATGGGGCCATTCAGAAAGTTCATAGAAACACCATCCTTGGAAATGTCAGCATTTTACCAGATGGCCACATTTGCCCCAACCTAGTACTGTAAACATTTCCCCATCAAAGAGGAAGTTGGACCAGTGTTCCTGAAGATTTCTCTCCATCAACACTGGTCCAACTCTCCTCAAAAAAAAACCACAGAGCATACAGAATATTTATCAATAGCATATCAGTTTTTATCCAGGGAAATTTATCTCAGGAAGGATTGTTATTTGTTGCTTTGCTACAGGCCTTGGGCTTATGGCTGAGGAAGTCAGACAGAAGTACAGCTCTGCAAGGAAACACACAGGCACCCCATGGGGAGAGAAAGGGCCTTCCCATACACGTTGTGTTAACACTTGGCTGAGGAAAGTCAGAAATCTTTATGAGCTGGAAACAAAGGAATTGCTCCAGTGTGGCAGGTTTATGGGAATCTAATGTGGTGATTATATGAGTTGTTTGCTGAGGTGCAGGCTGTACAGTCTGGGGCACTATGCATGGCTGGTGGGCACAGCCCAACTTTTGCACTCAGTAAAGACAGTCAGATCTCAAGAGAAATGTTATACTGACAGTCAGGCAGACTTGTTTATATCTGACTGGAATAAATACTTGTGCCCTCTATATATTCTTGTTCATTATGTCTATTACTTTTTTCCAGTGAGTTTGTATGCACTAGCATGTGATTTCTTTCTCACAATTCTCTGAGGCTGTGCAGAAAAGTTACAATGCAGAAAAGTTAGGGATGAAATTATCACTTCCTTAGTCTTTAATATTTATAAGATATTTGGAAACCGCTGGCCATGAACACCAAGGATAGGTTCTAGCACAAAGGACAGAGAAATCCTCCTACCACCACACAGCTACTGCATCTGTACCAGCAGAGCAGTGCCTTCACACAGTTTGTCTGCAAGACCATGTAGGAAGCCAGCAAAATATCATTCCTTTGAATCTGCTTTTAAGTTTTCACTTAAATTTTCAATTGCTCTCTCCCCTCAGGAGAAGTTACTGGCCATGGCTTCTATATCTAGCACACACAGATTTATCTGATCTACCATAAGGTGTTTTGCCACGTCTGTCACTCCCCACCCACACACAGGATCAGGGCTTTGGTGCTGCTGCACTGTTCTGTCCCATATCCTGTTGGCTGATCCTCCTCTGCTGCTGAACACAAACCACAATCCCACAGGACCTCTCTCATCCTTTTGTTGCAGTGTGTGATTGTGAAACACAAACCTATTGCTCTTATTTTCCAGTTTAACACTGGTTTGCCACTGAAGACACTGGTCATTTGCTGGGGTCCCTACTGCCTCCTGTGCTCCTATGCAGCAGTGGAAAATGTGATGTTCATTCCACCAAAATACCGCATGGTACGTGGGTGCCCCCCACCCCAAAGTGACATTTCCTCCCTCCCCTCTCTCTGTCACTGTGGAACATTGCCAGTTTACTCACTACTGGGTTTATTTGTAAAAACATATATAAGAAGTAGTCCTTTTCCTCAAAGCATTCTGTTCATCTGCCATTTTTAGTGAAAACAGGAAAGCACAGTGATATAAAAGGCATTGCATTACTGCTTTGATCAAGCAAAAATTTAGGAAGTCAGGGGTATTTTTCTTCAGCAGTTAGTTAGGGTTTTTAACCTGTACTGAACCTGTACTGTTCTGTGCCATGTAGGAGCTTTTTGTGTCCTTCTCAGAGTGAGGTACTAGCTCAGAATTTTCAGTTTTAAAGAGACTAGTTGTCTCATTCATATTTCTAATACTTCTCTCCCCTCAGGGAAGCTGTAATTGATCACTCCTAAGGCTCTGCTCCCTCCTTTACCCCCTCTCTTCTATGAGTCTTGGCTCCAAAGCCACTGCTGGGACTCAGTAATATCACATCAAACCTTTCAACTTTCATTCCATGCCCCAAATCAGCCCAGTTTCAGGTCACCAATGCATTACTGTATTCAGTATCCCACATTAAATGGGTTACCAACATCAGCGTGTTTATCCATCCAAAGGTGTCCATGGCACACCTTTCACTCCTCCTAAGTGATGGTATTCACTCTCAACTGAATGAGCCCTGTTTCTGGAAATGCCAACCTAAACTCTTTCTCCTGGAAGCTATAATTTCCTGAGTAGGACTTCCCACCAGCCAAATTGATTTTACTTCTCCCCTGTCTGGGAGTAGCAAGCTAATGCTATTGGAAACAGGCTTTTTTTTGGTAAAGGGAAACTAAACATAGGCTGACATCAGCCCACTGGCTTCTCAATTTTCCTAGTAATAAATATTGTGTCTCATGACAGATTCCTGCTCTTGTTGCCAAGACTGTGCCAACGGTGGATGCCTTTGTATATGCCCTGGGAAATGAAAACTACAGAGGAGGAATATGGCAGTTCCTCACAGGACAGAAGATTGAGAAAGCAGAGGTTGATAATAAAACTAAATAACCCATTATGGTATTAAACAAAATTACTGCAGGTACATCACTGAAAGCAAAATTCAAGAGAAAACTGAATGCATTCTCTGATCTGTATGTGCAAAGGTGGTTCCACATTGGAAAGGCTGTGCATTGGCTGCAAACAATGAAATATGGAAAGAAAGCCCTTGAGATAACTGTCCAAACCATCATGAGCTGCTTGTCAAACAAGCTGCCTTAAACCTGTGTCGATTGTCATCAGTCTCATTTTGTATGTCACTGTGAATAAACTATGTGCTGGAAAGCATTTTTTTTCTCCTGATAAAAGTTAACATAAAAGCTCAGCAAATTAACTGAAGCAGGATATTCATTACCCAGTGAGGCCTCATCAGATCAATCTGTGCAGGTTGTCCATATGGTAATGTCTGGATTACTAGAAGATTAAACCAGTATCCAGTATTGACCACATGTCTGTATAAATAGCTTGTTCATCTGAACAACTCATTTTCAGTGCACCCAAAACAGGCATTTCCAAATTTCCATCATGACTCTGACATCCTAGTTCCATTAAAACATTTTAGTGAGCATGTTTCCCCAGTAAGGAATATTGCCTTGGCTCCAATTCAAATGAGTTACTGCATGACATTCAGCTTTGTCACACACTAAACTGCATCGGATTTTGCAGCTGCTGCTTAGCAGGACAATCAAAAGCTTATAGTCCCTCATAAAAAACATTCATCTTTTTGTTGAACATTGAGCAAAAACTAAAGGGAGGTATGAGTCAGATTCTGTTCAAAAATGTCATAAGAATAAAAATTAACTTCACGTCTTCCATTAAATTCCCCTATGTTTTACAAAAGAGAGCAATCCCTGAATGAGTGGTGATTAAAGAGTGAGCAATTAAAAAGTCACTTTCATAATTATCAGAATTTAAATGTATTTTAAAATCTCAGAAATGTCCATTTTAAACATCTGTATTTGCTCATGTTGCTCATATTGTCTATGGGATGAAAAACTGTCAGTTGATATTGCCTGTTATTACAAGATGTGTCTCACAATTGCCCATTTGTAAAAAAATATGTGCACAACACAGATTAGGAAAGATCTTATGCACAAAAAAACAAACCTAATTGATACTTACAGGGATCATATGGTTCATTTCCAAGCACTGACAGTGAAAGGGTTTTTGAAACTAACCAAAGAAAAAGCTGATCCATCCTTTTGATGCCTTCCAACATACTAAAAGGGAAAGCAGTTGTTTATGAGATACAAAAAGGGTAAATGGTACAATCCTGCAAGCTAAAAAATCAGTGGGTAGAAGGAACATTCCTCTCATATCTAGAGATGGGGAATAAATGTCATTTTGTCAGCAGTTAACCAGCAGGATCCCATTCAGAGATGTGCTTTGGGGCTTCATGAGGTTCAATCTGGTCACAAACAACCTGACAGAGCACTGAATAATGCCATGACAAAATTATGCAGAATAATAACTTTTAATGCCAACAGCTAAGACTTACATCTCAGGTACACATAATATAAAGTGAGAGGATGACAAAATGTTTGCACTGATAAGTGCAAAATAATGTGTCTGGGCACAAAATTATCTTTAAGTATGTATCTACAGTGACAGACTCTGAATGTGCAATTATCTCTTTATCAGGAAAAAGGCCTGGGTAGGTCTTGAAATCACCAGCACCATTGTCAGCAGGGTCACAAAGACAAATCCCAGCAGAATGCTAAAAAAGCACTAAAAAAAGAGTAGGTAACAAAATAGGACACAGTCACACCATTTGAAAACCATTTATTCAGTGAACAGGATGCATGGTTTGGGTCATTCCAACTCGGAGAGGATAAACTAGAATAGGGACACAGAGATGATCAAACACAGGGAGAAGCTTGAACACAGTAGGGAGGAAATGAAGGCAAGAGTTGGCTCAGAAGAGGTGGCTGGTGAGGAGAACAGAGACATGAGAGATGGAATGACTGTTTGCTGCCCCCAGTAGCAGAAGAATTATGGGGCATACAGTAAAATTAGTTTGAGATGTGCATTTTCTGAAGTTCATGGTTTGAGGAGTGTTCTTCATGTCTGCCTACTGAAACACATTATGGCTTACATAAAAAGACTGTAATAAATAACAGCTAAAGACATTTGGTTGGGGACTGAGTCCCTTTGGCTTAAAGGAAACATACATCAGGAACTCATCTCAGACTTTGGCTCTTAAGCTATTTGCAGATTGACTTTTGCTCTACAAACTTTTTAGTGTGCGAGTAGAAAGCAGCAGAGCTGTTTCTTTGTTGGACAGCTACAAATCTAAATATGCCTCTGCTTAGGTTTGTGCATGCTTTTTCATATTGATTACTGAGAAGTAGTGATGGGTAAAGCTGAATATCATGACTTAGCATAACATTGGTAAATGGCCTTCAAGCCTTGAGACAAATGGGGCCTCTGTCCTGAGCAGCAACCAGAGCTGTCCTCTAGAGCTCCACTGAAGAAATGCAACGTAACAAAGTCACTGAAACCTTTCAATGGCGCAAAACTTACAGATGGACTGTGAAGAACACAGGGTGTGTTTATATGGCCCAGCATAGTGCTGTAAGCCTGGGACTAAGCAGAGGCAGCAGAGTGCATTACAATGAGATAAGAACAGCCTGTCCTACCCAAGAGAGAGAGAGACACTCACTTCAGATGGCTTCCTGTGTTCTCCCATGGGGTCAGAAATCCCTTCTGGTTTCACTCTGCACCTCTAAACCTAAAGATGTCCACAAAACTTGGGTCATTTCTCCTATCATTTATCTCCCCCCTAAATATCTTCAACAAATGCTTCTCAGCCACTCAAGCCCACAGCTGTCCCAGCCTGAGGGATCCTTCATACAAGTTACAAAAAGCTGCTGAGTGAAGAGAGGTAAACAAAGCACTTGAACAAACTGTTCGAACTCTAGTTTATAACCTTGGCTCCTGACTTCCTGCCAAAAAGGGGAGGAATTGAGGTTGCTTATGGCTCATTTATTGCATTATGGATACTTCCTCTCCACAAAATAAGTTGAAACAAAAAGAGACATGGAAATAAACATGAGAGTTTTCAAGGACTAGTCACCAAGATCTAGCAGTACGTGATAACTGGTCACTCTTCTGGCTGTGACTAGTTCTCACCATGGATTTATCCACATTAAGAAGTGGCTGATGACCACTAACAATGGCCCAAACAAGTGTGCTGTGCTTCAGGAAAATGTCTGAAAGCAAACTGCAGTGCATCAAGAAGCCCAACACACACTTCCAGTTAATTACACAGTTTACCCTTAGCACAATGTGCTGGCCCAGTGCCCCCCGGCACTGCGGGTTGTCCAGGTCTTGCCAATGGATATCTCTTACCATCCTGATAAGACCTGTCACAACAAGTTGTTATCTTGAGTAGTTTAGGCTGAAGCATTCAAAATCCCATCATGTTTTTGCACTCTGGAGAATCACAGATGGCTAGAAACAGGATTTACATTACCCTAGCCAAAGTAAGGCCAGGGGGTTATACAGGGGATGCAAGACACTCCTGTACACATAGTATTCCACCTATTCCCTAAAGCAAACTGCATAAGAACAAAAAAATGGAGACTCACCTTAAGCCAGTACAGCCAATATGAACAGCAGTGATTAATACCTGTCCTGTCACTAAAGAGGAAAGTGACTACAAAAACTGTGTGCCCACTGTTAAAAGTAATTAAATGATACCTCAGGTTATGTCACATTAGCCACTGCAATCCCTTGTTGGGAAGATTTTGAACACAACCAAAATAGAAGTGGAAGGTGGGCCTCTCCTTAGGCTTCAATTACTTCATTCAGTATCCAACCCCTTTTAGCATCCAGTGATCTGCAGCATCATATCCAATATCACTTAAACACCCTCCCATGCCTCTCACAGGCAAACTAATTCTGCTCAGAGTGAGCACTCTGACACACTGATGAAAAACAGACTTTCAAAGAAAAAACAGAAGGCAATTTTTCCTCTTTATCTCCAGATACAAAGTGTAATTTCTTCAGGTTTTCTTTCAGCAGACATAAAAGCCTCACACCTCAAATAGCATTTCACACAGTTCTGCTTCCAAGGTTATTAAACGCCCACAACTCCAAATGAAGTTACTGTGTCCTCAATAATGCTGCAAATCCAGATCTGGCTGACTCAGCTTTCCTGCACTGCCCACACTTACAAACACTCTAGAGTTCAATAAAAGGAGTCAGGCTTTTCTGCAGTGCACATTCCTCATGTGCCTCACACACACTGCGATGTGTTTTTCCCAGCACCTGCAGTACAGCTGATGGGAGCATTACACAATTCAGCAATAGGGTCAGAGGAGGAACCTGCACTGTTCCCAGTCTATCATCATGCCTCTTGGAACTGCATTACTGTAAAACAGGGCAGTGAGCTGGTTTTGTCATCACAGAGAAAAAAAGGACTGCCAAAATCTTAAACGTGGACCCAAGTGCTAGTAATTGGTTTGGTTCAACAAGATGGGATACAAAGACAAAAAGTGAAATATAAGATCCTTTTAGCATGATGAATGGCAAGTGTTAGTCACAAGTACTCATCCTTTCTATTATGTCTCACTTAAATTCTGTCCATGTTCCACCTGCAAGGATGACAAAGTAGAGGCTCACATCCCAGCCCATGATAGTGAGAGCTTCCATATCTGAGTTAAACTGCAAAAATATTTCGTACCATCTGCCCTTTTATACATACTCACATTTGAGATTGTTCATCAGAGGATTACAGTCAATGGTCTCTATGAGCTGCCCTGGCCAGGCTAACACTGTAAATACCCACAAGACTTTGTTATGAAAGCAGGCATTCCACTCTGCAGAGTAAAAAGGAGGGTGGGCCTGGTGCATTATTATTATGTAAAATAATAAGAGTTCTCAAATGGTGAGCACACATGCCTACACATTAGGTGTTGTTTGGAAGCTTACTAATGTAAAGTAATCTTTTGTGTATATCATTAAAAGACAAAAGGATGCAGTAACAGTTCTGGGAAGCACAAAAATGATTCTCAATGAGATGCAAGTCTGAATGATTATTAATACAATTGAAATTGTACATGCAAGTTTTAAGAATTTTTTTAACACTTTGAGACCCTTGGATTTCTGCAGACTGAAATTTCTTCCAGTGTTCACCATGTATGAAATTTTCCAAAGCAGGTTTTGTTCATAGCAGAACTTCAGATCCCAGAATGTCAGAAGAGGAGGGCTAGTGCTGTGTAAAGGGGTTGTGCTGGGCTACAGGTTTTTGTTGGCTCAGAAGAAGCAGGAGACAAGCACAGGGCTCACTGGTTAGGAATAACACCCCTGAGCAGTGCCAGAGAGGTGAATCAAAGGGAGCTGCAGAGAGCCGATACCTCCCTTGAGACTCTGACCCACAGAAATGGTCAAGACAATTAAGATTTTGCACTTCTGGCATTTTGACATTTGCAGATTTGGCATTTTTGACTAAATGCCAGTTTAATATATTTCAGATGCAAATTCAATTACCTGTTTTAAAGGAATCTAATTTTAATTAACCCAGGTCTCAAATTAATGTAAACTAATTAAACATTGTTTAGAACTATGTTTCGGAAGAAAATACGTGGTTCAGTAGGTCTAATGGTAGAAAATGTGTTTTCTTTACTAACAGTTTATTCTTGGGATTTAGAAAAATAATTGTGTAACTATAAATCAAGGCCTAATACTTTTTTATAATTCTGTCAAAAGTCAAGTTTGAAAAATAATTCTAATTACTGTAGTACAAAAATATGACTCTAGGAAGATAAACATTTGTATCCTACAAACATATATATTTTTTTAAATGGAGACAGCAGTAGTTCACTTACATATAGGCCAAGTTGGATGGGGTTCTGAATAACCTGGTCTAGTTAAAGGTGTCATTGCTTAAGGCAGAGGAGCTGGAACTAGGTAATCTTTAAGATCCTTTCCAAACCAAATCAAGCCATTCTATGTTATAAAAACCAGCAAAGAATATTATGTAAGTGGAAACAGAGAGCAAACTTGCAAGAGCTACAGCCAGAGTGCTAAGAATTCAATGTGCTTTAGATCTTGACAGTGAAAACAAACTGTATTTTGACAGGCAACAGTTGGAGGCTCAAATTGCTGGAGAAGCCACTCTTTTAATCTTCTTGGTGAACAATAAGGAAACTGATTTTTTCATGGTGTTTATTGATTCGTGTCCACTGTCCCAGTATTTCTTCCACTGAACTACACCCTGAGGTGCTACAGCAACATTCTTGACTTCTCTATCAATAAGCTGACCCATCATTCAAAGACAATCAGTTTGCAAGCAAATTATATCCCACTGGATGAGAAACCATTGTGCTGAAATCAGCTGTAGAAGCAGCAGGTTAAGGATGCTATTAGATACAGATGGGGCAGGGAAAATGCCATCAAACAAACAGAAGGAAGGCAAACCCAGTGCTTTGGTGACAATATTAGTCAGCTCTTTCACTACTGAACCAGAGGCAGTTCAAACTTCAAAGCTGATCAGCACCCTGCAGTTGTGCTTCTGTCTCAGCAGCTCATTGAGTGGAGCATGTCCTGGGTGTCACATGGAATGGTGCCTCTGAGGCATGGATTAAATGCTCCATTTCCCAGAGAACTTTGAAGACTTTCCTTTACTAGGAAGGTTCAACTTTCTTGAAATAGATAACAAACAAAAATCTTAATGGAGACAAGACAGTGGGCTGATTACTGTTAGCCCTTTATCTACAAATAATCTAAGTATTGACATCCTTGGCATCACCATGTGATCAGCTGCTGGAGGATGGTCCCCAAGCCTGAGCTTGGTACATAAGCTCTCTGCCAAAGAGAGCTTATGTACCAAGGTGCTTTTCCTTACTTTCCATACAGAAAGTAAGGAAAAGCACCTTAAACACACTATAGATCTGAAAAGAGGAGGGATTTTCGTTTTACGTTCTTTGTCAGCACATTGAACCACTTCACTGCAGCCTGTTTTCAGCAAGGATTCAAACCCTGGGACTAGGCAACTTAACATCATTGAATTGTTTAAGCCAGAAAAGACCTTCCTAGAATCACATTCTTGTACTACCAATTAGGAATAATTATTTTTAATTAATAATTGGATCTGCTTTTGACAACTGAACAATTTGGAATTTATTTGACTTGACTAGATGTGAAGAAATTTAGATCATGATTTTTTTCCGGGATAAAATGCAAAGACTCGTGTTCCTTGTGAAAACCTTAATTTCTCCAGGATACTTGTAAGGATAAGTAAAATACAGCCAATCACACCTTTTACAGAATTACCACATGATAGTGTGATGAACTGAATACTAGGCTACTGGCAGCTCTTAAAATACAGTTCATAGGTAGATACTACTGAATAGGGACATTTTAAAACCAGAGACTTTTTTCGGACTCTTTTTTCTGCTTCTCTACGCTATAGTCCCATCTTCAGGTGGCATAAAACTGTGTGGAGTAGTAACTAGCAGATAGATGGGTAAGTGAGTCATCAGGATAAATAGTTGTTACCTGCAAAAATGCATTTTGGTAAGATCAAATGTTTGAGATCCAGGAATGGACGTTGCTTATATTTACATGATAGAAGACTTTGCTTTGAAAAACAGAGCTCAGAAAAGGATTTAGGGGTCATTTTAGATAATCGCCTCACTGTAAGCTGTCTGGGCAATGCTGTTGCAAAAAGGACTAATGAGATTCTTGAATATGGGTGGGGGAGAATAATATGAAGCAGAAATAATGAAGGATTTCAGCATCATTTGGCAGCACTGCCAAGACCATTACTAGGTTACAGAATGCTGTCCTAGTGTCTGCATTTTAAGAGGATTTGAAGACATTGGACAGAGTTCAAGAGAGTGTCACAAATGAATTGTCTGCTTTAAAAAAAAGTCCATGCCTTCTGACATGATGGGTCGGAAGCTCAGCATATTGAGCTCACTGAGGAGAAAGTGTAGACATACCTTCATCACACTGTGTAGGTAATTGGTCTTGGGGAAGACACACGTGAGGAGCTTTCCAATCCTGCTGACAAAGATCCAATGAATAAAAGTTGAAGTCAGAAAAACTCAGCCTTGAAATAAGGGGAAATTTCCCAGCAGCAAAGTAATGAAAGACAAAAACAGCTTTTCAGGGAAACTAGTGAAACCACCATCACTTGCAATCTTTTAGACAAAGACAGATAGTTCTGAAGATACACTTTTGGCCTGGTTTCAAACTAGATGATTATGGTTGTCCTTCCTGGCTCAGTAAGCCCTGACCCCTTAGTTTCCCTGCGCACAGCTTTATTCCCTCAGCCCTTGGTGAAACAGGACTGCCTAAAGTGTAGTCATTGTGCTTGCAGTGCTTCCATGATGGCTCAAATGATGCTACAGGGGCTGTGACTGGCAAGGATGAAGGGTTAGCATTGTGGGGCCACACTGGCCTCATGCTCAGAGAGAACGGATAACCTTATGTCCTGTTCTGACATAAACAGTCAGGTTCTGATAGCAGGTGTTTGAGAGATCATAATCCATTCCTAAGGATGCAAATCAAGTGTAGAACCTTCTTGGGTAGCAGTGGAGAGTGATCAACCCTTGTGAAGCAACTAATGCTTTCTTTTACATTAAGGCCAAAACTATTTTGAAACATTGCCCTAGTTTCTCCAAACTCATCCACAGAGCACTTGGAAAGTGGAGCACATCACAGATACAGTCAGATCTGATCCCAGCGTGCTTGTTGAAGGGAGTCACACTAGCCAACTGGTCTAAAAGTTTAGAAGACACCAGGTGCTCATTCAGAGGCAGGATCCTCCTGGAGAGCATTGCAGACAGACAGACACACCTGCTGTGGGATAGACAGGTGGAAAGAGCAGAGTGTCAGCACCTCTGACACAACTTCCTAGGATGGCATTTGAAATCACATGGATATAGCTGCCATACCTATAAATACAACACACGAAGCAGCAATGAATTTCAACCTGAAGCATCAGTGAAAAAACACGGTTCTTGACTCCAGGGAAACCCCACCCAGCAGCTGAAATTAGAAACATTAATCCCATGGCATTGCCCATAATTAAAGACTCCATCTACCACCAAACAGCTGTGTGACTACTGCTGGCTGAACCTCAGTGCTTTGAAATAGGATTAGGAGGAAATTAAAAGTGAATCAAGCGTTGCAAGCATCAGTAGGACAAGCAATACCGTTGTGCTACATGGACCAAATTATAAAATTTGTGTTCTTTTGCAGTTACTCTTTCTCAGAATTCATTACCAGCAAAAATGAGAGTATTACAAACAAAACTAAGAGATTCAGGACTAGAAGCAGGTCAGAATCCTATCACCCAACAGTCTCTGCTTACATTGAGCATTTATTAACTTTTTTTTTGCTCTAATATTTCAGAGGCCTGAACTTAGCCACTTGTTCTGGTTTTGGCTGGGTCAGAATTAATTTTCTTCATAGCAGCTGGTGTACAGCAATATTTTGGATTTGGTGTTTATAATACAGTGATGTTGTTCTTATGGCTGATCAGCATTTACACAGAGCCAAGCCCTTTTCTGCTCCTCACCCCATCAGTGAGGGGGCTGGGGGTGCACAAGGAGCTGGGAGAGGACACAACCAGGGCAGCTGGCCTCAGCTGACCTAAGGGATATTCCAGACTCTATTACATCATGCTCAGTATATAAAGCTGGGAGAAGAAGGAAGTACTTCCCAAGAAACTGTTACATGTGAGGAAGCTCAGCATTCCTGGGGATGGCTGAACACCTGCCTGCCCATGGGATGTGCTGAATGAATTCCTTGTTTTGCTCAGCTTAGGGACGTGGCTTTTGTCTTACCTATTAAAGTGTCTTTATCTCCACCCACGAGTTTCCTCACTTTTACTCTTCCAGCTCCTCCCCATCCACTGCAGGGGGAGTGAGTGGGCAGCTGCCTGGGGCTTAGTTGCAGACTGGGGTTAAACCAGGACACCACTGAAATCTACTCCATTGATTTACCACCACAAGAGAACACAATGACTCAAAGATGTACACATAACTATACAAAGGGATGGTGCTCCCTCCTTGAATGTCTCTAAATGGTGCCTATTGTTTTTCTGGCTAAAAACTATTTGTAGATATGGACAAATGACAGAATAGCAATAAGAAAGTGTCATCCTGTGAGAAAGGTGCCATATGGTACACAAATCCCATTAAGAGGGTTTAATTGTTATTTAAAAGCCTACAGGCAAGCAGGAATAAAAGGGAGACCAGTTCAGACATTCTCTGGATGATGATTTTGCTTCCATTTTGGCTGCAGTCAGAATGCAAGATCCCTCCCTCCTCCTGCAGGGAGCCATTAAATATGACTGGAATAATGTGGAATAACCAACACTCAGTAAGCCTGTGCTAGGCACTGTATGTCACCAAGTCACCAGGCTCCTGCAGTGCCTTGGGGCTAGCAGCCAGTCCTTCCTCTGTTGCACTGACAATTTAACTCAGAGAAGCTGGTTCATCTATAATGCATGATGGGAATTCCATGGTTTAAAGTTTTTTGTGTCTCTTTTCAGAAGCAGCCCACCCTCCAACCAGAGTCACAAGCCCTGCTCCAAACAACTTTATTTGTCACCAGTCTGTTTCTTCTTATTTTTCTCTCCAGGTGATGGAAAATAAATTAACTGGGAGGTCTTTTCAGGTGAGGTGGCTGTACTGTTACCAAGGGGCAGTACTGGAGCTGCAGAGCTGCCATCTGCACTGGTTCCTCATGTCCCAGGCTGGGCTTCCTTGTCACTGGCATGGAGGAAGGAATACAGACAAGGAGCTGGCTAACTGCTGCCTCCAGCAATCAAAACTGATGGCACAGAGCTGGCTTGCCAAGCTTCAGGCAGTGGAAAAAAATGACCTCTGAGAATGTATCCTGGCTGTTCTATCAAGGGTAAAACTGAAGTGTCTAGTTTGATTTTATTAAATTGGTGTATGGAAATAGTACATAATTTAGAATCATAGGGTTTGGTTAAAGATATGATTGCAAGGTTTTTAGCAGGTCAGGGGCTCAATTAAAAAAATTAAGTCCACAAAATTTAATCCATCTGTACCTTTATGCTTCAATGTGACTCTTGTTAACTCCCTAAAATTAGATTTTTAATCTCAGATTGGCACCCCATTCTCTGCCACTCAAGTAACACAAGCAGTGAGAAGATTATGGCCACTTATGCAGTATCTATTTTCCTATAATCCTTTTAGCACCATAAATGCTAAATATAGCATCCAGTTTAAATTAGCTTTAACCTCAAGTTGACTCCAGTTAACCATGAAGGAACAGTCAGAAGAAAAGAAAAAGAAAACCAAAAACAAACCGCACCCTAAAGAAAAGTAGAAAGAGGTAGAAATATTCCCACACTTAAAAAAAAAATGTAGCAAGCTGTTCAGTGCATATTAACAGATGACTGCAGTAGTGGTGAATTGTCAACACCTTTTTGAAAACATTGTGGCTTGTGAGCCCTTAGTCTGCCACACGAGTAGATTGGTCACAATACTCACCCTTGCAAACAGCCATCCCAAAATGTACAACAAGAATTTGGGGCTGCTCCTGCAGCTCCTTATTCCTGGTTATATTCACAAATCATTAACACTGAACATGGAGACATTTCTGTGAATCAGACTCCCACTAGTTTTTCCAGGACAGCCCTTTGCAGGCACCATGAGACTTTCACAAGGAAAACTGATACATCCCCTAATTAGGGGAGGATTACCATCATAAGTCAGTAGTGAGAAGAGCTAAATCAGGCTCAAAGCCTAGAACAGGAATGAATTTAGTGAAAGAACTGCAGAGAACCCTTCCTTTTGCCTGGCAATTGCTTCAGGAAGAAGTCCTCAGCACCAAAGCAGTGTTCCAGGAAGTCTCAGAGAGGGACATCCCTGAGGGGTCCCAGCTCCTGCTGAGCACAGCCACCCTTACAGCTGCCAGGGCCAGATCACTCCGTGCATTTACCTGGGACATTGATAGGTTACATACTCATTAACCTGCATACTCTGTTTCTGCCTCTGCAACAACACACTCTGACCAGCTGTTTTAGCCAGTTTGCCTAAGGAGCATAACAGCAAATGAATCCCAAAACCAAATCATCCTGAAGTAAACAACCACACACCATTAAAGTTAGAGGTTCATCTCAAAACTTAATGTTAGATTTAATAAGGCCGCAAGTTTCTCCACTTGTTACTTTTGCCCTTTTCAAGCACCTCATGGAGACAAGGGAAGCCCACCCTCGGCCAGCCTGGAATTTTTTCATACTCTAGAGTCAGAATGACTGCCAAACCCTACTCTGGCATGGGAAACATCATAGAGATGCAAATTAAAATATATCTGAGTGTGTCTGCCTGTCCATTTTGCTTCAGCTTGTTAGGAACAATCAAACAGATGCCTAATGCTGAGCAGTAAAATGAGTACCCAGGAGCTCTTCCCACAGTTTTCCTCCTTCGCTTGGAGGACTGCCACGTACACAGATTGCGACATTCTCCAACGTTCATTATTGAGACACACTCATCTGTTAAACACAGATTAGAAGGAGAGGATAGGCAGAGCTGGTCAAAGGAGAAATAATGAATTGGGAAATGTTCGTGCATACTGTCACAGCCACTACCAAAACATGTGGTGAGCTTCTGTTTAAAAAGCTATGAAATCTCAGCAAAACAAACAAACACATTGATGAAATGGAATTGGGGTTCTACATCAAAAGCAGAATCAAACTGGCTGTAGGCAGCAATTCCAGAGCCCACAGGACCCTCATGTATCAAATTTCTTTTATTTTTTAGAGAGGTGGTATAGTAGAAGTGTAAACAAAACATTTTCAACTACACCTGGCTACACAACCAAGGAGCAATAAGACAGTGACCAGTATAGGCCATATCTGGAGGAAATATAAACTCCAGGTATTTATTTTGAGCCTCCTGAGGTTGGACTGAGCGCCTCATGGACCACAGCAGGAGTATCACTGCCTGAGGATTGCTCAGTCTCACTGAGACACGAGGGGAGCAGCAGCACCATAGAGAGCAGGGGGACACAAAGGTGAAAGACAAGGATACAGCAGTAGAACCACATATTTAGAGGGGAAATTTATTCAGTTTTGCTACATTGCACTTGCAAACCTATTCAGCTTCTGACTTCAGCAATCTCTTTCACTCTGGACCAAACCCCTACAGTAGGTGATGAACAAAGGTCCCAAGCAGATTACACAAGTTACCTGGCTTTCATAAACTGAGCCCTTGGGAATAAAATCTTTCTAATTACTTTCATTCTGCAGAATTTTCAAAACTTGCTCACTGGTACTTTTAAAGTGATTAGCAAGTTGAACTAATATCTAAGCTATCATTTCCTCCTGAAATACAGGGTAGTTAAATCTTCTTAGGGTCTGCAATGGTAGTGTGGCACACAGTTACAGTACAAAGTAACAAGTCACTCCAGATGAAGGAGGCTGTTAAGGTTTTGCTCTCCCTTTTTATTCTGAAAAACAGAAGCCAAAACCTCATCATAAAGTAGGAAAGCCCAGTGTTATAGAAATTAGAAGAAAGAGATTAATGTTATGCTAGTGGGGCCATGGCCTGTAATAGTGAAGAGTCAGCATATCTTGTCTTTATTCAGTCCTGTGTTTCCATCACCAGAGTACACTGAAAGGGAAAACTTCCACCAGAGGGGAAGAATAAGTGGCTCTATGCCAAGTCACCCCATCCTATGCCCACAGCCAGAAAAGATTCACAGCTGGTGCACACCTGAGGTTGCCTAGTGACATTTCCCATCACTGCAGCAGCATCAGTGGGCCCCAAAGAAACCTCAGCCAGTCCTTTTTATTTTTCTTAGTTAGCTCTTTTTCTGTCAGAAAAAAAGACTTCAAAACTGAAAGTGTAATGAAAAGATTATTTCTTTAATACTGTACTAAGATTTTAGATTAGCCAATGCCCAGGCATTTCCTAATGTCAGCAGTGCTGCAAGTCCCCTGACAAGAGCACTGGACTTCTCTTCAGGGGTTTTTGGGTTTTGGTTTGTTTTATTTTTATTCTATTTATTCAGTTTGGTTTAGTTTTGTGTTTTGTTGTTTGCTTGGGTTTTTTTTTTACCTTGGAATGAATAGAGATTAATCAATTTCACATTAGATTTTTCCTCACCTTCCCCTCAAGACAGCATTGAAATCAGACTCATGTCAAATTGATTTTATTTTTCATGAAACAACAGGTTTGTGTGTTTAGGAGTATTGAGTGTTACTCCTCATATATAAATATATACTCATGTACAAATATATGAGTGACTTGTTAACTTCTGCAAGAGGCTGCCAGGTTCTGCTGGGGCTTTATAGCCACTTCAGGCAGGAGACACACAGCAGAAGCAAAAGGATGTGTGACCATTTGATTTGCTCAGCCTGTGACAATCTCACAGCCAGGAAAGCAAAAATCACAGGGCATCTCTTGGTTCTGCTTTTTCTGAAAAGTCAATATTCCTACCATATATTTTCTCTCTTGTTACAGAAAGAAAAAGACAAAGCCCACAGCCTCTGTTCGCCCAGCACATGCTCAGAGCACTCAAGGGTACATACTCAGATGTGACCTGCCAAAGGCGTTAGCAAGCCCTTTCCCACAGTCCACCAGGACAGGGACACCACACTTGGTGGCAGGATTTGGGACTAGGGTCCCTAAGGCACAGCACAGGCACATATTTATCCCAACAACTGCAGGGCACCCAGTGCCCATGGTGCTGTTTGAGACCATCATTGTTTCTTTAGTGCAAGTGTCCAAGTACTCCAAGAGAAAAGCCCTTTTCTCCTACCATGGCACCCATGGGAGGGAAAGGCACAGGCAGTCTCTACTGCTGTTAGTTTTCCAGGCTGTCTCTCACTCCAGAAGCACATGCATGTAGGGATAGGAGCCAAAGACAGGAATTACCTCCATTTGCTAGCAAGCATCCTCCTCCCAGTCCTGGAGATGTATTAAACCTCTTAGGGACCTCCCTAACCAGGTCTCTTTCACTACTTCCAAGTGATGACAAAATTTCTCCAATACACTGTTTCTAATAAGAGTAGTGTGGGAGGGAGAGAACAGTCCCTGCATCGCTTGCTGAGGGGATCTGGTGTCCTGAGTACACACCAGTCCATTTAATGCAGTGACCTGTCTCCATTTACTGAATTGATTTGGCAAATGAATGTTTACACTGCTGAGTGTATTTAAACTAATGGCTGCTAAAGCAGCTTATGTGACTTTTTAATCTAGCTTTTCTATAGAGTCATTTGTGGAATGACTGTTTGACAGGGGAACAGACAAGAAATTGGGGCAAAACTTACGCTGACAGACACTGAAAACGGCATGATGTAGCCAGAGCAGTTACACAGGCAGATTTGTGGCTCATTCATTCCCATCAGACTGTTTCCCACAGCTGAGCTTTTCTACAAGCCAGCTGACCAGAGGCACAGCCTGCTCCCTGTGAGCAGACCTCAGGCAAGCCTGGACAGCCTGCACTTTACAAAATTAATTTCATCCTCTGAAGCAGAAAATACAAATTCCTCTTTCTCCCCGAGGAAAGGGGCTGGTAGAGAATATGACCAGTTAAGAGAAGCCCAGCTGGGTGCCTCATTCCCCTGTGATCTCAAAGGTTTTGACTTAATGATCTCAGAGATCTTTTCCAACCTAGCTGATTTTATGATTCACACAATTGTCTGTAGGATTCTGTGTGAATTACAGTGAACCTCAAAAGTTGCCACAGATAATTCTGTGTGACTGTCATTAAGCACTGAGGGAGAAGGACCATTGGTGACAAAGATGCTGCAATGTACAGAGACTAGCTCTGATCACAGATTACCTGATTTATCGAGCAGGTATTATATTATGTGTCACTGTATGGTGGATGTCTCTTTGTGCCATTTTCCCTTAGAGAACATAATGTTGATCTCTTATAAAACACTGAGATCTGTTAACAAATTTATATGTATCATACTATTTTCCTTTTCAAAGTCTTCCAAACCTTTTTATAGTAATTAAGCATGCTACATCAAAAATCAAATCTGAGCAAAATCATACTGACCCCCCCAATATGTCACACAACTCATCTTGTTTCAGCATATGATGGAAAAAGTGAATCAAGGAACAGAAAACCCTCTTTGCAAGAGTAATAATTAGATTTACTGCTCCTAATTCCTTGCACATGATCTTCTGATTTGCACTGCAGCGCTGCAGACAACACAGGACCAAGTCTAGGTATTCTAGATAACCCATAACTTCTTCACAGGCCCTCCTGTAGGCATTGCCACTGCTGTTTTAAATATGACCAATAAAGTGACATAATATTAATTTAAAAATGACTATTGTCTAAACCTGCTATTCTGACACTGATCTACCCTTACCCACACTTGGTACTAATATTGCTTCAAAATTACAGACAACAAAACCAAAACTCCTTCAAGAGGATTGGTGCCCCCACAGAGCCAGGAGCTGGGGCTGCTCTCACAATCACAAATCCCAGGTTACTGTCCCACTGCACTCACAACTCTGCTCAGAGCAGAGGGCTGGTGATCCAAGATACAGGAAAATGAGATGAGAAGGGACACAACACAATTATGGTTCCCATCTTTAGTTTCCTGAAGGAAACCCTATTCCATCAGTGTGACTCCGAAGGTGAAGAGTCAGTTCCCATCACCTGTCACAGTAAGAGAAGAAGAAGTCACCTTTGGGTAATCTCATCCTGGGGATAATCATGTTAGCTCCTCCTGATAGCTGCTGCAGATCTGAGGGCAGGAGGAGCAGATGCAGCATGATGCAGCCAGCCCAGCTCTGTGTGAAAGCCACCTTCACTCCTGCATGGTTGAAGCCATGCTCTGAGCAGGGCTTTCCCCTTTTCTGGGTATCTCACCTCTCCACAGCAATGGCAGCACCTGATTTTGCTGCAACATCCAAAACTTCAAAGGAAATGGCATGATCTCCTTAAACTGCAAGATCCACCTGGCAGTCGATTTCCGAGTGGTTATCACATACCTCGGCCTGTCCCCGGACTTCAATTACCTAAGTGTGATAATCTGCAAAGCACACGCCCTAGCGTGTCTTATCTGTGGCAGAAATCACAGCGATGCATGAGCAATGAGTTGTGCTTTCCATATGAGCGTGGGTCTGGCATGAATCCCAGGAGCCAACTCATGCCCTCTGCTGGGTCAAGTGTGGAAATCGCCTCTCACCACTGCCAGCTCAAAGGCACGTCACAAGGTCATCTCCAAACACAGCTCATCGAGTGTTTGCTGACTAGATACTTGGATTCACAGCTGGGAAATGGAAGGTCATTCAGCACTGTGCCTCCTCTCAAAAAACAGAAAGCTGTTGAACATAGATCATCAGTCCAGACTGACAGCACAACGAGGCAGAAAGCCCATCAATGGGACAGGAAAGCCACAGGACCCTGTCATAATTATATCTTCAGTTTCAGAAATTGCTTTGATGTTCTCTCAACAGGGGATAGCTTCTATTTCCTTCAGTCTTTGCTGAAGCTTTAGTGGAAACATTGACTGTATTTCTGTAGGATTTTTAATTAGAAGCGGACTGTACAATTTCCTGCAGAAACCAGGGTGCCCTCCCTCAGCACTCATTTCAGACTGTATGTAAAGAGAGAAGTAAGAACAGAACCAAAACACAGAAAATATTCCTTGGAAGAAGGCGAAGACACAGAGGTGCATTCAGGCTGTAGTTACAAGCAGTGCAAACCTCTAAAAGCCTGGCTGGCTCCTGCATTCAAGCACCTTGTGTAAGGAGCGTGGCCACAGCTCAGCTTGTGATTTATTTTAGACTTGCAGGACAGAGCTGAGTGTGACAAGCTGGAGGAACATTCATGATCCAGTCTCTTCAGGCCAGTGGCCACTGGCAGCACACACCTCACTGCAGCTTAATCAACTCTGAGCAGCCCAGACAGCAGCTGCCACTTGCTTTGTGCTCTTGCATAAATGCTGAGGATTTTACTCTGAAATCTGGATTTGACAAACCAGGAACAAATAAAGATAGCTCATACCCAGGCATCTGAGCAGACTACCCTTAATGGAAAAGAACTCTGCCTGGAAGAAATTAGTTTCTTATATTTTTGAAGATTTATGCTTTTGTTTGCTGTTCACCAAACAAATCATTTGAACATTGTAACCGATCTTCACTGACATAATCTTAATGCATTACTGGAATGCATTACAATGGCAAGAAATAAGAAAAAAAAACCCCGAAGGCAATGTCACAAGTGAATTAAATTTATATTTGACCCACTGATCATAAACCACAGTGCACATATCCTCAGAGAGAGGAAGCTTTTATCAGGATCCTCATGAAGTGTTTAGAGAATACAAAACTAGGACTTCCTCCTGCAAAATGCCTGTTGAAGCCAATAACTTTAAGGTAGTTCCTAAGTTGCTAAATGTTCTATCAAGCATGAAGATATCAGCATTTGTCAAGGAATGTTTTTATGTTAAAAACATTGCCTTGTACTTCTTAATTCTTTCAAATACTTCTACCACTACATACATGCCATTATCTATACATAATCTAATGAAAATATAGGATATTAATTTTAAAAACTTTTAAACATATAAAACTGCTATCAGAGTCTCAGAGAGATCAAATCACACAGCTAATGTTTGTATGCAGAATTCAGTGTCAGCATACATCAGCCAAGAACAACGTTTGCTAAAGCAGCAAATCAGGGTTTACAGTGGTAAGTAATAGAGAATGAAGTTTATATATCAAACCCTCTAAGAAACAATTGGAAACATTAAATAAGTGCACTCTGTCATCCTGAAGGTGGAATTAATTTTTTTGTATGCCCCAATAACTAAGTTCCTTCTCATTTCAGAAAAACATGTTTTTTACATGCAAAAGGTGCCATCAGATCTTTGTGAAAGGAATGAAAAGGCAGAAGTTGTTCCATAGCTCAAACATGAAAATAAAATACTTTTCCCACAAAATAGGCATGCAAAAGTGTTGTGTTGTCAATAATAATAAAAATACTCTCTAGAAAATAGAAATGAGTTACAGTAAATAGAGGTAACTCCATTCCCTGCCAGGCTGCAACTCCTGTAGCAACTGGCATATGTGTAAAGTGAAATTAGATTTTATCTAATAATGCTTCTCCATCTGCTAACACTCTGCATCTTCTGTGTTCTTTCTCCTTTGCCGTTAAAAATTTCCTTAAAGGCTAGGCACTAGATGAAGAGATGTGGGGCTGAGCTGAAGAAGGAAAGGGCTTTTCCCCCAAAACACACGCTACCTTTGCACCCCCTGCCGGGGAAACAGCCACGAGCAAACAGCCCGCAGAGTCTCACCACGGAGATCTTCCCCATCACCCAAATATAAACACAGAGAAGCAGTTTTCATCTTAAACAGGCCATTTCTTCCAACCCCGTCATATACATTAGATTCTAGTCAGAATCTTTACTGACTTTAGTTGAAGCCAGCGAAAAGTTTACAGATAGGACTGTATAGTAAGAGAAGCTCATGGAAATCCTTTATTTACCACATTCTTTCAAGGTAACTCAGTTTTGTTTATTCGTGGGGCTTTTTGTGGATTTTTGTTTGTGGGTTTTTGGGGTGTAGTTTTTTGGGTTTTTTTGTAAGGAAGGAGTCCCCTTGTGCTGAGTAGAAAGACCATTTAAATACAAAAAAAAAATTACCCTCTAGTAGCAATATATCACTAAATAACATGTCCAGAGGACAAACAGTCGCTAGCTACTGAAAATCGGACCTTTGCTATTGATACACAGAAATGGCTGTGGCAGATTTTCTGTAATGAGGCTGGCAAGTCCTTTTCCAGAACCTTCACTCTCTAAGGTAAGCAGCAGATCACAATATAATATTTTTGTTCTTATCTTTATTATATTTTCACTAATATAAACAGTAACCCAAGTGAAAATTTTCATGTTACTTGGTATAAAAATGTGTTTAAATAAAATTATGCAAGAAAGCCACCAAAGAAGTTAGGTATTTGTTATCTCAGTTTATCAAAGATAGCAATAAACCCTTAAGGAGCAGCTCTGCTGTTACATTCATTTACAACCAGAAGGTGGCATTGAATGGCCACGAATTTGCTCCCAGTGTCCTTAAGTGCTGCCTGCCGGAGCCGAGCAGGGAAGGGTCCCGGGCGATTCCTGCAGCGAAAACCTGAAATTTAGGTTATCACTCGCATAAACTCTCTGGAACTAGAGCGATGCAGTCAATAACTAATCCTGTTACAGCAGCAAAAAAAAGAAAAAAAAGGGGGGGGGGGGAAACGGGGGCGAAAAAAGGGGGGGGCGAAAAGGGGGGGGGGGAAAGGGTAGGGAAAAATAGAAAGGAACTTTATTTCTTCATTCCTGTCTCTTCCCTTTGTGCAACCAACTCATGGCATACCTGCTCTGGGTTTTTTGGAGCCCACTGAAGCCATAGGAATCAGAAGGACCCCATACCCGCTAGTGTGTGCAGTATGTGCAATACTGCCATGTGGAACAGGGGAGCAGGATCTCAAAAGCTCGGCAGAATTTCAGAGGAACGGGTTCCCATGATCCTTACCACTTATTCACATCATCTCCAAGGATGAAGGTGACATTAGAGAAACAAGGGGTGTGGCTGAATCCTCAGCTGGTTTCCAGCAATTCTGAAAGGCACGCTACCACTTTGCCTCTGCTACAGCGTTTCTGTGCCACTCCAGGGATGCTCTTCTATCGGTAGCCCAGGCAGCAGCTCGGCAGGTTTTACTCTGGACAAAGTCCTCTCAGGAGCTGGTGCACAGACAGGAGCCCTGCCCGAGTGCAAGGGAAAGCTGCCCATCGAAAGCATCTCTCGCACAGTTGTATTCTTGGGAAAAAAAATCCACCCCTGCACACTGGCAGCAGAGAGAGCCTCCGAGCCCGGCTTTCCTGCAGGTGGTTCCGGGCAGCAGGAGCCCGAGTCCCTCCGCACCGCTCCGGAGCTGCTCCGCTCCCCTCCCACCCTGGGGCCGCCGCTGCTCCGGCTGTCACGGCTGCAGAGGAGCTGGCCCGTGACATGGAAAAAGCGAGGTTCAGGGGCTGCTGAGAGCGGCCGGCACATGTGGCTGAGAGCGGCCAGCACATGCGCTGCTCCGGAGCAGCCCTGAGCCCTGCCCCGCGCACAGAGCGAGCAGCGCTGCGGACAGGCACAGCTCCAGCCGCCCCCAGGCACAATGGCAGGAGTTCCAAGAGGGCTGCAGCGAACAGCAGAGCAGGGACAGAAGAGGCAGGGCGCTACTCCCCTTGGTCTGCCACATCCCCTCATCAAGTGGCAGTTCTGCCAGCTCTTTGAAGGAAAGGGCTTTGCTGTCACAGCTGCCAATCAATCACACTAACAGCATGCAAACACATGATGCTCTGCCAGAACAGTCGCTGTCTCAACACAGGCTGTGGTATACTGACAGAAAAGAACTTAGAAACAAAATTTAAAAATTAAGTATTTTTTTAGTAAGACAGCTTAGTATGGCTGTAAAATTTACCCTTTTAAATGAGTTGATTATTACTCCTTTTCAGTGAAGACTTCTCTTATTTATTCTAGTGTTATCCCCAGCTCATCAAAAAGAACGCATTTGAGAAAATACCATTTACTAAAACAATACAACAGGGAAGAAAAAAAAAACAAAGGGAAAAAAAAGCAAGCATCCAAAACTGCAAAATAGAAGGATCAACTATTCATAATATTTCAACTGAAATGCAGGATAAGGTGACAAGGTGAACACTGGGATTTCCTTCTTTCTGTAATCATTTACATGCAAATGCAAAAGGAGACTCTTGCAAGGAATAACCCAGTTGTTGGAATCACTCTGTATCTACACAGAGTAAGTAGCAATTATCTCAATGAGCTTTGACCTTATCTCGAACTTTATGTGTAGCTTTGCTTAGAAAATAAATAAAGATTAAAATAATATATTTTATTCCTATATTTCAGATAAATAATTCAGAGGTTTCTGAGTTTTTGGATGTTTCTTTGTTTTGAAGAGAAGGGGCTCCAATGATGGACATTTAAAGAAGAGATCAGCTTTGTCAATCCTCATGGCAGCTTAGACAAAATGAATATATGCATGCAGAGGGAAAGCAGAGAAATAAAATTCAGGGTTGGAAGAAACCTTGCCATTTGGGCTGACAGTCATCTGGCTCAGCAGAGCCTCCTGGCAGCCTACAAATCTGCATTTCATTTTCCTGGGGCTTGCTAGTTGAAGGACAGACTGAGAGCAGCTCCCAGCGTGACATGAGCTAGATGTGGTCCTGAGTCACACCTGGATGTACAAGACAAACGTGCTACAATAGAAACGTGAATTCTGAGGGTGCTTACGTGTGAGTCCTGTTACTGCAGGCTTGAAAACCTAATGCAGGGGAAGGTTTGGAGTGAACAGGCAGTGGCAGGTCAATCCAATCACAAGCACAGTGATGCTCAGTTTGAAGCACATGAAACTGCTGAAAGATTGAGTGCTCAGAGAGACTGAGGGAAATGCAAACAGAGCCCCCGGAGGGGACCCATTTTTCAGCAGGTCATGAGCAAGCCAATAATGATTTCCACTTCATTTGTATGTGTGCTAAACATACTTGGCATTACTTCAGAGACTGGGGTCAAAAGTTCGATGATTGCTAAAGGCATTGTGCTAGAAGATGCAGCTGGAGAGCTGCTAGGGGAGGGTAAAAGCCAGGTTTGCACTAACCCTTACCCCTGCTCTGTCCTGGTGGGGTTCCCCAACTGAGATCCAGTATATATGCAACTGGCACACTGAAAAATGACCACAACATTTATCTTGCATGGTACCACGCTGCCAGGATGCTCCAAAACAGCAAGCAGAGAGCAGAGCAACTAGGGCTACATTCCTTTTGCATCTCTCAATAGCATTCCCATGCTGCTGTTTCCTGGGCCAGCAAGAGCCTTTCTTTGCTCCTGACCCTCTTCAGCACGTACACCAAAACCATAACTAAGCACAACACACACAAAAATCAAGTCCCACACATATGAGCTGGGGGAGCAGCTCCCTCAAACAACCATTGCCACAGCCCTCTGGCAATGGAGGACACTGCACATGAGCTGCTCACTGCTGGCTTTGTTGAGATGCAACAGCAGAGTCAGTCTCAGCACCACCTGATGAGCCTTGAGCCAAGACACACTTAGCAAGCAAAGGGTTGGACAGCCAATAACTTAATTTCTTGGAGACACCATTGGCATTTATCCTCCCTCTTCAGGCTTTGGTAGTCTGGTAGACTCACAGTGTCAACATCACATGCTCTGAGATACACGGTGGAGTTTCCCCCCACCTCCAGAGAACTCCATGACCTCCTTATGCTGCCCCTCATGGTCCCAGTAACACTTCTCAGTGCTGTCTGGGGATAAGTGGAAAACTATTTGCAACCACAGGTTTCTCTGCCTGAAGATAAAGCTACAGAAAAAAAAAAAAAAAAAAAAAGAGGGTCAAGTACATGAACACAATGCCACAAGTGCCCCTTTCCATCAGCTCTCCATTCCTTCTTGACTTTCTTGCCTTTCACTGAAACATACCTGTGTGACAAAGTCTCACAACTCCCTGAGTTTCAGCACAGTTTGACTTTCTTTGCATTGCACTGGCAGGAAAAGAGGAGATTTACACTGGTCCCAGGTACATGACATTGACTGTGTTTTCCAGGCACAAGCAGGCCCATGGAAAAGAAACCTTCCAAGGAAACAACAAGCAGACCCAAGGGAAGTGGAGGAGCAGAGGCTTCCATTAACTCACACAGGGTGGGGCTGAACTGAATCCAGGTACTGAATATTGGCTGGGGAAGACAGAGGCTCATTTTTAAAAGACCCCTGTGCAACTGTCTTGAACTTGACTAGCAGCTTGCAATGCTTGCTCCAAGACTGTAAGCCTGATAGAT
This sequence comes from Zonotrichia albicollis, assembly GCF_047830755.1. Lineage (NCBI taxonomy): Eukaryota > Metazoa > Chordata > Aves > Passeriformes > Passerellidae > Zonotrichia > Zonotrichia albicollis. The sequence continues at coordinate 24,742,014 of NC_133825.1, read as the reverse complement.
ACGCATTGTCAATTTGACTTTTCACGAGGTGGGGAGGAGTAAAGAAAACAAACCCATCTCTTTTTTTAGCAACTCTCCTCTGCCTTTTTCATAATTAAATTCACCATAATGAGCACTGTACTAAATCTAATAAGAAGTCTGAGTTTCTGGTTTCCATTGGCAGTCATTAGCACAGCTCAATTTAGGCAACTCACTAAAGCATAAGAACGGTATTGTAAGGCAACCTTCTTGAGTCAGTAAGTAAGAAGAAAAGCTTACCTAGACAGTATTAAATCTCTAAAATTGATTGCACCCTATTGCTTATGCTCTGATTCCACTGGCAGGAAGGCTCTGAGCTGGCTTATTTACACATGCACTAGTGAACTCATTCACACACAGCTGCTTTCCACCTCAGAGCAATAAAAATTAATAATAAAAATAATTAAACCTCATCAGCCTTCAAGCATCTGGAAACCCCAGAGCCCCATTGCCAGATCCTCTGAAAATGCATCAGCCTTCCCTTGAGAGGCTGGGGTTCAATTCCTGCCGGGACCGGCTGCCAGAGCTGCCATGGCGCCACACTCCAGCAACAGATTATCCCATGCTATCGACCCCCCTGCTCTGGGTTAATTCTTTTAATTGTCTCACCACATCTTTTCCCATTAGGCTGATGTAACTTGTTTAAGCATACACAGATTGATTTATGACAGCACCAGGGATGTTAATCTGATGCCTGCTCTCCAGCTAATGCACGGTGAGAGATGCAGGACAGCAGTCTCCCACATGGGAGCTCCAGCCCTTTGCCTTGAAATCAAAGGCAGCCTCCCAGTGAGAGCAGAATTACAGCACTCCAACAACAGTGCTTTCCACTGTCCTTATGGGTAAGGCAAGGTCACTGTGTCCTGCTCTCAATTCTCAAGTGCCATCTTCTTTAAATATAGCAGCAATCAAGGAAATGGAAAATCTCTTTAAAAGTTCACTGTTAGGAAATTACTGGAGCCCATTGAATTCCTAAAATCTTGTCAGGAGGTAAAGAGTTCCCTTCAAATGCAACCTCATTTGTGTCCAATTAGAATCAGTTTCCTTCACAGTGTATGTTCAACATCCTTTAGCTCATTGCTGCATGATCCCTGCATTTCCCTTTTACTCAGGGGATGTGCACATAGTGCAGAAACCTGCACAGAGCAGCCTTCTGTTCCATACATACAGTTTAGGTAATGAAATACGCAGAATACCTATATAGTATGAGTTGAAAAATGAAGTTCTCAACAGTACCAATCAAAATTTGTAAAGCTTTGGGAAAAAAAAAATAGGATCTCCCACAGAACCAAAGTACTTTTCCATTCTGTTGCCATGTTTCCAATTAAAACAGTTGGGTATATTAAAAAAGAATTAAGTACATCTGCAGATGCCACCATCTAACTGAAAGTCAAAGAAAACTTGCCCTATAATTTTGTGTTTCTGGGACAAAAAACCCCAAAGAAATAAAACAATCAAACAAAAAAACTCCCACACATGGTGCCAAGCTGCTTAAGAAAACTGACATTCTGCTTCTGAATCTAACCTACATAACCAAGCATTCTTTGGGATTACAACTGGGACACCACCAGTCCCATCACATTTTGACAGCAAATCCCATGCATTTTCCCACCTCCAGGAGGGCTCCAAACAGGAGCTCTCTCAACTGTTTCTCCCAGGCAAACTGTAACTGTTTCCCCTCCTGCTCCCCAATGGGTCCTGCCTAGGTTAGTAGTAAATGGACTTCATCTCCTTGGATTTTCAAATCCTCCAGAGAGCTCTCAGTACAATTTCTAAACACAAATTTACTAGATGTGCTGTCAAATCTCACCAATTTTTATGAAATTTATTCCACTTATGATCTACTTGTCTCAGTTTGGGGAGCACAGACATGCTCAGGCTGAGACACTAACACTAATTCCATGTGCTTCCAGCCCAAGCAGGGGAGTAGCAGGAGGTGTTCCACCCCTGAGAACCCCTGAGAGTCAGTGCAGTCCAGATTTCTAATATCAGGCACCTCATTCTTGCAGAAACTTGTCTGAGAACAACCTTCATGCTAACAACAACTTACAATGTTTTCAAACAAAATAAGAGACAACTGTACAAGTGTCTCAGCACACATCACAGCTGAGACAGCCACCATACAATTTCAGAAGGCCTTAGCCATTCACCCATACACAGTCACACCTTATCACATCAGAGGGCTTCAGGTGTCTGCCCATACACAGTAACATCATTTCACTTCAGAAGGCTGCGAGTAAAGAACCTTCTTGCTCTTTAGCCCAACCTTTTATCCCCTCCCGCTGATGCATTGCACCTGTGTGCCCTCTGCTCCCTTTGGTGGTTGGTCAGTGCCCCTGGGCACTCCATGGCTCATTGCTATCAGTGCTGCTCCCCTGCTGCTCACAGCTGTAGCCCGTTACCACAAACTGTACACCTGCACACAAGTACCTTCAGATGGTTCATGAACAAAAAGAAGAAAGAAAAAAAAAGCCTAATGTATTATTAAGTACAGACTATTACTCAACTTTATTTAAAAATACCAAAGGCTGCTTTGACAGATCTAAAAGCACCAGCAGGGGTCACTGCCCTTTGTACCTTGCAAAGAAGAGCCCCCAGGTGACAAAGGCCACATATGGACTATACACTGCTCTGAAGCTGCAGTGGAAACAGAGACTTCAGCAGATAGTCCCAGTGAAAAAAAGCACCACAAAATCACCAACTTCACTCTTCTGCCTCTACTGACAACCAGTTCCAAGCCTTCACTCCAACAGCAGCTTCACAGTGACACCAGTGACTCATGCCATCCCAAGACCAGCCTCAGGCTAGCAGGCTAAGAATCAGTCCTGTAACCTCCTGAGGTGGAAAGCATGATGCACCCCTGATTTCCCTTCCTAAATTTGTGTGAATACTAATCCCACATACCTTAAAGGACCCTCAAGGTGGCTTCAGTCTCCACTGGCTTTATCTATGCTGTAGAAAATGGAGCATTGTTTCCTCTTCTTCACAAGCACTTTTCAATGCTTTGAAATGCCACAGCTATTCAAAATGTTAAGGCACAGGATGAAAGCTACAGAAATATAACTTCTTGTGAACTAAACAGTGGATATGGGCAAGTCTGGTGGCAAACACTGCCACAGACAAACCTAACATACAAGATATGGACATGAGTAAATAGCTAAGGTTTAGATATTTAGATGCATTAGATGTACATGAGTAATTATCTAGGTTTTTTTTTTTTCTGATTTCCTAAGGTCACATGGGAAAGTAGGACCCATTACAACTTTATGTTGTTTGTCTCCTGACACCAATGCCTAGTTCATACTTAGAATTTTCTCCTTCACAATAATTTTGTAGAAAGGCATTATAAAATTGTCAGATGCCTGAGCTTTTCCTGACAGTGAAATTTTACTTAAATAGTTAGAAGATACAAGTTGACTTGTATCCTGTCTCTGGGATATGTCACTTACAATACATCTTTTAAACATATATTTAATTATTTCCCAAGATATCTGCCTCCCCATTTAAGTAAAACATTCACATTCAATTCATTCTGCTTTGGACAAATGAATGTCTTTGCAGATTACCAATCCAAAATATCTGACAGGTTTTTTGATATATCTTTCTTCTGTAGTCAGCATGAGGAGAATGTCCAGCATGATGGAAATGCACATTTGAACAGTCAGCAAACCAAATTGCCAATCTGACAGCACTTTTAAAGCCCAAGAAACTATTTGTGAGCATGTGGAAGATGTGTTTCCTGCTTTCACAGTTCTGAAAGGCTGTTAAGCAATGAGAAATTTGATTTGGACTGCAGCAAAGCCCCAGAAGTTGAGCTAGTGGAGAAGTATGTTAAGAATCAGGAGCATCCAAACATTCTTTCAGCTCCTGTTCCCTGCAAAATTGGATCAGAAATGAACTTGAGGAATCCTGGAGCAAGGATAGATTCTGTATTTTTACAACTGAAAAGACAAAAACCAGGATAAGTTTGGAGGGAAATAGACTTTTGTTCTTGGTTGGTTGAGAACATTTTGACAGCCTTCCACAAAAGAGCAGATAAATACATGACAGGACAAAAATGGTGAACCAGAACTAGGAAGAGAAGCAGTCATTGGGAGAAACAGCATCTTCCCAGATTTTGTAGCTGCTTCTTGCATCTCAAAGACCAAGGCCACTTGTCATCCCCATGTAGTCTGGGACTAACACAACAAATGTTTGAAGGATATAAAGAAGAGAAAAAGTGGTTTCAGGTGATGCACATGGTAGACATAGGCTTAGCAGGAACAAAACAGGAAAAGAAATTTCAGAGTGAACATCAGGAAATTATTCAGTCCCTGAATTTTATGGGACAGATAAGTATTCTCTAAGAGGGAAAGTGGAAATTCCATTCACTGAGCTATTTACATGTTCAGAAATTACTTTGTCATAGGGAATACCCTGTACTTTTAGAGTTGGAAGATATACTAGCTTTCTTTTAATTCTAAAATAAGAACTGTTTATTACAACTATCAAGAATATCAACTACTGCTAGAACTGACATAAGTTTAGACACAAATCCTTGAATTGCTTTTTCTCTTATTTTCCCTATCTTCAGCTATTTTCCTTTCTCTCTAAGCACTATTTCCCAAGAGTGAAGCAGCATGAAGTATGGGTGTAACATTAATTTAAAAAACCCACCCTGATCATTTTACCACTCCTCAAAGAATGACAACCATTAATAAAAATCAGTTTTCCTGTTGAACAAAGCTTTTACAGAAGTGGAAGGGCACACTTTCATGTACAGCCACCATCCCACATTACACCTGTATCACACAAGAACTTTTGACAGAGTTACAAGACCCGCGGTCTCCCCAGCAGGCTGAGCCTGGTGGCTAATCCTGCTAACCACAAAAGTACCAGTGGTTGGAGGGGCCAAGGCTTGTCCAACCAGAACTGCCAACAAGCCCAGCTGGAATCCAAAGCAGGACAAGGGGCACCAAGCCCTGCCTGGCATGCCCTTGCCCAGTGCCACCTCATGGCACCACCAGCCACTGGCAGACTCCCTCTTTCCTCTGCTCTCCAAAGCTCCTCTGTGTGCTTCACGGGCTTCTGTCTGTACTGTGTCTCCATCTGCCTTGGCAACAAAGGTTTTAGAGCTCAAAAGGAAGAGCAGGAACCTCAGCTACTACTGACATACAGGAGTATGTTAATGGATCATGCAGAATACCTGCTGTTTGCTCGATAATTACATTCATGACAAGAACTTATTGGCTGCCATTTGACAGCCTGACCATTTTCTGCACAAAAATGCATTTGAAATTAAGTTGTTGAAAATGGACCTTACCTTCTATCTCTTCCATTTTCCTCTACCACACTTCTGAAGATTGTCACATACTTGTCAAAGTAGGTGAGCCTCTCCTATTTGGCAGAATCAGATTAGCAGGTCTTCTAATCAAAAAAAGAAACACATAATTAGTTCAGTCCTAAGTGCTAAAAAGTATCGCCATATCCTGAAGAGGGCAAGCTCTCCATTGCAGACATTAAGTACATAGGCTATTAGGAGTATTAATATTTTGCAGACCTGGAGGACTCTTAATCTCTGACTCATTGTGTTTGGACACCTCAGAGCAAAAACTTTTTCTCCTGTGAAAGAAAGGCTCCTAAGGATGCACAATTAACTCAGTTCCATTCCTGACAGCAGAGTGCATCACAGCAGTTGTTGCTTCTCTCTCTCTCTGTAAAATTGCCCTGGTATAGCATCAAAAACAACTGTCATTTCAAAGCACAAGGACTATCAATTCAGCAGATAGCAGGACAAGCAAGAGCAGACTGTACACAAGTTCTTTTATCTGTTTAACTACTTATATATTTATTTTGATCTTTGGAGAGAAACCTCTCTAATTTTTCAAAATTCCCAATGTAGGTAGGTCTCCTTTTCAAGCTGAGTGTTAGAAATGTGATCAACTGGTCACACTAAACCCCACTTTACCCTTACATTCAATTTAAACTGGTACCATAATCAGATATAAAGGTTTGTATACTCATATATGTTATATATTTTCTAGGATATTTTCTGAAATCTTGAAGATCCTGAGTATTATTTCTCTTCCTGAGCCATGGGCTCTTTTAGATTCAATAATAAATTCCTTTTTATTGCCAAACAGTCATCCTGAGCTATTTTTCCTTCATCTACAGCCTCTAGAACAAAGGAAGAGGTAGAAGTCCTGGTGCAGTCATCCCTGTTCTTTACACAGACCCAAAATCTTCTCTATCTCCTTGATATTACAGCGGCTTTCCAAACCCGCCTGTTCTGCACTGGAGGACAAATGAAGTACATCACCTTCTCCGCATTCCTCCTCTCAAACTAAATAATTGTCACATCTCTGGGCTTTGGGATAAAAGCACAAAATTTTAAAAGTCATCTCATTTCACCTTAAAGTCCCTTCCCAAATATAATTATAAATTTCTAAGCCAAACACCAGGGAGACATTTTTAACTTTAATTTACTGTGGGTCCATCAACTTTGACCACACTTGAAGGTACATTTTCTCCCCATTAGTTCTGTCTAGTCAAAGAAGCTCACGTAGCGATGACGCATCTCTTGCAGATAAGGGTATCTGCTGATTTGATTTACTAAGGAAGCTAAATTTATTATGCAACATTTTACAAGTATAATTCTGCTTTCTCTTGATGGTAATAAATTCGATATCAACTCCCACGAGACAAGAGAACCAGTCCTTTTATTATCCAGACATGACCCCCAGAGCCAGATTCCATTTTAGAGACGGGAAATGACCATATCTCTGATTAAAAGGGAAACTTTAATCAAATAAAGTGCCTCATCAAGCGAGAGCCAAGATTCCAATACTCCTGACTGCAGCACAGCAACGATCCAAAGTCATATCTGCCCCCAACCCATTACCGCCTACCGCAACGTGATATCCATCCCAAACAGGAGGGGCATCCTTCAGCCATTTCCTCATCATCTGGGTAGCTGCTCCTCCCATGCTCACAATCCTCCGCAGAAACGTTCTCAAGAAGCTACCCCAGGGTCTGTTTGAGGAATCAGAGGAGGATGGACTTTGTTCTGTTTAGTTTGATTTTTTCCCAACTAAATCAGTCTCACAGGTGACAATTGACTTGACTCCGTGCAGCAAAGTGCAGCAGCCTTGGATTTTAGCTCAGTACCCTTCCAGTTAGACTCTTCCATTCGTTCGGACACTTTCCTTCTACACCCTGAAATTACCTTTTGAAGCATTTAGGATAATTCTTATTTAGAGTCCCAAGTCAAGAGCTTTATCCCGATTGTCAGTGGTTCATTTCTGCAGTTTTACAGTGGATATAGTAAATTAATAACAACAGTAACAATGACAATATAGATATCTAGGACTATTGTTATTTTAAATATTCTCTAAGGTTCCACTTCTGTGTAAGCACAATTAGATCTGTATGCTACTCCATGCAGGGATCTATCTTTAAGTGTTTCTGGCCATCTAGAATGTTTTCCCGCAACAGAGCAAGATACAGCAACTGACAGATAAATCATCTCCCTTTCAGCTGTGGAAGCCCGGCTACGCAAGCAAATGAAGTTGCCCAAACTCCACATCCACTCAGGAACGGCTCGGCTGAGAGATGGGATTAGTTCATACAGCCCTCTGCAGCGATCTTCCTTGGATCAGCCCACACGTCATTTCTGCTACAGGAGTACAGATGTGCTGCTTTGTGCTGAGGAGTACCTCTCAGTACCAAAGCCTCTGCACCGGGTCAGGCCCCTTGCTCCGCAGCTCTTCCAGTGCCGCACTGGCCCGGCACAATGCGAGCAGTGTAACACAGCAGCACTTGAGGATTATTTCCCTGGCGTTTGTCTGAGTGTCACAAACACGCTCGCACGCAGGAAGACTGTTACTGTATTGCTCTCTGATTTCCAATGAAGTTTCCGTGGTCTCACGCCCGCCCTGAGGTGGGGGGCTCAGCCCAGCCCTGCCAGCCCCGTTCCCATTAGCCCAAGTCTCCCCGAGCGCCCCTACACCCTGCTCTGGCCGGCTACACCGTCGAGGGCGGATCCGCGCCGCGTGTTGGAGAACAGCCCCGAGCAGCTCTCTGGTTAGACGGCGGCAGCGCAGCGGCAGAGCCCGCAATCGCTGGCCTCCACAGGCGAGCCGGGCGCCGCCGAGGCAACGGGGACGCAGGGCTGGAAGGACACGGGACCGCTGCCCGCAGCACCGGCGGGCGCACATCGCCCGGCCCAGGGGGAAGCAACGGAGAGCTCCGGGATGCTGCCGGGGAGCCGGGCTCGCTACCAGGGATGCCCGGGCGTCCGGGGCCGGCCGCGCCGTCGAGCCCCCGCCTCGGGGGCGGTGCCGCATCCCCACCGCCCCCCAAGGCACACCCCCGGGGCGGAGAGCCCGGGCGGCACTCCCGCCCCGCAGCCCCCTTACCGCGGCGGGCAGGGCTCCGTCCCCGGCGCGGTGCAGCGGGCGGGGCGGGGCGGGGCGCGGAGTGCGGGCGGGCGGGCGAGCGAGCGGCGGGGCCGGCGCGGTGGCGGGGGCGGGTGGGGTTTCCGTGCGCGGCGCTTATTAGTGTGGTGATGGAGGACCGGCCCCTCGGAGCCGCCTGGCAGCGGCGGCGCGGGCTGACGGCAGCCGCCCGGAGGTGAGCGGCGGCGGCGGCTCGGGCGGCCGAGGCGGCGGGGCCGCCCCCGCCGTGCCCCATGCGGGCGGCGGGGCGGCGGCGGCTCTGAGGGCATCGCTGAGGGCATCGCTGAGGGCGATGTCGGAGGCGGGGGGCGCGGGCCGGGCGCGGGCCGCCGTGGAGCGGCTCTCGGAGGCGGTGGGCGAGCGGCGGCGGCGGCTGGGCACCGCCATGGGGGAGGCACGGCGGCAGCGGCGGCTGCTGCTGATGGTGGTGTGCGTGGCGCTGCTGCTGGACAACATGCTCTACATGGTCATCGTGCCCATCATCCCCGACTACATCGCGGCTATGCGCGGCGGCGGGGGCACCGCCGGCCCGTCCGCGCCCGCGGGGGGCAACGGGAGCGGCGGCGGCAACCGGAGCCTTCTGCCTGCGCGGTACCCGCCGGCCACGGGGACCAACGAGGACGTGCAGATCGGGGTGCTGTTCGCCTCCAAAGCCATGCTGCAGCTGCTGGTGAACCCCCTCAGCGGCACCCTCATCGACCGCGTGGGCTACGAAGCACCGCTGCTGGCCGGGCTGGCCGTCCTGTTCCTCTCCACCGCCACCTTCGCCTTCGCCGAGAACTACGCGACGCTGTTCGCGGCGCGCAGCCTGCAGGGGCTGGGCTCTGCCTTTGCGGACACGGCCGGCATCGCCCTCATCGCTGACCGCTACGCCGAGGAGCCGGCGCGGAGCCGCGCCCTGGGCACGGCGCTGGCCTGCATCTCCTTCGGCAGCCTGGCCGCCCCCCCCTTCGGCGGCGTCCTCTACGAGTTCGCGGGCAGGCGGGTGCCCTTCCTGGTGCTGGCCTGCGTCTGCCTCCTCGACGGGCTGATGCTGCTGGTCCTGGCGCCGCCCGGTGGCACCGGGGCACGGGCCAACATGCCAGTGGGCACCCCGATACACCGCCTCATGATTGACCCCTACATTGCCGTGGTGGCAGGGGCCCTGGCCACCTGCAACATCCCGCTGGCCTTCCTGGAGCCCACCATCGCCAACTGGATGAAGGATTCCATGGGGGCCACCGAGTGGGAGGTGGGCCTCACCTGGCTGCCCGCCTTCTTCCCCCACGTGCTGGGTGTCTACGTCACCGTCCAGCTGGCTGCTGCCTACCCACACCTGCAGTGGTTTTACGGGGCCCTGGGCATGGCCATCATCGGTGCCAGCTCCTGCCTGGTGCCCGCCTGCAGGAATTTCGGGCAGGTCATCATTCCCCTCTGTGGCATCTGCTTTGGCATTGCCCTGGTGGACACAGCCCTGCTGCCCACCCTGGCTTTCCTGGTGGACGTGCGCCACGTCTCAGTCTATGGCAGCGTCTATGCCATTGCAGACATCTCCTATTGTGTGGCATATGCCCTGGGGCCCATCGTGGCTGGCCAGATTGTGCACACCATGGGCTTTGCGCAGCTCAACCTGGGCATGGGGCTTGCCAACGTGCTTTATGCCCCTGTCCTTCTCCTCCTCAAAAATGTCTGCCAAATGAAACCCTCTCACTCAGAGAGGAACATCCTCCTTGAAGAAGGACCTAAGGGACTCTACGACACCATCAAAATGGAGGAGCGCAAAGGCATGGGCAAAAGCCTCCAGCCAGCGGGCGAGATGGATGAGAACGGCATGGGCTCTTACCACAGAGACCTGAAAGGGGTGTCTGAGGAGGACTCATCCGACTATGAGTACAGTTAGGTTCCCCCATGCAGCCCAGACCCAGGAGCAAGGAGAGACCTGTGGGAGAGAGGCAAAGCGGGGGGAGGAAAATGTTACTGCATTATGTTTCTGTACTGACGTGCAATATCTACAGTTTAACCTTTGTCATGATGTAACGGCTTTCTTCTAGACTTACTTTGAATCGGTATTTCCCTCAGCATTCCAGCAAAGTGGAGGGGGTAGGAAATGGGAGATAATACTGAAAAAATATTGGAGTAATCATTAGCAGAATCTGAGGGGATCTTTCAAAACAATGCCTAAAAGAAAACAAAAAACCCAACAGCTTTATAGCTGGGGTATAATTGTGCAGAGTGTTCTCAAACTGAAACTGTGTGTGACATACTGTATATCTCTGTAAAAATTACAAGAAAAGCAAAAAAGTATGTGTATAATTTCAAATTGTGTATTCAGGGACTTAGTAAATCTTGTGTACATATACTCAGACTTTCAGTTGGTTTCCTATATTTAAGAAGAGCAACAGCTGTCTCATTTCATTCTTCCCTGGGAATAAACTGAAGTATTGTACCTTTTTTTTCTCTCTTGTGCTGCTCTCCGGTAAGTGCAATATGCTGTATTATGTTGAAGTCCAAGTTACAAGAATAATATGATCTGAATAAACAGAATTGAAGGGGATTGATTGTCTTTTGTTTTGTTTTTGAGGGCTCCTTGAGGGAGGGAGCTGGTTGTGCTCAGTGTAACCCCTAAAGTAACAATTTCCTAGAGCATAATTCTCACTAGCTACCAAAATGGCACAGGAGAAAACCCCAGTACAAAATGTTCTCATTCATTCTTCACAACATAACGGGTCTGAGCAAACAACATCGCACTGCAACCCTGCTACTGCTTGTTTAAAATCAGCTCCTTGAATTCTCATGTGAATTCAGTTTTAATTCCCCACAATAATTAATTTCAATCTTCTAATATTTAAAAAAAATACATCTCCAGCAATTAGAAGTACAATACTGGAAAGTGCCTTTCTCAGTGCTAAATGCTGCCCGAATTAAAAAGCACTCACCTCAGTGACTCGACAGGGATTAAACAAAAACAAAAGATGGGTGAAATGCTTAATTCAAACATTTGCAAAGAGTGGAAACCTTCGATCCATTCACAAGGGAACAAGACTGCATAATTTGCCCTATAAATTTCTCTTAATATAAAATAAAATCGTTTCTTTTAATTCTTAACCCAATAGGAAACAAAAATAATTATTGGTAATCGGAAGAGGGGTACAAAGACATTTACAAGAGCCGTGGCACCTATCAAAGGGCTCCCGCCCGCCCCTGGGGATCTGGGCGCCGCGGAGCAGCGGCCGCTCGGTTCCGCTGAGCTGCGCGGGACGCGCGGCTCCGCAACTCCCGCCGGGGCGGTCGAGTCGCTGCTCAGGCGGCGCAAAACTCATGAAGACAGGGGGATGGCGCTTTGGCACGGGGGTTCGGCCAAAGAGCAGTGGCCACCGTGGCGGGAGGTGAGATCCGCTTCCCTAAACCGCAGCCGCCTCTTTGTGGTAAGCGGCAAAAGCGGAGCCTCTTCCAGGCTGCCGCCCCGGGCCTCTGCTGCCTCCGGAGCCACGGCAGCTCCTGCAGAACCCGGACTCCTCCCGGGACCGCCGCCGCCCCGTCGCGGCTCCCCCCCCTCCCGGCCGTGGTGCCGGCAGCCACTGGCAGCGCCGCTCGCCCGTTTGGTCACCGAGCTTTCAGGAGCCGCAGATGCCCCACGGCGACAATTCTAGACACTGGCGACAACCGCTGCGGCAACGCGGGTCTGCGAGCACAGCAGCCCCTCGGGGCTGCCCTCCCCTCTGCCGAGGCTGACCCCGACGGCCGTAAGAGCTCCGGCGAGCCCGGCTGTGCCCGCCCGCCCGCTCTCGGGGGACACGGCCGGCCCTGGGCATAGCGGGCGGGGAGCAGCGCCTGTTGCGCGCAGCGGGAGGGGCGGTGGGGCCGGGCCGGGCCAGGCGGGGCGGGGAGGAGCCAGCGGCGGCGGAGTTGAGCCGCCCTCCGCACGCCCCCACCCAGAGAGGACCTGGCCGCCGAGAAGGCGGCGGTACCTTGGACAGAGCCGTCGCGACTCGCAGAGCTCGCCCGGCGGCCGCTCCGGAGCTCCCCGACGAGCAGGTAGGGGCGGGCGGGCTGTGCGCCCCACGCCTGCCGCTGCCCCGACGGCGCGGCTGCGGGAGAGCCTGGGGCCGGGAGAGCGGGAGCGGGGCCGGCCGGTCCCGCGGAGCGGAGCCCAGCGAGCTCCTTTCGCCAAACTCGGCGGATTAGGCGGCATCCACGGGACCGCACGTTTTGCCGCTGCCCGAGCGTCCCGCCGAGACGGGCGGTTCGGGAGGGAAAGGGCTCCTTCGGGGCTGAGGCTTGGGAAGGGCTCGGGACGTGCCGGCAGCCTCCGGTGGAGCGTGAGCGCTCCCCGACCGCTCCGGCGCTGCCACGGCCCGCAGGGAGCTCACGGCCGGCGACAGGGCGGCTCCGGGCTCCGCTCGCCATGTCCACTGCCGCGGCAGTGCGCGCTTCACACGTGTACTCCTGACAACGCATTCATTCCTTAACTTCAGGCACAGGTTCCTGAAAACTTTAAAGCTTATCCTCCTGATAACACTGAGAGTGAGGATGAATGGATGGGGACTGAATGTATTGCCCCAACAACACCATATACTGCAAGCTGCCTCCTGAGTCCATCGTGTCAGGAGAACTCAAGTATAAGCACATGGGCTTATTTTAGTCCTCCTCTGCTATCTGCTAACGGAGAGATCAGTGCCTTTTGTTATGGATTTGAGTTGCTGCTTTGAGCTGTGGGGAAGGCCACCCGGCTCCCCAGCCTGCTGTGACTTGCAGGCACTGTGCTAAGCCGCTCACCCTGGCCCTCCAGCTAAGCCAGCTGTAAATAAAAACAGCTAGGATTATTTTTTTTCTTATTTTGCCTAATAATTTGACAATGTACCTCACAGCTTTCTAGAGAGCAACTTTGAAGTCATCTTGAATTTCTGCAGGATTTTCTCCTGTGTCAGTTTTCTTGTCCTTTATTAAGCAAATACAGGATTGGGTGTGATGCTAAGCTGTCAGCACTTGAACCAGAGACAAAGCCTCCGTTCATCCCCGCAACAGAGAAAAGCACAGTTTAGGCTACCACCTCCAAACTCTTTATCACACTGTTTTTACAGATATGCAGGGCTGTTAGTAGTAGCACTTCCCAGAGACACTGAGCCAATATAGACTTTTAGTCAGCGTGACACCATATTGCAGTTTGACAAAAAAGCATAAGGAAAGAAAGAACAAAATTCCCAGCAAAAAGAATACCAGCAGGATTTTTCCTTTAAGGGAGTACAGTTTGAGGGGCTCTAAAGACAAAATGGCTGCTCTGTATTCTGAATGCAGGTGGGGGGCTGAGGTCAGCCCATAACTGGGCTAGCCAACAGTCTGCCAAGAGTTACATGATGTGCATTATTTGAGGTGCTTTGAACCTGTGTTTTAGAAATAGAGTGCACAGCTAAGTGATGAACCCTGAGCAGCACACAAGGGAGAGTAGAGCAGTGCAGCGAGTTAGTGTGGCCTTTCCTTGAGGGACATTATCTCTCACCTGGGTTGAAATTGTAAGCAGATGACAGATCAACACGAGTTTGCTGTGTGGCTCATTGCAGGGCCCCAGGGACATCTCTCAACCTTATACAACCAATTCCACAGCACATGGCCCCACTGACAGCCAGTGCAGGACGGGATCAACACAAGGTGTCAGTGACCACATACACATTGGCAGAGCCATGCTGAAGCTGCAAGGCTGCAAAAGCCAAGCTAATTCCTCAGCAGAGGAATAATCCACAGCCATCTCTGCCTATTGCTAAACAAAACTCTTCAACTCACTTTCATGCACTGTAGAGTATAATCCCAATTGTTCTTAAAAGCTGTTGTAGAAATAATTTCAGTGCCCTGAATGTAATAATTCCAAAGATTACAGAAAAATATTATTTTCTACATAGTCAACACATGCTGTATTTTATATTTTGCATACACACAGTGCAAAGTAATTAAAAGAAAACCAAAAAACCTCTAATCCATCAAGACCTGACTGAACACAAAAAATTCCCTCTGCTTTAGCTGTACTTATGTACTGTCAGAATTGAAGGACCATACTTGGTGTGATCACTAGTAGATCAGAAGAAATATGCGTGTCAGATAGCCTATTCCTGCACAGAAAAGGAGTGAAGAAGCATCTTTAGAAGTGAAACCAGGATAAGCACAGTACCAGAGAGACACGAGTGGAAGTACTTGCTCTGTCACAGATTACTTCTGTGACTTTTAGCAGGTTAAGCCATCTCCCTGGATAAGTATATGCTATTTGAAGGACTGCTCTACAAAACAGCTCAAACACAGGGTACAGCACCCCTGTCAGTCCTCCCACAGCCTTCACAGGCAGGCTCACAGGGTCCCCCAGACCCATGCCCCAAAGCACTGGTACCCGGTGAGATTTAGGCTGCAGAGGGAAAAGGCACATCTCCATCAAGCTCCTTTTTCCATCTTCTAGCACAGCACCTCACTGTACCCATGGAGCAATGCCATGAAAAATACATTTAAACGCTGTGGTGCTTTCATATAAAATGGTAAGGGGAGGAAATATAAAATTCTAATATAGAAAACTGCAACATGACTATTACTTGTGTCTACATAAGTACATTCAAAGAAAAGTCCCCTGTTTCCTCCAGCTAACATATAACAGTAATACAAAGCATGCAGATTATGCCACAATAAATTGCAAAGTAAATTACAGTGACAAAATAAACCATGCTGAGAAGGGACCTTTTATGAGCATCAGATAGTTCTGAAGAAATAAATTTATAGCAAAATGAGACAAACAGAATGTCAGAGCAATCTCCACAGGGCTCAGTTTAGCTACTTTGAATGTTGTACTTCTATTTCTCTTCAGGTTTACATTCTTCTGTGTGTGTTTGCACAGGGAATACTCCCCTCGTACATTTTGGTTATAAATAATGAGTACTGACAGGACTTTAAATCTTTTCTATTTCCAGAACTGAGGCATCAGGCTCCCTAAGTACCCCCAAGTGACTTCAATTTCTGTCCTCAACGAAAGATACCAAAAGAAATGCAGGAATGCCTGACTTAGAAAAAAACATGCAGAAGAAGGAGAAAGATACATGCAGTAAAGATGAAAGAGTAAGTAACTCTTTCTGGGAAAACAAAAAGGAAAAATGACTTAACAACTTTTAATTCTGTAAATTAATATCATAATTGTAACCCAAGCTCTGTTCTAGACCAAATTTCTTCATTTCAGGGAATACCAGTTATCCTGCAACAGTTTATAGCCAGAAACCTTGATCTAACACTAGTGCTTCTCATATCCAAATAAACTCTTTCTCCCAACATTCTCTGAAGAATTACAGTAAATTAAATATTATTATACAACAAATATTTTTATACTGCAAAGTCAGAGATGGCATGAAATTATTCATGCTAGTACAGCACTATCAAGCTATCATATATGATTAATTTTCAGACTTGTTTAGAAGGTGCTGGGTATGCATGCCTGTCAATAGTCAGCTTCCAGGGTTTTTTCCTAAGCAGAGTCATGAACTGCACAGGAACCTTACCCAGAAAGATAGGGCCAAAGCCAGGTATCAAAAAGAAATACTAGTTAGCACATTCATTTTCAATGACCAAGAAATCAATGACAGAAGAAATATGTCTTGACTAAACATACCTTGAAACTGCAGAACTGCCATTCTTTTATTTCTGGGTGTATGATAGGCTAAATTTGATTTGTATTTCCATTAAAAACAGATAGTCCTATGACACTTTTCATGAGTATCTAAAATCCTTGGTTTCTAGATAGGGAACATAATGCATCACTGACTTTTCTGTGGATGTCAAAGAGCAGAGCTGGTACTTGAGCTCAGAGGACACCCAGTCCCTGCCAGCTGTTCAGAGCACTTCCTCCACACCCTCCCTCCCTCCACTGGACTAACTCTGACAGCAGATGGGACAGCTAACTGCTAATCCTTTCTTCCACCCAAAATCACACTGCAATCCTACTAAAATGAATGTCCATTACAGCAGGAACTAGCAAAAAAATCTGAACATTTCCTATTTCAGGAGATGGGCAAAAATAAAATTAGAAAAACAAAGCCTCCAAGAGTTTATGGCCTACTCTAATCACTAATGGACAAGCATAGCTGCATTAGATTGACCATTTCTCAACTAGGTGACACAGCTCTCTCCCTGAGGAACCACACTTAGAGCATCACAGCCTCTTGCAACTTGCCAGTCTTCCTGAATTACCTCCTTGCTTTTTTTTCCCACTGCCCCCAAAATTGCTTATTGGCAATGGAAAGAGATGGAGAGACTGAGAGCTGGTCAGAATCCAATTTGCTTGGGGACTACATAAGCTTATATACTATTCTAGGATGGCTAATAATTTTTTACCACAATGACTGGGTTAATCATCACATAAACAAACATACATTTTACAACTTCTCTTACTTGCAGAAGTCTTGATGTACTTTTCTTTTCTGGTAAGTCTTGATTTAATCTTCAATTAGTCTTGATTTAATCCTCAAAGTTCTGTCTGTTCTTGCCAAGGCATTCTGATGATCACAGCTCTTATGCTAACCAGGTCCAAAGTCCATCTGTCTTGTTTGTCCCAGTATCTCTCTCTTCTCTTTTCAACCAAAATCACTCCTTAAATGGCCTTATTAATTTATCTCTGCACACATGGAAACAAGCAAGGTATCACAATTAATACAATTATTATGAAAATCATCACATACCTACCCATCTTAAAAAGAATCTTTTAGCTAAAATCCTTAGCCACTAAAGGCTCAGGCTTGATCTTTATAAACTAAAAACTTTCCTGATGGCAGGTGCAAGGGGGCCATTACTGGATTTAGAAACATTGCAAGAAGTGTAATTGCAGCAGAAGGTTTGATTCTTATACACGAGGTTATAGGGAGAAACATTTAGACTGATTTTTTCTGTGTATTTAAAATTAACACAAAACCCATTTTCACAGAACCCAGGGGCTCTAATTCTTGGGGTTTCAAGGGTTCTTCAGGAAGGCAAGGGGTCAAATTTGATTTGATTTGCTTTAATTTTTTTTGTGTGTGTGTAAATATTAGTGTAAAGTTCTGGAGGAGCTATATTCCCCCCCTTTTTTTTGTTTTTGAATAGTATGTGTGTTTCTCATTATAAAGGCAACATAAAAGTAAAACAATAAACATAAAAGTAAAAACAATAAACTTATACTAAGTAAAAATAAATAAAATAATTTATACAATTAGCAGCACATGAAAAATAGAATGGTGATTTAAAATAATGCACTATCAATTTCTTAAATATTGTAGTATTACTTAGACTCTGGCAAGCTTTATTTTTAAAGCAATTTTAACATGAGGACTTGGAGGGTAAGCCCTCCAAGTTCACTTTAAAAGGAGGTTTAGCCATTATAGGTCCAAATTTGGCAATTCAGAATTATTTGAGTAAAGTTTTGATGTTGAAAACACTTGGTTCTATTGGTTTATTTCTCTACTAGTTAAGTCTAGGACTTGGCCAGGATCCAGGCTTTAACTGGAAGAGTCTCTTTAATATATTTTAAAAACCTCTTAGTAATAGTAGTTAAAAATAATATATGTCTTACAAATAGCTATACAACAATATGTGAAGGTTTGTGAATCAGCTGGCTTTGTCATATTTTCTTTAGCTAAATAGTAGTAAAACAAAGCATTAAACAGATCACAACTGATAGCAGTCATAATATGAAATTTTAACTCATTCTTCAGTACAACTTATAAAAATAAAATAGCAAAAGTTGTTCTTATTTCTATAATAAAATAGTTGTATCTCATAATTTAAATTAGCAAATGTTGACGAAATTCATTTAGGCTTTGTGTTATTCACTTGTATAGTAAAGGAATTATATCTTATAATTGAAACAGGGATAATTCAACAAAATTTAAAATCAACTTCACGAAAAATTAACTTCAGTAAAACATAACAAAAATATACTTAAAAGAAGTTAAAGTTAACATCACTGAGATTAAACAAAAATTAATCTTAACAAGAATTAACTTATTTAAACTCAATTATTATAAAAAAGTTACTGAAAATTTTTCATTTACTGAAAATTTTTCATTTACTTTGATGTTTAACTGTTATATGACATCTGTTCTGAAAAATTTATAATAAAATGACCTCACTGAAACTATGGAGTAAAAAGTAAGCACTTAATAAAGCTGACAGTGGAGTTTTATGTACTAGTTCTAGTTAAGTCTCAAATAACTACTACAAATAAAGTTCAAAGTTCGTCTTGAATGTGATCTAAAGAATCTTGAACTTATGACTTATCTAATTACTGTCAGTGGACTATGCAGTTTTGCTGTGTTACTAATATGTAGGAAGACACCACTGTTACACAAACACCTTTGAATTTTTCTAGTAACAATCCTGTTAAAAATCACAAATCACTAAAATTAGAAGGTAAATGTTAATAGAGTTGGGATAGTAAGCAGCATCAGTTGGTATTTTGATGTGCCATAACTTCAGCATGCCGTGCAGGTTAGACCATGCTGGCTGGTGCCAGGCAGTGGAGGCTGCACCCCCTGCAGCAGCATTTAAAGGTTGCTTGTATGATAGACTTAAATTTGGTGTAATAAAGGTAATGGGATATAAATATTGAAGGCTAAAACAATTAAAAAAAAAATATATAATTCTAAATAGCTGTACTGAAAAATTCACAAGAAAATACGTAGTTAAAAAGGCAAGTAACTAGAAATATAACTGGTTTGACTAAGGCAAGGTGTCCCTCAGGGCTTTAGGTCAGTAAGAAGTGTCGCCTTTGATAGCTGGCCTGCTCCTTCCAATGGTTCAAAGTGTCTGGGGCACTTCAGCCAGGGACCATGGTGGAGGGTGTTGAGGCTCCCAATGACTCCTATACAAAATCTGAATGCATAAAAATTCTCCACTGTGTCAACACATTCCTCCCCCACAAAGCCAGGGGGACAGAGAGCCCAAAAGGTTTAACTGTGGCAATCTGCCCCTCAGGCCCTGCAATGTGCACCAAGTGTTGTCTTTGCAAGCTTTGACTATTCCCACCCACGCCCGAGAGCACTCGAGGCACAGACAGTAATGGCCAATCACTGGGCCATTCCCTTTTTGACGTAAGTTGCATCTGCTCCAGCACCAAGGACTCCTGTTAAAATTATATCCTTGCCTTTCAGAGTCACTTTGCATTGGCACGTGGGACACTGAGATGTTTTGGATACGTTGTGTCCAAAAAATCTGCGGGACCTCTGTGGAACCAAACCCCCCCTCCCCACTGTTCAGCTATTGGGGGTGCAGATAGGGGTGCTGCCAGGAAAAATAAGAGTTGGGCTATATGGCTCCTGGCCAGGACCACACAGCGCAGCTGGGGGTCCAAGCCATGATCTTAATTTCCCCAAGGGAGTCAGAGTCAATAACTGGGAGAACAAACAACCCTGTTATCCAGGTGGATGATCTGCCTGTGATCAAAGCATGCATATGCTGTTCCAGTGGTCAGAAAACTCCTGTGGCAAATGAACAGATGAACTGAGTAATGTTACTGTGATATTGTTTGATATGTCCAGTCCTGTGCTGCCTGGGGTGGCTGCACACAGGTCAGTGACACTTGTCCAGCAGGCAGGGCTGTTGGAAGTTGGCAGCTGCTCCTGGTTGCTGTGTCAGCTGTGGGATTTGTGGTATTGTGCAGTGCTGCTCTGCACTCCAAGATGAGTTTCCCTGTAAAGGCTGGCGATTCTGGTGAAACTTAGAGTGGCACAGACTAGCAAAGTGAAGGCCTTTCCAACAGCGAGGACATATACCTGGGGCTTTGGGTTTCTGTGCTTTTTGGCAGTCTCTTTTAATGTGTGCAGACTCCCCACAAACCAGCTGTTTTCCAGGGCTTAATTTCAGGACAGCAAAATCATCCGCTATGCCTTGCCCCATGACTTGATGGGTGATTGCCATGGTGTGTTGTGCTGTTCCCAGGTGGTTGCATGCTTGTATCATTTGGAGTAAAGTGGCATCAGGTTCAGAAGGCAAAGATTTCAAAAGGTGACTACAATCCTCATTGGGATTTTCTGTGGCCAATTTGGGTATAACTTCTCTTGCTGATAACTTCTCTTGCTTCTCTTGCTCAAGTGTTTGTTTTAATCTGTCCACAAACTGCACATAGGGCACTTGTGGGCCCTGTTTGATATTTATGAAGGACTGTTTAGGGGTTTTCACATCAGGAACCTTAAGAAATGCCAAACAAGCTGCATCTGTGATACCCTCCAGGGCTTCTCTTGGTGAGGCAGCCTGGCCCAAACACGGTTCTCTCACCATCACGATCCACAGTGCCAGGGGCTCACTGATTGCAGCCAGACAGGCTGTTCCTTCTCACTTGGAGCACCAGTTGTCAGCAATGGAGAGAGATGGGGAGACTGAGAGCTGGTCAGAATCCAAATTGATTGTGAACTACATATGCTTATATACAATTCTAGGATGGCTAGAAATTTTTTACTACATTGATTGGCTTAATCATCACATAAACAAACTTACACGTTTTACAATACCTCTTATTTGCAGAAGTCTTGATGAAATTTTCTTTTTTGGTAGGTCTTGATTCAGTTGGTCTTCATTAGTCAGTCTTGATTCAGTTGGTCTTCAGTTAGTCTTGATTTAATCCTCAAAGTTCTGTTTGTTCTTGCCAAGGCATCCTGATGATCAAATTTCTTATGCTAACCAGGTTCAAAGTCTTGTGTGTCCCAATAATTGCTCTGGCTTTTAAATTACTAATTACACTTCCCTTGGGTAATTCTAAATTTAAAAACAAAGGAAACTTAATTGCATGGACAGCATGGAACTCTTTTCTTCCCAGATACTATTGCTCCAAACAGGGTAAGGATAAAGGAAGTATAAATGGAAACATTTTATCAAGCCTTCCAGGGGGGTTCCAGACTGACTGACAGCAGAGGTTTGGCAGGGTAAAATACAAGCTTATTGAGGACTGTACATAACCAGTACCAATAAACAGGTAGACCTGCATGTTTTCTACTTCTGTCATTGTATAACCATTCATATTACCAACCAGACAAGCATTAACCCATGGTTTTACTAACCAAAAGTTAATCACAACTTCTTTAGTAATGAAATACATTAAGATGGTATTTTATTATTTTGTAATGTATTTGCAGATTTCCTAGAGATTAGCTCAGCGTATTTGCTTGCATCATGCCTCTTCATTCTAGGATTTCTATAATTTTTACCAAGGGATAATGTCCTTGATAATTTTCCACTAGTCCACTGCTCTATCCATTTGAAAGCCTACAAACAGTACATTTGTAGTAATCAGGCTTCTCAACTGCTAAAACAGAATAAATTCATTTTAAAAGGGATGTAACATATTAATCAGCAACAAAAGAAAAAAATAAGAAAACAAAAGAGGACAGATTGGAAACAAATAGAATTACTCACCAATATATATTTCTTTTTAATGACTAGGAAGTGCCAAAACTTCCAGTTCCACCACTGCAACAGACCTTACACATGTACCTACAGTGCATGAAGCACTTGGTGCCAGAGGAGCAATTTAAAAAAACCAAGGCCATTGTGGAGAAATTTGGAATTGCAGGAGGCCTGGGGGAATCCTTGCAGAAAATGCTTGAGGAAAGAAGTGAAAAGACAATAAACTGGGTAAGCAAATGCAATTGCTCTGTTTGACGATGCTTATTTACAAGTTCTTTCTGATGTTCTCTATGCAATCACTGTTTTCTTTCAGCAAGTCAATGCAAACGGGTCATTCTGACAAAGGAATATTTCAGATGTAATAGATTTTTAAAATTACGCAGCTAGATTTTTAAAATTATGTCAAAATCCATGTTAAAGCCATCTAGTCAAAGTTCTGATTTACACCAATTATTCTGAAATGGAACACTTCATTATAGGTATTAGTCTTTTAAAATTGAACTATTATTTGCCATTCATTGTTATGCTATACCAATGTAGTTACTTTGCCAAATATGCACACGCATGTATATTCGTGTACATCTATCACACAGACCATGCTGAGACCTCTGCCTTTACAAAAGTTCAGCTTTCTGCTTCCCAAGGCAGGCAAGTTAGGTAAGCCACAGCTAAAGTAGATTTTACCATTCCACAAAGTCACACCCTGCCCTTATTAACCATGTTAGAATATGGCAGTTGAAAATTAGAGTTTTATCAAAGTCCTTCCTTTCCAACAAGGAAAATGAGTCTGTGGATTCAGTGAAACCCTGCAGGCTTGTTACTGATGTCAGTGAATTGTGGTTCTCCCTTTTGTGTGACACACACAAAAAACTCCATCGAATTGCTGCTACAGTCAGGAAGAAAAGGCTACAGTGCTGTCAGTGCTTTCATTTTAAAAGCAGTGCTTAATTTGTGAACTAAATGCTGCCCAATCTTATTTTCATATTGTGATCACAGAACTTCACGGTGGCTAAACTAACCAGCATTTAAAAAGTGTTCCTGATAAGAAATAATATTCCTGAAGACATTTGCTCACTTGAGCACTTATAGAATGAAAATTACAGAGGAAGGATGCATAAGCATTTTCTGAAATTGTGACAGTTTTAAATACTGGCTGATAAAATGAATACCTGATTCTTAAGGTAAATTAGAAATGGATTTATTTGAATTTAACTTGCCAGGAGTATATCTCTAGCATGTTCCCCTGAAGACTCCAGAGACTGTGGGGGAAGCATCTGTTCTAACAGCAATGAAATATCTCGGAGGAAAACTTTTTCAACTGATGCATGCATTTGTAATTATTTTTGCATAATTTTGTTGTTGTTTATAGCTACCATATGCAAAGCCTGCCCTCTTAGAAAGGCCATTTGATATTTTTATGAAAGCCTCCATTTTCCAAATAGTGATTCTTCAATCTCTGCTCAGACATAAAGGAATGCAGTTACTGTTCATCCATGTTTTCAATAAAAATGGTTAGAAATTTAATGTGTGCCTGTGTGGGTCAAGAATCAGCAATCTGCATTTGTGTCAGTGGACACAAAGGGAATTCTCCAGGGGCCCTATCCACGTGCCACTCTCTGCAGAACTGAACCATTACGCTTGGGAAATTCTTCTCCTGCTCTGTCGTGCCACAGGACAATATCTGATGGTTAGCAATGGAGCATCTTGGCATCATTCACAAATATTTGAGGCCCCCTGAGAAAAGCCATCACTGGTAAAACTCTGGCCCTCTCTTAAACATATTCTAATTGCTATGCAAGAGTTAACATGTTGTATTCAAATATTTTCTGGTTGTAGAGAGAAGCAAACAACAAAATACCCAAAGCACCACAATCTGAGGCTTGTGTAGTTTTTAATGGAACGCACTGTAAATTGCCATTGATTGAGAAATAGGATTATGGAATTGCGGCTGACTTCTGCCGAGCTGAGGTCACAGAGCCCAGGCTGAAAATGCTCAGCAGCTCCATTAATCAGAGCCCATGGCTGACACCAGGAGCACCATGCAGTGTCCCCTCACCCTGCTTTGCTGTGTGCTGTGGCAGCTTTAAGACGTTGTGTCCCCCTCCCTCAGGTGTTTCACTACTGGCTGGATGACATGTACCTCAACAACCGCCTGGCTCTTCCAGTCAATTCCAGCCCCGCAATTATCTTTGCTCGCCAGCATTTCAAGGACATAAACGACCAGCTGAGGTAATGTATTACGACGTTGCAGCTTTTGCTAAATGAAAGGATATTTTAAATGTACGGCTTTTGCAAAAAGACAATCAACTTTCATTAAAAAATAAGGGCTGTAGCCATTAAAGTGATTTCCTACGAGGCTGCCTGTATGAGGACAGTGCTTCTGGGGTAACTCATACTGATATTCAGAAAGAAAGATGTCATTACTATTACACTCATTGCATGAAAAAAAATGCCAAGGGATTTGTATTTTTAAGGAATATTTACAAAGCTTTTTACTGTACATGATTCAAGTAAACCACTTTGTGATGAAAAAAAACTACTAATTTCTGACACAGAGTTTCAAGGGAAATAATCTTTAACATGGCTTCACTATGACTCGTAGCCACCCTGCAAATTGAAAAGGCCACGCTGGCATTAAATTGTCCCTCTCAGATGCACAAAAGGGCACCAGAAACACAGGGGATCTAAGAATAAGAATTCAGAAATCATTCTTCCCCAAGAACATTGCCTCCTTCAGGCCCATCAGTCCCAACTCTGAACTGATCTTTCTACTCTGAGCTGTTGTAGGCAATTACTATCATTTAAAAAGTGAGAAGGTAAGCATGTAGCCAAGCACAGAATATACCTCTCCAGACACCCTTAAAACAGGATTTCATTCTTCAGTCTCTGCCAAAATATTCTTCCTTTTTAAAATAGTAAAAAACTACCTTCATACAGTGCAATTTTCCTCTTTGCTTTTAGCACTCTCTAGCTGCTCATTACTGAAATAATTAACTGCATGTGAATTTATGCTATTATAAAACAGCCAGAACCTTAAAACAAATATGCATTATTTTAACATTTTGCATAGACAGCTAATGCATCTTTTTACTTTACTTTAAACATAACTATAAATGCTTTCATTCATTACTTACTAAATTTATTGTGCACACAGCATTCAAAAAACCTCCTCTTTCCATTTTCTAATGCACATGCTTTAACAAGGAAATCTTTTTCTCAGAGCCTCCCATTCTGACACAGTGCAAACGGACAATGTCAGGAAAAAATACACCTGTCCACAGCTCTGCAGAAAAATATCTGCTTAGGACAGGAAGTACTGTAATGCTGGACAGGTTATGAGTATTGATATTGAAACCCATGTGAGGATTCTATTAAATATTCAGTCTTTGCTCCCGTTCTCTAAATAAGCACTTTCAGGCTTCCTCCTGTGGTATTCTGTTTAACCATTTGAAGGGACTGTCTCCAGGATTTCATATTTCTCTTGACATGAATTAATTTAGGTTTTGGGTGGGGGCAGGGAGCTCTTCTTGCCAAGCCTGAAGACTTTCTCTCCTTATGCTGTGTCATCAATCATTCAGGCTATCCTCTGTCTCCCAGAAACAGCCCAGTGTTGCCAAATGACAAAAGACTGATGTCACTTCTCTCTGCTCTTTGCAGGTTTGCTGCCAATCTCATTTCAGGAGTGCAAGACTACAAAGCTTTACTGGACACGTAAGTGGCTTGGAAGGAGAGCTTGAGTATCCACAGGGCTTCTGATTCGAGGCTGCTCTCAGTACAAAGCTGGGCTCTATTGCACCTCTCCCCCATGGGGAAGGGCTGGGGCTCCAGCATGCTTCAGGGCAAGTGCTTCACCAATATTTTATACCCTTTCTGCTGTATTCCTGCAGTGTAACAGATTGAAGAAGGATCCTTTTTGATGGGTGGCAGTCATCACTCTGGCAGGCACAGTGCAGCCCAAAAGGGCACAGACAATTTGCCTAACAGAGTTACTGAGAACACAAGAGGAAGCTTGTGCTCCCCACACCCAAAGGGCAGCAGCACTGTGGTTACACAGCCTGCACACCTCTGCTGGCACTCACCATTTACAACAACACTGTCCCACCTCCCTCCCCACAGAGAAATAACACATCCCAGCAAGGGAGGGAAGTCTCACCACAGAAAGGCTGGTTCAGTAGCTAGAAAAATAAGCTACTTATGCTCTTGTTACTTTCTGAATAAATACACTGGGGAAATACATGATTCTTCAAATCATATATGTATAATGCACCTGTACAAGGAAATAAGTGATACAGAGAATTTGAGAGTTGGGAACTGCAACAGTTCTAAAGTCATGGTTGACCAAGATAAAGTAGCATAAAATATTACCCCTCATAAGTTGTATGAGAGTAAACCTCCTTGCCTGCTTCTTTACCCCTCCCCCTGTCTGACAAGTTGGAAGCTTAGTCCTCTTTTGCAGAAGGAAAATCTCTGCACTGTAAGATTTTCTTCCTCCTCTGCAGCCTTTCCTGACCAGCAGCACCCTTATTTCCTGCTGCAGTGTCAGTGGGGTATTTTACAATCCATAATCATAATTGTGGCTGTGATAATTCTTCTTTTTTCCCCTTGGCCACTAAAGAAGCTTTTAAAGAGATGCTGGTTTCACCTACCTTCCAATAAAAAAAAAATAGGTTTTCAGCACATATTACTCCATGGGTCTAAGTGAAAATTAGCACAAAAGTGAGGACCTGTGGAAAACAAGTCATTGCCCAAGTCATTCCTGTTTGTCAAGGAAGGCCCTCTCACACACACTCTAACCAGTCAGCACAGCACATGACTGCTGTGATTTGCAGGGAATTTCATCAGTACCTTTCTTTGAGGTGCTGCTCTTTCCCAGCTGTTCTGCTGACTTCCATCCTGCCAGGTTTCTGGGGTCCCAGCTAGTCAGGCTTCCCATGCTCATTGCAAAGCTGCTTGTGACCTGCTATTTCCATTTCCACTAGATGATAATGCAATTGCTTAATGAATATGCATGAAGCTGCCAGGAATGATGTATTTAACTTTGGTATGGGAATTCATCTATTTCCCTTATACTGTAATCTCATTTTATTATTCAATTTGTGTTATACCTGATCTAATTGTAACAGAACAAAGGACAGATAAGATTTTTTTTCCTTTCTGTCTCCCTCCCCTCTTTTCCTCTGGCTTTGTTTTTCTCTTTCTCTGCAGCCATGCTTTACCTACTGACTTTTCTCGTGGACAGCTGTCTGGCCATCCTCTCTGCATGAAGCAATACTATGGACTTTTTTCTTCCTATCGTCTTCCAGGACCTACCAAAGATACCCTCGTAGCCCAGAAAAGCAATGTAATGCCAGAACCAGAGCACATCATTGTTGCTTGTAACAATCAGGTAAATTCATTTTAGTTTTTCATACCTTTCTATATTTCTTAATTTGCTTAAATTCACTCCAGAAGAGCCTAATCTAATCTCTGTTCAGAAATGCAATTAGTGTGCTATGTATGAGATCACTTCTTACCAAGCATTTGCAGTTGATATTTCTAAAAGATGCTTCTGCAGCATTTTTGTCCTTGGACCACATAATGTTCCAAGTACAGTGATGCAGAAAGGAGGAATGTGGCAGAATTTATTTGCTTTCTCTTTCAAACAAAAACGTTTAATAAACAGTGATAAAACCACAGAGAAAAAATAATTCTATTAGAGTGCATTTGCTGGAAATGCTCTTCCCATGACAGTCAAGTATTGGCACAGTCAAGTTCATGGCAACTATACCACCATCACACCTATGCATAGTGTAGACACCATGTAGGGGCCCTAAGCTATGGCTGAGGAAGTTAGCACAGGTGCAGGCAGAAATACTGAAGTGTTAGAGTGAATCTGCCCCAACCAGTAATTACCAGGGAGCAGCAGAGTCTGTTCCCTGGGCACAGTACTTCTAGCACAGCTTGACTGTTTGCAGTACTGGAGCCATGCCCATAGGTGCTCCTGGAATGAGGAAGTAGCTTCCAGTGAAGTGCTTTCTGCTTTTCCAGGAAGCACAGGAAATTTTCTAGATTTTCTAGGTTATGTTTAAACAAATAATACCATGAAAATTACTTACATACTGTCTGATTTTATCTCTCCAAGGTTTTTAAAGCTTATTCAAATAGTGTGTATTTTATTTGAGTCCCACACACAATATAAGTTCCCTATGGCAACTGGCCTTACATTGGTGTTAAAACACAGGAGAGGTGAGTCCTGGGCCATTCATTCCCCAGTGGTTTTGTGGTGCATTGCATGCAGGCCTGGCTCTCCAGGCAGGACTTGAGCACCTCAACACCTACCCAGGTGACAGCAAAATGTTGGACCACAAAGGGTCCAACCCACCTCTGACTGATCTTCTGACTTCTGTAATTTTTTTGCAGTTTTTTGTTTTGGATGTTGTCATTAATTTCCGTCGTCTCAGTGAGGGAGATCTTTTCACTCAGTTACAAAAGATAGCAAAAATGGCAGAGAATGAAGAGGAAATGCTGCCTCCAATTGGCCTGCTGACAACAGACGGAAGAACAGAGTGGGCAGAGGCCAGGATGACCCTTATGAAAGGTTAGCTGCAGCAACCCCAGCTTTCTCTTCATCATCTTCCTCCTCACCATCACTGCCTTTCTTTGCTGAGAGCAAACATCACAGCAAACACAGGACTGAATGTGCAACCCCACTGCTGAATTTTTCCAGCAGTAGGAAACTCTGTAAGATGTGTGTTGCCAGGGGAGCAGCAGAAATAGCTTGACCCTTTGGCTGTGTATGTTTAAGTGTTATGCCATGTAATAACTCTCACTCCATTCTTTGTTTTTCATTGCATAAATTACATTACGTCAGATTTTGTGATTTGTCTCTTTCTTTATAATCATTTTGTACCAATAGGAATGATGTATCCTTTTAGCTTTTGGCAACTATTTGATATTATTGATCTTATCCAACAAAAGCAGCTGCAAGTTAAACACCTATTGAATCTAGTTGTGTGCTCTCTCTAATCAATGGAGAAGGTACCAGGGCTGATTCAACCAATTCTTAACTATGTAGGAAAGATGGCACCAGTTATTATCTGGGGACTGCTCTCTCTCTCTTTTCCAACAGGCAGCATTTAGCTGTCTCAGATTATGGACTTGAATGTCACACTTGGAAACAGACAAAAATAAAGGGTAGGGTTAGTAACCTCTATCACATCACGTCACATCACACCTTATGTATATTACCCTGAGGCTAAATGATAAAAATGCCCTCTTTTTGCCATTTTACATGTAATAAGTATTTACCTTTTCATCCAGAAGGAAACATTAACTCATCTTTTTACCTCCAGTTCAGCAACGCCACAGAAAATATTGCTGTTTTACTAATGCCCTGGAATATACAAGAGTTGCCAATAGTCTCAAAATAAGTTTATCCTCCTAAGGAAGATTCCCCTTTTCTTATTCAAGTTTATCTGTTCTTATAAAACTTACTACAGATACACAGAGAGAGAGTCCTGGCCATTATTTCAGCAATATTATATAGCAGTAGTCTCATCTTTAAGCTTTCCCCTCCTCTTCCCATCATTTCTTTTTAAAAGAGGAGACAAAAAATAACTTATTATAATGAAAATTGAGGTGAACACCTAATAATTTATTTTCATTACATACTAAGTATAACAGCCAATGCCTTGAAACTTCCAGCAAAAATATCTTTGTTAACCTATATCATCCAAAAGAAAAACAAAAAGAAAAATCAACAAAAACTAGCAAAATCTTCTCCATAGATTGCCTGGCATTTCCCAAATATTAGTTTTAATCAGAAGGCAAACAACTCAGTTATGCAGCTGAAAAAAACCCAGATTCTGCACTAGTAACCCTCATAGCACCATGATGTGAGCCTTCTCTAATCTAAGCAGGAATCCCTTCCCAGACTATTCATGTTAGCACAGCCCTTCTATGTAGGTGATTGCATTGCTGTTACACATGGATATATGATCATTAACAGCCCTTTCCTTTCTTATCTGTGCTGGTGAAATGTTCCTGCAACAATAAATAAGAGAACCTGGGAAGCCATGTGGGTGAAAGGGTCACTCCACAGCTGGTCTGTGCTGGGCAAAGCAAGAGAGAATGCTCTGGGACAGAAAACCTGTGCAGTGCTTTGCAGAGGCCATGAAGGAGTTGTATCCATGGGCCTGCACAGACCTGCAAGTAGAGCACAGGTCTTCTAGGTGAGAAAATGTCCAAATGTAATAAACCCAGCCATCACTGATTTATAAACACACTCAGCATTGTGACTACCTTCAGGCTGCAGAACTAGCTTGCTCTTCCTAAGTACAGGAAGTGAATTGTGTATGAAGTGACTGGCTACAGTCCCATGCATACTACATCTGAATTTGATTCAAAACTGTCTTCTCATATTTTCCTTTCTAAGACTAAATTTTAAAAAACCCAAGTAGCCAACAGTTGGCTGGCCAATTCAATGCAACTGTGCCTTAGAAAGGAAGAAATGTTTTGCAGGCTTTAGGCTCGGTCATACTGTCTTTTGTTTTAGCTCTTCCTGCAGATATTTTCAATCCCAAGTCATGGTTCATGAGTTCTCAAGCAATTTATTGCCTGCTTCACATGATAATTTTTCAGTGTTTGATCAGCCCTCTGGATATGTCTGTTTCCTTCTGTAAAGGCATCTTTCCCCTGCTTCTCTGTTTCTGGCACAGCTTAATTTCATTCACTCTAATACCTAGACTCCAGATACCCTGAAGCCATATGTCAGACTAAGGGCTTCATATCTGTCAAAGATGTGTGGTAGCAGCCGCAATGAAATATATATATACCTATCAAAGAGCAGAAAGCAGAATGCTGAGCAAGCTGGGAGCGCTTTGTAAATCACTATCCAGGCTGTTTTTCCTCAAAGTTGTCTGTCTGCAAGCACCACAAGCTGATGTATACCAGGCAAGTTCCATTCACAAGGATCTTTTCTGCCTTTTTGTACTGATGCACCCAGACCATCAATGAAAAAATACCACAATTACAGTCAGCCCTGCAAGTGTGAGACACTAGAAAAGCTTTACAGCCAAGTGGACAGGAATGTGTCTTCTCTCTTCTAAAGCTTCTGAATGCTTTTGAAGACACTCCCAAGGGACACTGACGTTCACATTTTGCAAGGCAGCAACCTCTCTGCACGCCCCATCAAACACAATCTCTTGGCTCAAGCCTTTGTAGGAGCTGGCAGGTGCTCCAGCTGCTTTCCCTAGGACTCTTCTGTTGGCAAGGGGACACAGCACACTCTGCACTCCACCAGGTCCCCAGGGAGCCTGCAAGAAGTCAGGCTGACCATCTCTCTCTGTCCCTTGGGCCCCAGCTGCTAATGCTGCCTTGCAGGAGCCACCAAACAGCAATAGGCAGTACCCTAGCACAGCCTGCACAAGGCCACGGCTCCCCCTCTTCCTTCTCAGCCACTGCTATCACTTGCCTCTCCTTCTCTTGACACATTTTTAATTTCTTGCTCATTTGGTTTCTTTTTCAGCATCTGAAGAATGAACCTGGATGGTAACAAGTGACTGGGTTTTTTCTAGCTCTTGACTAATCTATGTTACTCCTTCTGGAAAGGTGCATTATTTCTTACTATGGAAAATGCTGTTCTTTCAGACAATCAAGCCACTTTACATACTTGCAAACCTTGAAAACATGCACATATTGAAATGGCCCCATATTCCAACTGCAAATCAGAATTGTTTAATTTTAAATATTTTTCCATTCTTTCAGCTAAAATAGTTTTCTGAATTGAGCATGTATTTGTTGAACTTAGCCTAGACTTGAAAGAAGTTTTGATGAATCTGAATTGATATATTTTGTTGAGAACATCCTGAAACAAGTTTACATTTACACTGAAACCTAGCAAAACCAAAGGATGAAAGCTGATCTGTTAAGAGCAAAAGGAATTTTATGTTGATGCTTGAAAGCCCTTTTCCCTTTGATCTTGTTAACAACTATATAACAGCTATTAATTATTTTATATGTTTTCAAATGAAACAAGTTCTTGTTATAGGTTGCACACTTCTATCTTTTCAATAAGGAACTGTAAGAAGTGGTATAATTAAATATTTCCTATGCTTCAAACTGGTCCTCAGTGCAAACAAACCCTGAGTCCCTCTAATATTTCTGAGTTAGACAAAGAAACTGAGAAACACATAAATACACCATAAATAAGGAGGAGAGCACTGAGGACAAGGTAAAAATACCCAGTAGTCCAACCATGCAAGAGGGTCAGGATAGGGAAAAGAAACAGAAAGAGTTCCAGACAAGCCCATTTTATTCAGCAGTGCAGTAGTGACAGGAGAGCACTGTAACATGGCAACCCATGGTTTTGGCAAAAACACATTCAAAACCTAAACCTCAAAACCTCATCCACAGATGTTTCCTCACATGATGTAGGCAATATCAGCTAATGATCAGAGACAGGACAGAAAACAGGGTTTTAATACAATAAGACAAAACCAACATAGACCCTGCTGTTCCTTGTTCTGAAAATGGTTTTCATGGAGAACTACACAAAAATACTCTAAGCTTTGCTGTTCCAGAGCAGAATACTTCAGCAATAGCGTGAGCTCTGAAATTTCCTATTTTCCACCTGTCCTCTGTAACTGTTATTTATAAAATAAGTAAGCAATGCTGGCTTTAAGAGTAAAATAGATCTATTTTGTAATATAATTACTTCAAGGAAATGAAAGGCAGAAAAAGAAAGTGGTTATTATTGAATCATGTGAGAGATACACAGAGTCACAAAAGTTAACACAGGAATTAATGCCTTGGTACAATGTTCCCTGGCACTGAGATGATCTGCTGCTGAGAGAAGCTCTGCAGACAGCAGCTCATTGCAGCGTCAGGGTCAGATCTTCAGTGCTCTCCAAGGCAGAGGGTTCCCCAGTCAGTGCTGTACTCAGAGGTAAGAGGATGTGAACATTTCACTCTTCTATCCCCAGACTCCACCAACCGCGACTCTCTAGACATGATTGAACGGTGCATATGCCTGGTGTGCCTGGACAGCCCCACTGGGGTGGAGCTCAGCAACACAAACATGGCCCTTCACATGCTGCATGGAGGGGGCTACCATAAAAACGGGGCCAATCGCTGGTACGACAAACCCATGCAGGTAAAAACCTTACAGCACTGTGACATTGTTTGCACGCTGCCTGGTGGTGGGGACACTCACAGTCAGGTGGGAGAAAAAGGGGAAGATGGTGCCAGCATCTGCCTGGGCCAGTTTGGTGTGAGCAAGGCTGTCCCTTGCAAAGCAGGGGAATAACTTCCACCTTTTCCAAAGCTGCCTTTTGCTCTTGAGATAACACAGATACTCAGATGTATGAGTAGGCAGACATTGGATATAAAAAAACAATGCATCTTTCTACACTGAGTCAAATGGAATGAAAATGATGGCCTAGTATTCCAGAATGAAAAAAAAAAAAGCACAATATTTTTCTTTGTTTCCCCTTCTTACACATTTTCCTGGCATCCTAGAAATGCTACTGCTTATAATTTGGCATGTGTTTAAATCCTCACTTAACAGACTGTTTACTCATTTAAGAGCATCCTTTTTGAGACCTTCTTTAAGTATTGACTTCTCCAGCCTTTTTCCCCATCGGATTTTGATTGTCATATTTTAAAGCGCCACACTGTTATTTCCACACTTTGCAGTAGACCCAGAGGGAAGGGATGTATTAATCTCCCAACTGTCAACAATGTTGACACCTTACGAAAAATTGAAAAAACCCTGACTGATACATTGCTTGCATAATGCTTTTTGCTCTTGCCATATCTAAGAACAGCAACATGAAAAGAGAAACCCCTAAAATAATTGCCACAGCTGAGAGATGAGACTTGGAGGAAGGGATGTGAGAAGTCAAGGCAGAAAGAAGTCGAAGGTGCTTTATTGTTCTCACAGATCAGTTTACATATTTTTGCACCCCCAAAGCAGTGACATCCTTAAGCAACAATTTCCCACTAGTTACACAATCAGCTTACTGTATGTGTTACTTGGCAGCCTTACAAAACCACATAGTTTCAAAAACTTGATAGCCGTATATGCTGTACTTTTCTAGTTCTTCTTTTCATATTTATGGTTGCTTATCCTACAATCTGTACCTGACCAAGGCCAGAATATCTCAATCTATAAGCTCAACTGTGCTCTCTCTTCTGTCTCCCATCTGTTCTCCCATAAAGAATTTCACTTACACCAACTTCCCCAAGAGCAAATACATTTCAGTACTCATTTTTGATTAATGCCACTGCAAATGACATTATTAGCAGACTCTTTTGAAGAACAAACCGCTTGTCTTTAGAACAGTTAGAGACTTGTTATTTACAGGGTCAAGTGTTGAGATATTTCAAGCAGATAAGAATAAATAACATTTTCTTTTTGTCTACTATCATAAGGCAGCAGAAAGAAAATAAAATTGTATAGAGTGTGAGAGAGCTTAATCTGTCCAGATGTATTCAGGCCAAAGTAGTTCAAAGGTGAAGAGAAATTCTTAGGGAAATAAGATCCCATTTCCTTTTATGCAAACACAGATTAGGTAGGAAGCCATTCTCACAGTAGAATTTGTTCTTTCTCTCCATATTCTTCCTCACCTCTGCAGTAAGGGTTCAGAAAATGTCCAGGTGAGCTTTTTGCATCATGCCCACTCTCTGAAAACCTCATGGAAAGCAGGGAGGCAGGATGAGATTCAAATGTGCAAGAGAGAGGTGAGGGAAGTCTAGCCAAATGCACTTCAAAAGAAGTGTGGGGAAAAGCCCAGGAAAAGAACAGGAAAGCTGCAGTATTGGCCCAGACATCTGCTTTTGTATGAGATGCAGAAGTTACAAATTGCATGGGTGTATCACAGAACTGGAGTGCAGCAGGTTGTCACCAGCAGTGCCATGAGTACATAATGAAATTAAGAATGAAGACAAATAAGAGGGAAATGAAATGAAGAAAGCATCTAAAAATAAAATATTCAAAATAAGCTATGAGAAATCTACCAAATAAGGATGAGCTTTGTAATAAAATGGGATCCTAAGGATTAAAACACAGATGTTTTATTGTCCTCAAAAGTGGAAGGAGAACCCTGGCCTGTCTTTGCATTGATGGGTTTTATGTACCATAAAGCAGATGCTAAATAAAATTTTCAGATTCCATTAGGAACTGCTAACGTTTACATTCTCACAGGATTCAGTCCCAAAGAGCAGCATGAAAGGAATTCAGTGCAACACCTTTCACAGGACAAGCAAGTCTCCTGCAGTAAATCTGTAAGTCACCCACTGATCTGCAGGGCAAGGGAGTTCCTGTTATGAGCAATAAGAACACTACAGGGTAACAATAATACCTTTGTCAGGTTTCCATCATGGATAACTTACCCAGAAGATGATTTATTCCCTGTGTATGTTGCACCTGTCCTTCTCCTTGTTTAGTTTGTGGTAGGAAGAGACGGGCTCTGCGGGACCGTGTGCGAGCATTCCCCTTTCGATGGCATCGTCATGGTGCAGTGTGCTGAATACCTGCTCAGGCACATGTGAGTTCCCTTCTGTACATTCCACACCATTCCAGCCCCTGGGAAGCCTCTGCCAGTGGCAGATTTCCCCTGCTGCACAGAGGCACTAAGATACATAAAACAGTTGAAAAGCAGTAATTCACCTGCTGAAAGGGCAGTGTTTAATAAATGGATTATTCCTGTGACATTAATGACTTCTGTCTCACATACCAACAGGAAAGAAAGCTCCAAGAAATTAGTCCGAGCTGATTCAGTGAGCGAGCTTCCTGCTCCACGGAGACTGAGATGGAAGTGTTCCCCTGATATTCAGACACATTTGGCATCAGCAGCAGAAAAACTCCAAAGGTAGAACAGATGCCTCATCTTTCTCAGCCATGACTGCAAGCTGGGAACTACCCAGCACAATTCATGGGCTCCCTCCCTGGGGGCCTCCTGCCTTCCTGCTCCTTCTCTTCTTACCAAACTGCACACACCTAGCATCTCCGGGCAGGATAGGACCCTTATGGGCTGGAGCTACTTGTCTGTATTCAGGAATTGCATTACCATTTTTTTCCTTCCATGTAAATATTAGGGACTCTAAAACCACTGGAAAAACAGCTTGACCATGTTTGCACAGGATGCAAACAATGCGGGTCCTCTGTTTTTGTGTCTTATGGGTTTGAGCTGACCAATCTGAAGCCAGGGCAATAGGGGTACATATAGAGGACAGTAGAATACAACTGGTTTGAATAAACAATTTGAATTTAGGAACATAATTTGTTTACATTCATATTATTCCTACAAAGTCTAGTTTTTCTCACTCTGTTTCCAGGCTGTCAAAGATTTGCATGATCTTTGGGGGTGGGGGGGCAGCAATCAGAATTCTTTCTCAACATTCAGGCCTGTGATGTCTTTTTAGAGAATTAACACATTGTCTGCACGATCAGCTGTAAGCATGTCCAGTGTGGTCACATTAGATCTCAAGGTGTCTAGAAAGATACATATGAGTGAGAACATTCAGGATGCAGAATAACTCCTTGGTGCTTTTAAATAAAGGCAGTAGTCCTCTAAATTGAATCTTGCATGGAGCTTAGGGCCTTCATCAGGTCCTAAATTGTGACCCAATTGTAACACCAGTAAATCTCTCAGAAATTTGTGAAGAACAAAGGAGACCCTTGCTTAGGCTTCAGGGATGGAAACACTAAAGTTGCTGGATTTTTGGTTTTTTTGTTTGTTTGTTTTAAAAAAAAGATACCCTACTCAAACGAACAGACTTGAGTGCTACAGTTATGGCTGCAGATAACAAGCCTGGTGTAGAATCTGTATCAATAAAAGTTACTGACTGGGAATAAGTTACCAAAGGCCAGGACTGTCTGCAGAGCAGGAGACCACTCACCTCTAAGAGGGTACTGGCAGGAAAAGATCTCTGGGTTTTATTTGCAAACAGAAATGAGACAGAATATGGTTTAGTGGCAAACAAGGTAGGGTAGGTTAATGGTAAGACTTGATGATCTAAGAGTTCTTTTCCAACTTTAACAATTCTATGAGATTTTTACATCTACCCCAGCAGTAACTGCCTTTTTGCTTTTTTTTCAGGGCAGTGGAAAATCTGGACTTTATAGCCTACAAGTTTGAGCACTATGGAAAGGAATTTATTAAGAAACAGAAGTTTAGCCCAGATGCCTACATCCAAGTAGCACTTCAGCTGGCATTCTACAGGTAAGGTTAGTTCAATGCAGAGGAACAAGGTACACAAGGTAGTGGGGTTTTATACAGAGAGTCCATTTTTTCCTCAAGATTCAAACAAATGCCTCCTGCATGAAAATGAGTGATCTTGCCTAATGACTGCAGGGCAGAAAGGATAGAAACTGATACCTGGTTCTGGGAGAGAGTACTCCTTTTCTTCACTCCCTTTCCCTCTTCTTGCTCTGCCTTCCCATCCCTGTGTCCCACACATGGCATTCCCAGCCAGTACCCTCCTGTCGGCTGTCCCTGTGCTTGGCACTGAGAAGGTGAGGGAATATGGCAGGGATGTGTGGAGCAGCAGCAGCTGGGGAGCCCAGCTCCCTGGGGCAGAGGCACCACTGCCTTAACTTGTGGGTAGCTTGGGAGGAACCATGGCAGTAACCACACGTGCATCTCTGGCACAGGCTGAAAAAATCCCCTACAGCACTGCGCATCAGACTGGAGTTCCTACACAGAACAGTAACTACTGCTGTTCCTTTCTTCACAAGCATCCCAAGATTTAATAGAATCCCCTAAATTCCATGGTCTTATCAAAGTTAAAAGCTCCTTTCTATCCCCTATTTGCCATAAAAACCTTAGGGAACAGTTGTGTTCTGAGACCACCTGCTTCAACTGAAAGACAGTCTGTCTCCTGAAGCAAAGAGTAGTATCTGTATACCTGGACCCAAATTAAATTATAATCTTCATAATCTGTTCTAATTGCTCTGAGGGTTTTCATTCCAGCTCACAAAAAAACACCGTATTCCCCTTTTGGTTTTCTTCTTTTCATTCACGCACTTGGTGCATTTTCTCTTGTTTTAAATAAAACATATTTCAAGCCCATAAGTAAATGATTAATTACACAATTATTTTATGATGCAGTACAAATAAAACATTCCTTGAGATCTTTCAGTAAATTTTTGGTTTACTAGCCTTGTTTTTACACAACAAGTCATTTTTTACTGGCAATGCATAACTAAACCATATACAGCTGTATGCAGCTCTTCATATTAGAGACAAGTGGGCATCCATCTTTTTAAAGTTTCTTACAGCATTCTATCACAACATTAAGATGAATACCATGCAAGAAATAAAAGTGCGGGCTGTAACTATAAAATGTACCAAGCCTATATTTCTCTTAGTCTTTATGACTCTGAAAATAACCATTCTTTGTTTTTCTGCCTTCACTGTCCCAGGTGCCACAGGAGGCTTGCCCCAACTTATGAAAGCGCGTCCCTGCGCCGCTTTGACGAGGGCCGGGTTGAGAATATCAGGTCTGCTACCTCGGAAGCATTGGCTTTTGTCAAAGCAATGGCAGGTGACAAGGCAGCTGTGTCGGTAAGTTGGGCTGGCTCCCTCTGTCCTCTCTGCCAAAACACCAAGGAAATAACGTATTCATGGTCCCCTGTCTCTCACTTTTAAACTTTTAACTGAGAACATAAAGGCGTAGGGCAGGGTAGCAAAGATTACAGGATTTTACTTTTTGTACAGACCAACCATTAAGCTAAATATAAAAATTCCCTTTCTTTTATTTAAGCATCCAAAAGATTCAGAGGTACCTAAATGTGACATTATAAGAAACATTATATCTGATTTTAGATTTAGTACTGTCTTATGAATGTTCAATCATAAGATCCAAATTCAGTTCCCTGGAGACATCTAGGCTGAGCATGCAAAGCTCAAGATCATTAAACTGCCACACCAGGGGAATTCCTGGCAGGTTCCCTGCAGTGGTTAGTTCTGCTGCAGCCTATAATACGTGATGTAATTCCCATGCTTTCATTTCTGGATATGTGGATATGTTCTGGCTGATCTTTTTTGTTTTAAAGAGATGTTTCTACCAAATAGACTAAGTCTTACAGAATCGTCAAGGGAGCTCAACCTTAATGATGAAAAGCTTCATCAAGCTAATCAAACAACTCTCCAAACTGTCTTGATATCATACTGCAAAAAGAAAAATTTCAATTGCCTTTCTTTGGGCCACCACCATCTGTTTGCCAGAAGCATGAGCACTGTACAGAGTAGATGGGGAGGCAAAGAGGTGCAGCTGGGAGCAGAGCTGCACAAACAGCCCTGTGCACTGTCCTGCCCACCATCCCTGGAGAGCCTCCCGCAATGTCTCTGCGCCACTTCCACCCACTGCACTGCGCTGCCGTACAGGGAATTTCCAGGTGGCTGTTCAGATACAAAATGC
Source organism: Zonotrichia albicollis (assembly GCF_047830755.1). Lineage (NCBI taxonomy): Eukaryota > Metazoa > Chordata > Aves > Passeriformes > Passerellidae > Zonotrichia > Zonotrichia albicollis. The sequence goes on along the minus strand of NC_133825.1, from coordinate 24,702,790 downwards.
TGCCACAATACATTTTATTTTTCCCAGTAAGCCCATTCCACTGGCAACAGCCCACATGGCTGTTCTTTAGAATTTAGCTTAAGTAAATGGCTAGAAGCATTTCTGGGCTATAGATTAGGTGTAAATTAATGAAAAATTATAAAGCAAGATCTAATGTCCCAAAGGATTATGAAAATTTCCCCAGATAAGTCTCCTCTTCATCCACAGTTTATTCAATTTCCTTAATGTTATTATATCCAGAACTTAGCTCCTGATGGACAAAGTTCAAGTAAGTCCCATGGTAAAATAACTCAAAAAACCTGAAGCAACTCCCTCTGTTGGGTGGGTAGTTCATGGCAGACTATGACCATACTGTTGCACGTAATAGTGACTGCACACAGTAGGCAAGAAGAGGCTGTTTTTTATTTCCTACCAGTGTCCTGTCAGACAAGATGGTTCTCAATCACATTTCATCAGAAGTTCCTGTTTTCTGTGCACTTTCCTCTCCCCACCTGGGCACTCAGCATAGTCCCAGCCCATGCTGTGGCACACTGACTGTGCTGCTCGCAGGAGCCAGCATGCTCCCACCACGTTGTTTCAATAGATCTTTCTAGCTCCTTGGAATGATCTTTCTTTCTGCCTTCTTCCAACACTTACTGACTCCTGCTGCTCTCCCAGAGCTTCAGCATTTCTCATCTTTTCCCCACCCAAATCTGAGCTCATGCTCCCCTTTCCCAGCCCCCTAAACTGTCCTGTTTTACAAGCTGCAGAATGGCATTTGTGTCTAGATGAAGCTCAGTCTCAGCCCCCATATCTTTCTACTGCATGCCTTGGCCATACAGAATAGGGGGGGGGGGGGAATTCTTTCATTTCCCCTGGAAAACCTGTTATCATGAAGCAAACCAAGCCAGTGATAGTTTTCCTGGCCTCTTCTCCACCAAGAGATACGAAGGACACTTTTATTGGTCTGGGATGGCTCTTTCCAACAGACATTAATAAATCTTTGTTTTGATGTGAACATCTTCATGTTTCCATGCAAAACTACATATATATTAGCATCACAGAAACATTAGAAAATTAATTTAATAAAACCCTATTCCAAGGTGATTTCTTTAGACCTATGCACTGCTCTGAATGTGAGAGGTTAATTCTTTTTTCTGCACGAAGAGATGCACAGCCTGGTGCAAGTAGCCTTGAACTCCCCAAAATATTGTTAGTTAATAGCCATTAATTCAAATCCAATTAAAAAACTTTTTTTTCTTCTGATACAAACAAAAAATTATCCTCAAACGATAGCTTGAACAGTCACCAAAGATAGATTGAGTCAGATTGATTCTTCAGCAGGAGAAATATTTCATGCATTTGACACTTGCTGTAAAAGCAGCAGCCACTGACACTAGGGATTGCTTGAATAGCTGTAAATTAATCAGATTTAAAGACTGCATTTGGTAATTTAATCTGTACAAGGGAACGAAGGCCTAGCTCTAGCCTTGTAAAAAAATACCAGACTTTGTATTTTGAAGGTCCCTGATGGTGACCTTGACTTGCTACTAAAATGAATTCTTTGTTCAAAAGATCATTCATCGTCCATAGGAGCTGAAGGTCCCCTGTTTATCTGGAGACCCACTCATTTCTGCCTGTTTCAGGGTCTCCCAAAGTTGCAGTGTTGGACTTGATGTACAGCAAGGCAACACTTCTTAAGATCATTCCCTTAATATAAAAGGCTGCCATTTGACAGGAGTTAAAATTTACTCGCTTGTTATCTGAAATGTGAGGCATCTGCAGATGCAGCCTTGGAAAGTTCTAGATGCCCTTTCACACATGGGAGTCATTTTTTGACTGGCTAGTAAAATATCAGTAATGGCTTTCATTAATATCACTGTCAATGTCTAGATAAACCATTCTGGAGAAGGGACATTGCCTGTTTTGAAAATACTGAATTACACTAGGCAATTATTTTCCCTACTTCAAACACAGTGACTCTATTGGTAATAACCTACATCCCCAAAATCCATGGAAGGAATACACAAAAGGAACTGCAAACCTTTTTCTTGACTTCAAACAATGCACCACCATGAAACCTGTTCTCCCCTTGCACAATCAGGGGCTGGTGCTGATCAGGACATTGATCCCTGTGGCTTTTCATTTATCAGAGTACTTACACCTGAGCCAATAGCAAAGGACATTTTGGGTGCTTGCTATTTGGCTCTTGGTTAGTTGATGGAAGATGCTGTTTCTTTTAGAGTTGATTCAACAATACATATATTCTGATTACCCCAACAGGATTCTGAGAAGATGCAGAAATTTAAGGATGCAATTGCAGCTCAGACTAATTACTCTGTTCTGGTGAGTAAAACACTCTCTGTCTGAATAAGAACTAGTCAGCTTTTTCAAGAAAAGTATGAAGACAGTCATTAGCTATTTAAACACCAGAAAAAATTAGGCATCTCCAAACAGGAAAGTATCTGCTATGTCTCACATAGGAACACTTCTAATGGCCCAAATAGCCATATTCAACTAACCTCAACTTACAAAAAACTAAGCCTAATACTAACCATCTATGCATTTTCTTACATTTCTCTTCACTAGATGGTAGAGGTCCCTATCTGGAACCTGATCCTCAGATGGACTGGTATTCTGGAACATGTATTCTCATATTCCAAACTGCCATTTCTAATAAAGGTCATTAACAATGAGGGGGTGATTATATTAAGTTTTCTTTTAAAGACCTGAATGCAGTGTCTAATAAAAGGCAGAGATGCCCTCCAGTGAAGAAATCAGTTTAATATCACATACAACTCATTTTCTGTTGATTAAAAATGAGACAATTCAATCTGGGTAATGCTTTACGTCCCACTGTGCCAAGAGAAAGCACAGACTTGTTCTATAAACAACTTAGTCATACCACTAACGAAATTAATAAATATTAATAACCAGCTATGATAAGTGAATTTGTTGCCCATGGTTTTGACTCAGACCATTGCCTACAAACCCATATTTTTGATGACTCTTTGCATGTTCATAATATTCAAGAAATCATTCACCTTCAGAGGTGGTTTTAAAGGTATATTCTGAGCACCAAAGAGGCAAATTGTTGTTTTCAGGCTGGACTGTGAAACAGAAGAAGCAGGGAAGAAAAAGAGTTCTGTGTTTCAAGCCTTGTGCTGAGAACCTACATCTCAGAAGCTGAGACTTTACATGTTCTGTAAACCAAAGCCAAGTCTTAATTCAGGGCAGCTGCCTCCCCTGAACCATCTTAGGGTAACCTCATGATGAGCACAACACACTGAAAGTCTACTGGGTCACAACCAATGGAATTTTGGTGCAACAGCTCTCAAAAAAACACAAAAACAAAACCAAACCAAAACAAATAAACAAAAAACCCCAAAACAAAACAAACAAAAAAAAAAAAAAAGAGAGAGAAAGGGAAAAAAGAAACAGAAACTGTTATAAAATTCAGCCTCCAGTGTAGCTCATGGGAAAATATTAAAACTTCCATTGGAAAAATAATTTATCTCTAAATTTAAAAAGCTCTCCAGGTATTTCTACTTACTAAGCTCCCCTCCTTTCTCAGAATAGCAGAATTTAACCTTTGGGGGTTTCAACTCTGAGTAAGACTTAGATGGTCTGACTAAATTGTGTATAACAGACTGAAATGTAATAGCTCCTAAGAAAACAAAAAAAAAATCCACTTCATAAAACAAAAAGCAATTTAATGATTTTATTTCCCCTTGTTAAGGCTTAGTAGTAGCATTGCTATCTTAAAAGCGGAGCTCTAAAATTCAATTTAGCCCAGTTTTTTCCTATGCGTTGACTCACAGTTTATTTCGTTAGCCTGTCTCAGCCTCTCTTCAGACATGACATTGATCTATGTTGCAAAAATGTCATTGCTAACAGCCTTATAAATCTTGTGTGATAGCAAAATATTTCCTTTGATTATCAAGTCAGTTTCCCTGTATGGGAAAAAAACCATAAGCACTGCACTGATGTATGCTACCTTTTTGCAAGCATCCTTCCTCTGTCTGGGCTGATGAACAAATAGCTCCTTTACCAATGGGTGCTTAGATCTTAATAAGCTAAACTGGGCTATGCACTCCCAATCCCCTGTTTCAGGCACTTAGCATTGGTTAAAATTATTCTTCTCATAAGAGAAGAATAAACTTGCTCTTTTAATTCATATTTTTTAATCCTTAAGAGGAAAACCAAGCTCATGCTCTTTTTTGAATCCTGATTTCTCTCAGGCTGTTTGTTCCCGTTGTTACAAGGGTTGTGCCACAGGGATGTCAGCTCTGCTCTCAGGGCAGTACAATGTCCCTAGTTCAGCATTCCCTTCCTACATGACTTCAGCCTGGGCCACAGAAGAGCTACAGCTCAGTCCACAAAATCAGTGCTTTCACCAGCAAGAACAAAACTGGACTGAAGGATTTTGAACACATTTATCTGAGGCAATTCCTGCCCGGTTGGACCAAATTTTGATTTGTTTTCGTAAAGAAACAAAGCTCTGTAACTATCCTGTCTGCCAAGCCCCCAGTGCTGAATTTTTATCCCATTAGCCATCTTCAATCACATTTACTGTAGGGCAAAGCTCTTAAAGCTAATAAATGCCTTAAGTCTAGAGCATTTGGTAGCTGGACAGAGCAGAGATCTGAGCATAGGTAGCTGATGGCAGGGACTCACTGCAGGCTCAGCAGCAGCTCCTGTGAGCTGCCACCACTGTCTAACAGTCCCTAAATCCAGTTTTCTCAAGCAGTGGGGTTTGCTCATTGATCTGTGACAGGTCACTGGCAAATCTATCTGTTATTCTGTTCAGCCTGTTGCAGACACCTATCAGATCCTTGGATCTACATTCTTTGGAATGACATATGCTTTAACTGCCGGAGGGAGATGCAGGCAGCGAGGTGATGAAAGACTTGTTCCAGTCTGGAGGTGTTTTGGAGGCCTCCACACTGAAACATAACCCAAATGACACAGAAAATTCCAAAACATGCTGAGAAATTTCTGCTGTCCCATATGCTCCCCTCAGCATCTTTAGAAGCCCAGCCCATGATACTCAGCTCTGAGAGGCAATGGACACACAGATAACATCAGCACATAAAACACATCAAGACTGTCTCCTTCCTAATTTGTAAATCTTCAAAGCACCATATGAATTCCTAGTTACTGGTGTTCAGCAAAGTACATTCTCAGAGAAATAACTGAACATTATAGGCTTTACATCACTCAAACCAAGTTCATCAGCTCTGACCAGAGCACTAGGCAGCAATGGTCCAAATGCCTCCAAACTCAGTTAAATGCTATTGTCTTACCACAGGCTGTCACTGGAATGGCAATAGACAATCACCTGCTAGGGCTCAGAGAGGTGGCACGGGAGCACCTCAAGGAGCTGCCAGAGATATTTACAGATGAGACTTATCTGACCAGCAATCGATTCATCCTTTCAACCAGCCAGGTGAGTGTCTTCTGTTCACTGGTCTTGCCAAGCAAAGCATAATTAAATTGTGTTCTGCCAGACCTTGTTGCTCACAATGAAAATAATGTAAAAAAGGCAAGCAAACAAAAGCAGTATCATCAAGAAGTCCAGAAATTCCTCCATATGTTCAATCCTGTTTTGGTTCATCAGCACAGTAAATACTGACCACAGTTATCACTTCAAAGGCAACATTGCAAAGTCCTTTGCAGAAGTTTTGGAAATGCACACAAACTAGTAAAATTCACTTGAGGGCTCAGTTTCCAAACTACATATACTCCCATTCCCCTTCTTTTCTGCCTTGCCCTAAGATAACAGCTCCAGTGACAGTATGGCCACAAACCACAAGGGCTGCCACTGAGAAACAGAAAGCCAAGAGCCACAGGAAATTTTACTCTTAAAAGTCACTTTGTGTAAGATCTTTGAGAGCCTTCTATAGGACAGCAACCCACACAGACATGCAACCAAAGACATACAGACATTTACAGATTTACAGTTATTTGCACATACAAAGGTATTCTAAGAGTCAATATTTCCTACACTTAATGTTCTGAATAAGGAAGCAACTTTACATCATATAGCCTAAAAATTAAATGTTTCATTGCATGTAGTATTAATGAAAAAAGAAATCTCTGTAGTCCTAATGAAAAAAGAAATCCATGTAGGAATTCATTAACTGAAACATTAACCCAACTGCAACAGATTGGGACTATGCAACAAAAGAGACTTACAATATCATGCTACAGCATAAAACCTTAATAAGTAATTTGATCTTGTCATAATGTTTGTAGGCTTTCAGACATGAGTGAATGTAACCAACATGCTACTACATAAATTCTCCAAGAAACTATCCATGAGCAAAGAGTGCTTCTGAATAGCTTTATGGCCTTCGGCTGTTGCACAGCAAATTCATCTGACAATTCTATGGCTCTATTAGCAGGACTAATGGCCTGTTCTGCACCATTAAAAAGGCAAATGTTGTTTGAGAAGGCCCATGAACACAAAGTCTGAAACATATAGATTTCTAACACCTTTTATTTTCTGCAGAAGAAAGTGTTTCACTGCCATATTATGCCATGATTAAACTGGGGTGTAATAGAATGCCTAGTTGCATTGAAGTATTTTATGCAGCATCAAAATTATAAACTATCATTGGAATTGGACAGTGCTAATTTCTCTAATTTAATGCAGTCTTCACATTACAAATTTAACATAACCTTAAGAAATTAAAAACCTTAAAGAAGTTTTACATATCCATTTTATGTACAAGGATTACATAAAATTCCTATCAGTAACAAATCTTCTAACTTTCAAATACCTATATAAATTCAGCAAAGAAATGCATTATAGCCACCTCAAATTACAGCAGTTTTTAAACCATAGCAAAGAAACAGAGCAACAAGATTTATACTGAGATCAGCTTTTGCTTTCCAAGGTAAATCATCTCCAGGTCTGGACTTCTGAAGACAGTGCTACTCCACAAGGCTGGATTCACCACATTACCAGAATTTGTAGCATTTTTTTCTCTTTTTCCTAATTCCTAAGCAGCTGATTTTAGGTGCCCTGATTAATCAGTGATGACTCTTTCCCTTCTCCCTGCAACCAGGTTCCTACTACCATGGAAATGTTCTGCTGCTATGGGCCTGTGGTGCCCAATGGGTATGGGGCATGTTATAACCCTCAGCCAGAGCATTTATTATTCTGCATCTCAAGCTTTAAGGAATGTAAGGAAACCTCTTCAGGCATGTTTGCAAAAGCTGTGGAAGAAAGTCTCCTATCAATGAGAGATCTGTGCAGCAAATGCACTTGCACTCCAGCAAAGCCACCTGCTAAACAAGATGCAGCCACCCAGCTGCAGAGTGACCACCAGCGTTAAGAGGCTGTGGGAATTACTCTCCTGAATCCACTCCAGGAAGAAACACAACATAGCTGTTCACAGGCAAGATAATACTAGTAACATAATAGTGTAGAACCAAAGTGTCATTTGTTTCTCATTGTTGCCAACATTTATAGCTCTGTGTACTAAATCTACCATTTCCTGCTTACGACTCAGCAAAAAAGATTTGGTCTCACTGGCTGAAATGAAGGAGGAAGTCATAAAAGTATGTGTTGTACTACCATTTCTAACCATAATTACTTGTGCCATTTTATCACCTAAAAAATTGAGTCAGTTATATGCATATGACATAAATTAAATACTAAGGAACACCAATTAATATCCCCTGCAAGTAGCTCTAAAATATTCACATCTACTACAAGATTTGCATGTAAAGAAAAAAAGAAAATTTCCCCTATTGGGAATTTTGAGAGTAACACTGTAAATAATAGGCTGATGCCATTATATTCTGAACTTTTGCATGAAGAGTATTTAATACCACCAGTCTATTTACTATATAAGAAAAACTGATTATTTTTTAAAGAGTGGCCCCTGTGCATTTCCACAGAGTTTAGGAACATAACACAAGTGTTTGCATGTTTTCCCCAATTTGAAAATGCTGCAGAAATAATTTAGCTTTTATTCTGGTTTGCACTGGTCTCAAGCACAGTCCTGTTCTGAAAGCAGCATATTGGAGACATGACCCATCACAGAGGACTGGGAGAATTTTGTCCCTGATACATTGACTTAATTATTTCTTTCTTTCAGTGAGTAAAATCCAGCCTGACAGAGTGGCAAAGCACAAAACATAAGTACTATTCAATCCTACTTAAGATCTTTTCTGTTTGCATTGGAATTAGTTTAGTCACTGTGACTGGCAGGAGGGTGAATACAACCACAAAAAATCAAAGAGCAATAATTAGAATGAAGAGATAAATTTGCAATATCAGGAAGTTTTCAGCTTAGGGTTATAAATACCAGTACTGGTACTCATATCAGCTTTGGTCATCCCACTTGGAGGGATTTATATTTTATATTTTTAAATAGCAGATGTAGGGTATCATATTCTGCAATAGTCAGTAAATTCAACCAGTAAAGTGGTAATATATAGTGTCTGGTAACTCCCATTTTATGTGAATGTTATCCTGAGGTTTTTCTAATTATCTTTTTCATTCCCTATAAATCCTTCCAGGGACTTATATTTCCAGTTACTTTCTGGTGAGGTCAAATATGCTGCCTTTCTTAGAGGTGTTCAGTATCATTGTTAGAACACAACTTACTCACTCACTGAAGACACTCAATTCCCAACTCCAGCGCAGATCCCGTGCTGCACAAGCTGGAACACACTTGAGGCCTGCCCAGGGATTCCTTCCTTGCCTGTGGAGAGTGATGCTCTCTCTCCTTTTGAACACCAAACAATCACATGTTTAAGCACTCTGAAGCCTAAAAGCAGAATGGATTTATTGCAATAACCTAGAGACACAGATATGTTTCTATTTAAGAGCTCTAGACACAAATTCAGGAGATTCTATATGCCCATGATTATTTTACTGCCTCTTTGGAGGTGCATACATGCACTTAAGCAGTCTGCTGGATAAAGGATATCCCCAACCCCACATATGAAAGCACAGTGGGCCTGATAATCAATTAGAAGTAGCTATGTTGAAGTAAATCAACTGTGATGACTTGCAGACATTAAGAGCTAGGCTAACTCTTTTAAAGGTATTATATTTCACTGAAAAACATGTATGTTTTATTACTCTGTGAGCTGTTGCTGAAATCAAAGATGAAATCTGGTTTTAGATTACATAAATTATATATAGCATAAAAGCTGCCCCGAAGTTATCATAGAATGGCTTAGGTTGGAAGGGATCTTCAAGATCATCTTGTTCCCACTTCCCTGCCATGGGCAGGGACACTTTCCACCAGACCATGTTGCTCCAAGCCCCATCCAGCCTGGCCTTGAAAACTTCCAGGGATGGGACATCCACAACTTCTCTGGGCAATCTGCTCCAGTGCCTCACTGCTCTCACAGTAAAGAGCTTCCTCCTAACATCTAATCTAAGTTAAAAGTACATAGATTTAAAGTGCACCTTAAAAATGTAAGATCTAAAAGTGCATAAACAAAACCCAAGAAAACTATTGCTGACACCAAAATTTTGCTAAAAGAATATATGGTTCAAAATAAAGTTTTAAATTTTTCCTATACTAAAATCATGAAAATTTCTTGAGAATATTCCCAGTAATTTTTCATTGCATCATTTCACTACAAAAGCATTCTGCATTTCTAACATAAATGTAGCACTACATATTCGTTGTTGAATTATTTGTTTAAAATTGTAGTCAAATTTTAAGTGTATAAAAATACTGTGAATAGTTATTTGATAATTTATTAATTTTCTTAAAATTAAATATATACTTTATTTTGTAATCCTAGCTACATAAGTACAGATAGTTATTTGCAAATATTACCTGTTTCTCATTTTACTTTTTTGTCTGGAATCTTAACAGTAGCTCACTGTGCTCAACACAGCCACTGAGAACTCAGGAAGCTTCTACACCCACACCTGATACTTTATACCAATTTATCAGTAAGAGCCCCTTAGTTGTCTACAGCTGCTGTAACAGGTGTTTTGCATTCTCCAGCTCTGGAAACTGCTGGTGGTGGAAAATACTGACAATATATTTTTACTTGAGGACCAGTGATCATACTTCCTATTTATTTGGCGAACCACTCTGTACCTGTATCTTACTGATCTGGTTTTACTGTTCAGCCTAAGTGTCTGAAGGGAGCAGCTTTGATGGCCTCAGTCCCTGCAGAGAAGTCTTTTGTGTACATGGTCTACCTTTGCCACTACCTGTGCTAAAAGCACCAACTGCAAGGTACCTGACTTTGTGCAGGAAGCTTCAGGCTCAGTTCAGGTCTGTTTAAATTGGAGGGTTCTGGTTAAATTACAGATGGATAAAAATTCACAGGCATTACAAACTTCTCTGACAGCAGGAGCTTCACAAGGGACTGTACTGCTTCTCAGTTAAGACAATTCCCTACACCTGTGTGGTGTGATCTCATGCTGTATTTATCAAGGATTTCAGGAAATGGGTTTTCTTAAGTTCTGATTTAAAATTATTTATGTTATGCAGATGAAGTTATTTTATGAAGTTTAAAAATACACATCTTTATGCACTTATGGAAACCAAACATATTTCTAACATGTTTCTAACCACAATACTGTGGAATAGGTTGTTCAGTATAAAAAGAGAGAAAATTTTGATTGACAAACTAGGTGTAATTACATTAATGTAACAAGTGACTATGATTTAATAAGCCTCTTGGAAGGACCCGGGGTACACAACCCCCGGCCAAGAGAACTTTCAGAAGGTAATTGTTGCACTCTCCCCGTGGGTGTACACCAATGTATACGTAGTGCTGGGGTGCAGAAATTAAAAAGCAAAATTTTTAATGAAATTCCGTGTTCACAGTGATCAAAAGTAAAAGACGTTCGGTTTCAAGACAGGGGTGTTTCAAGGGTGTAAGAGCCCGACCTCGCTCCTTTGACAGGAGTGCTGCTAGAGCCCCTGTGCCACGGGTAATTTGGCAGGACACGGCTGTGCCAACACAGCGTGAGTTGCAGAAGACAGAGAAATATTTTAGTGATACTTTTATTTTTATAAAAAAGTATATATTTATGACAAATGTAAATGTGTATTTATAGCACATGTTGTTGCTGTTATGTTTTGTCTCTACTGAAATATATTTATCTGTCTATATGTACGCCCTGAAGTGTACGCTGGTAACGCGCATTCAGCTCGTTCGCGGACGGAGCTCCGCACCGCAAATAAAAGCTATCAGAGGAAAGACCTTGTCGCCTTTTTGTGCCTTCAGCCCCGGCCCCTCGAAGCCTCAGGGGGAGGGAACCGGAGCCGGGACCGCACCGCCCGCGGCTCCCGTGCCCCGTCCCGCCCGGGGGGGGCTCCGGGGGCTCCGGGATCTCCGGCCGGTCCCGGCCTGCCCTGCCCGGGAGGCGGCGCGGGCTCCCGACGTGCGGTCGGGCAGGATCACGTGTCGGGCGGGACTCGCAAGGGGCAGCGGCTCCTGGCCCGGCACGGAGCACCCCCAGCCCTCCCGGCATTTACAAATTACCTCCCAACAATTTACATGTGTCCGAGAGCGTTGTCCAAACGCTCCTTCAGCTCTGCCAGGCTGCTGCCATGACCACTGTTCTGGGGAGACTGTTGCAGTGCCCAGCCACCCTCTGGCTGAGGAGCCTTTTCCCGATACCCAGTTTCAGTCTCCTCGGGGAAGCTTCAGGCCGTTCCCTCGGGTCCCTGCTCAGATTCTCCGAGGCCGCTCCGTACCGGAGGCTCTCGGTGTTGCAAGGCTGGAAGGGGCTCCAGCAGCTGTGCCACGTGTGAGACAGGGGAAAGGGCTGCTGCTCAAACACGCCTCAGAAAGCACAAACACCTCCATCTTTTGTGTTTGCTAGAATAAGCTTGCATTACAGCGTGCATATATTTTCCAGTTACACAAACCTCATTAAAACACAGACTGAAATAAACACGTAAACCAATGATGGAAACATTTAAACCCAAATGTAGTTGTAAAGTGAAGTCCTTGGGAATAGTTACATTGGCTGCTCGCAGCTCAGCTGTTATTTCAGCAGCCAGCACCAGGCAGGCACAGCAGGTACCCCCAGGCTGGGGTGCCACGGTTTGGGGCAGAGCTGCTCCGATCGATCTCCCACACGGGCAGCTGAGGGACCGAGCCAGCTGTGCGGCTCGGGGCACCGCTGCAGGGCTGGAAATGGCTCCCCGGCAGCTCTGACACAAGAGCGGTGCCTGGGGCTTCACAGAGTTTGCAGGTGCTGCAGAACTTCACTACCCATACCTAAAGTTGCACTGATGGATAGCACACAGAGAAGCATTGTAGCTATTTTTTTCTCATTCGTCTCATTAAGGACTGGTGTAGTCTATTTCCTGTTTATGAGGGAATGAGCAACACTTTTCCTCTTCTCCAATGCTCTCCAGCTGTAATAATAACCATTTCTGCCTAGCAAAATCCATCTAAGGTTTCAAGACAAGTCAAATTGCATGCATGTGATCTCAAATATTCCAAGAAGTACAGTTTTGTGAATTTAAAGGCTTTAGATAACATAGAAGTACCCCAAAAAAGAGAAAATAATAAACTAAGTATCAGACAAAAACCTATTTGCTTGACACTGAAAATTTACAAAAAGCATTAGTCAATGCAATAAGTGGGATACTAGCAACTCATTCCATTTTTTCTCACTGGGGTTGGTAGATCATTGCAATGTACCTGTCATGGCCCTAACCTGGGGAAAATAACCCGTGGGCTTTTAATTTAGAGCCCACAGTATAGAGATGTCATCTCTCTCACCCATTTTATAAGTGTGAATTAATTGTCTGAGATTACCATCAAAGCTTCCTAGAAAGCAATGAGAGCTGTCTGATGAGAATGGCAAAACAGCAGCAGAAGCTGAAAGCATGATACTTTATAAGCACTCTTTCCACAGCCACTTCTGCTACTTTTTCAGTAAGCTGAATTTACATACTGCCAACAGCCCTCACAGGTGGATGCAGTTAGGTTAAATGTTTGAGAAATGCTGACCCTTGCAAGTCACACAGCTACAGTGGACTAGGACAGAGGAAACACCTCCACCTGCCAGAATAACTGAGGTGTCAGTACAGCCTTAACACAGCTGATAGAAACCTGGAAAGGTGAGACCCTGAATGTTTGACTGTACAGAAATTTGCTTCTGCCTTGTAAAACAACTCAATAGGAAGTGATGAATGAAAACAAATTCAAATTTGGGGAGTGCCCAGGCAAGTACTTGGCATTTCTGTGTTCTTATTTCCCCAGTTCTGATTAATGTAACGTTATACAATCTACCATAATAAATCTGAAAAGCACCTAATTCAACTAAAAAAATATGCGGATCAAGAGATTATTTGGTCCATTCTGATTTGATTCTCAGCTTCACAAAAATCTCAAGTGTTTAATATCCTGAGAAATTACTCTTTCAGTAGAAGAAAGGTGAATTATGCATCAATGAACAATTGGGTTATCAAGGTTGTTCACTTAATGTTCCAGCTGTTCTATAACACCATCTTAATGCTAACGGGAGAATTCTTTCAATTTAGTCTTATTCTGTGGTACTTACACATAAATGCATTTTGTTTCTTACAGCTGCTCTGCCAGTTAATAGCAAATACAAGTACAAAATTAATTTCTTGCCTTTTACCCCTAGACCTAGAAATGACAGAGGCTGGAGGCTTCATTCAAAGGAGATCATTAATGTAATAACAGTGAAGATGGAGATTAAAGCTGATAGGCTTTGTGGGGAGTTTTGTACAGCACTTAACTACATTAACACTGGGTTTTTCTCATCCTCATAAGTGCTAGAACTTAGATATACTCAAAATTCACTGGGAACCAAGCAAATACAGTACTGGCCACTGCTTCTTTGCCCTTTTCCAGTTGACCTGAAGGCAGAAGGACATCACTTTATTCTGGAAGTGGTAACAAACTGGAATGCTGTAGGTCTGGTGATTGACTGGGATATTGTATTTCATTGCAACATCTATGGCCTGGATTTTGGTAACTCCTGAATTTTATTATTTGCAGTTTCTCCAAAAGCACCTGCATTTTGAAATGAGCACTTCCTAAGGCATAAACAGTCCAGGTTCTATCAAGATTTACACTTTTAAGCTCTGTACTGCTTTATATTCAAGGCAGTTTGAAAGGAACAGTCAGGAAGAGAGAATGGCTTGGGAGTTCAGGCCATGCTTGGGAGAGCTCTGTCTGGGGCCATCCCACATGCACCAGCCCACTGCCACAAGAAAACCTGCTAGGTTTTGGTCCACAGAGGTATCAGGGCTTCCCTCTGCTTTCAAAATAAGAATTTTTATTTTTTGCTTGAGTTGAGTCCATCTCAGATTACAGAATTAACCACAGCAGAGCCAAACTGGGTCCAAGTACTGTGAGGGAGAGCACAAAGGGCTATATGTGTTGGGGTAAGAAGTAGAAATGTAAAAGGTAAATACATTACGTGCATATATTTTGTGAGTTGCAGTTTTCTCCTTTAGGAGGTGATGGCAAGATAGATCCACTTTGTGAAGAAGCCAGAAAAGCAGCGTTAAATGCTTAACAATTTACAGGGACAATTCCCCTTTAATCCTGGGTTTCTGTCAGGCAGTTTACTTGCATCACAGAGATTGGTTCTTTGCAGTTCTAGGTCTCTTAATGAAGGGGATAATCTTGTTACACTCCCATGTCAACCAAATAAGAATAGAACACCTTTTCTAGAAACAGTTTTATGTCGAATGTTTTACTATCCTGAATATTGCAAATTCAGGTAGAACTGACTTGTATGGCATTTTAATAATTTAAATTAAAAGACTGAAACTCTGGAAATTTTTAATTCTTTCAACTTTATAAGGTTTCTTATGTCAAAGATACTTTCAAAGTCATTATTAGCTGATAATATGTCTTTTTACAGTTATGCAGGTTTATAGTTCAGTTTTTCTCTTGGCCACAAATATCTCAGAGAACATTTGTGCATCACTGGGGAGCCCAAAAGGAGAGAGAAAGAAGTTGGCATACCCATAAGGACAGGATTAAAACTGACTGGGTGTTATCACAGCTGATATTCGATGTACCTCAGAAGTAACTAGAGTATGAAGCTTCTTTTTTGCTCCTTATTTGTCAACAAACATTCAACTTCAATTTTATTTTAAAAACAATTTACATTTAGGTGAGTTCAGCGGTGTGAAAATAATCATATGCCAGAATGCTGGTGCCCTGAGGAACACTCAGTTTGGCCCATGATTAGTTATGAAAGAAGGAATTAGTTAATCTTTGCATCCCAACAAAGGGGGTTGAGCCAAGAAACACAAGGATTTGCTGAGCCCAAAGCTGCAGTTTCCAGCAGGGCTGCAGGAGAGCAGGCTGCCCAGCAAAAAACCAAAACCCAAAGCAAACCTGTCACTGAGTGTCTTCTACCAGCTGAAATCTGCAGGGAGATAGCAAACATTACATTTACAGTAACACTGCTCCAGCACTAAAGTGTGTCAAAATAACACTATCACCATGTCCAGGTGCAGTCCCCTTCCCTCCAGGTGACAGAGGCACTAAACCAATATCCTTTAATAAGAAAAACAATACTCATTGTTAAAGCTGAGCAAAGCAGGAATTGCATTGTTCCTTTAGAAGACTGAAACATTTTTCCTTTCTACCACTCTGACATAACAAGATTAGAAAGTGGGAACATCCAGACGGAGCTGGATTGAGAAGATAATACAGTGAAGCTTGGCGCAGCTGGCCAGGGGCACTTTTTGCAGGAAGCATTCACACAGACAGCAAACTGGGTTTGCTCACCTGCCCTGGGCAGAGGGAGTTTGTTCACACCTTGCTGTCACCCCGAGCCTCCCTGCCCCTACTGAGCAGATTGTCACACCTTGCTGTCACCCTGAGCCTCCCTGCCCCTACTGAGCAGATTGTCCTGCCCACAAAGCAGCTCCAGTGCAGCTCTCAGCAGAGGCAGGGCTTTCTCAAACACACCTACCACATTCATCACTGGGACACCAACAAATGACTTTCTGCTCTGGCAGTAAATTGTTTATTGGCCTCTTAGGTAAATGCAAATTAATTAGACTAAAATAGTTTAAATAATGCTAGTTCTGGGCAGGATTTACTCCCAAAAATAGCAGAATAAACTCTCCAGATCTCTTGAGCATGGAAAGCTGTGAACATCACTGGAAACACAGCAAGCAGATGAGCTCACTAATGTGACTAGTCTTGGGGTAGATTTGTTGGTTTGTTATTTTGTTTGTTGGGTGGGTTAATTTTGCTGTATTTGGTGCCCTCTTTAACATCACTCTGAGGACATTTCTGACATAACTCCAAGTCAGAATAACAGCAGTTTTGTAGGGAGATATAGACCTTAATAAATCAACATGTTTAACTGGAGTAAATACAAACAAGCTTTGAGGAACACAAAGCTGCAGGTTTGAAACAGCAAGCTTTCAAGACAAGCATGGGTTGAGAACAGGTGCTGTGACTTTGCTTTAGAGTAATATTATGAACAAATTGTAAGAGTAAGGCAAAAAATCAGCTGCACCTAAAAGAGATCTCATAGCTCCACATAGAGATCTCAGGCCCCATTACTGTGTTTTTGTCACAGAAGGAAGAAATAAACATAAATTTGCAGTAGCCCTTTCAGTCTGGTACCTGCCCCCAGGCACTACCTGCAGTTAGTTGCCACAGCACTCGCAGGCAGCTGGATATTGAAAGGCACTACAGCAGCCACGTGGACAAAGGCATGTAATTTTTTTATAATGAAATATCCACTTTTTTCCCCTCACTTTTTTCCTCATTTATAAGGGGATTATCTGCCCTGTGGATAATCATGGCCATTCAAAACTGAATTTAGCCTCCAAGTCTTCTCTACAGCAACTTGCAGCCAGACTATTGTGACAAAGTCAAATCAGGAAGAAGAAAGCAGCCGCAGCAAATTATTCCAGTAGTAACACCAACTAAATTGCTGTGCAGCTTTTATGGTTTGACTAATTGTCTCATTAAGGCACATTTCTGATCACTGAAATGGATCTCAAGTATTATTAATCACTGAAAAAACAGTACCACTAAGAGCCTCTCTCCCTCCTATCCCTGGCACTCTTTGCAATGGAAAAGGCTCACAGACTCCTGTTGATTGGAGCCCCACTGCTGCACAGTTGGCAGTCAAACAGTGCTAATGGCACAATAACCCAATAGAACTAAAATAGTTAAGCCTTTCACAGTAACAATCTCTTATAACGTGATTAAACTCCATCATGTGCATTTCCTTGTGTTTTGCAAATGGCTCCAAAAAATCTGACAGTTTTTCCAGTAACTTCTCCATAAGAAGAGGGGAAAAATATATAAAATTCATTAGCTATCATGAAACAAATTTTAAAAACTCGATACATTTTAGAATAATATGAAAACAACTGCAGCAAGCACAGGCTGTGGCACCCAGTCCACTCCCCCTTGCAGAACACACCTCCAAGGTCTGGCCTTGGCTCAGTTATTTGCAGGCCCTTGAGTGAACCTCAGTTTAGGGGCTGGCTTGCCCTGGGCTAGCTCTGTAACTGATGGAGACAGGCACCCCCACACTGCAGCTCAGATCTCTGTGTACAGACTGCAGCAGCTCTGCGCTCCTAATCCAGGTACTTCACTGGTGTTTGGTTTGAAACAATTTTGGGAAAGATGAAGCTTCTTCCTCATATAAGGAGCTCATTTAAAAAGGAGCAAACTGGCATTGTCCAAGACACCCCTGATGGGCTCTCTTCATTCCCAGCAAACAGGAGGACTTTGCTCTTGCCCATCACTCCCAGTGGCTGCACAAGCCATACACTGCAACGGACAGCTCCCCTTACCAGGGGAGGCCTTTGGGTGGTTATCCCATACATTGTCATATTAAAGACAGCAGACACTAAATCTCCAAGCAGCTGATTTTCAGAAGCCTAATGCAAAAGTGGCACAGTTATTGCTGCAAGATGTACAGACTTTCATGGTTGCCAGTTTGATCAAGCAGAAGAAAAGACCTGCAAAGGTCTGGGAGCTCCTCTGTGGAGATGGAAGTGGTACATGGAAAGGAATTACAAAGGTAATCCTCAGTACAGGCTCCTTCAGGTGAGAGACAAGATGCATCACTAATTTAAAATTTATTTGGAATGCAGCCATTGCTTGCTACAGCTCTCAGTTTTGACCAGATTTGCAAGGCAGTTTTAAGAAAAGACAGGGTTGTTCTGCACCAGCACACAGGCACTTTTCAGGCACATCAATATTTGCTCACATATAGGTGAATATGCAAATGGGCCCAGCAATGACCCACCGAAGCTGTATGAAGTACAGAAACATCACAAACAAGTGGGCTTTGTTGTAGGCTTTGGAATTAATTCTGGGGAACAGAACCTGGCTGTGGAGATCTCCTTCCCTTTGGGCTTTGTTACAGAGACAGGTACCACAGAGTTGAAATCTGCATAAATCTGTTGAGCTCCTGAGCTGTGCAATATTATGCTCACTATGACAAATATTATTTGACTGATAAGTCTAATGAGGGACCTGAGGGCTGTGATAAATGAACATGAAATAAAAATGGAAGTAACAAAAATAATCCCATTTCATTTATTCCCTAATTTTTTAACGTACATAAATATCAGAACAGTTAGGCTGAAAAGAAGGAAAAATATTCTTTTTTTTTTCCTGGCAGTCCCTTCAGAAGCTATTTATGAGCAGTCATAAACTGACATGCACACTCAGATATATTTTCCTGAAGCCTGTAGAGTTTTGTCTTAGCAAAAGCTTCAGAATATGTGTGTAAATAAATTAAAGCCTGTCTGGTTTATAATGAGAAGGGTGTATTGTGGTATAAATATTGCAGAGCACATTAAATAAACATGGTCACATATGACCAGGTATCTATGAAATGAGCACATCACAGGAGAAGTTAATTATCTGAGAGTGTAACCAGGAACCGTTTAGAATCACTGGAGATTAAGTTGCTTTATTTCTGTTTATCTTTCCTTCTGAATAGGCAGTAGGTTGTTGCAATGAAGAGTCCCTGAGCAACACAGAGCTTCAGCTCTTCATCAGCTCTAAGATGACAGTGTTGTCAGCACCAGTTTGGAGTCAGGATAAGCCAAACATTTTTCTCAACGTAATTTTGTGCAAAATGGGTTGGCACAAACCAGTATTTTAAGATGTAAAAGTGCAAAAGACTTACAGATACCTTATGGTATGTTCAGGGGTAAGAGGAAAACTTTGATGCTAAGTATTTGTCTCGCATACTGCAGCCTAAAGAAGTATATAAATACTTCTTCAAAACAGATTTGTAGTGTCAGAGACTAGCATCCTGAGAGTAACATACAACTTTACCATAGTAATACGATTTTTCTAGACTTCACAAGTTATTGTGTTTCAGTCCATATGAAAAAACATCAGTGTTGATGGAATTTGATTTTGCTTAGGTTGTGAAACTCACAAAGAAAGCTGTTCACTGTTCATCCTATACAAAATAACCAACATTGCAAACATGCACTAATTAAGGATATGTTTGGGCAAACTGCTGTAGCACAAAGAACAACTGATGAAGGAGGTTTTAATCACATACAATTATTGAAAGCAAGATGAAGCCAATCCCCTTAAATTACTTAAGTACTGCTTAAACCCTGTAATTAACATATAGTAATAAATATTTCATCTTTAACAAGCCTACTGGGAGCAGTTTGTTAAACATTTATTTCTAGTCACGGGAAATTATGTAGGGTCATTTTGTCATGTTCTATATCAGACAATTTTATTTTATCCTCTTTATTTTACCCCCAGCAGTGGGTATGCTAATTTAGGGAAATATTATTGTTCTTCTAATCTATTGAAACATACTCTTCCTTCGTATGTCTCTTGGCTTTTACTAATTAACTTTACCCTTGCAAAGTCTTGGCCAGCACACCGTGGCTGCTCACATCCCCTTCCAGCTTCTCCTATGAACTGACTCACTCCAGATAAGGGAGCTTTAGTGGGAACCCCAGGAAACCCAGCCAGGGCATCACTGCAGAGGTGACCTCTCAGCCTGGGCAAGGTCACTGTGGGCAGCAGAGAGAGGAACCAGGTCTGCTCTGTGGCACAGCCAAGCCCCAGGCACAGGCTGGCAGGGGTGGGTTTTCAGGCAGCTTCTAGCACTGAGCTGCACTTTTCCTTCAGCCCAGGCAGCATCACAGTTGCACAGGGAATTCTGTGAGAGCACCAAACATCACTGCCCTTCAACTAAGTCTGTGCGCAGACAGCTTTATTCCACTGCAGGCGGAATTCCAGTGAAATGCAGCCACTTAAACCAGTACTAAAACAAACGCATTCTAGGGATAATCTACTGTCCACCCAAGGAACGTGCTAGAGAGCCAAGCTGAGCTCTCACACAGACCCCTCTCTGGTGGCAGGCTGAATGCACCCTGTCCTGAAGTGGAGGAGAATCTCACACTGGCTGGGTATGACATGGGCAGAAAGGGTCTATGTGCTCTTTTTGTAAGAGTATCAGTGAATTTATGGGCTATTGAACAGGAAGTAAAGACTTCTGAAATTATAATTCAGGCCTTCTTTAGTGATGACTACAACTGTTTTCCCCTCTAAACAAATTAGATTTCCATTTGCCATTAATGACTGAATCACTTAAGTGTCACAAAGGAACTGCCTGGTGCGCTTATTAATAATTGAAAACTTTGAGGAAATCCATGAAACATTTTCAATCAAAGCTAATAATTGTCTAAAATATTATTTTCCCTGAATAATTACTCCTTTTGTTCTTTTATTCCTTTTGGATAATAGGCAACACTTCAAATAAAGGCATTAAAAAAACCTGAAGTAACTGTTAAGAGGTATCTAAAACCAGAAGAGGTTTCAATGTTAAAAAGCAGAAATTAGAAAAGAAAAAATATTAATCTGTTTCCTTCCAGCAAGTATGCTGAATTTCTATTTTAGACTCCATGCTGTTCCTTGATGTCTTACACCAATGATTAGGAAAATGTACTCACTTAATCTCTGTCCTCATTCTGTATAAACATGAAGAAAAACTTTCAATTGTCTTTTTGATCAGTAGAGGCCATGAAATCAAGATTTCTATTGCTACACAACTGGACTTTGGAGGACTACTAAACAGTCAAAAGGAGCAAAGAAAGAAAAAACCCACCTTTATAGGAATCTTGAATGTCATATTGTAGTTACTCAGTAACCTTTACTATTTGGGAACAAGGGCAGAAAGATATAAGCAAAATTACCCACATTTGGAAGGGTTTTTTGGTGTCTTAAATGATCATCAGCACAGAAAGGTTGTGTGACAGGTACTGACAAAATCTCCAAGACCTGAAAGTTTTTCCACAGGACATGGAAGAAGAGAGAAGTAGAGCTTCTCTGTGTGCCCGTCCCAGCAGGTCGCACCTGGGGATGATGGCTGCGGCCTGGAAAAATCCAGGTTATTCTATAGCTCTCCCCAGGAAAGGAGAGTTAATTTTCTTTAGTGTTTGGGGTGTTTGGGGTTTTTTGCAAAAAGAACAATATGCATTTCTTTACCACAGACAGGTCCCCTTGCTTTTCCCAAGCCAGCCTCACTGCACTCCCACTGCAAGTGGCAGCATTTTCCAGCCTGAGCAGCTTTCACCGCTGGCTCCCCTCAGAGCCCCACAGCCTCGCCATGGGCTTTACTCCAGGCCTGACAATGTCAGCAGCTCTGACAATAATTCAGTGTTCCCTTCCCCCCAGGGCCAGGACAGCACATCCCCTCCCAGTTCCCAGTCTCTTACCTGCCCTTACAAAGTCTGAGGCCACTTCTCCCTCCTGAGCCTTTCCCAGCAGCCATCCTTGGCCTTCCTCCCTCACCTTCACTCCATAACTCCTTCATACTGCGGAAATGGCGGCAGCACCACACAGAGCCCTCACAGGGCCCAGCTCTCCAGTCTGGGCAAACAAGGCAAACCGCTTGAGGTATTTAGAGCAGGACAGCAAATTACAGAGAGAGGGGCCAGCTGTGACCACAACCTGGGCTTTAAGCCTCACAGGACACAGGCCAGTCCCCTCAACCATAATGAATTATCCCCACCTGCCCTGGGCTGCTTGTTAGCCTGGCGGGGCCCTGGCGCCCCTCAGCACATCCCAGGCCCAGCACCAAACCCAGGAGCTGCCTGGAAAATCAAAACATTCTGAATTCACTGAACCAATATACAAGACCACAGTGGACTCTTTTCTTCCATCTTTGACCAGACTTGTTAACCTTACAAACCTATTCTATCTGCTTTTACAGCCATTTTGGCTTTATGTGAGTATTGAGTGTGCTTCTAGTTCATGTTCTAAACCATGTTCGACATCATCTATGCCAACAGCAATTAAAAGAGATATATATACACATACACACACACACATATACATACACATACATATATACATACATATATATATATATATGCATGTGTGAAAGCATACAGTAGAGATTCCCAAGCTTTCATTCTGTTGTTATTTGCAGCAGTGGATATTCCCAGCTCCGTATCAGAGGCAGCACATCTGCTGGTTGTACACCCAGGTAAGAGCTACCTGGAGCTCTTGGAACAGCAGCCAGAGAGTCTAGCAAGAGATACTTAAAACAAAACACAGAAAAGAAACAGACAGCACCCCCCAAGGCACACACTTTCATGTACTCAGTTCAAACAATGCACACACATTCCTGGCTCTTGTCTAGTCTCATATATTAATTTTTACCTCTTGGAACAAACAGAATGGTTTCTCTTCTGAAGAATGGGCTCCTCTGCTATAGCACAGACTCTGATTGTACCATGGACAGAGCAAAGGTTTCCATCAAGAACACTCCTGCTGTCTGTCAGTAATGAAGAACAGTGACAGAAGCTGATTATCTTTAGCAATTCTTGCTGCTGTGGGCATGCACAGTGTGGTGTGTCCCCAAGTAGATGAAGTCAACTCACTCACATTTGCTATTTCTTCCAAATTGCAAAGCTGTCATTTGAATTTCAGTGCCAACTTTTTTCACAAGAAGTCTATATAATACTTCAGTCCTTGCCAAACATTATACAAAGATTAATCTTTTAATCATATACCATCTCAAAGCTGAAGACACAACATGTTTAGAAATTAGAGATATTAATTCCAGCCTAGTTCCAGTATTTTAAAAACTCTCCTTGAAATAAAAATGCATTAATGTATTATTTCAAAAAATAGCAAATAAAAACCCAAATGTTCTAATATAATCTCCATGTTATTGTCAATTTTGACTCAATGGTTTTGAATAATTATCTTTTGCTAGCCCAAGTGCTGTCTACCTCACCGCTTCTATGTTTAAATAAGCCAACACTGAGGAAACAAATAGAAAACAGACAAATGAGCTGTCTTAACACTTTTACAAATAGGATGTTAATGTCCCCACTCAAAGGAGAAATTGTCAAAAAGAACAGTCATAACAGAGAATTTTCTTCTTATGTACTTTTATTTTATTGAGTTTTTTTGCATCTTTGATGGACTTTTTATGCAAGTATTATGCCACAATCTATGATACACAATGAGAGTGGAAATCTGTCATTTACCATTTATATTTCTATGTTAATTTTGTTTTCTACCTCTGCATATACTGTGGCAAAAGTGCATTTATCATATT
Source organism: Zonotrichia albicollis (assembly GCF_047830755.1). NCBI lineage: Eukaryota > Metazoa > Chordata > Aves > Passeriformes > Passerellidae > Zonotrichia > Zonotrichia albicollis. The sequence continues at coordinate 24,679,263 of NC_133825.1, read as the reverse complement.
TCATGCAGCGCTGACTGCCTTATGCAAACTGAGAATACAATAAACAGAGCCAGCAATATTTAGCTGCACTCAATTCTTGCTACAGAAACAAGCATTCATAAAAGCATTAAAATACTTTGGGTGATGGTTACTGTCTATCAGCTTAATGTTTTGAGCTATAGAAAAGGATAGGAAACAACATTTGTGGCTGTCAACTGCAGTACTTTCCAAGTTCATTAGGTTTTCAAAGACTAAATTAGCTTAAATGCTTCAGTGAGAGAAAAGGCCCAGGGCAACGAGCCTGATTTAAAAGGATGCTACAGAGTTTCACAAACATTAGACTAAGCTCAGTTCTGGGTTCCATGGTAAGTACCTTACCACATCAATTCTTTGCTCTGACAGAGGATTGTTTCTTCACCATCACGGTGTATCCAAGCCAAATAAAAGGACAATTCAAGGCACACAGGCCTTTTTGGAAACATGCTTGGGTATGCAGTACTTGATTACAGCTAAAGCTTTTAATTACAGCTTTTTATTTTGATGAGACAAGAAGCTTTCCAGCATCACCCAACTCTTTGAATCAGACATGAAGTGCCATGCTTTGTTATGTCACAGCAGCAGCAGGGCAAAGTACTCACAGAGCAACAGCGTGTCCAAGGAGCATGCTCAGGACAGGAGGTGGAGATGGGGTGAAGCCTCATCTCTGTGTTTTCCAGTCACTTGTTATGCTGTCTCCAGGCACTGCAGGGGACATCCAGTCTGACCCTCAGGGCCTTTGTGCAGCCGCTTCCAGCTCCCTGCCCCAGCCCAGGCATGGCCATCCTCTGCACCCCATGGACACTGCTCACCCCACCATTCCCTGTGCCAGCCAGAACACAGAGGGCAGAAAGCCTCCTGCCACTACACAGGTTAGTGCTGCAGAAACCTGCACTCACAAGGCCCACTCAGAGCCAGTTCTCCTGGGGCAGAGGGAACAGGACTTCTGACAATACTAGTTCTTATGTCAAGAGGGAGAGAGGTGCTGGCCTCCCCTGCCTTCTAGCACTATGGAGGAAGCACAAGCAATGCTTCTCAGACCACCCTGCCATGCAGTGCCTCCCCAGAAGCCAAGCACTAGTTCCCAGCAAGAGAAACAGCCCCTGCTGCTCTCTCCCCTCCAGCACTTGCTGTACATCAGACACAGAGCAGCTTGAGGAGGTTCACTTTTATACTCGTAGTCAAAGTACATGGCAGTTGAGATCCTAATTGACAGATAAATGTAAGGGACCAAAAAAATCAATTACTACTTGTGCAAAACCACGGCATGTGCCTTTGGTAAATCTGCAGCTGTTGCTTGCCCACCTTCCTCTAAAAAAAAGGGTAAGTAAATCAGGAATAGCCACTTCAGAACTGAATTATTATCAGCAAGGAGGTGTGAGGTAGGGAATAGCACTGGACAAAGCAGAAAACCAACTGCTTGTTGCAAAAACAGAGATTTCTCATCCAAACACCATCTTGTAATGGTCAAGGAAAAGCATATCTTAGTATTATGGTGAGGGAAAGACTTCTCATCCAAAACAAAGATGTTTACAGGACCCCACAGTTCCCTAATACCAGCATCAAAGCAGGCAGCCCAGGGAGCAGGAGCACCTCTTACTTTTGAAGTCCTTTGATGCTGAATTCTCCTGGTGATCACCCACTGCTCTGTCAGCTGTGGTCTCATGTACACTTCTTCCCTCTTCAAGTATCCCCAAACAACTTTTTCTTGGTCCCTTTTACTTCTGCCTTTCTTGACCTCATAGCTAAGTGGTTTATGCTACTTTCTGTTATCACCACTTGAACAACTCTGTAATGTGACTCCCTGTTTCCAGCCTCCTCCTCACACCTCCAGGTTACCTCACCATCTCCTCCTAACAAACACAGCTGGTACATTTCTCTACCAAAGTCATCTACCAACTCTGCTTTTCAGTTTCATTACTTTTCTCTGATGTATAGACAGAAATAAGTAATTTCTTTTCCTTGTGGTAATGACTCTTGTGTGCATAACTATGGTGCTGTCCACGCCTACTCTACTTACTTACAGCAATTAGACAGTGCCCACAGACTGAGAGATGAGCCTCACCAAGCACACATTGCATTCTGGGATAGGAGAAGCTTCTTGCGTCAAAGAGGTCCCAGTTGAAATAGACAAGTGACAAAAATAGTGGAAGGTAAGCTGGAATTTTTTTTCCTTATAAACTGGGAAGCAAGGTACAGAGTAATGAAATCAGCTGCAGGATCCTTTTATTTGGTAAAGCAAAAAATACATGTTTTCCAGTATTCTCCCCACTTTCCTTTTGGATGCAATGTTTTGAGAGACTACCAGACATCCAGACTGGATGTCCCCTGCAGTCAGAGACAGGTGGGGGCCCTGCAGTTAGAATGTCTTTCCCTCAAAGGCCTCCAGGTTGAAAGCTGTATCCAAGAACCTTCTGAGTGACACCAGATGAGTGTTCTTGTTGCCTGTGGCAGCTGCAGCAGCAGGTTCTCGGCCAACATACCTTCACGACAAAAAGAATTGGGCAGACAATGAGGTGAGAAGAGACACTATTTTGACAATAACAAGCATGAGAACATGCTATTTCATGCATTCAAGTCAGCTTGCCAGGTTTGAATATTTAGTCATCAATCTTTCTTAAATAAAAATCAATCTAAGTTGTACCAAGTAACACCTTCTGGTCTGCTTCCCTCTCTTTCCTCCCACCATTGTTAAGCTGTGTCTTCTCCCCATCCCTCCCAGGGCAGCCAGGTACACTGTCTCATAACTAGGTAACTTGCTTTTAGCAATGAAGACTCACATTCCTTTGACAGCTGCATGGGCAGATCTGAGAGTCAATCATCTAAAATAAATGCAGAAGTGCCTGAACTGAGCTCACAACAGCTGTTTCCTGCAGAAACCTAATATCTGGAATGAAATTCTTAAAATGACAGAATCTTAGACAAAAGAGAGCTGAGTGCTGGGCTAAGTAGCAATAAATACAGATCTAGTTACTGATCTTCTTTTAGATCTACAAGGAGGAGCTATATGTGCATCTTATATTTGAGAAATAATTGTCTACATTTTTCCCTTCTTCACCCAAGAACTCAGACTCAGAGGTTTTGATTTGTGAAGAAGCTGACTTACCCATAAATACCTGAAAACAATCCCAACCAAATTTAAAAGCAAACGCATCAGCCCAGGAGACAGAGCAGTTGTTTAAAGTCTCATACCAGATGGGTCGAGTGCGGTTGACAATAGTGCGGAAACGAGGTCTGACGTAATCGTAATAGCCGCTGTTTTTGTGCTCCTCCTGACACCAGACCAGATCAGCAGTTGGATACTTCTCAAGCTCTTCTTTCAGCAAGTCAAAGGGGAATGGTGAGATCTGGAAAAGGAGGGTTATTATCAAGGCTTTCTCTTATGTGGTATTAGCCCATGGTGAGTCATTACTTTTCCATGGAGAGTGAGTCATGTTTCTCTAATTGATTTAATGCTCAGAGATGAGTACACAAGTATTTTATAGTTGTGTTAGTATGAACAGAAGTGATTGCAGTCCAGACCACCTGCACTCCTATGGCTTTTTTAGTGAAGTATCTGCAGCATGCCCTTAATCAATGAATGATAACATAACTTCAAAGGGCACTATTCACAACATTTAATGCTAGGAGACTGCATATTCAAATTTAAGGTGCTATTATATTGTAATCTTAACTCTTCCAGAACAACATAACAAAGTGATCAAGTTTTCTGGATCTCATTGTCCAGTATGCTGTTGATGTGTTCCTTCTCCACAAGGCCACAAAGGATTAGAATATGTCTTGTAAGATGCTAAGTGCTAGAAAAATGCTGTCACCATCCATTCTAGGAGAGAGCATAGGAACCCCCACCATCCTGTCTTCTGAAGATCAGGAAGCTCACCTGTTCAAGTCTGGTTATAGCTACTTGTTTCTCCAGGTCTTGGTTCTTTCTCTCTTTCACAAGGTCATAGTAGACTTTTCCTGTGCAGAGAATCACGCGCTTGACCTCATGTGGTTCCTCAGCTGCTGGCCCATTCTCAGGAATCACACGTTGGAAACTGGTACCTAGTTGGAGCACAAATTAGAAAAAGTGCCCTCAGTGGACCTGACATTTCAGTTAAGCAGCCCAGGAAACAGCCCTTTAGTCCTTTACTGAGCAAGCAGCAGGTTGCAGTGATTGAAGGGTTCTCCTGCCTCTCTGGTCCTACTTTTCACACTAATAACATGGCTAAAGTGACTTTCAGCAGTTCTGTTTCAAGAAGTTGGAGGATTTCCAATAATCCAGTCTTTCACTACGCTCAATAGACAGAATCATATCAACAGCAGACTGTTTTTCAGCTGTGTGCTGTGCATTACATCTTTAATTTTAAATTGATTGGGCAGCTCAACTTTGCTTCCAGTTTGGGTTTTTATCCAGAGAATCACCTGAACTATTCTCTTTCTTCTTCCCAAGTTTATCTTAACCATGTAACATTCATACAGCTTTACAAATTTCAGAATATTCTATAAAAACAAAACACATATCCGTAATGCAACTAAATCTGGCAACTACAGAAATATTTACCCAAGCACACACATTACTGCTGTATATTTGATTTAAACTTCTGTTGAGAGTTAAAACAGCAATAGCCAAAGCAAGAATTAGCACAGAGCTGAGCCATATGTATAAATGCTAATGTACAAGTACCATTTCAGATGCTTATCTTCACTGCTATCACCTCCCAGGAGTACAATTTGCTTGGGATACTGGAAGAGGGACTTGATGGTCTAAAAGATCTTTTTCTTTGCTCTCCTATATGATTGAGTAGAACTATTTCCACATTAAACAACTGCAGGGTAGCAGACAGCAGCTCAACCTCCTATTCTGAATCAGCACACCCCCTTAGCAGGAGAATAAGCTCCTGTTTGAATCATTTATCTTGGGGACGAAAAGCAACAGCACAAACATATCAAAGAAGAACTGATTTATATCAGAATTATCCTGTCCCACTGAACAGCAGAATTCATCATTAAAAAAGACTGAATCTGTGCTTCATTGGGTCAGCTGGAGTCAATCTTCTTCTCTCTCAGCCTTCTATTAAAAGCAGAGCAAAAAGGGTTAGCTGAGAGTCAGAAACACTTTATTACCTGCTGTCCTCTTCAGCAGAAACATGAAAGTATGCCAAAATTCAATGTTAATTTGGAGTTTGGCCACTACTGAGGTTAGCCTGAAGTAGAGGGGACTCCCAAGACAAAGTGACAAATGCCAAAGGCTACAGAATTTCTAATCTGACCCATTCTACAGAGCTTTTAAACAGTAATAAAACCAGCAAATGCCTTTGCTTGAGAAGCAGATTTTACACACTTACAAAAATAAAATAATACAATATTTAAGCACACTTATACAGTGTAAGTAGCTTTTAAAAAACTGAGCAGTTGCTCTCTTCTGACAGTAGTCAAGACCCTCACTGGAATGGAGATAGACCAGCACACCTATGCCCACATTCTCACTCTGAAGAGTCACTTTAATCCCTCACTCATTACATGTCACTGCATTTCCTGATGCCACTCCAACACAGACTAACCAATGCAAGGCAGGACAAAACCATTGCAGTGTTTGATATTCCCCTTCCAGTCACTGTGTGTCTCTTGGTGCTGATGGCATGCCAACAACAGCTCTGAACTCACTGATCTCACTTTAGATCACTGGTGTGACACAGCAGCCCCAAACCAAGCACTGTAACAAGAACTGGGCACGTTATTCTTCCAAATGGGCCCAGTGTAATTACAACCTATCCCTCAGTCATGGGGGCAGGAGGCATGGGCCATACAAAGAACAATTACATATTTAAATGAACAAAAAAAGGGCAGAGGGGCATAGTAGCCTCTTGAGGGGAAACTCCCTGCAGAGATGGGAATGCACTTACCATTAAGTTTAAGGGTTAAGGTTACAAGATAAACCTGTAAAAATTAAGAACCTATATGTGAAAGACCTATATGTGAAAGCAAAGTTTTCAGCAGAAGTCCCTGCTCGCTCTCACTATGGCAGCTCCACAGAAATTATGCCAAAAGAGAAGACAAACTCTGCAGAGCAGATTCAGAGTCTGACATGCAACTTGGTATAGCTAATTATTTCCCCACAATACTTTGAGGTGACATACCAGATACCATTTCATCAAAACTGGATTTAGCTTCTGGATGCCTCAGCAGTGACTTGGGTGTCAAAACAATCAGCTGTAAGACAGAAATTTTTCCAAGACTCAGGAGCTGCTTTATCTTCATTACACATGCAACATTTGTAACACTGTGCACACAAAACCCACAAACTGAATATTATATAGAATAAATTAGTATGAACAGCAAACACAGTAATTTTTTTCCTGTTTTAAAAGCCATGAAAGTTTCAAAATTATTCAGAAGATTTAGGTAGCCTACTCCTTTTACAGGTTCTCAAAACTCACTGGTTATGTTTTTTCTGACAAGAAAATCAAATCACAGGCTATGAACCAGTAAAACATTTAACAGTTGTATCTTGGGTCTTTGAAGTTCCAGCAATTAGACATGCAGATGATAGTTCTGCAACCTGTAAGCTACATCACTAATATCTCGACAAGCTCATCTGAAGATCTGCATAGCCAGATGGAAGCAAAGCTGAAAATCAAGTTTTAGAGCCATAGTAAATCAGAGCTGAGCTTCTTTCCATCAAACTGGCAACTTCAACCTGTGTTCAGTTAAGGTTTTTCACCAGAAATCCTCATTCTTTTCAGCAGTGTGTCATATGCAAAGGCCACTCCTTGTCTGATGGCTAATTTAGCTGGAATAATCAAGTTCATTCAGGTAACCTTACCGGCTTTCTGAATGGCAGCAAGATTTGCCTTCGGAGGACATGGAAGTAATTGGCTGGAGTGGAACAATTCACCACAATCCAGTTGCAGTCATACAGCTGGGAAACTTCAAAATGCTCAGTGAACTCCTGAGAGAAACATTAAAGGCATTAGAAAAATGTCTGAAAGATCAGATAAAAGGCTTGAAAACCATCCTTCTATTTCTGACTCTCAAACTTCTTTCCTTGAAAATTTTATTTAGCAGCTCTCAGCTGAGATTGTTTTATTGGTTAGGGAACCATCTCTACAAAGCATTGTTTCTGTTTCTATTTCTTCTCAAAAATTTATGCAAATAAACATGGAAAGTTTCCATTAATTAAGAAAAGATGGGAAGTCTTTCCATTAATTAAGAAAAGATGGAAGACTGAGGAGGACTAAGATATCAGCAGGTGGAAGAAACAAAATAGAACTGCTTTGAAAGAACGTTAAACTGTAATTCATTTTTTCAGTGTACAGTTGGTTTTCACTCTCTTTCCCATCTTGTAGAGCTGTGTACTTTATCTGTAGAAGTGAACAGCCAATCTGTGAAAGTCTTAGCCCAATCAAAATTAGAAGTTGCTTATTTTTGTGTTCCTAGCAGCACAATTCAGCTCCATTGCAAAGAGCCAGGCTAGTCTCACTTGACCTCCTTTAGAAATTGGCTGGAGACACCTATTTGCAGTACACACAGCAGTATAAACAAGTGGGATCACTGGGCCCTGAGGAACAGCCATAAAAAGATCATGCTGCCAGAGATTAACTGTATGTGACCTCAGCTTTGTAATGAGCAGCAATGCTGCAGACTTCCATTACCTTTACTGGGATCAAGTTAAAGTTACACCGAGACTTGAAGCTAAATCCTAACCTGCCATACCTAGCAAAAAGGATACTACTAACAGAAAATCTCTGGCATGTGAAAAGCAAGAAAAGGACAAAGCTACTTACTGGATAGGCATCAGAATCATCATTGCTCATCTGCAGAAACCTCTCAGGCCTGGCTGATGAATGCTCTGGACCCTGGTAAAAGTGTCATTTAAAACATGTTAAAGAGCCAAACGAGCAGTTAGACATCAATCTAGATCACTCACTGCATGAGTACCTCCTGTCCCCTCTGCACCAGCTGCACACCTGCCCCCCAGCCAAAGGCATCAACAACAGCAGTGGGAGACAGGACACACCACAGGACAGAATTCCTCATCTTCTCCTTTCAGAGGAGTTTGGGTTTCACTTGTATTTCCAGCTGTTTCTGACAGCTGCAAGTGATTTCTACCCTCAGACTAGCTGCACAATGAAGACCACTGGAAAGGCAGTGGGCCCATGTGGGCACAGCAATCACCCTGCTAATGCAGAGCAAACAGAAGCACGAGGAATGTCAGGAAGAGAAGCACTGTGTGCCTCAGAGAACTGCAGTGACTCACTCTTCGTGTATGCTGAACAGGAGCAAACACAAAGTTAATTGCTGACCACTTTTGCTGTATTAGCAACAAAAGCAGGCACAGGATCTGTCCTACTATTGTTCACTGTTCTGTACAGGGCCAAATACTGAGATGAATGCTTTAGCTAAAATGGATCAAAATACACACACGCATTATCTACTAGACTAACCTATGATTAATTTCTGCCTCCTCAGGAGATATTTTATGTTCTGTCATTACTGAACACTCCCATCCACTGTCTCACTAGCAGTACCCATGGCAATTACTTGAATTGCACAAATGCTGTTAGCTCCATTTTACATTAACCAAAACATGGATGCTGGCCACAGAAATTATCAGAAATAAGGAATGTCGCAGAACCTGTTATTTTTCCTTTTCATGTCCCTGTTTATAAAGGATAAGAGAAAGCTGTGAGGAGTGTGAGAATGCAATGTGCTGTTTTATGTATTGCTATTTCTGACAGCCTTGGCTTGTTCAAGTGACAGGTGCCCTTAGGAAGGGTTTTCATTTCACACAGCTGTTAAGTATTTTAACCCAAAGACAAACTATTACACCTCTTAACTCTCTCTGTGTCTCCTAAGTTAATAGTGTTCATAAAGAGATTTCTTTTTTTTTTATAGCTATCTCTCATAGTAACTTCCTCTATTGAAATCTTAATTCATTAACTCCAAAATCAGTCATTACTATGACAACTGGTGGTCCCCCTTGACTGAACACATCCTCCTTCCTAATTCCAAGTGCAGGATTCCAGATCCATAGGAGGGACTCAAAGGTGATCCAAGGGCTGGAGCACCTCTCCTATGAAGGTAGGCTGAGAGAGTGAGGATGGTTCAGCCTGGGGAAGAAATGGTTCCAGGGAAATATTTTACAGTCCCTCACAGTGCCTAAAGGGGACCTACAATAAAGCTGGAGAGCTACTTTTTACAAGGTCAGGTAGCAATAGGACAAGGGTGAATGGCTTTAGGCTGCAAAAGAGCAAGCATAGGTTTGATACAAGGAAGAAAATCTTTGCTGTGAAGATGGTGAGGCACTGGCACAGGCTGCTCAGAGCAACCTGTGGATACCCTGTCCCTGGAAGCGTTCAGGGCCAGCCTGGATGAGGCTTTGAGCAGTCTCTGGTCTAGTGAAAGTCTCCCTGCCATAGTGAACAGGTTTGAACTACACGGTCTTTACAGTCTTTTCCAACAAAAACCATTCTATGACTCCATGATTCAGTCTGCTTCATGGACTAAGGGAATTCAAAGGAAAAAAACATTCTGTTGGCAACAAAGGTATAACACAAACAGCCTAGAACTGTGCCTTGTATCACTGCTCCTTAGAATTCTGCCTCCACTTTTGAGGTGCCAAATAATCTGGTCACAGACAGGAAAGGACTTGAGAGCAAGGAGCAAAGCTGCACAAAACTGTGGTGCACAGTAGCAGCCCAGTTTATTGTAGCACCTCTGCTGTTCACATCTGTTTGCTGCAAATCAAATCCTGCACTAAGCATGGCACACACAGCACAAAACCCAGTGCTGCACAGGCACACTGCAGTCAGTACATTGGGAACAGAGATGTTACCAGCAAACAATTACAGGAGAGGCAGGTGAGGCTTTCCCATCACTCACACACTGCCCCAGCAACAACCTCAGTCCAGAGCCTCAATGTTCACATCCATCTTCGGTTTCTGTGCTGACACCACCAATCAGACTGCCAGCAACTACTGCGTGGGATGGGGTAGGGTTTATCTCTGCTGTGACCACCTATCCAGTGAGACCTATACTGAATCCATTAGCTACTTTCAGAGGAGTCCCCAAGGAGCCCTTGGGCTGCAGAGTCTTTCAATCACAGCCAACTTGCCTGTGAATGCGTGACCTAGAGGTGAAGGGATCCATATCCCATTAAGAATCCTTCCCCAAATCATCTTGTCCCCAACACTGTAGTTATACAGACTAGTCCTCCTGTAATGAAAAGGTCCTCTGGGAAGAGAAAAAGATTTCAGCAGCCTGGTGGGATTCTGAAATATTCCAAAAGCAGCTGACACTAGTAGCAAAATAAGCATGTTTCAGAAGACCTGTGCAAACCATCTCTGCCAAGTGGCTATGGGAAAAAAAAGATTAAATGTATTCTAAGTAGCAGAGAACCAGCCCCTTAAGCTGAGTGCTTCCCTGCAGAGGACCACACCTCCTGCTGAGGGCTCATTCAGGTTGTCCCCTCAGGATACAGTTAAAAAAATTAATTTATCAAAACGCTTGTGAACAGCATCAGACCCATTATTCTTTAGGCACAATGGATGTGGAAAACCATTCATAAGATATGAATGCACCCCAGTGTATCAGGACAGGATCATAATTGAATGGAAATAAACGAAATTGTTTGTGAGAATAGAAATGACACAGTTTGTGGTGAAAAGGTCTAAAGCATTTAAACAGATGGAGATTGCCACTGTGGCACATACTATGCATTTTTAAATAGGAAACTAGAAACATACATGCAACAATTCACAAAGGCTAATGTATTTGAAAAGGAGAAAATTAACCTTGCCTGACATGATGCTCATGTAAACTTAAAAAGAATTTAAAATATTTGAAGAACAATTCTGCTGCTGATATGAACTTCATGTAGCTTTATACACAGGGTGTGCCCACACCCTTTCTCTCTAAGACATTGCCTAGTTCCTCCTACTAGCCCCCAAAGAAGAGAGTCAACAGCTAGTAGAAATATCTTCCTTTCCAGAAAGATGAAGATTTCTTATTATATCAAAATTGACCAAGGTCAATGATTTTTTAAGACATTTTAAAGTTGTTTTATATCATTTCATAGCAAGAGAATTTAGTGCAAAGTTTACAGAAATATACTTTATGCAAAACAAAACCAAGCAAGCACTCTCAGACATGATTTTTTTCTTATTGTACACTGAGAACACAGCTTTCTGGGGAAAGAAGGCAGTGTCTATGGGAAAGTTACCAAAGAAGAGAGAAAAAAAAGGAAAAAAAAATGGGGGAAGTGGTACATGCCACTAACAAGGACACAAAGCTAAGAGCTCAGAAATATCTCTCAGAGTTTTCTGGTTTTCACCAGTCAATCTATCTGAATTCTTATAGCACTGAGGCAGCCCCACATGCCTAACAGTGCCTTCCCCCCTGGGATCTCCATCCCCGTTGTCTTTTCCAGCTGCAGCGAGGGCAGCACAGCCAGCCCTCCCCTGGGCCCGCGCTCACCATTCCCTCCATGCCGTGCGGCAGCAGCAGCACGATCCCGTTGTGCCGAACCCACTTGGCCTGGCCGGAGCTGATGAACTGGTCGATGATGCACTGGGCCGTGTTGTGGAAGTCCCCAAACTGGGCCTCCCAGCACACCAGCGCGTTGGGACTCGCCATAGCAAAGCCAAGCTCAAAACCTGACAAGCAAACAGGCGGGAGAAATGGAAAATCAACAGATTTCCTGAAAATTCTGTTCATTCCTCGCTAAAAATATAACAAACCCAAAATTACAGCATGAAACGGATTTTTGGGGCCCCATTCTAAATAATGCAGTTTTCAACAGTAGCTTCTCCAAGCCTGACTTCAATCCTTCAAGCTTTTCCTCAAACACTTCAATGGCACAGGAGTTTTTAAAGAAATTAAACCCCCTCCCTCCTCTCCAATTTTAATATGTTTCCCTAAAAGCTCACTACTATCTTCTCCTGTAAAAATGCACCTACAGCCCAGTTAAAGACTTATTTATTAATTGTAATATTTCCATACATTATCATCTGCATTTGAGAGAAAGAAAGACAATTACTGGTGACATCAATTTTCATTCTACAGACATGATCCTAGTCTTCAGATCTTCCTAAAAATGTGAATATAACAGCTGCATGGCAAACACATCTGGGACTTGGATTAAAAAAATCCTTTCTGAGGCAGGGCTAAGGACCTCTAGGTTTCTGCTTCAGTGTTAAAGTATTTGATCTCTGTATTTTCCTTTGACCCTTTGATATAGCAGAGCCTGGAGTGCTGAATGAATACCTGTACTCAGATTCTTCACCTATAGTTTGGAGTGATTATAACCAAAAAGTTTAAAGCTCTCAGTAAAAAGCAGAGCTATATATCAGTGCTCTGGGTGTAGAGGTTCTGAGTGAGGCAAAACTGATTCAACACACACAGAGAATAAATATGTAATTAACAGATACATTTCATGTTGAAGCTCTACACAGAATATAATGATCTGGTTTCAAATACAGAATTCCAATATGGGAGTACTCTCATTGAAGCTTACCCCAGTAGATCAACTAACTTTTGGGTCTTCATAGTCTACTCCTTGGTAATTCCACCTCAGTTTTTCATTTACCACCCCTATGGCAAGAAATCTTTGAGTCACTTGGCTTTTGGACTACTGATCTCTGAACAGTCCATCCATGACTCCAGCAGATGCCCATGGTCCCACCAAAAGGCAACTGATACCTTAGAGGCCAAAAAAAGACTGCAAAGTCAGACAGACTGCCCTTTGTCTGTGAGTGCCCATGATGGGTCATTACCAAAGAGAATGACTTTTTCTGGCCTTGCCTTTGGTCTGACTGCCTGAACAGCCATTCCTTCAGCCTTTCCTCCATCTCTGGCCTCCTTGTTTGTGTAATTCCATGGTTCTTAACACAATGAAAACAAGGGAAAAATTTACACAACTCCGTCAATCATATTCCCAAAGGTATCTGAAAAATAGATTTCCCTAGATAGGCTTGAATCCCATTCTAATTTTACACAAGCATTAAGAGACCATTTCTACTGATTGGGTGACATGGTTGAGAAAATATGCAATATGTTCAAGACTTATCTGTGCATATGCTGCTCTCTGTAAGGGTGGGGTAATCTTGCTTTTAGAGAAGCACAAACTGAGGTCTTGACCACTCAAGAGTTATCAATAATCAAACAGTGCTTTTCAAAGAGTGTGGAGCTCAGTGCATACTTAAAATTTGGTCCCAGCACACATATAATTCTACCTCATGTATGAAAGATCACCTCTAATATTCACATGGAAAAAGAAATATAATTTCTCATTTCCTATCTTGTTGACAACTTCACACTAATCTCTACAGGGTAAAAATGTTCTAGGTGAAGCTGCATCAAAAAATGTGATCTTAACACAGATAGCATTTGCAAGCTTTCTGACAGCTATAAAATTGTCTAGGAAAACATATCCAAAGGTAATCTATACATTCTGATTAGTATTTTGAGAAAAATGTTGCTGAGACTACTATTTCATGGCACATTTGTCTGTGGTATACACATCTTTGGTATACCAGAACTCAGTTTTCCACCAGGGAAATGACAATGAGAGTTACTAAATTAAAACTATTCCAATCATAATTGTAGCAGTGAAATAGCTTTAACTCTTGACAGATTAAGGAGTCTGTGAAGAATTACTACTACTACCTTCATGGGGAGAAAATTGCTTAAAGAACAAGATCTGAACTGCTAAATTAAAAAAAAAAAGTCCTGGTGGAGAGAGATCTAGACAGAGGCAAGGTAAACAGCCCAAGAGAGGGTGAGGTGTTCTCTTGAAAAGGAATTGTTTGGGCATCAGAGCCAAGATCAGGGAAGGTGACCTGAAGCAGAAAGTCTCCACCATTCTCGAGATAGGACATGAACTGCAGGGGAGCAAGCTCCTACTCAAGTCCCTCATGAGAACTGAGCATTTCTTTGAAATCCTGTGCAAATATTGTGGGTTTAAAGGATTAACTCTAACACAGCTAAAAACAGAGAACAGGTTGAAGCTGTGAGGAAATCCAAATCCAGGCAGTGAAATAACTTTCAAAGAATGTCAGGTAAGGAATCTGCACACCCAAAGGGTGTTGGAGAGCAACCAGCCAGCTCCAAACAGCAGGCAGCTGCTCAGGGCTCAGAGCACACCAGGGCACAGGGAACCAGGAACCAGCACAGCAGTTTGGAAAACTTCTGCACCGAGGAGACAGAGGGAAGAAAAATACACAACACTTGATTAAGGCTGCAAAGCTAATGTTTCAATTGCTGGAGTTCATTATGGTCCCTAGATGACAGACCTAGCAGAAATGCTTGCTTCTATTAGTCCAGTGCCTGCTGTGCTCCCTCACTGTTCTTCTGCCACTCTGGCACAGAAAGAAGTGTTGCCAAGCCAAGTGGCAGCTTACACAGCATACTGTGCTGTGTTTTTCCCTACAGCACTTTGATGATTGTCATAAGAATAGCTGGTTTTCAATTAATGTAAGTAAGGCAACAGCCATAACTTAATTCAATATGATTTTAAAGTGACTTAGGGCTTGAATGTTAACTAATGGTTAAAAGGGATTATCAGCACAAGATTTTTATGCCAGAACGAAGAAAGGTTCAAAGACAGACTTTTGCTATCTTTAACAGAAATTCTAAGCACAGGGATATGCATCACTTCACAGATCCAAACACAGCTCAGGACAAAGTGAAGTTAGTACCCATCTGGTGGCTGACTCTATTGAACAGGGAGACTGATGCCTTCTCAGAACTCCATGCAGATGCCATTGATTACTAAAGTCTGTCCTAGTTACTAACACAATTTCTGACAGGTATTTCTATTTGTTACCCCTTACTTTAAAAATACATTGTTCTGACTGAGCAGTAATACAACATATTCCATCCTAGGAGTATACTGCAAAAAAAAAAATTACATTAATACCTCTCTTCTTCCTTTCATCTTTTGCTTAAAATTTGACTTTTTCCCTTGAAAAAACTGTACTTCAAGTCTCATGGTTCAGGAATTTCCTGAACTACACACAATTCCAAGCCTACCTTGCCTTGAAAGGTCCCAGTATGGAATGCCCCAGCCCAAGATCTCTCAAAGGCAGTACTGAATCTGACAAAGACCCCACCTCTTGGATAGAGACTCAACACTACACAAGTCATTCTGAGGGCTGTAAAGAAAGACAAGAAATCCTTTCAAGTATTTAAAAAATGCTGAAGAGCTAGAATAGAGCATCTGTAATTTACTTTTGTTTTTGTCCTCTATCCTAATCAGCAAGTAAGTTCAGACAAACATCTTTTGCTTACATGACTTCTCACAGCCATCACTTAGACTTCCAGATATTCAGTTTCAGTACAAGGGAAAAATAAGCAAAGCAAGTGGATGCACGACTAAATTATCATAATCTGGGTATAACTAAAAATAGTAGACATAGGATGTCAAACAAAATTATCAGAGGTTGTTAAATACTCTAAATTATCAGAGATTGTTAAGTACTCTGATTTAATGCCCAGCTTACACCCACTCCACAGTTTCCTGTAGGCAAAACATAAGCAGTTGTCTGAACTACAACTGACTTTGTTTTCTTTCTAAGTGAAATGAGTCTTGCCAGAGTATCATTTTAATGGAGCAGTGGCTCCCCAGGTGTTCCTAAATACCTTGACTATAACTTGGTGCAAAACTCACAGCTCTGAGCAGATACCAGATCTTGGCTTATATACCTGCCAAGGAAATAATCTGTAGTTATATCATGCTGGGCTGTTTAATCCATTTTTATTTAGCTCTCCCTCACAGAAACTAAGGAAATACCTAAAATGCTTCTGAGATGCTGCATGTTAACACAGTCATAAACAAATTTCTAACACTTCTTCACCATTTTTCCCCCTTTCTATTATCTCTCAACTCTCCCTACAGCCACCAAACACTTCAGTGCACTAATTCTAAACTGCTTCTTTTAACAGAATTAGATAGTGGAAACAGCAGTTAAAGAAAATAAAGTGTTCAGGGGTTTTAGTTCTCCTGAAGAACCAATTCCATGAACTGCAAGCCATCACTTATTCTTCTATGTATCAAAAAAGAGACCCAGTGATGTTACCAGCCAAATAAATATAAAATCTGATAGCTCTTCTTTGACTCAGAGTCTTAACTAGAAGAGACATGTTCACACACTGCTGCTTATCCCAAAAATGTCTCTCTATGGAGGCAATACACAACAGTAAACATGTGGGGAAAGGTCAATAAACAAAAGCCAGCAAGAGAAAGAAAACTTCATTATAAAATCACTTCAACACAGAACATGGCATTTTTAGTTTGAAAAAACCCCAACCCAACAAACACACAAAAAGCCACATCACTTATCAACTATTTGTACAAATTTAATCTCCGTTACTGTTAGAAAGCATCTCAGACATAAGGGATTTAAATTCTTGAAAATTACAAGTATCAATATTATTAGTTTTGGAGAACCTGTCGCCTCATCTGCTGAAGCAGAAGTGCACAGAAATGGTATTCTTGTTTTCAGCATACAAACAAGACCCTATTTTACCCTACTGCTTGTATTCAATGAATTTTATTAAATCAACTTTCACCTATCTTTTGCTGGGTAAGGTGGAAGGGCAATAGTGAGCAGGATGAGATGGAGAGAGAGAGAGAGCCCACTTGGTTAGTTCTGTAAAGAATGCAATTGGGATAGAATTGCCTTCACACCATATCAACACTAGGCTTCCTTTGAGGTGTTATTTTTTCAACAAAATCAGATTTCAACCATATCCAGACATTTGTCACTTCTTTTGTGAAGTGAAGAAGTGACAAATGTCTGGATATGGTTTTGGAATATAAAAAAACCAAATCCAGAAACCTGTGACCCACTTACCCACAAGTTTTGCAGCAACAGTGTAAACAGGCTCAAATTAAGAAACCCCAGAAGACACGGAGAAACAACAGGAAATTGGAAACAATCATTCTCTGAAATTAAGTTCTTGACTTTTATCTATGCCAATTATTTTTCTCCTGTTTATACACATCCTTGCTTGCACTCTCCTATTTAGAGTTCACCATTACATGTACACAATACAAAAAATGTGATTCTGTTCACACCAATTCTGCCACAGAGCTAGCAAAAATACCTAAAAAGTCTGATCTTCAGCCCATGCTCCAACTGTACAGCTTTATACCACTTTAATTTTAATATTATTAGCAATGGGCAATATGTAGCATTGCAAAAATGACTAAGTAACCAAATATTTCTGAACTTAGAAACAAGCAGCTATCAACTACTACCTTTATCTACTACAATGTTTCAAGTTCTTCCTTCACACAATATTTTATTATCCATAGAATCAGTAACACTTTTGATAAATTATTAGATGTATTTGTTTTGTGCTCCACATTCCTCTTGCCACCCTCATCATGTCAGAGTAAGGTTATCCATTCTCTGTGGCTGAAGGTAAAATAATTCACTATGATTAATGCTATCACTAAAAAGAATTTTTTTTCTTGAAATAGCACATTCAGAATAGCAGTTCAGATAAGGCCAGGATGGATTTTTTTTATATATCTATGACAAAGTGTCTCTGGTTTTCTTGTCAGTTCCTCTTAAGAAAGCATCAGGTGCACATTCCAGCACTGCCAAGATCAACAATAGCAGATGGATGCTTTTAACTGAATCCCAAAACTGTAAAATGTGGGGATGCTTGTTTAAGGATGGCAGAACCTGAGAGGAAGAGCTTTGATACCTGTTTCATACATGACCATTTCACAGCTTTTTTCCCCCCATTCTTGTCCTTGCTGAGCTCTGCTTGCTGTCCAGCAGCCCCAGCAAACCCCGGGCAGATGGAGACGTACCCAGGACCCCGTACTCAGAGAGGGAGCTGTTGCACACGGTGTAGGGGGCCTGCTGCTCCCACAGGTGGTTCATGGGAACACAAATTCTCTTGTCAACATCTTGATCATGAAGCACATGGTGACGGTGGCTGCAAAGAGATGTTGGAAGAGATTTATTAGCCAAGAATCATTTAGGGCTTTAACAGAGCTATTTTCAAAGCTAAAGCAGCAAAATTGAGGTCTGGAAAGCAACCAAGCACCATGGTCATCTCTGCTACACACAACACCCTGGTCTGGTTGAAGCCATGGGAAATGCAATCACATGTCTAAATACAATTGCTGCGCTGTAAGGACTTTTACTGACTGACTTTTCACTGACCACGGACTTTTACTGACTACTGCAGCTTCTCAAGCACTCACAGAAACTGAAAATACCTCATCGCTAGTAGAACTGGGAGAAAGACTAAAGAATGGGGAAGTTTTTACTATAAAATAGAATTATTAAAGAAATTCAAAGGAACAAAATTGTTATTAAAAACATTTCCTTCTGCCTTCCTAACAAATTCTAATATTTTCCTTGAAATAATTGTTGTTTGTCTTTGGAAAAAAAAATGTGATCTTCAGCATTGGAACTTGAAGGAGTTGTATCCTCTTTCCTGCTATTTCCACTCACATGCACCATTTACTGTTCTCTAGAACACCATTAATCAGCATTAAAATAGGGCACCAAGGAATACTACCAAAACAGAGATGACTGAAGTAATTGCTGCAATCCATTAACTCTCTGAGCAGACTGAGTGAAACACAGCAACATGTCCAGCTTTACAACCACCAACATCAGGCCAGTTATTGTACTGCTAACAATACTGTGTGCTGTAGAGCTGCCAACACTGAAGTCTGAATCTTTTTGCACTTCCCTTTGCTATAATGAATACTAGCAAAAGAGCTCTCAAATGCATCTAGAACTCAACAATGAAGAGCCAGAAAAAGACTGAACCCTTCAAGAGCAGCACAGGGATGGAAGTAGAGAATAAAGAGGAAATTCACACACCAGGCAGCTGTTTGGCAGAAATCATTTTTGCCACTGTAATTTTGATTTTATCATTAAGCCAGTGACAGAAAACCTAGCTGTTAAGCTTCTTGAGTACAAAGCTTTGTGTTTCCCTAGCAAGAGGTGATTAAGATGAGCACAGATGGCCAGCCAGAAATATACAGCCATACAATTTGCACACCTACAATTGTCAGATTTACTGACAACCCCCTTCCCTCCCTCCTCAACAGTTATCAACAAGAGAAGAAGGGGTCTGGTGCTTCTGTCAGCAGCTTTATCTAGCTTCTACCTATTGATAGTGTTGAGGACTGAAACAGGAAGAAAAGAACCCATCACATGGAATATTGAAGGAAAGAACTATTTTCTAGACATCACTTTAGAAGTTCCAAAATAGTGAAAGCACCCCATCGTGTTGTTTCATTATGGCAGCACAGTACATTCAGTTCTTTCCAAACTCTAGCCAATGCTATACCAGAGAAGGCAGGCACCAAAATTTATTTCTCGCTTCTACAAGCACTCACAATGCAGCACAGTGCAGCATTTACCCCAGGAATTGGCATTACTTCAATGGTTTCAATTAAATACATCATTAACATTTTACTCTACAGAGAATCAGGTAAGGCAGCAAACTGTACATATTTTACCAAGTGATGAGACCTGCCTTCATACAGTCCCACAGGCATTCAAAGTCTCAGTACACTTTAAAAGCCTCACCAACTGGCAACATGTTTGTGCACAGGGTACACATGTTCCAACGAGCCACCACTGGAATTTAAGAGACTCAGGATCTGCTGCAGCAAGTATCCTCTCTTACTTCCCAGCAATTAGATGGAATGCAACTGCATTTCTTGTTAGAAAGCAGAGGGAAAGATACCATTTCTGCTTTTCAGCAAGAGAAGGTAGAAAGTGTCTAAAAATGCTTGTTCTGGCTTAAATATTATACTTTAAAATGCTGCTTACAGATTGTGGTGGTTTGACCAGGAAGGAGTGGGAATTCTGGGAAGCTGTGGTCAAACCAATGAAAGTTTTGGGTTTGAGACTGGCACCTAGTGTAGCCAGTGGGGTTTGGACACACCTCCGAGAATACACAGGGGTTAAAAGCAGGGCACTGCCCTTGGCACGCTCTCTTTGGGACATCGCGGCGAAGAGGTCAGATCTCTTCCCCCGTCCAGCCTTGCTGCTGGGCGGGGGAGGGGCAGCCACGTGGTAGGCCCGGGGCCTGGACAGAGATGGGAGGTGAGGGGCCTTCAAGGATGGAAGGGTGGAGGAGCCCCAAGAGACATCGAGACATCGGGCAGCCAGCCCCCCCCCCCCCCCCCCCCCCCTTCTCCTCAGGAGGGAGAGAGAGGGAGAGTCGGCGGTGATAGCAGCCGGCCCAGGAGGAGAAAGGGGGGGAAGGGCGCAGCCCAGCCGGCCGCAGCAGCAGCAGCACGTGTGGGAGTATTATCGTTCTGAGATAGATAAAGACTGAAAACTTTTAACCCTTTCTTTCATGATTGGGGCCTTGCAAAAATGCTAATCCTCCTCGAAGCTGAATAAGAAGGGAGATAAGAGATGAGATGAGACAAGGACCTGGCCCGAAGAACGTAGAGATGATTGGATGGGGAGAGATGATTTGGAGTGGCCTTTTGGCTGGACTTTTCTTGTGGCTATGGACTCAGTTGTTCCTGTGACACAGACTGCATTTAGGGGGAGGCAGTGCCTCAAAACCAGGAGGGTTCATTCGTGAGGACCCCCCGGCCCCAGGGGGTTGGAAAAATATGGGGGGGACAGATGTCCCAAAGCAGAGACTGTGCCTTTTTGGAGTGAGACAAGGCATCCTTGAAAGACAACCCTAAAAGCAGCTCTGGCCATGCGTCAGTGGTGAGAGCACTGGGCATGGAAGGAAGATGTCACAAGCGGCAAAAGGACTTTTTTTTCCGGGCAGTGCCGAAGTGACAAGGAAGCACACGAGGTTTCAGTGTGTTTCCAGGAGAAGCCTATGGAACAAGAAGGACTCCTTTCCTCTTCATGAACTGCAGTTTGAGTATACGAAAGTGTGGGGCCAAGGCTGGGCAGTTGGGTGTTTTGGGAGAATGTATCGGATTGGGAAAGTCAGGGAGTGGGGAGGAGGAAAGTTTTTTTTTGTAAGGTTTTCAATTTCTTTTTCCTTTTCTTTATAGTCTTTCCCTATTTTCCTGTAGTTTAAGTAATAAAGTGTTCTTTATGTTTAAGTTAGAGCCTGTTTTGCTTATTCCTGGTCACATCTCACAGCAGACACCAGGGTGAGGCATTTTCATGGGGGGGCACTGGCTCTGTGCCAGGCTCAAACCATGACACAGATATACAGGAAATTTGATTATTATTGACTGCATGAACCTACAGCATTCAGATTAATGCTGAAGAAAGAGCCCCAACTTCCCCCTCCCTGCACAAGACCATATTTTTTAAACAAATGCTAAGCTGTTTCTTTAAGTGTGGGATTTCAAGAGTTTTAACACCATTTAAGAGCTATCTCAGCACTGACCTGAAAGTACCTCTCTCCACATCCTGGCCACTCAGTCGGACGTGGATCCCCTCTTTGAGGACAGAGCCAAAAGCCATGTACTCTGCTAGGGCCCAGTCAACAAGCCTGTTCTCCGTCATCTCTGCGCGCGCTTTCAAAATCCGAGAGAGTCCTTTGGAACAAAGATCAGGAATGAATGGATCTATGTCAGAGAGATTCTCTGTTCACATTGCACTCACCATTCTCCTTCCTCATTGCCTAGACTAAGCACAGATACCAAATCAGGTCTACAAACTGTTTTACTAGAACTGAACTGCTGGCAAAATAAAACAACTTGCCTCCCGAGCAAACAGCTGTGTAATGTTCAGACCCTCTGTTTGAAGAAGTAACGTTGACTGTGTCAGAAACTACTGAGGACAACTAAAACAAAGACCCATGGTGAATTTCTTCTTCCTCAAGATTTATTTTCACATCTCCAACACCAAGTACTCTTTTATAAGAGATTGAAAATAGCAGCTTGGTTTCTGAATTTTTGTCTTCCTTCCTTTCCTCATTTTTTCTTGGCATTTGTCTTATTGCACTTCTGGATAAGTTATACAGTGAAACGGGCTGGACTGATCAATACTATGAATATCATATAAATAGAAAAACTGTAGCAGCTGCCAATGGATTGACTTTTCAGTGAAGATTTTATAACCTCGTGAGCCAAAACACAAGTTACAACACTGTCACTTCCAAAGGGAACAAAACTTCACAGCTGCACACAAGTGCTTCCAGCTTTGAGGCCACAGATCTCCTGTATTCACTGGCAATTGACACCATCTTATTTTCACATCTGCACTGATGATTTTGGTAAGCTGTCCCATATGTTATTTTCCCGTATTTCCTTTTCCTTACTATCCACAATTTTACAGAAAAACACCCCTCCTTCTTTCCACATAAAACTCTCATTGAAATTGCTTCATTTTGAGTAAAAAAATCTTGAAAGTTTTCCCTTTAGAATATACTAAACATTTTATTAAAAAAAATAATCTTCCCTTTTTTTTGCAAGACTGTATGATAATAAGCATTTTCATTCTAGTGAAAGGACAAAGTACATCGAATCTCTGTTTCTCTTCCCTTCTGTTTCTCCAAAAATTCTCTCTCACAGCCTTTTAAACTGCATAAAGAACCTAGCATACCATAATTGTTTTGAACCATAAATCTACCTTATATACTGGCAACTGTTCCCTAGTGTCAATGGTTAATCAACTTACTAACAAGAGACCAATTTACCTTTTAAATAGAATGTCTAATACTAAATTCTATTGGGCAACTACAGTTTTTAATTTATCAGTGTCACAACAAAGTGCACAAATGTGTAGAAGAGTTAAATTTATCCATTAATTGTATCTGCTCAACAAGCCTGTAATTAATAACTGGGAATGCCCAACCATCATTACTTGTGTTTCATTTCCCAAAGGAACAGAAACACATAGAATGTTTACAGAAGACAAACTTCATTCTTTGATGGATAACTCCAGAGAGGATTAGCTTTCTCTGTTTAAAGATTTTAAAGAGAAAAAAATCTCTTTATTACTTATCCTTAGTATGTATACTACAAGTCAACAAAAGCAAAAACATTCCTAAACAAAGGGTGTCCATGCTTCTCCATGGAATCAGCAGGTTATTGTTCCCAATAGTTGCTAGATTTCAACCTGCCCATAAAATAAAACTATCTCAGAACTCTGACACAGTGCTGGGGCTCCCCAGTGACACAGGCACTTACTGTAATAGATTGCCAAAGAGAGGACTGAATCTTTTCACAACAAAAGCTAAGACATTTTGGGGAAAAAAGAGAGGACTTGAAGAATGAAAGAAGTTATTAACTTAAGGTTGCAAAGAGATTTCTACCTCCCTCAGAGGAAAATCTATTTTAATGAGGTATGAAACAGAAGTGGTGTGATACTGAAAGAATATTATGCTGAGAGCAAGCAGCAGGAACTTAAATGTCACATTCTCCTCCCCCAAGGAGTGGAAGAGTCAAAGTAAAAAGCATCACAGGCATTTTCCTCTTTGAGAAATGGCCCAAGAACAACTTCTGTGCAGAAATACAAAAGTGGAGCAGGACACCGAGCTAGGAGGAGACACAGAGCCTTCAGCTGACCCGAGTGTATTTTGAAGTCCTCCACGGGCACTGAGCTGGCGACGTTGCCGATGTGAGTGAGCAGCTCCTCCGAGATGCCGGTCGGGGGACAGGACATGCTCTTGGGCTCCCCGTCCGGGTTAAAGAAACCTGCAAGGACAACGTTGGGGACATGCTCAGGGACTGCTTAGGAGATGGGGACGTTACCTACAACTTACTCAACAGCTCAAGTGACATGCTAAGCAGCAGACCAAGCCTAGTTCTTCCCCTTTTGCTGGGAAGCAGTAATTTTGATTGCATGACAACAGAAGCTGATCTTACAGGCGCACAATGATCTATTTTATTTCTGCTTTCACTCCCTGTGAAGTCCAGCTATGTGGGCAGAGGCTGCCAATAAAAGGCATATGGCACCTCAATCCCTCAAATAAAAATAAATAAATGAATAACTAACATGAGACATACTCCTTCTTCCTGACAGCCCAGACAGTTAACAGTACAGGCAAACCACTTCTCTGCTAAACTGGAAAATGGCTTTTTCAAAGTCACAGCTTACTTTGCACATTTTTTAACAAAAGCATTTATTTTAAGTTGATCTGACAGAATGCTATATTTACTATTAACAGGGGCAAATCAAAGGTGGCATATTCCATTTTAAAGGAATTTTGTCTGATAAAATCTATTTAAATTCTAGATTTTGGACTCAAAATAAAAGCACATTCGGGTAACACTACAGTAAGTGAAAAGAAAACTGCTTACCAGGCCAAGGTGAATCCAGCCAGTGCTTGATATGAAGGATCTTATTATCCTTAGATCTAGTATATGCTTCTTCACATATTTTGTCATACTTTGCAATTTCTTCCTGTAGTTTTAAAATGGATAAATATAACACCCTCATATCTTACAGATGACACCTCTCATTCAGCATGACAATACCAGCTATTTAACTCCATGAGAAAATTTAGTTACAATAATACAAAGAAATAAAATTAATTTTATGTAGCATCAAACTGCATTCTAGAAACATGCTTACACATCACTCTAAATAAATCATTTCATTGGACAGGTGTTACAGAGGAGTGTACCAAGAGCTCAAGCTGCAAGAATTGCTCTTGAATGAGACAACAAATGAAATACTAAATATAATTTATAGTCATACTTCTAAGATCAAAATCATCCAGCTCTCATACTCCTGGCAATGAAAGTCACTAAAGTTTGGAAAAGAAGTTTCCAAAAAATAAGTCTGTCTGGGAGAGTGTAGCAAAGAACCTGCTGGCCACACCTCTCAAGGGCAACAGAGAATGCCATGTTCCACAGAGGCAGAACACCTCTGCCATACCTGTGTTTCAACCCAGAATCACACTGAAGTTATTAGCTAATCTTAAAGGAATTAACAGCAATGTTGAGCTCAGTCTGTGCAGCCAAACATCCATCCAGGATCCTAGATCCAGTCACCAAACCCCACGGTGCCTCTACTGGCACACTCTTTTAATAAATGAATCAGGAAAGCTACTTCTGCACGAGCTGTGATGCTTCTTACAGAATGCAACTACACATACTGCTTATTTCCTTGATCTGCAATATCACGTCACTACACCTTCTCAGAAGGTCCTTGAATGTTTCAAGGTTCTTCAGAAGGTTTCATCTGCACCCTAAACACCCATTTTCAAAAAAATTAAGGTAAAGACCTAACCAGTTTAATACAGATACCAGACTCTACATTTCACCCTTCTGGAATACTTCAAATGATCTCTGAACTTGGTTGAATTCTTGCAAAAAAATGAAAAGATTAAATTGATTCTATTTCATCATTGCTGGACACAAGTCTCCCAAGGGTCTCAATATGAAGCTATCAACATGAGTGTTCAAATACTGTCTTGTTGCTGAATCAAGGTTCTAGAGATAGAGAACAGCTGACAAATGCTTCCATTTTCCAGTGTTCTCATTTAATCACCTTCTCCCCTCAGAACTGAAGCAATTTTTTGTGAGCAATATATTTTAATTTACTTCAGAATACTTCCAGTCCTTTAGTTCCAACAATAGCATTTTACACAAAAATCCAAGCCAAATTGAATCACAAATTGGCAAAGGGTAAAGACATATCACAGTAAGGAAGTTTTCAAGCAGGCAGCATACAGTGACTGTTGGAACAGTCACTTTCTCCTTACAACTCCTTAGATTCCCTCTAACTCTGCTGGCATGTACCTCAAACTCCTGCAGTGTCACAGTCCCATCTGCAATCAGTTTGTCAGCATATTTCTTCAGCACTGGCACCTGCTTATGGATCTGCTTGTACATCAGAGGCTGGGTGAACATGGGCTCATCCATTTCATTGTGCCCTCTCCTACGGTAACAAACCTACAAAGGGAAAGATTGCTTCTGTTGATAAGAACAAATGTAAAATGGAATATTTCCATTTCATCATTTTACAGAGATTTTGATAGGTTTATTGTACAAAAAACATTCATGGCTTTTTGTTGGCCTGTTTGTTCCTTGCTTTTTTTAAAATGAGGAAACTAAAGGCCTTTAAAATCAAGTATGTTTCTTGACTGGGCCTTCTAAGCCACAAAAAAATAAAGAGTAGTACAAAATGCACAGAAAGAAAAGTAAAGGAACCAAGACTCACCAAGTCAACAACCACATCCTTGTTGAAGGTGTTTCTCCACTCTGCAGCTACACTGCACACGTACACCACTGCCTCAGGGTCATCAGCATTCACGTGGAAAATGGGAGCATTGACCACGCGAGCAACGTCCGTGGGGTACGGAGAGGAACGGGCCATACGTGGGTCTGTGGTGAAGCCAATCTAAAGGTTCCAGACACTTCCATTAAAATAATTTGGCCACCTCCCTCTACTCTGTTTTGAAGTTTGCATTTAATAGCCATTCACACAGCAACAGCATCAGCTTTTCATTTTGGCTAGCTAGCTTCTTTTTGCTCCCTTAAAAACCAAAGCAAACCTAATCCAATTAAGTACTACAAATTGAATGGAATACACACAGGTGATAAAATATTATCCACTCAAGAGCTGCTAGATACTAGGATCATTTTCAGAAACATCTCAACCATTCTAATATCCAGAGGGGGAGAGGAGCCCAGTTAATAACAAACAATAAAAAGAGATAGATGGGTAAATATTCAGCAGAGAAGTTGATTGCAAAAGGCTGTACTTGTTACCTGGTTGTTGACCACAACATGGATAGTGCCATTTGTGGTGTAGGATGGGAGGTCACTGAGATGAAATGTCTCATAAACCACTCCTTGTCCTGCAAAGGCAGCATCCCCGTGTAATAATATGGACATAACCTAAGAGGGAGAATTGTACACATATACCACACATATATTAGAAAGGAAACTGCAATTTGAGCTTCTCAGCAGGATTTCTTGGCTCCTTATTTTTGTAGTGTTTATAAAATAAAACAGCAATTTTATAATAAGCCATAAATTTCTCAGCATTCTGCTGCCTTTTCTCAGTTTGCAAAGGAAATAAAGCTTTAAGCCTACTTCCCAAAGTTACCCTTGAGGTCTCATGTCAGGAACCTTACCTGGTTCAACAGGTGATATATCCCTTTTGAAGGAGGAGAAGTGGAAGATTCAGTGATATGAAACTACCGGCAAACTATTTTTTGTGGAATTACCATGAGAAACTACCATTACAAGTTAGTATATTAAACAATCTTTACCTTTTTCCCTGCTGTATCTCCTCGATAAAACTGTTCAGCTTTTGTTTTGCCTTGCACAACAGGAACAACTGCTTCCAAGTGAGAAGGGTTAGCCATGAGGGACAGAGTGATTTTCTTGTTTGTTTTTCGGTTGATCCTCTCATGGTACATTCCCAGGTGGTATTTTACATCCCCAGATCCCTAACAACAAAGACATAATCACAATTCAGGAATGTCATTCAGACCTGCTCCATCTGATTCACTAGGCCTAAAATTTGTGCTTCAGCCTGAAAACTGCATCTGGTTACCTGAACATCAGTGTTCACCATGGGTTTGACACCATAATTTTAAACTGAAACACTGTTCCTATTCTATTATCTTACTGTTGTCATCAAATGTTAGATAAATACTTACAGCATATTAATACATTAATATAAAACAAAGAGATGCTTAGAGGTTATGAATTCTGCCAAATGGAACTTATTTATCTACAGTCACTCCTGAGAGACCTTCTGCATGTTAGAAGTATTATATTTTTTATTATTAAATTAATATTAATGTTATAATTATAGTTTTTAAATTTGTTAAGGAATTTCACCAAATCATGTTCCTCAAACTAGCAAAGAAGGCATTGCAGCTGATAATGCTGTTTTCAAGGTAACCATGACCAAAACAACTGAAAACCATCTTGAATGTTGACCTCTCCACACAGATCTAATGAAAAAGCATCTTACCTCATCAGCTGCTTCAAGTTTGGGATCAAACTGACAGAAGATCTGCTCCAGCTCTTTTCTGATTACATTAGCCAACACATTCAGCCGACCTCTAAGAAAATTCCAAACACAGTTATCTCTCAAACATGGTGCTAACAGAGTCAACAGCATAAAACTTACAAAATCTGCAAACCACCCTGTCAGAAATATGCAAATGTTCTCTTCAAAGTTTTGAGCCTGAAACCCTTGGTTCAATCCTTCTTCCCATTACAAAGTTCCTCCATTGCATTCCCTCAGATATTTTAGAACATCTTGTTATCCAAGTGAATTTTGTAGCTATCTAGCAGTTTTCAAATAATCCCATTATAAATTAGTTAAGGCAGACTGCAAAAGTAAGTTCCAAACTACCTCACAAGCTTTCCCAGTTCTAGAGACTCTATGCAATGGCAGAGATACCATGGCTGCTGCCACATTTGCTTGCAGCTTCAAAGTACACGGAGGAGAGTTTCTCTGTCATTTACTTTTGAAGCCTCTTACTCACAGGCATTTGCTACAGCTCTGTGTTCCCATCACTTGTTATGACTGACTCTTCCTACCTCAGCTTCTCTAATATCAACCTTTTAAACAAATTTCTAGAACCCAAAACTGGTCCCATCACAGTAAGGCCACTTTTAGGGGTGTTTCCATTGGCATTACCTATGAGGCATTCCCATTATAACATATTCAATTCCCATTTCACTGGATTTATCAATGATGGTCTTAAGTGCAGGAATCATTACTTCACATCCTTCCAAACCAAATCTCTTTTCAGAAGACCACTTGCGAGCAAGGAAATCTTCAAATCTTTGCCAAAAAGAAACAAAAAAACAAGACAAATTATTTTCACTAAGGTAATGTAGCAAATACAAATTGTTTATCATCTTACAGCAAATAAAGCTACATAAAATTGTTTAAAAATATCTGTGAATACAAGTTATACACCTCTGGAATTCAGTCACACATGGGGAGGGAAACACAGGAGTGAATTCAGTCTTCTTTCTCCCCCATCTGAAAACTATTTACTAGGACTTTGAAACAATTAAGGGTCCCTACTTCAGAAAAAATTCACTTCCCAAGTTAAACTCTGTTCTCATGTACACAAATCTGACCACTGAGAAGGCAGAGTGACAGAAAAGAAGTCTCTTCCATGAATTGAAAAAAATAGAGAACCCGTATTTTCTAATACTTGTAACAAAACCAGAGTAGAAAACACACCTATTCCATAGGTCTCATTCAACAGCAAGGCTCCTCAGACTGTGTGATGTAACACTTAGGAATGGGCCAAGAAGCAGGACACTGGGATCTGTGCCTCAGCTTCAGCAACAGAATGATGTCAATCCCTGACAGCTCTAAGCTCTTTCATTCCTTAATGCATTTGGGCCAGAGGCAATGTGAGTGGTTAAAAAGTACCTTTTAACAAACACTGAAAGGATTATACATTGTAAAGCTTGGAGAGGCAAAGAAAATACATCTTCATGAAAGCAACTGTATTGGTTACATCATCTGTGCAGTGCCTCGCCTCACAACACTGCCATAATCCATTAATATACTCAGCTTATTCCTCACTTGGAATCCTGACATTTCCCTCTTTAGACTGAAGGCCTAAAGGCAGTGATATGAATTGTTGCCAGAATCTCTCCTAGCTCACCCATCAATACCTTATAATCAATCCAGTCATCTAAGAACAAGCCAGACCCTCAGCTGACCATTCTGCCAGAATTCCTGAGGCAAGTCTGGGGGGCTATGCCAGTTTGCATACAAAGGGAAAGCAGGGTGCCATGTGAAGGTCCCACAGGGCAAAGGAAAGCAGTGCACACAGACTGCTTCCTCTTTGCAGCAGCAAGCTCAGCCAGTACTGGACAAGCAGCAAGTTCATTACTTGAGGCAAAGTGCCACTAAGTGTGCAGAGCTACAGAATTCCACAGTCACACTTTGCCAGTCCCACTGGGGGTCACAGAGCCCCAGCCTCTGCCACTGCATGCATTCAGTACCCAGTGAGGAAAACATCTGGTGAAAACTGGCTGCTCTTATAAGGGATTAATCTGGAAATGCTTGGCCCTGCCCAGATCAGGCTCCACACCAGGGTCTAACATGTTTCCTAATGCATGACAAAGTAGCTCAGTAATATACAATGAGTATTTTACATAAGGAGGAGTTTAAAATGACCATTTCTTCAACAACCTATCAGTGAAAACCACAAGGTTAAAATCCGACTTTAAAATTCAGTTTCAAGTACCTGAACTCTGTAGTTCTTGGAATGATCATTTTTAAAAACAGTCTTGAGCAAAACAATGAAAACCTGCTTTACAAAGCCACAAATCTCAAGAGGACAACCAGTTTTCCACAAAAACAGACTTTTTTTCCTAGGTAATTTTCAAACAATAAAATGAAAAGCACTCTAAAGATAGCTCGATAGGAATTTTTGTAAAACCTTTTTCTTCCCTGTTCAGCAGACAGTTAATTTGGCAGATGAACTGTCAAAGATGCCAAGATGAACATTAGGCTCCTTCATGCCACAAGAAACCCCAGATCTTTCCACAGCTTAGGCAGGAATAAAAGCACAAATTCTTGTCTTAGGATAAATGGAGATGGTTCATACTGAGCACCTGTTAAACAAACTTACTCAAGTATAATACTCACTTGAACAGGAAGTGTCATTTTTATTTCTGTTTAAATGAAGCTCTTAATGAGACATTATAACACTGGCAAACAAAACACCTGGCAAAATATATTTGACACCTCCAGTGAGCACTTCATTTTTAGATCTTTAAACATAGAATCTTAACCAAAAAGTGTGCCTTTACAGATCTCTGACTCTTGTGTTTAACAAAGGACATACACACTGTTTCAGATTGTAGGGACTGAAATAAATCTTGTGTCTGAGAAGCCTTGTTCCAGGGGTAAGAGGATAATTCATTCTCTGGGATCACAGTATTTCCACACAGATAGCCACAATGGGAGCAGTCAATAAGCTATTTCCAAATGTGCTTTCTTTTATTGTAGATACTAAAACTGCTGCTGCCAGGTCATGCAACAACAGCACGACACATTTTGGCACATCTCAAAATGAAAAGGGCAGAAAGGACTTGAAATCACACACCAACATTGTCCTGATACTTATTTTCTTTAACACAAATGTATATTACTAGTGTGTTGAAACAACTTTTTCCTAGTTTACCTCCTGAAGCCAATGAAAGCATTGCCAGGCACGGCACTAAATGCATGTTAAGATAACAGGATACTAAGTCACAACACAGACTCTGTTCCCCCCACATGAGCAGCTCCCAGGCAGCAGGCACAGAGCCCAGCCCAGCCCAGCCCAGGGTACCTCATGGAGCGCACCAGCCTTGCCAGCAAAGTCCTCTTGTCGTCGTTGCTGAACTTCATAACTCCCGGCGTCTCAAACTTCTGACGGATCCACTGGCACTGCTCCACATCGTTGATGAACATAAACTCCAGGCCAATGTGCTGGCAGTAGGTATGCTAGCAAGGGAAAACACCAACAGAGAAGCTTTAGGAGCCAGTGGGCCACAAAGAAACAAATATATTTTTAAATTATATCCTCTGTTACTCTCTTGAAAGCTACCTTGTCTACCTGTTTCACAACATCTCCCCCAAAGTAATTCTATAAATGAATAAATTGTTTTTCTGAATCTAGTTTTGTATCACAAAGTTTTCTCTACAAAGTAACATTTCAAAATTTTGTAGGCCAACAAACCTGCATTACACTGACTGGCACATTTCACCTAACTCAGTGCTTTTCCTACAGGCATAGTAGATTCTTCTTTAGATGCACTAGCACAGATTTCAAGTAATTTATCAAAATTTGTGTACTTTATCACATCTTTTGTTAATGTAACCTTAAACCAAGAAATAAAGACAGTGAGAAGACAGATATGAAATCTAAGGCAAATTATCTGGTAACTGTCAAGTTTCAGAAACCTGCAAATGTGAAAAAAGATCCAAGCAGCTGAGAGCAGAGAAAGGACAGGGAGAAATGCAAAGACTCAGCAGTAATTTTATCTCCTTGTTCATTTTTATATTTTATGTTTCATACTTTAAAAAGAGTATTTCATTAGAAAAAGTATTTCCAAAATACAAGTCAACAGAAGTAAGATCTACTATGAGTTTGAGACAAAACTACTCTCAACATAGTATGTGCTCTCTACTGCCTTTAAGGAGTTGAATGTCAACCTGTTTAAAAAAAAAAAAATCCAAAGCTCTAGAGACAAGAGGAAAGAAGAGGGTTATTTCTCCTTAACACAAGTCAGTTCCTTAAGGGTTCTATATTTTGCAATTGATTTTGTCCTTTTATTTGCACATTACAATTTTAAAAATTATTGCTACACAGATAAGCTACAAGTGCAAAAACAAACAAAAAATCCCAACCAAATATAGAGCTCAAATGCACAACAAAGATAATGTGGTTTAACAATTTACCATGCCTCAGCTAAGCCAACATAAAAGTCAAGCAACTGGGAATATCCAGCAATGATTCACTCAGCAGCCTACAAATTCATTGCCATTCCTATTTGCTGCTTTGCTATTTGGAGTTCGCCTCTAATTATATTTATTCCTTTAAATTAGTTTTTCTTTGAATTATTCTAGCTTTGATGACTTCCTGTGGCATAAAGCATGTCACCTGTCAGATAATGAAACTCTAGAAAAAAGACTGGGGATGGAAAACAAGGACCATCACAGCCTACAAGCTACAGCTGGGCTTTCATGAATTTGGTACCCAGCCTTCATGTTTTTCCTCAAGTAAAGGATCTGAAAGCACCCCCTGAATGTCCTGAACACTGTGAACACAGGTGATTTATCTGTGTTACAGCACTTCAAAGACAATTTCTAAAGGCTCTTCTCCTTTTAAATGATATCAGTTCTTTCCAGAACGAGGGCTGGCATTAATATTCTACCATATTCACCTCTTTTACACTCAATCTATGTCTTTCCAATATCCAGCTAATTGCACCAGTGGTACTGCAACCTCTAGAAAGAGTACAAAGGTTA